>NC_136928.1:12323429-12957629 GCF_949752795.1 Hyperoodon ampullatus
TAAGAGAATTTTGGGGCTTCCCTGGTGGCGCAGTGGTTAAGAATCCACCTGCCAACGCAGGGAACACGGGTTTGAGCCCTGGTGCAGGAAGATCCCACATGCCACGGAGCAACCAAGCCCCTGCGCCACAACTACTGAGCCTACGCTCTGGAGCCCGCGAGCCACAACTACCGAGCCCACGTGCTACAACTGCTGAAGGTTGCGTGCCTAGAGCCCGTGCTCCGCAACAAGAGAAGCCACTGCAATGAGAAGCCCATGCGCTGCAACGAAGTGTAGCCCCCGCTCGCCACAACTAGAGAAAGCCTGCGTGCAGCAACGAAGACCCAATGCAGCCAAAAATAAATAAATAAATAAAATTTATTTTTAAAAAAAGAGAGAGAGAATTTTGTAAAGACCAAAGTAAATGGCAATCCGAAGGAGCAATATCTGGTGAATACGGGTGGTGAATCAGAACTTCCCAGCCAAGCTATAACAGTTTTGCGTGGTCATCAAAGAAACATGTGGTCTTGCATTATCCTGATGGAAGACTATGTGTTTTCTGTTGACTAATTCCAGACGCTTTTTGTCGAGTGCCACTTTCAGTTGGTCTGACTGGCAGCAGTACTTGTTGGAATCAATCGTTTGGTTTTCCAGAAGGAGCTCATAATAGAGGACTCCCTTCCAATCCCACCATATACACAACATCACCTTTTTTGGATGAAGACTGGCCTTTGCTGTGGTTGGTGGTGGTTGATTTCACTTGCCCCATGATCTCTTCTGTTCCACATTATTGTACAGCATCCACTTTTCATCGCCCATCACAATTTGTTTTAAAAACGGAACGTTTGGGCCTCCCTGGTGGCGCAGTGGTTGAGAGTCCGCCTGCCGATGCAGGGGATACGGGTTCGTGCCCCGGTCTGGGAGGATCCCATATGCCGCGGAGCGGCTGGGCCCGTGAGCCATGGCCGCTGAGCCTGCGCATCCGGAGCCTGTGCTCCGCAACGGGAGAGGCCACAACAGTGAGAGGCCCGCGTACCGCAAAAAAAAAAAAAAAAAAAAAAAAAAAAGAAAAAAAAAAAAAAAAAAAAAAAAAACGGAACGTTTTCATTACATTTCAGTAGAGAATCGCATGTGGAAATGAGGTCAAGAAAGTTTTTTTTGCTTAACTTACGTGGAACCCAGACATCAAACCGATTCACATAACCAGGCTGGGGCAAATGATTTTCAACGCTTGATTTGGATATTTTGAGTGTGTCAGCTATCTCCCACATGGTATAACGCTGATTTTTAAAAATTTATTTATTAATTTTTGGCTGCCTTGGGTCTTCGTTGCTGTGCGCAGGCTTTCTCTAGTTGTGGCGAGCAGGGGCTACTCTTCATTGTGGTGTGCAGGCTTCTTATTACGGTGGCTTCTCTTGTTGCAGAGCATGGGCTCTAGGCGCACAGGCTTCAGTAGTTGTGGCACGTGGGCTCGGTAGTTGTGGCTCGCGGGCTTGGTAGTTGTGGCTCGCGGGGTACAGAGCGCAGGCTCAATAGTTGTGGCGCATGGGCTTAGTTGCTCCGCGGCATGTGGGATCTTCCTGGACCAGGGCTCAAACCCGTGTCCCATACATTGGCAGGTGGATTCTTAACCACTGAACCACCAGGGAAGTCCTATAACGTTGATTTTTCTCAATTAATGTCTCGATTTGATCGCTATCAACTTCAACTGGTCTACCAGACCGTGGAGCATCGTCCAGAGAAATCTCCAGCACGAAACTTTGCAAACCACTTTTGACATGTTTGATCAGTCATGGCACCTTCTCCACACACTGCACAAAATTTTTTTTGCATTTCAGTTGCGTTTTTACCTTTCTTGAAATAATAAAACATAATATGCTGAAAAATGTTGTTTTTCTTCCATCTTCAATATTAAAATGGCTACACAAAAATTCACTAATTTTGATAAGTCTTTTTGTAAATGCACGCTGATATGACAGCTGTCACATACAATCTAACAAAATTGCTTTGAATGAAGTTAAAGACAACTAACTGCTATTAGAGCCATCTTACGGAAAAAAACGAACAAACCTTTTGGCTGACCCAATAAAATAGCTTAAATTTTTCTAAAAGAACATTCCAAAAAATCACAACTTACCATACTGAGTATAGCCAGGCCCTCTGCTTTTCCATTTTGGTCTTACCATTGCGATGGGGAAATTTCTGCGAGGCATAATCAACATTCGGATGACTTTTTCGATGCCATTGATTATAAAATAGCCTCCCATTTCCTGCCAAAGAGACGAATTAAAATTTGTTAAACAAAGATATATAACTACCCGTAAACATGAAACTGACCAACTGCAATCACCACCCTCATTCCTAAACAGATGTGCAGAAGAGGTGCACTCGGGCAAGAGGAACTGTGGATCCCTTGGAAACTGCAGACTTTATTAAGTCTTCTTAAGCACATTAAAAAGGCTGTAGAGACTTGGGAGAAAACTATGGAAGAAAATCATAGCACTTTCTTCTACCAGACCTGGACCTAACCTGCCTTTCTGTCCCTAAAATGACTGCAGTCTTCAAATGATGTTAAAAAACAAAAACAAGTTATTCCAAAGAGAAGTCTAAAGATGAAAACAGTTATCGTTTAGCTTCCAGACAAGTATGGTTTCTTGAGTAAGTTAAAAAACTTTTGACTGTATGGAAGCTCTAGAAACCAGAAATTTGGATTAGCTAAATAGGAAAATATTTTTAATATTTAGTAAGTTAATAGAACATTTCTATAATAAATAAGGAGCTACTATGAAGCAGGCGTATCACGCTGAGTGCTCCATGTCAGCATAACATTTAATCCCATAATAATGAGAGAGAGCTACGTGCCCATTTTCAGAAGAGAAAACTGAGGCTCAGGGAGATTAAATTTCCCAAAGGTGCGGGACTGGTAAGCGGAACAGCTGGGTGTCAAACCCAGATCTGCCACCAAAACCCTCTTCCCACCACACAACACAGCCCCCTGTTGTAAGCAGAATCTGCATGTCTTGATTACTTCAACTTAATACTGCAAAGCCACCTAACAGGGCTTGAATGGAAGGTATATGAAGCATTTAATACATCCACAGAATCTGACTGTGGGTAAAGCAGACATTTGAGACAGATATGTGGGTTAAGACAGCTTTAAAAAAACCAAATACATATCTCAATATGTATCAGTTGGTAGGAAAAACCTACCAATTCTTTCCCCATAATAATAATATTCTCTAACTGGAGTGGGTTTTTTTCATACATTGTCTCATCTGAGACTCATTATGAGGCCTATGCAGTGTGCAGACAAAACATCAATGCCCCACGTTACCTATCCAGAGACTGAAGCAGAGAAAGAAGTCTGGACACCCCTCCCCGACTCCCAACAAGCTTCCTGTCCTCTCTCTCCCAGCTCAGGCGCTTTCTACTGTCACCTGGCCTTTTACTGCATGGGACCCCTGTAGGTACCTCTGCTTCCTCGTGGTGCTGGATGAGGGCTTTTGGAGGAAGGTTGTATAAGTTGCAAAGCTTGGATTTCACCATGATGGGAACATAGCCAAGAAACTGTTTAATGATTCCTTTTGAGATTCCATTCACTGCCCAGCTGATATCGGCCTAAATGAAAATGAGAGAAAAAAAATTATTTAGTAAAAAAGGAAATATCCAGATCTACAAGAATGAGTATCTGAAAAGATTAAGGCAGAAGACCATAAACTAAATGATTTTTATGCTTTAGATTTAAAAGATGGGATCTCTTGGATGACAGCACTAAGAAAGGAGAATTCTGGTATAAACTGTATTAGGCACCAGGCTTTTTCTCAAAAATGTACAGTGTGCAAGTCATACACTGTCTCTTCTACTCACTGTCAGCTTTCCCCGGTAGGTGCTCCTTCGGCCCCGGCATTCTGCTGGATAAACATTGAGCTCTTTACAGATGCTCCCTTTTGGAACTGTGGGTGGACTGATGACAGCATCCACAATAGTGAGAGAGATCCGCTCCTCTTTGAAAGCAAATTCAAAGGGAGGGATGGCCTGAAATACAATTCACACTGTTAACTGCTTGCATTTCCAAGGTATTTTTTCTATAAGACTCTTTCAAATCCCATGTGTTCTATAAGCATGGATGGCTATAATGCTAATGTGACACATCTGAAAAACAGCTAAAGCTACATCCAGTCTACTCATATCTTAAGTACCTAAAACTGTAATGCATTAACAAGATTTTTTTTCACTGTCTACTACATGTCCGATTCTGTAGTAGGTTCTAGGGATACAGCTGTATACAGAACAAAGCTGTTCTCTGAACCAAGTGCTTGACTTCTCTATTCTTATATATAAAACACACACACACACACACACAAACACACAGCTATTCTTTTTCAGATTCTTTTCCATTATAGTTTATTATAAGATATCGAGTATAGTTAGTTCCCTGTGCTATACAGTAGGTCCTTAATGTTTACCTATTTTATATATAGTAGTGTGTATATGTTAATCTCAAACTCCTAATTTCTCCCCCACCCCTCCCATTCTTACCTTGTACCCTCTGCACGCATAGCAAGACAAATGGGACTCCTGCTAACAGAGCAAGGATATGGACACACCCTACTGATTTAGCAACAGACACTCTAATAATGCCATTCTTTAGGCTGATCTTTGTACATTTCATTCCACGGTGGCCTCATACTGAAGCCAGAGCCATGCAAGGGGTTGGTGGTGGTCATGGAGGTTCTTCCCCTTCCACAGCAGTTGCTTCTTTGTACCACTCCCTGGGGGGAGCGCTGCTGAACTGAGGAAGGGGAATCACTGAGTTCTCCTACGTATCAACTCTGAACAACCTCCTGGCCTTAGTGCTAAAATAGCAAGAATGCCAAAAATGGAGCTAAGAAGCAATTATACTCCAATAAAGATGTTAAAAAAAAAATGGAGCTAAGAATACGAGGGAGGTTCTTTCACCTCACGTGAGTTCAACTGACCTTTTCTAAACTTTAAAATTTTATCTAAAGCTGGTATTTCAGAATTCAGTATTTTATTCTAAAATAAAAATTTAACATATTTCCTATTTCAGGATAGAGCATTAGTTTACAAAAGGAGATTAGAAGATTCACTTTCTCCAGCCATTTGCTGCACTATCTATATCTCAACACAGCCAATTCTCATTATTCAAGATAGTTATGGTCCATAAAGTGACCACAAGCACTGAATCAGTGAATTCTGAACCTCTGTCCTCAGGGGAAATACAAAGTTAGGTTCCTGCCAGTCTCTGATCACAGCATTTCATCAGCTGATCAATACATAACCTTGCTTTATGTGGGTTTCTCTCTATTTATTTAGGCTGCACCAGCTCTTAGCTGCGGCACCCGGGATCTTTGTTGCAGCGTATTTAGTTGCAGCATGTGGGATCTTTAGTTGCAGCATGCATGTGGGATCTAGTTCCCTGACCAGGGATTGAACCTGGGCCCCCTGCATTGGGAGCGCAGAGTCTTACCCACTGGACCACAAGGGAATTCCCTTTATGTGTGTTTCTACTTAAGAACATCTTATTTAATACATACCGTGGTTCATTAACACTGAACTCACAGCCATCAGCACTTAACTCATGATGAACAAAGGTTATCTAATATAGATTTTCTCTGAAGGCACATCACAGCCTTCTCACACTTAGGAACATTACACAGCACTTCAGCCCTATGCATGATGTCTGTTTTAAACAGCAAAATCACCAACAAAAAGAACATAAGAATGCGAAAAACGGAAGAAACTTTGAAAAGAACACTTTGAATCTGCTGGAATAAAATGAGCATATCTCTCTTACTATCTCATTATTTTTAGTATAAGAACTTGAAACAAGAAAGCAAGAGTGTCACCTTATTGGAGCTGAGCTGGGATGGCTGTACAATGGGTAACTCAAATTTTTTGTCCCTGCAGATGTTGGTGAGTGATTTGGGGGTTACAAATAAACTTTAGCAAGTAGGCAATTCACAAATGTGACAGACATATCAACTTGCACTCACAGATGGAGGAATCTACTCCAAAGAAACTGGGCAAAACAAGATCTGATGAAGGCTATTTTCCCCTTGGTTTTGTAAACATTAGTCATTTACCTTTCTGTGCTTTATGGAACAACATTTTCAAAAACTAAATTGCAGCATCATTATCTGGGTCAGGTTTTCTTCATGTATTTCAACCAAAACAACATATCAAAAGAGACTGACTATACAAGCAGAGTTGAGAATCCAGCTGTCTTCTAATAAGCCAAACATTAAAAAGATACACAGAAGTATCATTCATCTACTAATTTCATTTCTGCTTTAGAAAATACGTTTTACAAAAAGAGTTAACATAAAATTGGTCTATTTTTCAATGAATTCATATTTTTAAGATTTCTCAATTTCAGTTTCTAATAGAGTAAACAAAAGCTCTTCGGGAATCGCTCAAGAATTTTAAGAGTGGAAAGGGGTCCTGGGACCAAAAAGTTTGAGAACTGCTGGTCCACATATTATCCATAAAAATCTCTTGTGTACATGTGCTCCATCATTTTAGGTCAAACCTTCCTTGATCATCTCAACACTGGGCTCTTTTTCATTGTTTTCATAAACCCCAGGGCCAGTTAACTTTTAAGTAGACGTATAATTTTTCTCATAGACATGATACAATGAGTCCAGGCATGATAGAAATGATTATTTCCCATCAGAAAAAATATCTTGTCTTCTGCAAAGAGGTCAAGGAATAATTAAACTTCAAAGAAGCCTCAATGGCTCCATGTTATTTGCGGAATAGAGTTCAAGCATCAGAGACTGGCACGGCTCTCCACATTCTCTCCACCCCTCCCCCAATGCAAGCCCTACCCAACAAAAGCACAGGGTAGAGTCCCCTTGAGCTGTGCTCCTTCACTTCCCCTGGAGGGAACGCCCTTTCCTCTTCAATGCGTGTAATCCTGCCCTTTCTCACACACCTGGACTAGCTGGACCTCCTCTGTGCTCCCGGAGTACCATGCGACCGCCCCTTGTCAGAGCAGTGCTCAAGTGTACCGGCACCGACTGCCTTCACGGCTCCACCTCCTCCACCCAAAACATGACGCTAAGCAAGAACTGTCTCTTACAGGCCTGCCTCTCCCTCACCCTTAGAGCCCAGCGCCTGGAGACATGGGGATGCTTACTAATGAGACCCTCCCCCCACCATCTCCACCTGAACTCTAGTACCATCACCCTCTAGACCAATCACTTTAATGCGGAGCAAATGCTACGTAATGATGGTACCAATCACTTCCTGTGGACCAAATGGTTCCTACGGAACCTCTTTTTCATGCCTCACTGATACCTTCCTCAACACAGACCCGCGCTGAGCCTAGCACGGTCAAGGAGTTACAACTATTTGAAATTATACAGCGACCTCCCAGCCCTCTCTCTGGGACCCCTGCCCGCGGCCTGTGCCCCATTCCCCCCGCCTCCTGGATCTCCCCCTCCCAGGCCCCGAGCCTCACCACCTCTCCCCCGGCCCTCCTCCAACGCCTCACAAGCCCCCCACGCCTACCCTCGCCGGGCCCCTCTCCTCCGCCCGCCTGGAGCAGGGGCTAGGGGCGCAGGCGAACCCAGAGCTGAGGGGAGCCTGGGTTCGCCTGAGGACGCCGCGCTCACCTGCACCGCGTGGCTGAGCCCCTCGCGCACAGCGTAGTTGAAGGACTCGACATGCGCCCGCGTCAGCTCCTGCAACTCTGGCTTTTGCTGCTCCCGCGGGATCCCGTAAGAGGGGTCGGTCAAGTGCTTTAGGCTGGGCCCACTGGGTAGGTGCCGCCACCGGCCGCCGGGATCCATGAGTTCGCCTGCACACCGGACGCCAGCAACGGCTCCACACGCGCCGGAAAGGATGGCCGGCGCCGGGCGCCTTCGGCTTGCTGGGAAATGTAGTTCCTCTTGTTCCTCCGGCCTTGGGTCCTCCGATTTTACGGGGTCGACTTGAAAACAATACCGTGGAGCGAATGGGCCGGTTTAAACCTGTGCAGAGTGGGAGCGTGGCGGACTCGACAGGCCTCCTCTCTTCCACCGCCGCTTCCCATATCCCCCTTCCGCGAGACGCCAAAGGCGGGAATCCGCTCCACGGGCAATTCCACGTGTGACCTCTTTGGCTCTCATTCGTGCTATTAGGGCTGGCCGAGAGCGGTGTTCAAAGATTTCCCTCTCTTCCCTTGACCGCTTTGCGATCCAGTGCTGACGCAGACCCTTGGGGTGACACCCAGCCGGACTCTTGGCTTCAAGGAAAAAGCAGTCGGGCACCAAACTGACTGCTCTCTATCCAACTCTGAAGTCGAAGGCTCATCACTGGGACGGTCAAGCGGTGGTCTGCCCTCTCTACCCACTCCCCGCGTCGTCTGGACTGGAGTCTTGAGCCGGGTGGGGCCGGGGCGGGCCCGCGGGGTGGGAAGGCGGGTGTCCGAGGGGCCTTCCAGCCTTAAGATCCTTTGAGGATCTGTAAGTCCTATAAAGTACTTGTCTCCCCAGAATACGGATTTTATCAGGGACTGCCTGCAGCTGTCTTTCAACTTCATCTTTGGTGTGTATGTGTGTGTGTGTCACAGCTCTATTCTGTATTGAAGTATAATTGACATGCAATAAACTACACACATTTAAAGGGTGCACGTTGATAAGTTTTGACCTATTTATACACCCATGAAGCCATCACCACAATTAATGAATTAATTCACCACTCCCAAAAGTGTCCTCCTTCCCCAGTTTCACCTTTACCTGGGTCAGCTGGTAATTTTCAGTCCTCTATTGCTCCCCCACCCCCATCCCATGCCGTGTGGCTTGCAGGATCTCAGTTCCCGGACCAGGAATTGAAACGGCCTGGCAGTGAAAGCCCTAAGTCCTAACCACTGGACCGCCAGGGAATTCCTCTTATATCACTTTTTAAAAGTTATCTTCTGTTTCTGTCTTATGTTGACATCATCAAATCTCCCAAGATCCGTGCAGCTGTGACCTAAATTCTGCCTTCTCTCCCTTTACAACGTCTGCTTCTTTTAAGGAAAACTCTTCCTTCATTCCCTTTCCCTTGGTCAGGGTCTCCTGGAGGGCAGGAGAATGCAGGGATGATGGCAGGAGCAGTCATTTCCATCAGGATACAAACTTGCTGGAAAAGCTGTTAAAACAAAAAAACAGCTCACTGATCTCGTGTCCCTCTTCAGCTACCACAGGAATTCTCCCCTTCAGAACACAAAAAGCGTCGACCATCCTTACTATCTCTCCATTGCTTTTAAGGTTCATCCATGTTTTAGCATGTATCAGTACTTCACTCCTTTCACCGCTGAAGAAGAATCCATTGCATGGATACATATTTTGTTTATCTATTCACCGGTTGATGGACATTTCGGTTGTTTCCACCTTTGGCTATTATGAGTAATGCTGCTAGAAATATCCATGCACAAGTTTTTGTATGGACATATGTTTTCAATTCTCTTAGGTAGTACAGCTAGGAGTGGAATTTCTGGGACATATGGTAACTCCATGTTTAACTTCTTGAGGTACTGCCAAATTTTTCCAAAAGCAGCTGTACAAGTTTACATTCCCTCTAGCAATGTATGAGGATTCCAGTTTCTCCATGTCCTCACCAGTATTTGTTATCCTCTGTTTTTTAAAAATTATATCCACCCTAGTACATGTGAAGTAGTATCTAATTGTGATTTCTGTATTTCTCTAATGACTAGTGATATTGAGAATATTCTCATGTGTTTATTGACCATTTGTATATTTTCAATGGAGAAATGTCTATTTAGATACTTGGTCCATTTTAAAATTGGGTCATCTTTTTTTTTTTTTTTTTTGCGGTACACAGGCCTCTCACTGCTGTGGCCTCTCCCGTTGCGGAACACAGGCTCCAGACGCGCAGGCTCAGCAGCCATGGCTCACAGGCCCAGCTGCTCTGTGGCATGTGGGATCTTCCCGGACCGGGGTATGAACCCGTGTCCCCTGCATCGGCAGGAGGACTCTCAACCACTGCCCACCAGGGAAGCCCTGGGTCATCTTTTTTATTGTTGAGTTGTCATACTTCTTTGTATTATTTCTATACTACTTATCAGATATATGATTTGCAAATATTTTTTCCCATTTTGTGGGTTATCTTTTACTTCCCTGGTTGTGTCCTTTGAAACACAAAAGTTTTTAATATTGATGAAGTCTAGTTTATTTTTTTTCCTTTTGTTGCTTGTGCTTTTGATGTCATATCTAAGAAATCATTGCCTAATCCAAGATCATGAAGGTTTACAGCTATGATGTCTCCTGAGTTGTGTTTTTTTGTTTGTTTTTTTAGCTGCAACTCTTACATTTAGGCCTTTGACCCATCTTGAGTTAATTTTTGTATATGGTGTGAGAAAGACATCCAACTTCATTCCTTTGCATGTGAATATTTAGTTCTAGCACCATTCGTTGAAAAGACTATTCTTTCTCCCATTGAACTGTCTTAGCACCTTGTCAAAAATCAATTGATCATAAATATGATGGTTCATTTCTGGACTCTCAGTTCTATTGCCTTGATGTGTATGTCTATTCTTATACCAATACCATACAATCTTGGTTAATATAGCTTTGTAATAAATTTTGAAAACAGGAAGTGTAAGTCCTCCAACTCTGTTCTTCTTTTTCTAGGTTGCTTTGGCTATTCCTGATGCTTTGTATTTCCATATGAATTTTAGGGTTGGCTTGTCAATTTCTGCAAAAAAGGCAGCTGAGCTATTTGATAGGGATTATATTCAATCTGTAGATCAATCTAGGGTCTATATTCATCTTAACAATAATTATCTTCCAACCTATGAACATGGGACGTCTTTCCATTTATTTGGGTGTTAATTTCTTTCAAAGATGTTTGGTAGTTTTTGGTGTACAAATGAACTTCTTTTGTTGAATTTACTCCTAAGTATTTAATTCTTTTTGATGTTGATGTAAATGGAATTGTTTTCTTCATTTAATTTTCAAATTGCTCATTTGTAGGGTCTAGAAATACAATTGAGTTTTGTATATGGATCTTGTTTCTGGCAATCTTGTGTGAACTCATGTATTAGATCTAATAGGTTTTGTGGATTTCTTAGGATTTTCTGTATGTTAGATCTTGTCATATGCAAAAAGAGATAGTTATATTTCTTCCTTTCCAATCTAAATGCCCTTCCTTCTTTCCTTCCTCCCTCCCTTCCTTCCTTCCTTCCTTCCTTTTGAACCCTTAATCCAATGTTGAATAGAAGTGGCAAGATTAGATCTTTGTTTTATGCTTGATTTTAGGGAGAAAGCTTTCAGTCTTCCACCACTAAATATGATGTAGGCTGTGGGTTTTTCCAAAGATGCCTTTTATCAAACTGAGGAAGTTCCCATTTCATTCATAGTTTTTTGAGTGTTTTTACAAAGAAAGTGTTGTTTTGTCAAATGCTTTTTCTGTGTATATTGATATGATCATGTGGCTTTTATCTTTTGTTCCATAAAAAATGATTATATTGGGCTTCCCTGGTGGCGCAGTGGTTGAGAGTCCGTCTGCCGATGCAGGGAACACGGGTTTGTGCCCCGGTCCGGGAAGATCCCACATGCCGCAGAGCGGGTAGGCCCGTGAGCCACGGCCACTGAGCCTGTGCGTCCGGAGCCTGTGCTCTGCAACAGGAGAGGCCACAACAGTGAGAGGCCCGCATACCGCAAAGAAAAAAAAATGATTATATTGATTGAATTTTGTGTGTTAAATGAATGTAGACTTTTTAGGATAGATCCTACTTGATCATGGTGTATACAATAGTATATACAGACAGTCCCCAACTTACAATGGTTCGACTTATGATTTTTCAACTTTACAGTGGTGCAAAAGCGATACACATTCATTAGAAAACTTACTTCAAATTTTGAATTTTGATCTTTTCTCAGGATAGGGATATGAAGTATGGTAGTCGCTCATGATACCGGGGAGCAGTAGTGAGCTGACGCTCTCAGTCAGCCAAGCGATCACAAGGGTAAACAACCAGTACTCTTATAACCATTCTATACCCAGACAGCCATTCCATTTTTCACTCTCACTACAGTATTGAATAAATTACATGAGATAGTCAGCACTTTATTATAAAATAGGCTTTGTGTTAGATGATTTTGCCCAACTGTAGGCCAACGTAAGTGTTCTGAGCGCATTTAAAGTAGACTAGGCTAAGCTATGGTGTTTGGTAGGTAAGGTGTATTAAATGCATTTTTTTTTTTTTTTTGCGGTACGCGGGCCTCTCACTCTGTGGCCTCTCCCATTGCGGAGCACAGTCTCCGGACGCGCAGGCTCAGCAGCCATGTCTCGTGGGCCCAGCCGCTCTGCAGCACGTGGGATCTTCCCGGACCGGGGCACGAACCCGTGTCCCCTGCATCGGCAGGCGCACTCTCAACCACTGCACCACCAGGGAAGCCCCATTAAATGCATTTTTGACTTATGGTATTTTCAACTTACAGTGGGTTTACTGGGACATAACCCATCATAAGTCAGGGAAGATCTATAATCCTTTTTATATGTTGCTGGATTTGGTTTGTTAGTATTTTGTTGAAGATTTTTTCATTTCTATTCCTAAGAGATATTGGTCTGTTGCTTGCTTTTCTTGTGATGTCTTTGTCTGGTTTTGGTATTAAAGTATTAATAGTGACCTTATAGGATGAGTTGGAAAGTGTCCCCTCCTCTTCTATATTTTGGAAGAGTTTGTGAACGATTGGTGTTAATTCCTCTTTAAACATTTGGTAGAATTTACCAGTGAAGCTATCTGGTCCTGGGCTTTTCCCTGTGAAAATATTATTTATTATTAATTCAATCTCCTGTTAGGTCTATTCAGAATTTATCTTCTTGAGTTAGTTTCATCAGTTTTGTGTCTTTCTAGGAATGTGCCCATTTCATATAAGTTATCTAATTTGTTGGCATATTATTGTTCATCAGGTTCCCCCATAATCCTTTCTATTTGTGCTGTAGTAATGTCCCTCTTTCATTCCTTATTTTTTCTTGATCAGTCTAGCTAAATGTTAGTCAATTTTGTTGATCTTTCAAAGTGCCAACTTTTGGTCTCATTGATCTTATCTATTGTTTTTCTATTCTCTACTTCATTTATTTCCACTCTAATCTGTATTATTTCTTTCTACTTACTTTGGATTTAGCTTGTTCTTCTTTTCTAGTTTCTTAAGGTGGAAGGTTAGGTTACTGATTTGAGATCTTTTCACAATATAGTCATTTAAAGATACAAATTTTCCTTTAGGCATGACTTTAACTGCTTTCCATAAATTTTGGTAAGTTGTGTTTTCTTTCTTTTTTATTTATTTATTTATTTTTTGGCTGTGTTAGGTCTTCGTTTCTGCATGCAGCCTTTCTCTATTTGCGGTGAGCGGGGGCTACTCTTCGTTGCAGTGGGCGGGCTTCTCATTGCAGTGTCTTCTCTTGTTGCGGAGCACGGGCTCTAGGCACACGGGCTTTAGTAGTTGCAGCACGCGGGCTCAGTAGTTATGGGTTGCGGGCTCTAGAGCACAGGCTCAGTAGTTGTGGCGCACGGGCTTAGTTGCTCCATGGCATGTGGGATCTTCCCGGACCAGGGCTCGAACCCGTGTCCCCTGCATTGGCAGATGGATTCTTAACCACTGTGCCACCAGGGAAGCCCTGTTGTGTTTTCATTTTCATCTCTCTCAAAGTACTTTCTAATTTCCCTTGTGGCTTCTTTCCTTTGGCATTTTTAACTTCCACATACTTGTGATTTTCCCTGATTTGTTAATGATTTCTCGTTTTATTTCATTGTGTTCACAGAACATCTGTAGTTTGATTCCAATCATTTTTAATTCACTGAGGCTTTATGGTGTAACATATGGTTTATTCCTGAGAAAGTTCCATGTGCACTCCAGGAAAATGTATATTTTGCTATTGTTGGGTGGTGTGTTCTATAGATATTTGTTAGATCTAGTTGGTTTCCATTGTTTTCTATGTTCTTGTTGATCATCTATCCATTATTGAAAATGGAAAGTTGAAAGCTCCAATTCTTACTGTCGAATTGTCTATTTCTCTCTTTAGTTCTGCCAGTTTTTGCTTCATGTATCTTGGGACTCTGTTGCTAGGTGCATTTGTTTGTAATTGTTATATCTCCTGATGGATTGATCTTTTTAGCATTATAAAGTGTCTTTCTTTGCCTGTAATAATTTTTTTTCTTAAAGCCTATTTTGTCTAATATTAGTATGGCCACCTAAGCTCTCTTTGAGTTACTGCTTGCATGGTATGTTTTTTCCCATCCTTTTACTTTCACCTGTTTGTGTCTTTGAATCAAAGTGTGTCTCTTGTAGATAGTATAGAGTTTGATCATGGTTGGTTTTTTTTTTTTTTTTTGATCCATGTTGCCAATCTCCGCCTTTTGATTGGAGTGTTTAATTCATTTACATTTAAATGAAATTACTGATAAGGTAGGATTTGTGTCTGCATTGTGCTATTTGCTTTGTAAATGCCTTATTACCTCCCCATCCCTTCACTACTGCCTTTTCTTGTTAAATATATATTTCCTAGTGTACCATTTTAGTTCCCTTGTCCTTTTTACTATATATTTAAAGTTATTTTCTTAGTGGTTAAGGTGTCTTGGTGCGGATCTCTTTGAATGTATCCTACTTAGTTTATTGAACCTCTTGGATGCATTTTAATGGTTTTCATCAAAGTGGGAAAGTTTTTGACCACTACTCCTTCCAACGTGTTTTCTGCCCCCTTCTCTCTCCCTCCTTTCTTTTAGGATTCCTGTTATGTATATGTTGGTGTACATACATGTTTCTGGAGTTCTGTTCATTTTTTTCATTCATTTTTCTTTCTGTTCCTCAGACTGGATGATCTCAATTGAATTCAGATTCACTGATTCCTTCTTTTGCCAGCTCCAACCTGCTTTTCAACACCTCTACTGAATTCTTCATTTGCATTATCATACTTTTCAATGCCAAAATTTCTTTGTTCTATTTAAAAAACAATTTCTCTCTTTAATGATGTTGTCTCTCTGGTGACACATCGTTCTGTTGTCTCCTTTAGTTCTTTAAACATATTTTAAGTAGCTGAATTAAAGTTTTTATGTAGTAAGTCCAATGCCTGGGCTTCTTCAGGTATGGTTTCTATTGACTGTTCCTTCTATGGGCCATACTTTCTTTTTTCTTTGCATGTCCCGAAAATTTGTGTTGAAAATTGGAAATTTTTAATAATATGATGGGACTTTGGAAACCAGACACTCTTCCCTCTCCAGGGTTTCTTGTTGTTGTTCTTTATTTACTGACTTTTCTGAACTAATTCTGTAAAGCTTGTATTCTTTAGTGTGTGGCCACTGAAGTCTCTGCTCAGCTAGCTTAGTGGTCAACTAATGATTGAACAGAGATTCCCTCAAATGCTTAGAACGAGTACATCTCCCAGTCTTTGTCACAGGACTGTGTGTGTCTGTCTGTCTGTGTGTGTGTTGGGCATGCCTTCATGCTCAGGCAGGCAGTTTACAGCTCTGCCTTAGTCTTCACTTCCTGCTTGTGCAGATCGTCCTAATCAGACAGAGGTGAAAGCTGAGGGAATTCAGGTCTCCCCTGGGCATGTGCACAGCCCTACACCTGTGTGTGGCCTTCCATAGTTTTAGGAATATGTTGAAACTTTTCAAAACGTTTTATGGGGCTTCCCTGGTGGCACAGTGGTTGAGAGTCCGCCTGCCGATGCAGGGGACACGGTTTCGTGCCCCGGTCTGGGAAGATCCCACATGCCGCGGAGCGGCTGGGCCCGTGAGCCATGGCCGCTGAGCCTGCGCGTCCGGAGCCTGTGCTCCGCAACGGGAGAGGCCACAGCAGTGAGAGGCCTGCGTACCGCAAAAAAAAAAAAAAAAAAAAAAACGTTTTATGGCCATCTCATTCCCCATCTTTCCCTTCTAAATTTTTTGGTCAGCAGCTTCTTTGTTCCAGCTGCTAAAGCCATCTCAGTAAGTTGAGATGTTAAACAATTGCTGCTGATTATTTTTAACAAATGCACCCAGGGAAAAGGCCACTCACACTGGGCACACTCTGAGACAGGTCACATAAAATAAGCCCTAAGATGGGGACTTACACAGAAGTCCTTATTGAAGTCTTAGTAAGGACTTCTTGAACTTCTAGCTATTTGGGGAAGGAACCTCACTTCAGAAGCCCCTCTACCTCCATGTTTAAAGCACACATAACTCCTTCACAACCAGGGGTCTCACCTCAAAATCTGCAGAATGATTCAGACAATACACATGACATGTGAGACATGATGGACTGGATTTTGGCAGCTGAGATTATTTCAATGCTTCACCCTGGAGCAGCTCATCACAGTTTCAAAGGACAATCTGTTGGCTTATGCATTGAGTAGCATTCTGGGGTCAGCAAACAATGGCCACATATGTGCTTGTTTTTGTATGGCCTGTGTGCTAAGTTTTTTTGGCTTTGTTTTAATATTTTTTAAGAGTTGGGGAAAAGAAAGAAGAATATGCAAAGGAGAACCAGTTTAGCTTGCAACGCCTAGAATATTTACTACCTGGCCCTTTATAGAAAAAGTATGCCTACCTCTGGGTAACAGAATCATGCATTCAAATAACCAGTGATATCCTAGGACAGTCAACACTCATAATAAGATGACAGAACCAAAAGGCAAAGAAATGCTTGAAATATGATTCCTTTAATGCTCCAGGCATTTTAAACATTCATAAAATCGCCTTGTTTCAGAAGTCATTTCCTCTTAGGTACAGATTCTGTGTCCAGGATCAGAGACAGTTTTCTCCATGGCACCCATGTGCTGTGGGGACCCACTCTGGCATCTAGTCTTCTCTGGCAGAGACCCCACCACCCACAGCAGGGCTGGATGCACCCCTGCTTGACACGACCTCCGTTCTTAACGGCAACACCCTCTGCAGCATGACTGCTGCTTGCGGGTCCTGCGATCCCATCCATTTCCAGCACTACCAGATGTCCCAAGTCTGGGATGATCACCCTGAGGCACTCGTGAAACATCACGTCAGCTGGTAAGTCCACCAGCACCTGCTCCACTGCATCAGACAGACACCGAGGTACTTCCACGTCCTGGGGCAGTGGAGTTTATAGTTACCATGGGAGTCCAGAGGGAGGAAGGGGATTTTCTCTCAATAATTTGTTTATAATCTTAACACGTATTTAGCAGATTTATAAATTCATGTCTGTTTATATTTGCTGACAAGGCTTCACAAACTGTTTAAGCAGATGAAAGCACAGCTGAGTTTCCAAAGGCTGTGACGGGGACGGCACTCGCTGTATCACGTCAGCATCCGGTCATTCTTAAAGGAATGCCTAGCCTTCTAAAAGGAATTTTTTTTTAAAGCCCTAAACCTTATCTGATTCTTCCAAGGTAATAATGTGTTTGTCCTTCCTTCTCAATCAGTGGTTCAAGGCATCTCAAAGCATGCTGATGCCTGAGGTTCTGACTTAATGAGTCAGGGGTGAGGGAGGGGGAAGGTGTGGACACCAACATTCTTTAAAAGCTTCCCAAGTGATTCCAGCAAATAGCCAGCATTGAGAACCTTGGTTCTAGAGGTTCTCCAGCCTTCCTAATCTCATGTGTCCTCACTAAATGCCCTTGAAGTATTCCCTGGGTCAGGCAACAAGCTCTTCCATGAGATAAGAAACTAAGGCACAGAGAGGTTCACGGGCTCCTCTGATGCTGTGCAGCCAACGACAGAGTCAAGATCAGAATCGACACCTCCAGAAAACACCACCTCCTTCCCCAGCAACTGGAGACACGAACACAGACTACAGGTATGAAGACTGACTGGGGGCGAGGCATGACCACCTGTGTCAAGGATATCATGGAAGGATATGGAACAGTTCTGAGCCAACCATTCCACCTGATCAGAAATAAATGCATAAAATAGATACTTATTTGAAACCATGCGAAGAATGAAGCAGAATTTTCTCTTTAAAGCCTTCCTTCCCTCACATATATTGCTATTGATTTAGGTTTCTTAGAAAATCCATCAAGATCCACAGACTGCCTACCTGGATTCTTAGCTCTGTCACCGTAAGAGACACCACCGTAAGAGACAATTCTCGAATGTCCCTGCAATTCAGGTCCAAAAGATCATCACAAATCTGCGTTCGCGTGTGATAGCACTACAGAAACCTCCACGCTTTCCCCATCACCCTACACTTTCCACGTAGGTGTGCACCTCACCATGACCTGCTCAGAAGCCCGCAGCACTAACCCATCAGCTGTGCTGGGTCTTCACAGTTCCCTTAACACGGTCTTATTTTGCTCTGGATGGAAACTTCATTGTCTATATATTCTGGGTAACCGCCCGCACGTTTATTTTGTAATTCCAAACACCCGGGAGGGCCGAGCCAGCTGGCCCCCCCTCCACTTCAGCCCGGACATCACTCTTTCACATCCCACACGCACTGCTGCATCCATTGAATCATTTCCATCATGATTCCTTTTTTCACTGTAAGCTCCCACATCTCATCATGTGTGAGGTGTTGCTTTTTCTCCTCTTTGTAAAAAAAGTCTCCCCTGGCTGCAGAACTGTTTTCTCGTGCCACGTAGAGACGAATAACGGAGCACACACGTGCCAGAGGGAAGACCCCGCCGCGCCCTGGGGAGGAGGGAGCCTGTTCAGTGGGTCTGCTGTGATTCCCAACGCACCGTTCACTCATCTTACAGTGGACAGAGATGGCATACGGGGCTTCCTCTCGCTAGTGACATGGCCTCCTGGAAAGTCTGCAGAAAATTCGTCCATCCCGTGAGTAGAAACTACATCTAACGGGACACCCGTTAACCTCTGCTGACTTAAGAGATGCTGAGTGCGGCTCTGAAACCACATCTTCCCCATTTTAAGAGACTCTCCCACTCAGGCGAGACACACACTGATTCAGAGCCTCTCCGTGATGTCGAGAGAGGCGCAGCAGACGGAGAATCTTCCCTGGAACACAACCTGCCTGTCCAGCTCCCACAGAAGGTGCTAGAAGAGCAAGAAAAACAAAATGGGGAGGAGCCCCCTGGGGTGGAGGGGAGGGGAATTCTACCCTCTCCTGACCCCTAGAAGGATTTTTACAAAAGTTAAATCCCCCCCAGAAAAACAGAACGAAAGGGAACTTGGCCAAAGGGCATGTAGAATTCTGGTTAAAACAAAGAGAACTGAGAATCATATTTCAAAGACTCCCCCCCACGCAACTATTAAGTGAAGCAGGACGTTGTGTTTTTTCCTCTCTCATGCTTTTTGGATGCTTACGGATTTGCAGCAAACTTGCTGCTTGGTTTCTAAAACATGCAGAGAGCAGGCTGAGGGCAGCGTTTGCTGTTTGGTGCCCAGCCCACGCCAACCCTGGCCAGTGACCAGCCAGATGCCATCAGGACCAAGATGAGCAAGCCCCCCGATGGCAAGGCAGCGTCCGCAGAGCCCAGCACCCAGGACAGTCGGTGCGCGCTTGTCCAGATGCCTGTGGGACTAGCGGGGGACACGTTGGCAACCTCCCAAGTGCTCTCACATCCCGCCCCTGCCCCAGACAGGAGGCTGTAGCTGGGCACAGAGCTAAGGCACTAATGCAGCAGGTGGACAGACACCAACCAGATCCAACGGCTGCCACCCCGGGCAGGAGAGGCGCTGCTCACAGCACTACGTTAGGATAAAAATCAGATTTTTCAAAGGCTGAGAACGTAAAATAAGCACATCCCTGTTTTTGCCCCTCAGAAGAATATCCTGCTCTCCCACTGGCGAAATTTGCTGCAGTTTTCGAATCTCAGTAGCAGTGCCAAGAGCTCCACCTGGGAACCCCTGGGCAAACAACCACTCCTCGGGGAAGCTGCCTTTTCTTCTTCCAGCGCGTCTCTGCGGGTTGTCTCTCTTCCTCCTGTTTGGCTTGATGACGAGCGACTCGGACACTTCTCCTTCCCCCGGGGCAGCGCCCCCTCGTGCTTCTTCCGAGGCAGCTTCGAGCACCTCCCTCGGTCACAGCTTGATGAAGGCGGCCGGCTGGGACGGCTGCTGCGCCGAGCCGGGGGGCGGGAAGAGGCTGGCGATGGCTATGTCCACAATGCCTTGGCACAGCTCCGCATAGAGCTTCCTGAAACGGGTTCAAAGAGCTATTACTGAGGATGCTCATCAAAGCGCAAGCGAACAGTCAACGCTTTTTTCACCAGGATCTGCCCTAGAAATTCCACCTCACGTTTCTAAGACTGGTGTCTGCTGACCATACAGATCCTGCAGGAGGTACTGCAGGAAGAGAAAGCAGCCACTCAAAACAGATATTTCTGGAAGGTCTTGCAGGTGAACAGACAAGACGACTCCTGCTCTGACTTGAACTGCAGGGGAGACAGGCGATTCCAAAGAGAACGGGGGCCGTCTTGCCTGTCTGGGGTGGGGGGACACCTGGAGGCACAGGCTCTCCCCAGGGAAAGTGCCCACACGGTGTGGCTGAGGGGCCTTCAGGAAAGACTCCCCGGAGTGACAGCTCAGCCGAGACCCCGAGAGGGAATCACGTCGGACAGAGAATGGATGATGGGATAGGAAACAGGATGAAGGAGGGGGAGCCAGACACAAAGAACGGGGCAGAGATGCGGAGAGAAAGGAGGCGGGGTGGGGAGAAAGAGAGGCCTGGGGGAGAGAGAAGAGGCGCAGTGCAGATGGAAGGAGCGGTACCCACTGAGGAGACAGAACTCAGGGCATCTGGGGAACTGGACCATCGCGGTGCGAGGCTAGGGACCAGGCAGGGGCCAGGCTGTGCAGGGTTCTGATGCCACGTGCAGGGGTCTGGACTTCAGCCAGAGGCAATGGAACCACCATAGCAGAAAAGCTAAGGAGGAAAACCTCCCATCCAGTCTCTTCAGAGAAGCGATGAGGCCCTCTAGCTCCCCACTCACTTACTGCCTATAGGATTTTCGCCCGTTTCACATGGCAGCACATGAGGCCCCCAGAGCCAGCTCGCTCAGGACTGTCTCTAACACAGGGAAAAACCAGAGACATATGGTCCAAAGAGAAAACCCACATTTGGGATGATGCTCCAGGCCTGATGTGCCTTCCCAACTGACTCAAGACACATTTGGAATCCAGGTGGCTGGAGCCAAGGGTAGGAGCCCAGGCCAGCTCAACCTAGAGGAACAGAGGTCTTTACTGCCCTGATTTCCAGAAGATGCTATGTCCCAATCTCCATCAGGTAGGAAATCTTCACAAGCGAATTCCCATCCCTCCTGATGCAACGGCAAATCTCTGCTGTCATCCTCCCCATCACAGAAACTTTCTCCCACCCACCCCCATCCCCTTCTACTGCCCTTGAAGCTGGAACTTGTATGTTCTAACCTCTCGTAAGGCCCTCTGGGAAGAACGCTCATGCAAAGCCACGCTTCCACTGTGTGTCTCGGGAAGTCCTAACTGCCAGCTGACCTTCATCTTTCCTGCTGGATGTCTGTTCTCCCCTCTCTCCCCAGTCCCCCAGTCTCTGCCCTTCTGTCTATGAATCAAGTCCCATTTTCAACAGTTTGGTGTAGCCACACCACACAACCTCCCACTTCTGAAGGGATAGTGACCAGGAGGCCTGCAAGGGAGTGATAGCGGCTACTAAACTTGGCACTCGGCAAGTCACCAAGAGCCACAACCGTCAAAATACACCGTGTTTGGTGTTTCGTGATGCTTGTCATTAGCCACCTCGGGAAGGCATTTGCCAAAGGGGATGCTGGGGGGAGGGGAGGACGCAGCTTCAACCTGGTCAACTCTTACCTTTGATATTTCTGGTGTAGGAGGTACCTGACATACAGGCAAGAGTGGGCCTTTGAACGTCCTGCTCGTTTCCATACAGCAAGATGAGTAAGTCCTATTTTAACATGTACACAACAATGGAAACTGTGGTTCCTGAATAAAGACTTCCCGGGACTTCCCTGGTGGCGCAGTGGTTAAGAATCCGCCTGCCAATGCAGGGGGCACGGGTTCGAGCCCTGGTCCAGTTGGATCCCACATGCCGCGGAGCAACTAAGCCCGTGCACCACAACTACTGAGCCTGTGCTCTAGAGCCCGCAAGCCACAGCTACTGAGCTCGCGTGCCACAACTACTGAAGCCTGTGCACCAAGAGCCCATGCTCCGCAACAAGAGAAGCCACTGCAATGAGGAGCCCGCGAGCCACAACTACTGAGCCCGCGTGCCACAACTACTGAAGCCTGTGCACCAAGAGCCCATGCTCCACAACAAGAGAAGCCCGCGCACCGCAACGAAGACCCAACGCAGCCAAAAATAAATAAATATATTTATTTAAAAAAAAAAAAAGACTTTCCTTTGACTACGCCATCATCTCCATCGACCTTCTCCCCACCGTTCGTCCTTTAGGAAGCAAGGACCCAAGAACACTCCCCACTCAAAATCACAGTGAACCCTGATGCCCAGGGGTTTATCACCAGAGGCCTCTGCTGGGCTCCAGCATGACCTGATCCTGCAAAGCACCTCAGAGAGCAGGTGGGTTTCCACCAAGTGGGTGGGTGCTACTGTTGGGGAAAGAGGTCAAAGCCATTACTCGACGCTCCAGATGAACTAAGAAGTTGCTGTTTCTCTGCCCTCCCCAGCCTTCAATCCTTACGCGGAACTAAAGAGGCACATTCACCTTTTCCAATCCGGAGACTGGAGGTCCACCCTTGAGCCAAAGCCCTGAAGAGCAATGGTAAACAAAGGGCCCAACCTCTACGGAAAGTGTTCAGTTATGAGGGCCTGCACCAGATTATCTGTATCTTGACCTAGGATAATTTACGCCTGGAATCAAAGAGCTACCCTGGAGGACTTCCCTGGTGGCGCAGTGGTTGAGAGTCCGCCTGCCAATGCAGGAGACGCGGGTTCGAGCCCTGGTCTGGGGGGATCCCACGTGCCACAGAGCGGCTGGGCCCGTGAGCCAAAATTACTGAGCCTGCGCGTCTGGAGCCTGTGCTCCGCAACAAGAGAGGCCGTGACAGTGAGAGGCCCGCGCACTGCGATGAAGAGTGGCCCCCACTTGCCGCAACTAGAGAAAAGCCCTCGCACAGAAACGAAGACCCAACACAGCCAAAAATAAATAAAATAAAATAAAAAAAAAGAGCTACCCTGGAGAAAAAATGCTTAGTGAACATCTCATAAGCTTCAGGAATAAACTGAAACAGAATCACTTTCGCCCACAAGACAGTGGGATTATTTTATTACTTTCTTACCTTGTATACTTGAATGCCTGACTGCATTTTAGATTCTGGGCCTTGATTCACCATCAAGACATGATGGCATCCTTGTCTTTAAACACTAAAGCTGCCATTTAAACATCCCCAGAGCTCTTCACAGTAAGCAAACAGAACCTGCCTGCTCCCTGAAACCCCATCCTGGCTGATGTGTAAGTTTGGGCCTAATGATAAAGAAATTCTATGCATCGAAGCACCAATGTCATCAGGGAGTATTAGGAAGATAGAAAGACGTCTCTATGTACATAAAACCTAAGCGATTACTGAGTCAGGTGAGTAAGAGTGTTAACCAGGCACACACACTATGTCCATCCAACTACTATTTGCAGACTAGGATGTGCCAGGCACGGTGCTAGGTGCTGGGACTCCAAGGTGAACAAGAAAAACAAGGCTACTGCCCTCACGGTGCATACATTCTGTAAAGAAAACAAAACTGGGTTGATTTGATGGCCATTAGTGTAATGAAGTAAACTACAAAGGCTCTGGCTGGAGAAAATCAAAGATAGGATTGTTCAAGACTTGTGGTTGCCAAGGGGAGGGGGGAGGGAGGGATGGATTGGGAGGTTGGGGTGAGCAGGTGCAAACTGGTATATACAGAATGCATAAACCACAAGGTCCTACTGTAGAGCACAGGGAACTAGATTCAATATCCTGGGATAAACCATAATGGAAAAGACTAGGAAAAAGAATGTCTACATATGTATAATTGAGTCACTCTGCTGCACAGCAGAAATGAACACAACACTGTAAATCCACTATACTTCAATAAAATAAATTTTTTTAAAAAGATGGGATTATTCAGGGAAGGCTTCCTGGAGATGCCATTTTGACAGAGTAGGCACAGCCTTGGTAAGACTGGGTTGCGGGGTGGGGGGCGGTGAGAGCAAGCCAAAGGCCCCACAGCATGTAAGCGTCATCAGGGAAGCGATGCTCTGGGTGAGGCTGGAGAGGTAGGCGGGGCAGTAGCCCTGCAGGTGGAGTGGAGTCAGGTTTCGGCCCCAGGCGCAGGGGGAAGGCGAGAGAACAGCAGGGCCTGGTTTCCGTTTATCACTCTGGCTGCTCAGGGGAGAACGGACTCCACCGGGTCAAGAGCAGGTGCGGAGACCCAGTTAGCAGGCTCTGTGCAAAAGCAAAGATGGAGGACGACGTTTGGGAGATCAAGGGCAGCGGGCGGAGGCAGCAGAGGGCTGGCGAGGCTGGAAGCAGAACTGACCAGGCCCCGATGGACAGAACCCGAGGGTAACGGAAAGGCGGGGGCAGGGTCTCGGTCACCTGGAAAGCCGGGGGGCTGGACATTCAGTGAGATGGGGGACTCTGGCCGGGTGGGGCACCTACTGGACATCCACACACATCCTTGCAGGACGCCGGGAAGACAGGTGCAGATACTGGCCTGCAGCTCTGGGCTGCCACGTCATTTGCTGGTTTTAAAATCCTGGAGTGTAATATGGACTTGGCGGGGGACCTAGAAAGAACAGTTTCTGTGCAGCGGCCGGGATGCAAGGCAGCCTGGAGTGGACCAGAGCGTGGATGCGGACCGAGGACCAGGAGACAGCATGTGCACATGTGGCTCCTGCAGAAGTGTGGCTGTGAAGGGAACGGGGTGGGGGGGCGTCCCGGGAGCAGGGGCGGGGGGCATCAGAGGAGGGCTTTTCCTAATCGCTGGGGAAATCTGCTGAGCACCACATGCTGGTGGGAACAATGCAGCAAAGAGGGAGAAAGCAGATGAGGAAGGCATCCTCATCCCGTCCTCTCGCCTGGAGGGAGGGGATCGGGTCCAGAGCACAAGGAAGGGACAAATCTCTGACAGGAAGGACAGGAGAAGACGGACACCCCTGTGGACTTGGTGAAGGGAGGACGTGAAACATTCTGCTCTCCTCCCCCACTGGTCTCCTTAACTTTCCTTTCTCCTTCAGATCTCGGTTCAAAACATCACCTCCCACGGGGACTTTTTGCTCAATTATATTACCTTCTAACATCTTTTACCCTACGAAAGGGTGTGTCCCAGTTTGTAATCTATATTTGTCTTGTCCTTTGTCTCGCCCAGTCTCCCTCCAGGGGCCTGGGTCTCTCTGCTCAAGACTGTGACCCAGAGCCCAGTCCGGGGCCTGGCAGGTTAGGGGTATCTAACAGGTATTCGATAGCTGCAGGCACGGATGAATGAGACGGAATCCCACCTGCCAGGTCACAGCCACGAAGCAGGAGGCAAATGACAGAACTGCTTATGTGTTAACGCTGCCCCTTGGAGGTGCAGGCCTTTTTCCTTTGCTGTCGGAAGATCACCTCAATTTCACCAAGACGTGGACGTGGGGAACCGTGATAGGGTCTTGACAGTAATGAATGTGGATCCTCAGAAGAACCAACAGCCTTTGAGGATGAAGTCCAAATGACTCCCTTACACGTAAGGTCTCCCACAGTGGGGCCCCAACTCACCTTTTCACCCTCACCTTTCCTTAGCCCTGGACACTCATGCCACGCTGCAGCCAGGCTCCTCCCAGGAGGAACAGAAGTTCCCCAAGGGCAGGGTCTGTTCATCTGTGCATCTCCCCTAGAGCCTAGCCCAGAGCAAGGTCCCACTGGATTCTGGGTTCCCTCCCCCTTAGCACACATGACACTCTCCTCTTACGCCCCAGCCTCAGCTCCACAATGTCCATGGTACCTTCTCAGACCACTTCCTGCCCAGGGAGCCTCTGAGCTGCTTGGTCATCACTTTCTCCCTGACTCACAGGACGCGGCAGACTCATCACCTTGTCACAGGAGAGGGTCTCTGCTGGTAGCACTAGCTTTTTTTAGAACTCTCACAGCATCCACCACCCACAGGTGCTAAGTGCTCAACACGTACAGGGAGGAAAAGGGATAGGAAATGACTCAGCAAAGCCCCCTGCTGGCCGGGCTCCTCCCAAAGCCCTCCCGTCGCTGGTACATCCTCCTTGACGGCACTCAAAGGGTCAGTGGTTGGACACCCAGGTAACAGGAGCTCACCACCTTGCCAAGACAGACTACTCCCCCTGCAGAACTAACTTCCCACGTGTTTTAACCCAAACCCTTCTCTTCCAGGGACTCAAGGAGACTAGGACTTTGTGTATTTGCCTCCCAACCCCCATTTTTAATTTAATTTTATTTTTAAATGCATTAAAAATTGTGCTAGTCTCCTTCGCTGCACGGACTTCCAACTGCACGAAATGCAGTAAACCTCATTTTCGATAAAAGCAAACAAACAGACAAAAACCCAGTGGTGTTCAGGCTTACTGAGCACAAGCAGGGGCGCCGTTGACTTCAATGAGCCAGACCTTCAGCTCCTCATCCACCATGAAGTCGAAGCCGAAGAGCTGGAAGCTCTGGTAAGGGAGGTGTCGGGTGCTGATGGCGGGCTCCACGCTCATGAGGCAGCTCCTGCAGGGCAGAGGGGGTGCTCACTGAGGATGGGGCGGTCCAGGGGGAAGGACCACTGGGAGAGGTGCTGGGATGATTTTCCGTCGAACGTGCTGATGAAAATTAGGCTTTGGCTTAATTCTCTTTTTTAAGTGTATTACCAATAGATTATTCAAGATGATGTGACTTATTTGTTAGAAAATTCTGCCACCACTCTTGTTCTTACAAGTAGTGGCTGCTTTCCCAGCAAGTGCTGAGTCACCGTGGTCCCTACAAATGCGGACTCCTCCAACAGGTGGATTGCTGCCACATTTGTTTATAATAAGCAAAACATTTCTCCGTATTTTTGCTATATATATATATATATATATATATATATATATATATATATATATATATATATATATATATATGTATATATATATTTTTTTGTGATACGCAGGCCTCTCACCGTTGTGGCCTCTCCCGTTGCAGAGCACAGGCTCCGGACGTGCAGGCTCAGCAGCCATGGCTCACGGGCCCAGCCGCTTCGCGGCACGTGGGACCTTCCCGGACCGGGGCACAAACCCATGTCCCCTGCATCGGCAGGCGGACTCTCAACCACAGTGCCACCAGGGAAGCCCTATTTTTGCTATATTAAAAGAATGGACCACCATTTAGGGATGAGCAGAATTTGCGAAAAGAATGCTGACTCCATTCATTTCTTTCACTAGCTCCAGTTCAAGTGCCAAATAGTTGCTTTTAAAGCTTTATATAATGAAACAAGATATTGAAATACAGAATAGGATTTATGATTAGGATCAACGACTGTTTGCAAAAATTGGAGAATTTTAGTGACACAGAAAAGTTGAAAGTGAATCTCAGAGACATAATGAAAAAGTACATGATGCCTGAGGTCAGGCTGCTGAAGCCGGAAGCTCAGACAGATTTTTTAACCTCTTTAAGCCAAGTGTTGACTTCATTGTCTGTAAAGTTGGGATAAAAATACTACTTACTCCCAGTGCTGAGATGGTTCAATGACATAATTACATAAGGAACTTGGCATGACTTCTGGTAGCTAGGAAGCATCTAATAAATGTAAGCATATTTTATGAATTTATCATTAATTATGATAATCATGAATCTATTGTTTATGAATAATAAAGAACTGTTATCTAGTACAACCATCCCAGAAAAAACCTATGCCATTTCTGTTTTACGAAGCTCTCTTCACTGATTTTTCCCTCAACTAGATGTTGGGGCAAAATATTTATCTTAGTAAATGCAATATATGTTACGATGAGTCTAAGATTACCAGAGATAGCTGTCCTTCTACACAGCTGTATGTTTAGAAGGAAAAAGATGTGTCCTAAAAAAAAAAAAAAAAAAAAAAAAGAAGAAGAAGAAGAGGAAGAAGAAACAGAAGGGGACTTCGCTGGCGGTCAAGTGGTTAAGACTCCGCACTTCCAATGCAGAGGGCACGGGTTTGATCCCTGGTCAGGGAACTAAGATCCCACGTGCCGTATGGCCAAAAAGAAAAAAGACGTGTCCTTTTAAGTAGCTTTTGGCTTATGACTTTAAAAGAAGAACTGAGGCTTCTGTGAACTTGGCACCAGGGTCGCGCTCCACTCAACCTCCCTCCACCCCAAGCATCAGTTTCCTCCTTTTTTTCTCGAAGAGGAAAAGTTTTCTATAGATGTGTTTAAACCTTTAAAAATCACTTTGGACAGTTAGCCACTTAAGAACCAATTGGAATAAAAATTTCTTCTCCCATTCATCTCTAACCTGCAAGCCACATAGCACATTTTTTTCTATATTTCATCTCTATTCTACGAAAGAATACCCTTAACTTTTGTTTTTGTTAAAATGTTCTTTAAAATATAATTTAGAAAAAAATTTTAATTTAATAGGTGCTCATGATTAAAAAAAAAACAACCCAACACTACTGAAGGATAAAAATTGAAAGAAACATTACACTCCAACACTTACAGGAAAAACTGAGAGCCAGAACCAAATCAAAACGAAATATTTTTTTATCTGCTGGGAGTTCAAGTTAATAATTCACTTTAAAGAATTTTTTTCATCATCAGAGACTTTATATAGTACATCTTTTTTTTCAGCTGGAGTGGGAAGTTTGGGGGAAGCTAGCTGGGGAGAAAAAGAACAAGAGAGCCGTGAGGAGCGTTAATAGCACCAAAGTAGCAACACTCTCTGAAGTGCACAGAACAATAAGGAGGAGGGGGTATAGCAAATATCAAATAAATCTTTTGCCTAAAATATGAATTCTTTCTTCTGTATACTTGACTTATCTGGTGTCACAATTCTAACCACATATAATCCCTAAAGAAATGGAATTCTGAGCCCCGTAATTATTCTGTTAGACTCTGTATAAGAATACATTAAGGAAAAAGGCTCAGTCATCATGACAGGGTGGTAATGACAGGGCAGATAAACAGACCACGGAACAGAACAGAGATCCCAGGAACAGGCTCTCACGTAAACGGCCCCCTGATTTATAACAAAGGCACACCAAAACGCAGTGGGGAAAGGACAGTCATATGTACTAGTGACCTGGGGTCAATAGGATATACTTGTGGAAAAACATGACACTTGACATATAACAATTCAGACAGATTACAGGTCTAAAATATAAGAGAGAAAACCCAGAGGTCCATCAACTCCAGAAAGGATAAACCGCGGAACATTCACACAATGGAATATGACATAGAAACGATATTGAAAAAAGCTGAACACAAGACAAGAAATATAGTATAATTCCATTTACATAAAGTTTAAGAACAAGCAAAAGGAATCTATGGCATTAAAAGTCAGAAGAGTGGCTATCTTTGTCAGGGAGTATATATTTGACGGAGCTCAAGGGTGACTTTTGGGATGCTGTAAATGTTTTATATACTGATTTACATTATGATTAGGTGAATGTATGCATAATTAAAAATTCATTATGCTATGCATTTAAGCTTTGTGAACTTTACTGTTTGCATGTGATACCTCAAAAAAATCTTTACTATTGCTATATACCTGAAACTAACACAGTATTGTAAATCAACTATACTTCAATTAAAAAATAAAATAAAATTTAATTTAAAAATATTTACTAGATTTAATATGCTATAATAAATGAATAATAACATTACAAAATTATTTCCAGGCATATTAAGAAACAGGACCAAGAGGGAAAAACAGACAACAGAAACAGACTTGTAAGTCAGGGGTTGGCAAAATTTTTCTACAAATGGCCAGATAGAATTATTTTAGGTTTTGCAGGCTATATACAGTCTCTGTTGCAAATTCTTTTATTTTTTCACAACTGTTAAAAAATGTAAAAACCATTTTTAGTTCATGAGCTAAACAAAAACAGGCTGTGGGCCACATTTGGCCCACAGGGTATAGTTTGCTGACCTCTGCTATAGGTAATCCAGGATTTGGAGTTATCAGACAAGGACATTAAAGAATTGCCATTAATATGTTCAAGAAAATATAAACCATAAATAGGAGAATTTCACAGAGAATTGTAATCTAAAAAAAAAGAGTCAAATGGAAATTCTAGAATGAAAATGCACAATAACTAAAATCAAGAACTCAGATGTGTTTAACAACTTTTAACTTTTTAAAAGCTATTAAAAATAGGGGTTTTTTTTGTTTGTTTTTTTGCAGTACGCGGGCCTCTTACTGTTGTGGCCTCTCCTGTTGCGGAGCACAGGCTCCGGACGCGCAGGCCCAGCGGCCATGGCTCACGGGCCCAGCCGCTCCGCGGCACGTGGGATCTTCCCGGACCGGGGCACAAACCCGTGTCCCCTGCACCGGCACGTGGACTCTCAACCACTGCGCCACCAGGGAAGCCCAAAAACAGGTTTTAATAGCTGAAAAAAGAGATAAAAATGACATACAAAATCCACAGGAGAAATGTGAGACAGTGAAAAGGATTAATATCCATGTAATTAGAGACTCGTAAGGAAAGAAGGACCAGGATAAAAGCCACAATTGAAAAGATAATGGCATGAATATTCCAAAACTGATCAAAGATATCAAGCCACAGATTCAAGAAGCACCATGAAAACTGAGCAGGAATAAGTACCAAAATAACTATACCCATCTTATAGTAGAATTTATAAAATCAACAAGAAAGAATCTTAAAAACAAAGAAAAGATACATTAAGAGCAATACTAAGATTTCAGCTGACCTAACAGAAACGATGGAAGCCACAAGATAATGGTATGACACCTTCAAAGTGCTAAGTAAGTTAATTGCTGATCTTTGTTTTCAGAGCAAATGTCCTTAAAAAATGATAAACATATTATCAGATAAATAAAAACTGAGATAATTCATCACCAGCAGACCTTACTTTACAAGCACTAAAAATTAGTTTTGTAAGAATAAGGAAAGTGATTCTAGACAAAAGCAAGGAAATGCAAGAAAAAAAGAGAAGCAACATAAAGGGTTAAAATGTATGGGGAAATCTAACAGGATATTAACTATACAAATAATAAAAATAATGACTTGTGATTTTAAAATATATGTAGCACTAATGACTACCCATACACTTACAATTCAATACCTTTAAACCCCCTCCTTAGGTCCCTCCTACTTCCCCTCCAGAGTTAACCACTATTTTGAATTTTGTGTTTATCATTACTTTGTTTCTCTCTAGATGTTTACCACATATGTACATTTCTCCAAATAATGTACTACTTAGTTTTGCTTGTTTTTCAATTTATATGAACAGGACCAATTTGTAATTTTTTGCTTGACATTATATTTGTATAACTCCAGTGAAAAAAGTCCTTCAGGAATAAGGTAAAATAAAGACATTCTCAGATGATGGAAAATTAAGAGGACTTATCACCAGCAGAACTGCTCTAAAAGAAATGCTGAAGTCTGAAGGGAAATGAAACTTGGAACTTTAGGACTGAAGGAAGAGCAAAGGAAACTGCAAATATCTGGGTAAATGTAAAAGAATATTTTTCTCCCTTTATATTTAAAGTGGGTTTCTTGTAGAGAGCATACAAGAAAGTTTGGTCTTTTTTTTTTTTTAATCCAACCTGACAATCTATCATATATTAAGTATGTATATAATAAACCCTGGAGTAACCACTAAAACAAACAAACAAAAATACAAAGAGATATAGCCAAATACTCAGTAGAAAATTAAAATGGAACTCTAAAAAAGTTCAAATAATTCAAAAGAAGGCAGGAAACAGGGAAATGAAAAACAAACAAAAAAGAAGGGACAAACAGACAATGAATAATAAAATAATAGACATAAATCCCATCAAGTCAGTAATTACTTTAAATTTAAATGGTATAAACACAATTAAAAAACAGAGATGACGATGAATTGGGCAATTGGGATTGACATGTATACACTGATGTGTATAAAATTGATGACTAATAAGAACCTGCTATATAAAAAAATAAATAAAATAAAATTCAAAAATTCAAAAAAAAAACAGAGATGATATATTGGATTAAAAACAAAAGAAAACAAAATCCAATGATACGATGTCTACCAAAAGCCCATTTTAAATATAGAATAGAATAGAGAAGAAGGGTAAAGGGATGGAAAGAGACATACCATTAATCAAAAGAAAGCTGGAGTGGCTATGTTAATATCAGACAAAATAGACTTCAAAATAAGAAATATTACCAGAGATAAAGACAGAAACTACATAATGATAAAGAGGTCAATTACCCTCAAAGAGATAACAATTCTAAATGCATATGCACCTGACAATAGATCTTCAAAATGTACAAAGCAAAAACCTAATAAAACTAAAAGGATGGACTTCCCTGGTGGCGCAGTGGTTAAAAATCCACCTGCCAATGAAGGGGACATGGGTTCGAGCCCTGGTCCAGGAAGATCCCACACGCTGTGGAGCAACTAAGCCCGTGCGCCACAACTACTGAGCCTGAGTGCCACAACTACTGAAGCCCGTGCATCTAGAGCCTGTGCTCCACAACAAGAGAAGCCACTGCAACGAGAAGCCCGCACACTGCAATGAAGAGCAGCCCCCGCTCACCACAACTAGAGAAAGCCCACGTGCAGCAAAGCAGACCCAACGCAGCCAAAAAATAAATAAATAAATTTTTTTAAAAAAGAAAAAGCAACTAAAAGGAGACACAGATAAATCCATAATTATACTTGGAGACTTTGATATTTTACCTTTCAATAATGTACAGAACAAGTAGAACAGAAAATGATCGAGGATGTGAAAGACTTGAACAACACTACCAACCACCTTTGCCTAAAGCGCATTTATAGAACACCCTGCCCAACTATAGCAGAATAAACATTATTTTTAGTGCACGTGGAACATTCACTAAGATGGACCATATTCTGGGCCATGAAACAAACTATAACAAATTTTAAAGATGTAAAACCATACAAAGTATTTTCTTTGACCATAATGAAATTAAAATTCCTGGAAAATCCCCAAATATTTGGCGATTAAGCAAAAATTTCTAAATAACACCAGTCAAAGATGAAGTCACAAGGGAAACTAGAAAATATTTTAATAAAATGAAAACAGTCTTCCCTGGTGGTGCAGTGGTTAAGAATCCACCTGACAATGCAGGGGACATGGGTTCGAGCCATGGTCTGGGAAGATCCCACATGCCACAGAGCAACTAAGCCCGCATACCCCAACTACTGTGCCTGTGCTCTAGAGCCTGAGAGCCACAACTACTGAGCCCACACACCTAGAGCCTGTGCTCCACAACAAGAGAAGCCACCACACCGTAACAAAGAGTAGCCCCGCTTGCCACAACTAGAGAAAGCCCATGTGCAGCAACAAAGACCCAAACAGCCAAAAATAAACAAAAATTTTTAAAAATAAAAATAAAAATAAAATGAAAACGAAAACATGACATAGCAAAACCTGTGGGATGTAGCTAATGAGTACTTATAAGAAAATTGACGGCCTTAAATGCTTATATTTTCTAAAAAACTAAATCTCTCCAATCAATGATCTAACCTTGCACTTTAAGGAAACTAGAAAAAGAAAAGCACATCAAACCCCCCAAAAGCAGAAGGATGAAAATAATTAAGAACATAAATCAAAGAAACTGAAAACAGAAATGACAAAGAAAATCTATACAGCCAAAAGCTGACTTTTAGAAGAGATGAATAAAATTGATAAGCCTCTAACCAATCTGTCCAAGTGAAAGACAGAAGATATAAATTACCAACATGAGGTAATTACCAACATAAGGATTAAAAAAAGGGACAGCATTACAGATCCTATAGATATTAAAAGGATAATAAAGGGATATAACAAATAATTTTTGTTCTTAGACAATGTAAATGGAATAATTCCTTGAAAGGCACAAACTCCCAAAGCTCCTTTAAGACACATTTAACCAAAAGAGATATGAGCAAGTTACCTTATTATATGTTTGATTTGTAGTAAGATACTACTTTCCAGGGTGATGTTCAAAGCACTTGTTAGGTACCGATTGAACTCCTCAAAGAACATTTCGTTCCCTTCTTCATACTTCCCATAGTTCTTTGAGTACTCCTTTTGAATGCAGTGATTAGTCAAATGGCAAGTTTTATCTTGGAAATTATCCACATGATACGGTTCTGAAGCAGTCCGAAGTACACCCTCTCTATAGAGGTAGATATTATACTGATGATCCACCAAGACCCAGCTTCTGCAAGTCAATAAAATATTCAAGTTACCCAACGTTTCTGCATATTATATATATCATCCCCACACCCTGATTTTTCTGGGAGGAAACAGAGGAAGGAGGTATGTTCTAAAATTAATTGAGGCAAGCCATAACAACATTGTAAAGCAACTATACTCCAAAAAACATTAATAAAAAAAATATACAAGGCAAGCCATGACAGTTAGCCAAGATAGTGGATTATCACCATAATGCGGCAAAGAAAACATTTCACCATAACGGACAAGGAGACTTTGATCCATTCAAAAGATACAGCATTTCGAAGAGATCTGAGTGGCTTGGTTTTTACGGTTAATCTGTGAAACCTCCAGTTGCCATGTTTGCTCCTTTAGTAATCTCAAGAAGACTTTCTGCTGAAGCTGTTCTGACAGCACTGGTGTTCGAGAAGCAGCAAGTCAATGTGAAGGCACCTAAGTGACAAAGAGTCCTGGATGGGGAGATGACAGTAAGGCTCAGGGCAAGCTGGGGCAGTGCTTTCAGCTTTTGAAAGCACCATGCAACCTCCTTCTCCTTGCAGGTCCTTTGCTCGGAAAGGTAAAGTCCAAACCCCTGAGGTGTGCTCATGAAAACCTTAAAAAGTGGGACACATGGGCTTCCCTGGTGTCGCAGTGGTTGAGAGTCCACCTGCCGATGCAGGGGACACGGGTTCGTGCCCTGGTCCGGGAAGATCCCACATGCCGCAGAGCGGCTGGGCCCGTGAGCCATGGCCACTGAGCCTGCGCGTCCGGAGCCTGTGCTCCACAGCGGGAGAGGACACAGCAGTGAGAGGCCCGCGTACCGCAAAAAAAAAAAAAAAAAAAGTGGGATACTGAAAGTGAGGCCATGCTCTTTGGCAGGATCACATGATCTGCTGTGACTGTATTATGTGTTCTATGTATATCTCTCTGCTTCTTTCATAAAGCAAGCCCCACACACTGATATCCTTTCTTTGGATCTACAAGTCATCTTCATTAAAGAGAATATTACAAAAAAAAAAAGAGGGGGGGCTTCCCTGGTGGCGCAGTTGTTGAGAGTCCGCCTGCCGATGCAGGGGACACGGGTTCGTGCCCCGGTCCGGGAAGATCCCACGTGCCATGGAGTGGCTGGGCCCGTGAGCCATGGCCGCTGGGCCTGCGCGTCCGGAGCCTGTGCTCCGCAGCGGGAGAGGCCACAGCAGTGAGAGGCCCGCGTACCGCAAAAAAAAAAAAAAAAAAAAAAAGAAAGAAAATTCATCATCTTACTAACATTTTCTAGAAAGACAAGGGAAAGAGTGACATAAAAACAGAAGCTCGGTTCTGTTCAGCCGCACTCAACTTGGGGAACATTAAACGAAGTCCAATACTTCCCTATAATCCATGTCACCCTCCTCATCACACACCCCTGCATTTTTTCCAGATTTGTAAAACAAAAACGCCAGACACGGAAGCATTTACCGGATGTCAAACTTGCGATGACCTGGCTCCAGAAGCAGCGGGCGCTCAAGGTATTTCTGGATCACGTGCACCTGGCCCTGGTTGTCTATGAAATCCAGCAGCTCCGCAGCGTCTGAGGAGATGAGGATGCCTTCCCCTAACAGGGCAAAAGCAAACCATAATCAGTCCAGTTCATCCCAAGAGGAAAAGCTCTCTGCAAAGCCAGAAAGGAAGTTCTGACAGCAGGGAAAAACCGACAGGAGGCTGTTACTGGCCGACTCGCTTTTCGTTCTCCATCCTTTCCCTCCTTCCATCTCTCCCACTCTCCCGTCTCCCCACAAAAGCACCAGGGTTATCCAACCCTCTCTCCATGTAGGACTGTAAACACTGTCATGGCAGGCTCCATGAAATTTCATTTTTATGGATATTCGAAGGGTCTAAGCACCATAAATAAAGGCCGCTCTACTTTTGGTCACTGGCTACCACAGTAAAGGCTGTATGCTGCTTATGACCAATAAACCGACTGGAAACGCTATATCTAGTAGAAACATCAGGAGCTTAGGGCATAAAGGCAAATGTACAAGAACATTCCTGCAGCGTTGTATTAGAAAAAACTGGATACATTCAAAGTGTCCATCAACCTAGAGATTGTCAGACTGAGTGAAGTAAGTCAGACTTACTTCAGAGAAAGAAGAAATATCATGATACCGCTTGTATGTGGAATCTAAAAAAATGGTACAAATGAACTTATTTACAAAACAGAAATAGAGTCACAGATGTAGAAAACAATCTTATGGTTACCAAGGGGTAAGGGGGGAGGGATGAACTGGGAGACAGGGATGGACATACACACACGACTACATATACCACAGATAACTGAGAAGGACCTACTGTAGAGCGCAGGGAACTCTGCACAGTACTCTGTAATGGCCTATATGGGAAAAGAATCTAAAAAAGAGCGGATATATGTATATGTATAACTGATTCACTTTGCTGTACACCTGAAACTAACACAACATTGTAAATCAACTATACTCTAATATAAAGTGTCCATCAATATTAGATAAATGATGCAATATCTTTTTAAACAGCTTTGAGGTATTTTTCACATCCTACAAAATTCACCCTTTTAAAGTGTAAAATTCAATGGTGTTTAGTACATTCAAGAGGTTTGCAACCATCACTACTATCTAATTTTAGGACATTTTCTTCACCTCCCCCCAAACCCCATACCCACCAAGCAGTCACCCCCCATCCCTTCCTCACACTAGCTCCTGAGGACTACTAATCTACTTTCTGTCTCTATGGGTTTGCCTATTCTAGATGCTTCATATAAATGGAAACACACAATATGGGGCCCTTTCTGGTCTGGCTTCTTTCATTAACATAGCATTTTTAAGCTTCACCATGTTATAGCATGTGTCAATATGCCATTCCACCTTCCTATGACTAAATATTCCATTGTATGGATATACCACATTTTGTTCAATCAATTGATGGACACTTGGGTTGTTTCCAGTGTTGTTTGGCTCTTTTTAAAAAAATTTTATATTAGAGTATAGTTAATCTACAATGTTGTGTTAGTTTCAGGTGTACAGCAAAGTTATTCAGTTTTACATATACATATATCTTTGGATCATGAATAATGCTGCTATGAAGATGTGTATTGCAGTTTTCATGTGGACATAGGTTTTCAACTCTTTTGGAAATATACCTAGGAGTGGAATTGCTGGTCATATGGTAACTGTTTAACTTTTTAAGGAAGTACCAAACTGTTTTCCAAAATAGTTCGGTAATGGCTGTACCATTTTACATTCCCATAAGCAAAGGGCAAGAGCTCCATTTCTTCACATCCTTGCCAACACGTTGTATTCTATCTTAACTACAGCCATCCTAGTGGCTGTGAGGGAGGTGGTATGTTATTATGGTTTTGATTTGCATTTCTCCAATGACTTGTAATGTTGAGCATGTTTTCACATGCTTATTGGCTATTTATGTCATTTGTTTGTTTTGAGAAAGGTCTATTTAGATTCTTTGCCCATTTCTTAATGGTTTATTTGTCTTTATTACTGAATTATAAGAGGTCTTTATACATTCTGGATACAGGTACCTTATAATATATGATTTGCAAATATCTTCTCCAATTCTGAACAATTCCATTATTGCACAGAATCCTCATACTGTCCTTTCAAAGCCACAAGTACCTCCCCCCACCCCACTCCCCGACCCCTGGTAGCCGCTAATCCGTTTTCCATTTCTATAATTTTGTCATTTCAAAAATGTTACATAAATAGAATTATAAAATGTGATCCTTGGAAGTTGTTTTCTTCACTGATGCTCCCCTGGAAATTCATCCAAGGTGTTGTGTTTATTAATGGTTCATTCTTTTTTATTACTGGGTAGTATTCTATGGGATCAATTCATCCCAGTTTGTTTAATCATTCACCTGTTGAAGGACGGTTGAGTTGTTCCCAGTTTGGGCTATTACACATAAAGCTGCTATGAACAATCATGTACAAGTTTTTTTGTGAATGTAAGTTTTCATTTCTCTGGACAAATGCCCACACGTGTGGAGTTGCTGGGTGGGTCATATAATTTCAGGTTTAGTTTTATAAGAACTTGCCAAACTGTTTTCCAGAGTGGCTCTACCAATTTAAATCCCCACTAGCACTGGAAGGGTGATCTAGTTTCTCCTGACCCTTGCCAGCATTTGCTATTGTTACCGTTTCCTATTTTAGCCATTTTAATGGGAGTGCAGTGATAGCTCATTGGTTTTAATCTGCATTTCCCTAATGGTTAATGATATTGAAAATCTTTTCATTTGCTTATTTTTCATCTGTAGAACCTTTTCAATGGAATGTTTTCATGTCTTTTGCCCATTTTCTAATTGGATTCCCCCCCCCTTTTTAACTGTTGAGTTTTGAATATTGTTTGTATATTCTACATATGAGTCCTTTGTTAGATATAAGGCTTGGAAACATTTTCTCCCAGTCTGTAGCTTGTCTTTTCATCCTCGTGGCTGGGTCCTTTACAGAACAGAAGGTTTTCATTTTGATGAGGTTCAACTGATCAGTTTTTACTATTATGGATTGTACTTTCAGTATCAAGTTTAAGAATTCTTTGCCTAGCTTTATCTCTTATTTTTTTCTGAAAAATTATAACTTTATATTTTACATTTAAGCCCACAATCCATTTTGAGTTCGGTTTTGTATAAGGGGTGAGAGGTTTATGTTGAGGTTCATTTTCTTGGTCAATGGCTATCCACCTGCTCCAGCACCATTTGTTGAAAAGTCTCTCCTTCCTCTATTGAATTGCTTTTGCACCTCTGTCAAAAATCAGATGGTCATAAATGTGTGGGTACATCTCTGTCCCACTGATTCATATTTCTATCCCCTCCATGAATACCAGAGTGTACTGATTATTGCAGCTCTACAATACAGTTTGGGATCAGGGACAGTGTTTCCTCCCACTTTTCTTCTTCAATATTGTGTAAGCTATTCTAGGGCCTGTGCCTTTCCATATGAATTTCAGTAGAAGCTTTATGTTTACACAAGAACCTTGCTGAGGTCTTGACACCAATCACCTCAAACCTATAGAGCAATTTGGAGTGAAGTGACATCTTTACTGTGTTGAATCTTGAAATCCACGAACATGATGTGTCTACCTGTTTATTTAGGTCCTCTTTGACTTCTTTCATAGTTGTTTTGTAATTTTGAGCAGATAGGCCCTGTACGTGTTTTGGTAAGTTTATACCTAAGCATCTCATTTTCTTTGGGGTGACTGTCACTGGTATTGTATTTTTAACTTTGGCTTCCACATGTTCATTGTTAGTATGAAATGAAAAAGATATGAAATGAGTTCACCGTGATTGAATCTGTCTTTGCCCATATGTAAAAGAAACTAATATGAAAAAATAAAAATAATTATGTTAGGAACTGGGTAAGGCTACGGGTAACTTTTCCATTTCCCTTTAATGTTAGGTTTTCTTTAATGATAATACTTTTTAAAAAGAAATGAAATTGGGTCATTTGTAGAGATGTGGATGGACCTAGAGTCTGTCATACAGAGTGAAGTCAGAAAGAGAAAAACAAATATCGTATATTAACGCATATATGTGGAATCTAGAAAAATGGTACAGATGAACCTATTTGCAGGGCAGGAATAGAAACGCAGACGTAGAGAAAAGACATGTGGACCCAGAGGGGAAGGGGTGGGTGGAATGAATTGGGAGATTAGGGTTGACATATACACACGACCATGCGTAAAACAGATAGTGGCAACCCACTGTATAGCACAGGGAGCTCAGCTCGGTGCTCTGTGATGACCTAGATGGGTAGAATGGGGTGCGGGGGAGGAGGGAGGTCCAAGAAGGAGGGGATATATCTATACATATAGCTGATTCACTTCATCGTACAGCAGAAACTAACACAACACTGTAAAGCAATTATACTCCTATTAAAAAAAAAAGTTATAGGGCTTCCCTAGTGGCGCAGTTGTTAAGAATCTGCCTGCCAGTGCAGGGGACCTGGGTTCGAGCCCTGGTTCGGGAAGATCCTACATGCCGCGGAGCAACTAAGTCCATGCGCCACAACTACTGAGCCTGCACCCTAGAGCCCATGAGCCACAATTGCTGAGCCCGCACGCCTAGAGCCCGTGCTCTGCAACGGGAGAAGGCACTACAATGAGAAGCCTGCGCACTGCAACAAAGAGTAGCCCCCACTCGCTGCAACTACAGAAAGCCTGTGCACAGCAACAAAGACCCAACACAGCCAAATATAATAAATAAAATAAATAAATTTATTTTAAGAGAGTATCTGTGTCCTTACTTTCTTCCCATTATTTTTCCATCTACTAGCATTAGAGATATTAATTTTCAATAAGAAATAGTCCATACGGAAATTGCATAAAGAAAATAAGGTTGGAGCATACAAGATGGGATGTGGCCAGATTGCGGAGAGCAAGGCATAAATAGGTGACAGAGGTAGAAATGCAATTGATTTTTGTGTGTTGATCTCATATCCTGCGACCTTGTTGGACTCACTTTTTAGTTCTAGGACCTCCCACCTACCCTTTTTTTTTTCATATTTATTTATTTATTTGGCTGCGTCAGGTCTTAGTTGTGGCATGTGGGGTCTTCATTGAGATGTGCAGGATCTTTTAGTTGCAGCGTGCAGGATCTTTAGTTGTGGCATGCGGGCTCTTAGTTGCGGCATGCGGGACCTAGTTCCCTGAACAGGGACCAAACCGGAGCCCCCTGCATTGGGAGCGTGGAGTCTTAGCCATTGGACCACCAGGGAAGTCACCCCCCTACACGTTAGATTTACAGCTCATCTCTACTTGGGTCTCATGCTTTCAGTAAAAATTATTTTTTCATATATATATATATATATATATATTTTTTTTTTTTTTTTTTTTTTTTTTTTTTTTTGCGGTACGCGGGCCTCTCACTGCTGTGGCCTCTCCCGTTGTGGAGCACAGGCTCCGGACGCGCAGGCTCAGCGGCCATGGCTCACGGGCCCAGCCGCTCCGCGGCACGTGGGATCTTCCCGGATCGGGGCACAAACCTGTGTCCCCTGCATCGGCAGGTGGACTCTCAACCACTGCGCCACCAGGGAAGCCCTCCAATATATTTTTAATTGAAGTATAGCTGATTTACAATGTTGTGTTCATTTCTGCTGTACAGAAAATTAATTTAATGATTCATCTTTCCTCAAAGCCAACCCCGTTTTCAACTACCCCATTTCTATCACTCCCTCCACCACCTGGTTAGCCTCTTCAACAAGAAACAGCAAATCAACTTGGGAAACATTGCTTCCTCTCTTTTTGGATGAACATAATTCATTCTGTTTCATTTCCCTTAAGAACTGCACTCAGATTCCCTGGTTCCTCTTCATTCTCACTTGCCAGTTCTTCAGATCAGACTCCAGTCTCTCCTCCTCCACAGCACCTTGCACACTCTTTTTAGAATAATCATCCTAAAACACCATTTTCCTATGAATGCCCTGAAACTACCCATCATCTTATTTCCTAACATAATTCTTTCCATTTTTTCATATTACCTTCCTTTATGTAATATGGCAAAGACAGGTTCAATCACAGCAAACTCACCTCATATTCTTTTTTCACTTCATACAGTCAATATTTTCACTGTATCTGCATTAACTTCCCAATGTTAGTGGCCAAAGAAATATCCCATTGTGTGGATGTAAAAAATGACACATTTACTGACTGCTGGACAATGGGGTTGTTCCTAAATACAATTTTGCTATTACAGGTAACACAATGGTAAATGTCTTTGCTGTAGATCACCCTTGTTACTTTTTAACTATCTCCCTGGAGTAAATTTTCAGGAATGAGATGAGTGAGCCGAAAGCAAAGGAACTCTTTCTGACCCTTGCTCTGTGTGATCCTATTGCTGCTCCAAAGGGCTGTGTATCACCAGGGGGAGGGAGGAGTTCACAACAAACTCAGCAACACAACCACTGAAGGGTTTTGTTTTCTTACTTTGTAGATGTAAAATGATACATAAAATCCACATTTATTTTGTAAGTTTTGTATACCAGGGTAGCATGTTTCCATGCGTTTGTTAATTGTGGTTCTTATACCGTTTGTTTCTATCCTCACTAACTACACCTGGAGGATATTTGTTTATATCCTCACTAAGTTATGAAGCTGGGGTTCTTCTAGGAGCTTCAAGGTCGCAGTCACAATGGTTTTTTTTGTTCTTTGTTCCCATCTCAACATTTAGCTAATCTGGAAATAAATGCATCATTAGCCTTCTTTCTGACTGGACTATGGGTCCCTGAGGGCAAGAGAACCATGTCCGTCTCATTTATCTCTTTATCTCCCTCCAAACGTTCATTACTTCTCTTCTTCATTCATCCATCCATTCATTCATTCACTCAATACAGATATTGAACCTTTGCTGCATGCCAGGTGCTGTCCTGGCCCTAGAGACAGGGCTGAGTACAGATGTGACATGGTCTGATTGTGCTCTAACAGGATCTCTGTCTGCTGTATTTTGTGTAGACTCTGGAGAATGGCCAAGAACAGGAGGACAGGGAGCAATGCTCCAGGTGACAGGTGAAGGTGACTCAGATCCAAGACGGGGGTGGAGGTGGTGAACAGTGGCTTGATCTGGATATAGGGTGAAGTTAAGCCAACTACACCCAGCATGTAGTAGGCACTAAGTATTTGTTTAACAAGAATAAAAGTCATTCATTCAGCCTATTGGTTTCATTTTGTAATTCCCAAACAAAACCACACCACTTATCTCCTCAACTCCTAAAGCAAAATGTCTTCTTTGTTTGGCATTTTCTTCTCTCTTTATGACCTCCCTCTGCTACTGAGAATCACTCTAGATCTTGTGTTGGTGAGGGTCCAGGGACCACCTAGGTGAGATCACCGCCACGACTTGACAGATCCTTCTCCCCAGGGCCCTGCCTCACTCATGGTTCTCGTGCCAGTCAAGTCCATGACACAAGGACACGATAGCCTCATAATGGCCATCCTGATTCCAGCCCCGATCCAAAGGAGGAATCTGGAATACTGTGGATGACTACTTCCTCTTTCAATTCCCCCACTTACTATTAGAACAAAGCTAGGGGACTCTCCTGGAGAAGAAGTCCCAGGAGGGGAGGGAGAAGCAGGTGAGGTACCTGGCTTGTGGCAAGAGTCCGACTCTCCCACTTTCAGGAGATTCCAGGTGATGCCCTCCTGTCTCACGGTTGGTGGAAAAGAAGGTGAGATCCATTGGACCAGGGACAGAAATGAGTACCAATGGCCAGATGGTTTTCCAAGGCAATAAAAGAAGAAGTAAGTTCAAAATGGAGTGGTTTTTAAGACAGCCTATGATGGTAGTTACAGAGAGGGACTGTGTCTATGTGATCATTACATTGGCAGCTGCCTACATTTTAAGCCTGAGTTAGTATGACATACCTTATGCCTTCCCCGCATTCACTCAACATACATCTATTAAGTGCCTATGGGGAGGGTACAGAGATGAACAAGATAGAAAGTCTGTGTTTATATGGAGTGTGCAGGATTATGGGGGAGATGAACAGATAAACTAATATGTAATAGAATGCTGGGAAGAGGTTAGTGCAAGGATGGAAAATAAAGCAGGGGCAAGGATAGAAAGCCATGGGCACAGAGGTTATTTTAGATCAGAAAAGCCGCTCTAAAAAAAAAAAAAGAAAAAAGAAAAGCCTCTCTGACAAGGCAACATCTGAGCTGAGAAATGAAAAATAGTCCGTGAAAGCTCATTCCAGGTACAGAGATGAATTTAGGGTATTTCAGGGATGCTAGGCAGGTGTTATGGCTACAGTACAGGGAGCAAGGCCAAGAATAAGAGATGAGATCAGAGATACAGGCAAATATCAAGCGACGGAGACTTCCAGCAGGACTCGAGTTTATTCTAGTTGCCTTGGGAAGCCAGCTGGTAAGTCTTGAGCGGGGAGTAACATGATCGCGTTTCTGTTTTTAAAACATCACTCTGTCCAAGAGCAGGACAGCTGCTGAGAGCAGGTGCTGCAGTTACACAGAATAGAGAGAAAAGGAGCTTTGGTTTAAGTGAGAGCCGTGGAAATGGCAAGAAAAAGTCCACTGCAGACTTTCCTTGGAAGGTACAGTTAGCAAGACCTACTGATGCATTAGGTATAGGCTGTAAAGCAAAGAGCAGCCAAACAGGACTCCTAGGTTTGGGGATTGAGAGGCTGGGTGAAAAGTGGAATCATATACTCCATGGGAAGATGGAGAGAGGAGTAGGCTGGGGCGGGTGAAGTTGGGAAGGAAGTAAAGAGTTCTAGATCAGACATGTTAAGTTGAAAATGCCTGCTGTTGGATGCGGAGCTTAAAGGGAAAGACCTCAGCTCGCGTTTATTCTATTTTCGAGCTACTTCCATTTTTTAATTTTATTTTACTTTATTTCACTTTTTATTTTATTCTATTTTAGCTGATTTGGCGATACACGTTTCTAAGTCACCAGCACACAGATATTTTAAACTACGTCATGAAACGAGGTCTCCACCCTCGAGGATTCAGATTAGAATAGCCGCTCATCTAAAGACATCGTCTGAATGTAACAAAACACAATGGGAACCTACAGGGAAGGGAAAAGGGGCAGCGGGGCCGACTCACCTTTGGCTCCGGCTGATGACTTTGCAATCCAAACGTTGCCCTCTCCATCTTCTTTCTTTCTATTATAGGAAGCCAGGAAAAATTCTCTCTCATCTGTCCTTGAGCTCTGGATGGGCGGGTGGATTCCATTCTGAGCTGGAGCAACTGGGGTCTTGAGGTTAGTTGGATAAATCACATAGGACTCGGGGAACCATGTGCAGGACTCAGCCAGTTCTGGGCTGGTCTTGACGAGCCTGGCAGATGACAGAGGGTCAGTCTCTCTTCTGAGTACCCTCAGTCCCTCTGTTCAGAACAGCCAGTGCTTTGCCCCAGAGCTCTTGAAGGAAGCAGGGCACGACCAGGGCTAGGTCTCCTTTTTATCCCCCTCACGGGGCAGACCTCCAAGGCACCACAGGGCAGCTCACAGCGGTTACCCGCAACCTTATAGGCATGCTCCAGTGAATTCAAAAGGGGCTTAATGTCCAGAACTTTAGCTCCTTTTAAAATGCATCTCTAAGGAAACTTAACTTGAAGTAATCCTGAACCAACATCTTTTCACCAAACGTGCTGTAGCTGAGCTAGACCCGCCCTAAAAAAACAAAGTGGAGAACTGAGGAAACTATTTGGATTACTAGCAAAAATAACCACCTTGGCCCAACTCTGGAGAGAAAAGGCTAATACTCAGGAATCTGAATTATCTAAAGACATTTTCGTTCTTCATTTCTTGCTTTTAGCTCAGCCTGGCTTCAGTGACAGAATAAAGGAAGAATCTTTCTAATGGAACCTGGGACTCCAGTGGTCATAACTAAACACACCTCCTGCCCCCGCTCAAAAAAACCCCATAATATAATGGAATACAAAGAAAGGCCCTGGGCAGGCACTTAATAAACACAAAGGCTTCACACTGTATCTCCTCTCCAATCAGACCCCTGGGGGGAGGTGCTAGCATCACATTTCACAGATGAGGCACTGAGTCACAGAGAAGTGAATTTCCCAAGATCACAAAGGTAGTAAGAAACAAGCAGGACGCAAGCCCTGAATCACTCCCATGTCTAAACCTATCCTTGGGAATTCCCTGGTTGCCCAGTGGTTAGGACTCCGGGCTCTCACTGCCGAGGGCCCAGGTTCAATCCCTGGTTGGGGAACTAAGATACCTCAAACCGCGAGGTGCAGCTAAAAAAAAAAAAGAAAAAAGAAAATAGAAAGAAAAACACCTACCCTTGCTCCCCAGGAATCAGAGGAGGGAGAAACCTGCCCAAAGACATTCACAAGCCTCCCCTGAGCTGCACTCCCTCTTCTATCTAGAACAGAACTGTTAAAGCCTGGGTTATGATTCATCAGCAAAACCCAGCCTATGAGCCAATGGCAGAAATAATGAAAAGAAACTTTAAACTGAGATTTTAAATAAAGCTATTTTTACGTTACAAGCAATGGAATTTAACTTAAAGAACTCAAAGGAACAAAAAATCAATACATTTCAAACTCACTGACCATTCAGCTCTATCTGCATTGTCCAATAGGGCGGCCACTAGCCACGTGGTGCTTCCAAGTGCTTCCGAGCACTTGAAAAGTGGCCAATGCAACTCGGAAACTGAATTTTCCGTTTAGTTTTAATTTAAAAGCTGAAGTATTGTAAAATGTTTCCACCAAGCAGAACATTACTGTTTCGGTAGATGACGTTTTCACTTTAACCACCACGTGACCTCAGATGTTGTCGTTAGAGCGTGGCGTGCATGTCAGGCGCGTGTGCTACTTCCGGAATTAGACATAAATGCATCACTGTTCTACTGGGGGACAACAGATGGATTCAGCTCATGTGAATTTTTTTCCAGGCACTGATGAAACATTATAATGTGTTTATTATGCACACAACCAAGTTGCAGTGATAGCTAGGTAAATCATAATTGGTAAATAACGTATAATTAGTCTCCTAGTTAAAAAAATGAGTATGGACAAACTTTTAAGTTTAAAACAAAGGCATTCTACTGACACGGAATTGAGTGGGGATGCAGAAGCTAGAACTATGACCAGACAATAAAGAAAAAAATAAGCACTAGAAGATGTGTCACAAATTTCCTAACAAATGGCAATTACAATTTGCTGTGGCAGGAAAAATGAAGTTTGTTGTGTAAGGAGACATTTTCAGCAAATACATAATGAATTTGATAGGTGTTTTCCTCTCAATAGTCTAAAGAGAAGCAATGGAATTAGTGGCTGAAATCAGAATTAAAAACTCAACAAAAAAACTTTACACATATTTTTCTTAGGATCTGAGCTTGTAACTTTGGTCAGTTATAAAGTGGCTTGGATTCTTACATACACATGCAAAACGAACATCCTTTTAGATGGAAATGTGGTAACAGAAATTACTTTGAGGAAAAGACTAAAAAGATATTTTATAAAAAGTGAACAATCTTTAGTTAAGCCATCAATAATTGCCCATAGAGTACAAAGCATTTCTAACAATATTACAGATTGATTCAAAACTGGAAAGTTTTGGGCTTCCCTGGTGGCGCAGTGGTTGAGAGTCCACCTGCCGATGCAGGGGACACGGGTTCGTGCCCCAGTCCGGGAAGATCCCACATGCCGCGGAGCGGCTGGGCCCGTGAGCCATGGCCGCTGAGCCTGAGCCTCCAGAGCCTGTGCTCCGCGATGGGAGAGGCCACAATAGTGAGAGGCCCGTGTATCGCAAAAAAAAAAAAAAAAAAATTTAATACTTTGTATGTTTTGCCTCAAAAGATTTCCAAATATATGAAAAAAATATTGTCAAATTGCAGCCTAAAATATAAACTCGTGGTGAGGATATTTTCTAATCTTTTACATTTGTCCAAGAAGAATTTCATCTACATGTGACAAGTCAGCTTCTATCATAACAGACATTACTTCAGCTAGGTTGGGTTAAAATCTGGATTTACTGGGATTTTAATAGACTGACGTTTGCTTTATTGCTTTATTTTGTTGTACCATACGTATTGGAAACATTTGCTTCATTGCATGATACGTATTGAAAACATTTGCACTCAGTATGGATACAGTTGTTAAAATGGTTCAGTATATGCTTGCAAATGCTACAATGGTTCGCAGGTATAGAACCATGAAAGAAACACAAGATGATGAATTTAATGATCCTGTGTTCTTTGCCAATGCTCACTGACTGCGAGATGGAAGAGTTTTACAAGGTTTCCCCGTACTGTAAACTCCAATTCACATTTTCTTAAAATAAGAGGAATGCTTGTCAAATCATTCTTTTCATGCAACTATTACTTCATTCAGTAATCAAAGATAAAAAATGCAGTGTGGTTTACATTTTTTCACCTATAACCACGCTGCATATGAACAAGCTAAATTTAAAGCTCTAAGGAAGTTGGAAAAAAAGATCTTACTTATGATGTAGACCAACAGGTGTGAGAATTTATGTTCCAACTTCATAATATAAGTCAAAAATAATGATTTTACATAGTTTTATGATTCAGTATGCATAAGATTTTCCTTGTAATAGACAACATTATGCAAACTGGCTGCAAAAACTAAAGAAAAATTTGAAGAACACTTTGTTGATAATGATAAATTTAGGGTTTCTTTTCAATTTATTCAATACCTCCTCTGAATTCAATATTAATAATACTGAGTTGACACATGAGTTGGTGAATTTACTTAACTTGGACATAGTTTTTAAAATGATATGCTTTTTGGGGCTTCCCTGGTGGTCCAGTGGTTAAGACTCGGCGCTCCAATGCAGAGGGCCTGGGTTCGATCCCTGGTCAGGGAACTAGATCCCACATGCTGCAGCTAAGACCCGGCGCAGCCAAATAATTACATAAATATTAAAAAAAAAAAAAAAGACATGCTTTTGCTTCAAAGTCAAATCAATTCTTCTAATGTTATGAACCTGCTTTGTCAACGTACATGTGAATATTAAAGGAAATTATATTTTGGTATTTAATAGTTATTGAAAAACTTCTACATATGTCAGAATGACTTGCGTATGTAAATCTACCTTTTCAACCATACATTTTTATGAAATCTAAACATAGGACTTCCAATGAAAATTTAGTATCTGAGCTTAGTTGTGCTATAAATGTAAAATATACACACCAGATTTTGAAGACTCAGAAAAAAGAAAGAATATATCTCGTTAGTTGTTTTTAATATTAATTACATGACATTTTGGATTTATTTGGTTAAATAAAATATATTATTAAAATAAATTGCACTGGTTTCTTTGTACGCATTTTAATGGGGCTACTGAGCAATTTAAAATGATGCACGTGGCCAGCAGTCTGTTTCTGTTGGCCAGCACTGGTCTGTAGAATGCCCTTCGTCTGAAGCCCTCATTTCCGGTACAGAACCCAGTCCAGTTTCTACCGGAAATCTCTAGCATTTGTTCCCTTTCCAAAAAAGGCCCATTAGGGAAGCAGCCACAAATGGAGGTTTAGTCACATCTCACATGAGATGTGAGAAACGCTCACAAGAGGAAAAGAAAGCTCCAACCAGGGCCAGGAGGACAGCCCTTGAGCGCTCTGAGACTATGGCCACGGGGCCCTGATGAATTTCTAAAGCTCCCGGAAGTGACAGGCGCTTGCTGTACAGGGTCCAGCATGGAACCCCATCAAGGCCCTGGGAAGCCTCAAGGGATGCCCAGGCACACCGCCCACGGGGCCCATTTGTACAGATGAGAACCATCCTGGCTCAACACTAACTGCTACGGCCGTGGGCAACCTGGCTGTCTTCTCTGACTGCCACCTGAGATGACATTTTTAACTTTCTGGAGCTCTTTTGAGCCATACAAATTATGGGAGAGAGACAAAATGACAAAGGTAATCATCCCCTCCTGGAATTACTACAGTCCCTTGCAGGACACCTGAGAGACGAAGATAGCTTATGAGAATGATGACAACCCCTAGTCTGCATAAGTCATGTCGTCATTTATAAGGTGCCATGGCAGACCACGCAGCATGCTGCAGAATGGCAAAGAGCAGGTGTGATCACCTCCGTCCCCACAGATTCTGAGTGGCACCGTCCAAGGTCACAGAGGTCCGGACACCTATTCAGACCTGCTCATGCCTCCAGCTCTGTACTCTCTTCACCCTATTATAGCTGCCAAGTATGCAAATATAGAGAACATTACTTTTTACAGCACCCTCTGCTTTCTGCTTCAAAAACAGAATTCAACCTCTATCTTTAGGGAAAAAAATCATCATAGAATAAAGAATGAGTAAGCATTTTATAAAAATTTCTAAATGGACAATCTGGATAAATAATCGTGTCCTACTTCTAGTTCTGCTGGAACAACTGTTCGCACTCTAAATGTGTAAATATGTAAGACTTCAGAAAGCCTCGTTCTCCTTCAGGATAGCTGGTAAATCATGAAAATCCATCACAGGACTAAGTGGATACATAAGTTAGTGGGGGCAGTGAGTCTGAACAAAAAGGTGGAAATATTCCTATCAGCACTCAAAGTAGTAAACAGCTAGAGCCCGGAAAGCTGTGTGACTGGGGAAAAGAGCATTTGCTTTAGGTCAAGTCTTCTAGTGTCTTCTTACCTAAATGATTCGTTTGGCTACACACACATGTTCACTAGCCACTGTGGACGGAATGCTGGAGACCTGATTTTAGGGGCCACACCCACCTTTCATTTATACAGTGTGAACTCTGACACGCGCATTATTCCGAGCCTTTATGTAAAGTAACTCAACTAATCCTCCCAACAACCCTGAGGAAGCTATTATTATCCTCATTTCACAGAAAAGGAAACTAAGGCATAGCGTCAAACGCTCACTCTGTGTCACTGTGTTACATGCTTTACATGCATCACAGCCTCTTTAAGAGGGATGCACCGAGGCTTAGAGGCATCAGAAAATTTGCTCAAGCTGCTGAGAGCTGAAATTAAAACCCAAGCTGCTGATCCTAGATCTTAATCACTGTATAAGGCTGCTTCCTTCCACCTTATGACACGGTTCTTTTGGCACCTGGCTGTAAGCCCACTGCTCAGAGATGGGTGGTGCAGTAGACACCGGTATATTCTGCCCAGGCGTCCCTTCTGAGGGACCCCTGGCTGCTGAGCTTTGGCCGCCAAGGGCTTAGGCACGCCTCTTCCCCAGGGACCAGCCCTGCCTAGAAGCGCTGGGGAAGCTGTGTCCCGCCCACAGCCGGTGGCTGGGCGACGTCAGAGTAGAGAACATCGAGGGGCTGTTCACTGCTGTTCAAGCTCCATGGAGTCAGGCAGAGGCGAGACTTCAGCTGAAACCACCTCCTCGCTTCGTGTCTCCCCAGATGCCCTGCCCTTGGTTCTGAGCGCATTTCTCCTGCAAGCCCTCCCCTTATAAATCACTTATGCCAGAAGCCCTGTCTCAGGCTCTGCTTCTAGGGAGCCTCAACTTAAGGGACAGACAGGCACGTGCAGCCAAGTTTGGACTGTGACTAAAGCTGATCTTTGCTGGCTTTTTAAATAAAACTGTTTTCTCCCTTTAAAGACGATCTCACACTTTTGCTTAAGTGCTTCAGGATGAAAGCTCAAAAGGTTCAGGTGAAAAATGGAAAACACGGGTCTTAAAGAACACTTACTTCACTAAAGAAGCTTTGCGACACAGTTTGTCAGCTCCCCTGTAGTAATTCACCAACTGCATCAGGCCAGGCTCATGACCTGTGAAGGGAATAAGAGGCTCAGAAGGGAAACAGACAATTTCTCAAGTGGGAAATGACAATGTCAGCACCAGCACGCAGGAGGGAGAGCAGGGTGATGCTTAGCTTGTCCTTCTCCCCTTTCAGGACTGGGTGTTGGAAAGGGAGCGATTCAGTTGCCCGGGCCCTCTACGCCCCTTTGCTCAGCATCTCACTGGCAATTCTCACCCTCCCCAGAGAGGCTATTATGATACCGCCATCGTAGGTCTGCCAAAGACCACTGCTGCCTCTGTTTTTTCTTCTTTGGGTGGGAGAGTATTTTCTCTTTCTCCTCTCCTGGATTCCCACTGCACCCCACACTTGGCTTAACACATATGGATTTAGTCATCTCTGTATAATAAGGACTTAAAAACAGTCAGGCTTTTGATGTTGCTACCCTTGCTTTCTACAGTCATCAAGGAAGGCAGGAGAACTACGATCCTGCTGTTCTCGAGCATGTCTCCCTGTGCAAGCTTCTAGGAGGGCCACTAGAAGCTGAGGGGAGGTAGTGGAGAGGCCGTGTCTGTGAATTCCGAAGCCCTGAGGTTGTTCTGTGCGTCCTCTCACAGGGAAACCCATTTTCAATAGATTGTACTGCATGCCCCCTCCTCTTTAAAATTAGGGCAAAAGGATACAAATAAAAACAAAAGCCTCAATTAAAAAAAAAATTTATTATAGTATAGTTGACTTACAATACTGTTAGTTTCAGATGTACAGCAAAGTGATTCCGTTATACATATATATATTTCAGATTCCTTTCCATTATAGGTTATCACAAGATATTGAATACAGTTCCGTGCTAGCCAGTGAATCCTTTTTGTTTATGTTTTATGTAGTCGTGTGCATCTGTTAGTCTCAGACTCCTAATTTATCCCTCCCCACTTCCCCTTTGGTAACCGTAAGTTTGTTTCCTATGTGTGTGTCTGTTTGTTTTGTAAGTAAATTAATTTGTACTATGTTTTAGATTCAACATACAAGTGATATCATATAATATTTATCTTTCTCTGTCTGACTTACTTCACTGAGTATGATAATCTCTATAAAGGCCTCAATTTATGTTTAACATCTTAACAAAATGCAGTTTTCAGCAACACAAAAGTAGAACCCAACAATGGGAGCTTGAACTGAAGATGCCAGAGGTAAGAATAATTCATCTGAGAACAGCATACAATCAAATAAAAAGTTTCAGGTGCTAACTAGCTCTCACCATCTCCCTGGACAGATGGACTGGTTCACACCTGAACTACCCACCTTCACATCACCAAGGCAGCAGCATTCTTTGGCCTTTATCCGCTGGGCCATCTCCTTGGGTTTCGAACTGTGTGAAAGGTAAATATCCTTAACAATGAAGGCATATTATAACCATCTGGTTGTGGGATGCTGGTTTTTTTGTTTTGTTTTTCTTTTTGTTTTCTTCTTTTTTTTTTTTTTAAGATGCTAACCTTTTAAAAAATGTTTACTTTATTGAACTATGGGGTTTTTTTTGGCTGACATTCTTTTTAGAATTTTTCTTTTTTTTAATTTTATATTGAACTATAGTTGAATTACACTGTTGTGTTAGTTTCTGGTATACAGCAAAGTGATCTGGTTATACATATGTAATAGTTTGAATCTGCTAATCCCAAACTCCCAATCGGATGCTGTTTTCTTTCCCATAAAAACCAAATGTTTCCTGAGCAGTTGCTGACTTCATGGTACCTGCTTAGGATTTGGACCTTCTAGGATTCTGCTCTGAACCCTAATCCTACACCCTAGTCCTGAGCCCCACAGCAATGTCAATCACCCCTGCAAAGAGCCATTTTTGTCAGTTTTTAATTTTAGGATTCCACCTAAGCTCTTTGAGCCAGGCACTGAGCAGTCCAAAGAGGAAAGTCAGGCAGGCAGGGAAGCAGACAGAGCAAGGAGGAAATAAAGGTTCTCAACTCGAAGCAGGTTTTCTTATTTCAGGGAAGGTATTCTTCTGGCTGAGGCCTTCCTGGGGAGACAGTTTAACAAAAGGGAATCAACCTCCAGGCACATTCTCTGTATTCGAAGATTTCTGGGGGTTGGAATCAGCCCTTCCATGGAGTCCCCAACATACATCATAAATCTGTATAACAATAAAAAGTTGTCCATGGTCTCATTTCAAAGAAAAAATATCAGGAAGGCTAGGCTGAAACCCCCTCCATTCCTCAAATCATTACGATTCTACAGGCTCCCACCCGACTGTGCTCTGTCAGCTCACCAAGGGCTAGTCAGTTCCAAGTGGCTATTTTCAGTCTTTGCCTGTTCAACCTCTCCAACCCGCTGACCACACCTATTTCTAAAAACTGTCTCTTCTCCTGGACACAGAACACTGTTCTCTCTGGGATGCCCTCCAAGGCAGAGATGACTTTTCCTCATTATTTTCTCCCCTTCTATCTTTGGCAGTACGATGGGGTGCCCACCCCAGGGGAAATTTGGCAGGGCCCACGGCGACCCCGAGGCCGCAATTCCGGATGACTGTGCAGGGAGGAGAGGCCGTGAGACTATGTGCAGGTCAATGGGATGTAAACGGCAGTGATCTGCACAACTTCTGGATTACGTCATCTAAAAAGGAGCCCTTGGTCCTCTCCTTCCCCCTGCCTCTTCCTACAGGGGAAGATGTAGACACGGGGGGTGCCAGCTTCAACCGTGTGAATGAAGGGAACTCCCTCGGAGAGAGTAGGGCAGAGAAACCTGGGTCACGTAAAATCTGCATTCAATGCGCAACTGTGAAAACGTGTTCTTTGGTGAAACTAAGGGAAGGTCTAAAATCAGACACCCTTCCGCCCTTCCCCGGGCTGGGCTCCCTGCTGAAGCTCCCGTTTTCGGAATCCAGAGGTCTTTTCCAAATCCCCTGACGCTTTATCTGAGCCTTCGGGGAGCTGAATCCTCAGGGTTTTCAACACACACAAGCTCCCCTCCCGAGCCAACACAGACAGGGCGGAATCCCCGGTGGAGGAAATTTGCAAGATGATTCCAGCCTGATGTCAGCCGCCGGCTCCGCGGAGCCTCTCGCCCGGCCCGGCGATCTGCCCAGCCGACCTGCCCGATTTGGGGGCGTCGGGACCGGGGAATCCGGGGAACGCGCGGCATTGGCTCCCCCCTCCCGAGGCCGACGCCCCCGGGGCTGCAGGGCCGGGTCATTGTCAGGAGGCAGCCGCCGTCCCGGGGGCCCGCACCGCCACTCCCGCCCCGAATTCGATTTGGGACCCGAGAAGGCATGAAAAACGACGGGCTTGGCCCTTTAGGGATGCATTTTTTTATCCGCCCGAGGAACGACAGAGGGGAAGGTTTCTGACCTTAAGACAAAAGCGCTCGTTCTACCGGGAGGAGCGGGAGGGCGCGAAACGGGGAAGCTCACCCAGTCTCCCGAAGGGCAGCCGGTTCCTTTCTCCCAGCATCAGGTTGAACCTGGGGTTGTCCCGCCGCAGCCTCTTCCAGTGACCGGTGGCGAGCAGCAGCCGGGAGACCTCGGCGTAGACGCTGCTGTTCTCGTCGCGCACCACGAAGGTGTACATGGCGAAGGGCCGCGCGACCGGGCCGCCCCGGCAGCCGCCGCAGGAACCAGCCGGCCAGTTGGCGGTTCAGCCTAGGAACCGCCCGGGGGCCAGCCGGGATCCGGCCCCGCCGACCCCGCCCCGCACGCTCCGGCCGCGCCGCCGCGCCCGGTCTCCGCGCAGCTAGGGTTCCCCTGGCGGCCCGCGGCCGGGTGCCCGCGCGTCGGCCCGAGCGGCGAGCGCAGCCCGGACGCCGCGCCCACCGCCGGCGCAGCCCCGCCTCCTGCCCGTGATTCCGCGCGGCCAGCCCGGCGGCGGGCGGGTGGGCGGGGGAAGCCTGTGAGCCGGGGGCGGGCTCCGCACCCTCCCTGAGCCGGCTGCCGGCGGCGGAGGGTGCGGGGGCTGGAGGAGGGGCGCGCGGCTTGAGCCGCAGCCTCGGGAGCCGGTCCCCAGAGGGACCGGAGAGTGGGGCAGTCCTCCCGAGCCCAGGGTCACTGCCGGGGGCGGAGGGGGGCGGCGGTGCCAGCGGAAAATCCCTTTCTAGGGGGCTTGCTCCGGTAGCTTCCCACCTACTATTTCAAAGGGACGTTTTATGGATAAAACCAAAAAGTTCTACGGCCCCATCCTGTGTCCAAGATGCGCTTCTTTGGCTTTCCTGCTTAAAGACGGCGGAGAACCAGAAGCGTTCCGGTGGCTGTTGGTTTCCCTTTGGGTCGAATGCTCCTTTCACCTGCTGAGACCTCCTGCGTGGCACACAGCCAGGGGGTGACTTCAGATGCCGCAGGGCGCTCGCACACAGGCCCTGGGGAGCCCTGGACTCCGCCCTGCGGTTTACCGGCGTTGGGTCACTCGCTTTCTCTTCTCCGGAGCAATTTCCCCTTCCGAGTGTGTGCATGGCGGGGTTCTTCAGAGCCCCTTCGGTTCTGATCTCACTCTGACTTCCTTTTAGGAAACGATTTTTGGTGCATTTGAGGGACAGCGAAAGGACTCTATCAGATTTCCCGTAAACGTCCTACACTTCCCCATAAGATAGCCGCATCAGCCACGCGCCTCATATCTTTTACTCTTCTTTAGAGAAAGAGCATCCTGGGACGTCTCCCCATCCTGCTCTCCCTGTGCTCATGGTGTCTAATTAGCATATCGCAAAGGCGCTCTCCTCTCTCCCATTTTGCCCACGTTCCCAGCGGCGAGTACTCGCCTATTCTACGCCCAAGCCTCCAGCTCGGCAACCGCCTGGAGGCGTTCACTGTCGGTGGTAAGCTCGCTCAGAGGAGGAATGCGGCAGACTCGGGAGTGCCGGATTGGTTACATTTCCTCACCCCCCCCAACCCCGCCCCCAGCAGTCAGACATCCAGGAGGAATAAGAGTTGGTAGAGGGCTTCCCTGGTGGCGCAGTGGTTGAGAGTCCTCCTGCCGATGCGGGGAACACGGGTTCGTGCCCCGGTCCGGGAAGATCCCACATGCTGCGGAGCAGCTGGGCCCGTGAGCCATGCCCGTTGGGCCTGCACTTCTGGAGCCTGTGCTCCGCAACGGGAGAGGCTACAGCGGTGAGAGGCCCGCGTAACGCGAAAAAAAAGGAAAAAAAAAGAGTTGGTAGATAGTCCTCCAGCGAACAAACCGACAGGGAGGCATATATCGTGCACTCTACTTCGAGGTCATCTGCAGAAGCGTTCCAGTTGTCCACAGCTTGTAACCTGTTCATTCACACACCTTCTCTTGTTGGAGTCCTTCCTTTTCCTGGTTTACTATCCCACGTCTCTTGGGATCACTTCCCAAATAAACTACTTGCTCTCAAATCCCTGTACCAGGGCCACCGTTTTGGGGACCTCAGGCCCAGACATTGTACCTGCTGCTCTTCACAGCCAGTCATCCCGGAAGTGACCCCCACTTTCATCGTGCCCCCCCTTCCTCTTCACTCACTCAGCCCTCCTGCATCACCCACTCACCCCGGCAAGCTGGCTTCTCTCTCTGCCACTCCGCAGCCACGGACGTCATTAGGAACATCAGCGACCTCTGAATTTCCAAATCCAGTAGTACTTTTCTCCTTTTTCTCACCTACACTTTGTAGTGAACATCTTTTTTGTTTGTTTTAGTTCTTGTACGGCACCCCTTTTCTTAAGAATAGAATCCATCTTTCTTCTTGGAGTCCATTTTATGTGATTCTGTTGGGATTGACACTGTCCATTCTGGGCACAGGAAAATGAACATCCAGGCTTGGCCCAACAGGACTACTCCACCCCTTTTGCCATTGTGATTGGTAAAACATAGGAGAGTGATCCAAATTTGACGAATCTGATTCTCTCCGGGATTTTTCTACCTGAGCTATGGAGAAAGACTCTCTCTTTTTTTCCCCAACTGGAGTTGCTTAGCTGGAAGATTGTGTGGGACAGCGTGCAGCTCTCTTGCTATCTTACAGAGGGAACACCCTGTCTGAGAATTCAGCTCCCCATCAATTATCTAAGCTTTCATCTCTATTGTCATCTGTTTCATCTATGAAACTAGAAAAGAATATCAAATCCAATCCAAAGTAAGTGGAAGGGAAGAAACAATAAGGGAAGAAGCCAAGGAAATAGAAAACGGAACAATTTTTGAGAATTGACAAGGCAATTCTAAAATTTACATGGTAATGCAAAGGACCAAGAATAGCAAAGACAATCTTGACCAAGAAAGTTGGAGGACTTAACACTACCAGATATCAAGAACTGTAAAATTATAATATTTTATATATTTGCATTAGGCCTGGCCATGTGGATATATAAACATCTTCATTACTACATGTAAATGAAGTACTGTGCATTTCTTCCTAGTCTGGACCTTAGAATTTGCACTTGCCTTCTCCTTCTTCTCTTGGAGGCAGGATACACAGTCAATAACAATAGTGGGACAAAACGTTGTAAGACGTTTACCAAAACTCATTATATGCTGCGTTATAAGGTAAGCCTCAACAGATTTCAAAGGACTGATATAATTCTGAGCACTTTCTCTGACTGCAGTGGAATCAAGCTGCTTGGACATCAAGTAAAACCCTTCAATAGCCCATGAGTCAATGAAGAAATCGCAACAGTATGAAAAAAAATTTTTTTAACTGAATGGTAATAAAGATATGGTGTATCAAAACTGGTAGAACACAGACTAAAGCTGTGCTTAAATGGAAATTTACATTCTACAGTACATATGTTAGAAAAAGAAGAAAGACTGAAAATCAATTATCTAAGCTTTCATCTCTATTGTCATCTGTTTCATCTATGAAACTAGAAAAGAATATCAAATCAAATCCAAAGTAAGTGGAAGGGAAGAAACAATAAGGGAAGAAGCCAAGGAAATAGAAAACGGAACAATTTTTGAGAATTGACAAGGCAATTCTAAAATTTACATGGTAATGCAAAGGACCAAGAATAGCAAAGACAATCTTGACCAAGAAAGTTGGAGGACTTAACACTACCAGATATCAAGAACTGTAAAATTATAATATTTAAGCACAAAGCTATAGTAATTACGAAAGTATGATTTTGGTACAAGGAGAAACAAATAGATCAATGGAAAGAGCCTACACATATATAGTCACTTTGTTTAGAACAAAGGCAACATTGCACATCAATAGGAGAAAGGATGGACTTTTCAGTAAATGGAGCTGGGTCAATGGATATGCACTTGGAAAACAAAATTAATCTTGACCTCTACCACACACAAAAATCAGCTGCAAAAAGAAAAATATTAGTTGCAGATTCATTGTGATATAATGCATCTAAATGTGAAAGGTGAAGCAATAAACCTGCTAGAGGAAAACAGAAAGAAGAAAAATCTTTATGATCTTCCGCTAGATAAAGATTTCTCAAAAATCTCTATGAATAAAGGAAAAAACTGATAAACTGGCAACCTTAAAATTATGAACTTTTATTCATCAAAAGACATCATCAGGGCTTCCTTGGTGGCGCAGTGGTTGAGAGTCCGCCTGCCGATGCAGGGGACACGGGTTCGTGCCCCGGTCCGGGAAGATCCCACATGCCGCGGAGCAGCCGGGCCCGTGAGCCATGGCCGCTGAGCCTGCGCGTCCGGAGCCTGTGCTCCGCAATGGGAGAGGCCACAACAGTGAGAGGCCCGCGTACCGCCAAAAGAAAAAAGAAAAAAAAAATTGTATCTTTGAAGAATGGAATAATAATGTGACATTGGTGAGGATTAAGTGACATGTGAAACGCCTAAGGCATGCCTGGCATATAATCAACTCTTCATAACTGGGAAGTTACCAAGTTTGGATGTTGCGTGTACGTAATAGCCTAAAATAACGTTTCCGTTAGAAGGAAAACAGAGTCTGTAGGGCGAGGATATCCTTGCTGGTGAGCATGAAACCTCCATTTCCAAGTCTTCAAGATGAGCAGTCTCCAGACACAGAGTTGAGATGGTGATATTCAACTTCACACACCTTTTAACACTCTCTCCAGCCCAGATGCTCAGCCCACACCCCACAGCAGCCAGGGCCCCACTGCATGTCCTGGCACTGCCCTTTTAAGGCAGTGAGGTGAGCTCTGGACAGGACAGCTCCCTCCCCATCAGATTCCTGCCAGACTCTGAGAATGGGCTGGGTATGCAGCCCGTGAACACAGACGAAGAAGAGACCTACATCCAACCATGGAAAGGATCATACAGAGCCATGGAAATGGGACCAGTAGAGGCCAGGATGTACCCACAATTATGACTATGGAACAGAAGGATTGGAGGAAGCTACAAAGTTTGTCAATGGTTGGTAATACCAGGATTGGGTTTTTTGCATTGCATTTTATGTCAAGAGGTGTCTGCTGATTAATAGCTTCAACATTGACTGAACCAATCTGCTCCAACAGTGTCGCACTCTGCTGTTCTCACCCAGCTCATTCATGCAGCCGAAGGACACCAAAATTGACGCACTAGGTTGTGAACTCCTTGGAGGAAGGCACCTTGACTTTCTCATCTTTATGTCCATCCAAATATTTCTCAAAACTAGGACAAAAGTATTTTCCATTTGAATGAACTTATTAATGCTAAGATTACGATGACTGATGTGTTGGTATTTCTAGCAGCATTGGTGGTTGAAACAGAGACTCTGGAACACAGGAAATGCCTTCTTCTCAAGGCATGAACTGCTCATTCAATATTTAACAAATCCTTGTTCTAGACATCGCTTGAGGCATGAAGGACACAAGACAAAGTCCCTGCCCTCGCAGAGCTTCTGTTCCTGGGGAAGCTTGTATTTTACTGGATGCAGCGAGAGGAATTTTAACTGGAGGATCACACATTCCCACAGTCTCCGCAGCTGCAATTCTGGGTTGGGGTGACAGATGTAAGGGACAACAATATCTTCTGGAAACCTCACATCTCACCATGTAGGAGGAAGCCACTTATGTCCATGTGGCACCTAAGTAATTTCTCCTCTTATTTCCTGTTCTTTCTGGGATGAATACAATGGCTCCCACGCAGAGATACAGGAAAATAGAAAATAACTCGGCGAGTTGCATTCACAGGACATTGTGAAATCTCCGAGAGTTACAGGGTACCAATGACTGAGGTGACATCCATGCCTCCTATCTAGAGGCCTCCGATGGAGGCCACACTCTCCTTCTGCCTGGGTCAGGTTTCTGCCATGTGATGCCTGCTTAGAGTTTGCACACAGGGTTACAGGCCTGTGAATAACAAACTTAACTAGATGTTGGTGGCATCTTTTCAAACAAAGACATCCAGGAAGTAGCCACTCAGCATGCCAGCAAATAATTAGGTTTCAAGGGGGAAAGGCTTAAACTGTAAGAGGGCATATGCACAGAGTTTTAGGAAAAGATATGTCAGACTGTCCTTAAACTGTGGAGAAACTAAGGGCATCTCAGTAAAGAGAGAAAGTAACATATATGTCAGTTTCCAGTGTTATTTATCTCCCAGAGTGGGGAATGGTGACAGAGAAAGAGGGCGGGAGAGGAAAAAGCCAAGCTTGCACTGCACACACATCACCAGTCAAGAGCTGTCCCATTTCAAGGGGGTTGTGGTAGCCAGCCTGTATATTGGAGCCAGAGATCCCCAACTCCTGGTACTCATACCCTTGTGTAGTCCCCTACCATATTATACCTGGGTTGGTCTGCGTGACAGATAGAATATGGCAGAAATCATAATAGACCATTTCCAAGATTAGGTTTAAGAAGACATTGTAGCTTCTGTCTTGATCTCTCTCTCTCTCAGTTCATTCCCTCTGGGGAAGCTAGCCACATGTTTGAGCATCTCTATGGAATGGGCCACATGGCAAGGAACTGAGGCCTCTGACCAACAACCACAGGAGTGACCTTGAAAGCAGACCCTGCAACCCAGTCAGGTCTTCAGATGACTGCAGCCCCAGGTGATGGCTTGACTGCAACCTTGGAGAACCAAGGACCACCCAGCTAAGCTGCTCCTAGATTCCTGACTCTCAGAAACTGCACGATAAAACAAATGTTTGTTGTCTTAAGCTGCTAAGTTTGGGGGCAATTCATTAGGTAACAGTAGATAACTAGAACAGAGGCATTTTCCACAAAGTCTGGGAAATTAACAGATGCAACTGAAAATGATAGTTGAGTCAAAGATTAGTGCCAGGAGTGCCCCAGGCTACCTGTGCTTTGGCTAAAGATAGTTCCTGTTATTCTAGCTCAGAGAATAGGATGAAGAAGAGTGAGTAGCAACAGAGCTTTCCAAATAACTCCCTATAAAACTGGCTTTTAATCGGTCAGACTGAGGGGGCTGAAAAGACGGGAGATGTTTCAGTATCTGCACTCAACTTCTAACAGCCACCCATCAGACCCAACACAAGGGACAACCCTTCTGGTTAGCCTCCTTGGCCCTTGAGACTCCACCCCTTAGAGTAATACACAATGATGAACGAAGCTGAAGCTCCCCAAACCCAGAGAGGATGTTCAAGAAAGCCAAACCAAAAAGGGAAAGAGAGTCAAAGTCGGGGCCAAAGCTGGGAGTGTTTGGCCAGGAAGACGAGAGCGAGCCCATTAGAGTCTACAGTGATTGAGGATGGGGCTTGGATAATTGCCTAGAAAGGGCTTCTCTCTCATCATCTTAGTTGGCCAGGGCATGAGTGGATCAGGTGCACCCCAATGCCCAGCACTGACACCCAGCCCAGATGTCTCTGGAACTAACCTTCCCACTGGATCCCAGCATGGATTGTGCACAGTTGCTCCCAGTGCAGATTCATTTCTCTGGAGTTCTCTGACTGTTGCCAGCTTTCGGCATGGTTTAGAGACCGGAGGCCTACACTCTTTCCACATCTCGCCCCTCTACTGACTATCTTTGTAACTCTGAGCAAGCAGTTTTATTTTACGTTTCCAGACTGTAGTGTTCAAGCCTGTAGCATGAGGCTGTTTGGCTTGTCCATCTCAGTGAAGCCAGACCTATGTCTGGGTCTTTGGCATCATAGCTTTGGCGGCTGGGGGTCTCATTGGGTCATGACCAGCAGATGGTCCATGAGAATGGATTCGAACGTAAGGATGCATTTCTCTCTTCTGTTTTGCATAATTAGTAGACGTTTTGATCTTTCCAGTTCCTGACTCATTTACTTAATGAATAGTCCCATTATAGAGGAGAATGCCCTATTTTCTCAATTTATTTCAGTACCCTCATGGGGCGAGGGAGAGCCCCTACCTTTTCCTTGAATCAATGGTCGATATCATGTCTGCCTCACAGTAGGCATTAATTAATTTTCCATAAAAGTTCTGTTGACTGAATCTGGTTCAGTCCTCCCAGGGGAGAGCCCTCAGTAAGTGCGCCTGATATATATATACACAGTTTATTTGCAAATTTTTCATTAGATCTTCACAAAAAAGATTCTAGAGCAGATAGCATTTCCATTTTACAGATGTAGAAACTGAAAGGTAAAGTGAGTTTTCTTAGGCCTTGACAAATCTAAAAATTTAATCAAGGCCCTTAGATGCCAAATCCCATATCCTTTCTGCTATGCCAAACCTTAAGAGGACATGGTGAGTAAGTGGAGTCTTAAAGTTTTCCACTTTTGTTTAATACTCCTACTAGCAATTACAACGCTATTATTGTTATTATTCAGCAGATTATCTATGCTAGGTACTTGCTAGGCATTTTATAAATATTTTTTCAATTAATCCTTACTATAGTCCCATGAGGTAGGTTTATGAGTGTCCTACCCATGTTACAAAAGAGAAAATGAGGCCCCAAGACATTAAGTAACTTGCCTGGGCATTGGTCCCCATGTCTCCTGACTTTGCTCTTAACCACTCCCACTTTTAACCTGTGTTAGGGCAACAGTAGCAAAAAGGAACACAATCTCAGAACCCAAGCAATTTACAGTTTAGTTGGCGAGATTAAGCATGCACAAAGGAAACCATTATAGAAAAATCACAAATGAAAATCGTAATAAATTTAAGATAATTTATAGACCTAAATAACTAGGGGTGCTAAGGAGATGGGAATACAAGAAGCACTTGCGAGAGGGGGAAATAATCAGGGAAAACTTCTTACCTCAAATCAGTTTTTTCTTTTTTCCCTTCTCTTTTGTGGTACGCGGGCCTCTCACTGTTGTGGCCTCTCCCATTGCGGAGCACAGGCTCCGGACGCGCAGGCCCAGTGGCCATGGCTCACGGGTCCAGCCACTCCGCCGCACGCAGGATCCTCCCGGACCAGGGCATGAACCCGTGTCTTCTGCATCGGCAGGTGGACTCTCAACCACTGCGCCACCAGGGAAGCCCAATGAAATCAGTTTTGAAACAGATCTAGTATGGCAGGAAATAGTCCCATCTCTATTGACCAAAGGAAAGGCCAAAGGCTACATCTTCCTCTACCCAGTTTATCCCTCTCCCACCTGACTTTGGGTATCTCTAAGGAGTCAGTTTGGCAATTTGTATCTTTTTAGGAATTTTTCCATTATGAAAGTTATCCAATTTTTTGTCATGAATATGTTTGTAATATTCCCTTACATTCCTTTTAATTTCAATAGAGTCAATAGTGATGCATCCTATTTTGTGCCTAATTTGACTTCTCTCTTTTTTTTTTCTTGGGCAGTCTAGGTAAAGTTTTGCTAATTTTGTTGATCTTTGCGAAGAACTAATTTTTAGTTTTATTGATTTTTCTCTATCATTTTCCTGCTTTCTATTGCACTGATTTTTGCTATAATCTTTTTTATTTCTTTTCCTTACTTTGGATTAAGTTTGCTCTTCTTTTTAAATGTGGAAGCTTAGATGATTGATTTAAGATTTTTTTTCCCTTTTTCTTTTTTTTTTTTAAACTAAAAGCGTCTTTTTAATTGTGGAAAATAGTTAAACATTTAAAGGTGAAAGACAAAGTGGGGGGAAATGTTTGTAGCCCATACAATAAGCAAAGGGCTAATTTCTTTAATATATAAAGAGCTCTTATGGGTCAATTTTTTAAAGAACAATAAACCAATTTTAAAAATGATCAAAACAGGGCTTCTCTGGTGGCACAGTGGTTGAGAGTCTGCCTGCCGATGCAGGGGACACGGGTTCGTGCCCCGGTCTGGGAAGATCCCACGTGCCGCGGCTGGGCCCGTGAGCCATGGCCGCTGAGCCTGCGCGTCTGGAGCCTGTGCTCCGCAACGGGAGAGGCCACAACAGTGAGAGGCCCGCATACCGCAAAAAAAAAAAAAGATCAAAACATATAGACAGGCTTTCAGATTTTTTTTTCACAACTCACACACACACACTGTATTTTATTTTTACAAGAGATAAATAAACTGATACCAAGCATTGTAAATGGATGACCACAACAAAAGCAACAATGATTGCAATTACCAAACACTTTTTTCTCTTTTTCTACTTTAGACATTTAAAGCTATAAATTTCCCACTAAGTACTGTTTTATCTGCATCCCACACATTTTGATCCATTGTGCTTTCAGGTTCATTTAACTAAAATTTTTTTCTAAGTTCTCTTGTGACTTCTTCTTCGACCTATTGACTATTTATCAATGTGTTTTAATTTTCATATATTCAAGAATTCCCCAAATTTCTTTCTGATGTTGTTTTCAAACTTAAATCTACTGTGGTCAGAGATCATACTTTGCATGATTTCAATCCTTTTTATTTATTGAGACTTTTATACTTTTATGGCATAGCATGTTGTTTTTCCTGGACATGTTCCATGTGTTCTTGAAAAGAATGTGTATTCTCCAGTCATTGGGTGGTGTATTCTATATATACTAGTTAGGGTGCATATGTTGATAGTACTGTTCATGTTTTGCTCATTTTCTGACTAGTTGTTCTATTAAATATTTAAAATGGGGTCTTGAAATCTACAACTGTATATGTTGAGTTGTATATTTCTCCTTTTAAATCTGTCAGTTTTAGCTTCATGTATTTTTTCACTGGCCAGGGATTGAACCTGGGCCCCAGCAGTGGAAGCACCTAGTCCTGACCACTGGACCACCAGGGAATTCTCTAGCTTCATGTATCTTGGAGTTCTATTGTAAGTGCATTTACATTTTAATTGTTACATCTTTCTGACAGATTGACCCTTTTTATCATTATGAAATGTCCCATTTTGTCTCTGATGATATCTAAACTGGGTAGCTTAAAACAACAGAAATTGATTCTGTCACAGTTCCGGAGGCTAGAACTCTGAAATCAAGGTGTTGTCAGGGTCATGCTTTCTTTCAAGGCTCTAGGATTCTCAAGGGAAGAATGTTTCCCTGCCTATTCCTGGTATTTGGTAATTGCCAGTAATATCTGATGTTCCTTGGCTTGTAGATGCATCACTCTGATCTCTGTCTCCATCATCACATGGCGTTCTCTCTGTGTGTTTGTGTCCAAATTTCTATTTTCTTATCAGTACATCAATCATTGGATTAGAGCTCACCTTAATTCAGTATGACCTTGTCTTATCTTGATTACATCTTCAAAGACTCTATTTCCAAATAAGGCCATATTCACAGATTCTGAGTAGACATGAAATGTGGGGGGAATGCTGTTCAACCCCATACAGCACCTTAGCTCTCTTTTGGTTACTATTTGCAAAGAGTATCTTTTCCCAAAATTTTACTTTCCATTTATTTGTGGTTTTGAATCAGGGTTGCGTCTCTTGTAGACAGAATTGGACTTTGCTTTTTTATGCAGTCTTTCAATTTCTGCCTTTTGATTAGGGTGTTGAGATAATTCAGATTTAATATAATTATTGATATTGTTTGTTATATATTTGTCATTTTGCTATTGGTTTTTTATTTTCTCCTTCTTGATTGTCTTCTTTTGTGTTAAATATTTTTAGTATGCAATGTTAATTCATTGTTCATTACTTTTAGTATTTTTAAAAGTTATTTTCTTAGTGGTTGCTTTAGGATTGTAATGTACATCTTAACTAAAAAAAATCTACTTCAGTTTAATAATAACTTAATTCTGGTAAAATAACTAAAGTTTCCTTCCATGTAGTTTCATTCTGTCTTTTCTCCCTTATGCTTTTATTGTTATAAATCCAACAATATGGTCTCATAAATATTCCTTTATATAATCTTATATCTTTTAAATCAGTTATGAGGAAAATTGTGTATTGTTCCTGATACTTATGTAAGTACCTTTATAGAAATTCTTCATTTTTTTTCTGTTGATTTGAGTTACCATGTGGTGTCATTCCCCCTTCAGGCTGAAGGACTTTCTTTAGTATTCCTTATAAGACAAATCTGCTAGCAATGAATCCTCTTAGTATTTGTTTATCTGGAAATGTCTTCACTTCACCTTCATTTTTGAAGGGTATTCTTTCTGGATATAGAATTCTTGGTTGATTGACAGCTTTTCCCCCCACTGGCACTTTGAATATATAATACAGCTACCTTTTGGTTCTCATTGTTTCTGATGTGAAGTTAGCTGTTAATTGTATTGATGCTTCCCTGTACATTCTGCTTTCAGTGATGAAAGGGTCTTTGGCTTTCAACAGTTTGACTATAGTGTGTCTAGGTATGAATAGCCTTCTTGGAATTTGTTGAGTTTCTTGGATTGATAGATAAATACGTCTCTTTTAATTTGAGAAGTTTTTGGCCATTTTTTCTTCAAGTATTTTTCTGTACCTTTTTCTCTCTCCTCTCCTTTTGGGATGCCCATTAAGTATATATTAGGACACTTGACGTACAACAGAACCTTGAGGCTCTGTTCATTTTTCTGCACATTTTATTCTTTCTGTTGTTTTTTGTTTTGGGGTTTTTTTTTTGCAGTATGTGGGCTTCTCACTGTTGTGGCCTCTCCCGTGGCGGAGCATAGGCTCCAGACGCACAGGCTCAGAGGCCATGGCTCACGGGCCCAGCCGCTCCAGGACATGTGGAATCCTCCCGGACCGGGGCATGAACCCGTATCCCCTGCATTGGCAGGTGGACTCTCAACCACCACGCCACCGGGGAAGCCCCTTTTTGTTTAAACTGGACAAGTTCTCTTGATCTATCTTCAAGTTCACTGATTCTTTCTTCTGCCATCTTGAATCTTTGTTGAGCCCTTCTAGTTTTTTTATTTCAGTTATTGTACTAACACCAAAATTTTTATTTTTTAATAATTTCTCTATCTTTATTGAGATTCACTGTTGATTGTTGTCTTAATTTCCTTTGAGTCTTTGCACATGGTTTTATTTGTTTGAACATACTATATCTGCTTTGAAAACTTTGATAAATCTAACATTTCTAGTCACTTAGAGACAGTTTCTATTGACTGCTTTTTTTTCTTAAATATGGGTCACACTTTCCTTTTTCTTGCATGTCTCATAATTTTTGTTAAAAATTGGTCATTTAGGAACTTCCCTGCTGGTCCAGTGGTTAAGACTTCACCTTCCAATGCAGGTGGTGTGGGTTTGATCCCTGGTCAGGGAGCCGGGATCCCATATGCCTCACGGCCAAAAAACCAAAACATAAAACAGAAGCAATATTGTAACAAATTCAATAAAGACTTTAAAAATGGTCCACATCAAAAAAAAATTGGTCATTTTAGTGACTCTGGATTTATTTTGTCTCCTAAAGTTGTTTTTTTTGTTTTGTGTTGGTTTTGGTTTTTTTTGCGGTACGCGGGCCTCTCACTGTTGTCGCCTCTCCCGTTGCAGAGCACAGGCTCCGGACACGCAGGCTCAGCGGCCATGGCTCACAGGCGTAGCTGCCCCACGGCATGTGGGATCTTCCCAGACCGGGGCACAAACCCGTGTCGTCTAGCATCGGCAGGCAGACTCCCAACCACTGTGCCACCAGGGAAGCCCTAAAGTTGTTTTTGTAGCGGTTTATATGTTTATTGGTTTGCCTGAACTATATTTGTGAAATCTGTCTATCTCCTTTGTGGTGTGTGACCACATCTTCATAGATGGCTTTACTCAAGAATATATTTTTGTTTTTATTTTTTAGCCTTGTTTCTATGGTTTCACTGTGTCTGCATAGCTCAGTGGGTCAGCCAATAATTGGACAGAGACTGTGCTCCAACACCTCAAAGCAGTTAAGCTTCATCCTCTGTTGATGCATTTGTATGTAGACAGGGGAGCACATTCATGGTTTAGTCTGTCTTGGGGTTTGCTTTCTGATGGGCCTTTTGAGTCTTCTATGCTTATGCACAAGACCTTAGTGTCAGCCAGGAGTCTCTAAATAGCTTGAGGATTCTTGGTCTCTGCTACATACGTGCAAAGCATTAGCAGGGAATGTGCTTACCCCAGTTACAACCTCAACCTCTGGCCGGTAGAAATGAACGCTTGGCCCTCCCCAGCTGTCCTGCCTCTGGGAAACCACTTTCACTGACAAGGACCCTGAGTGTGGGCCTCATCCACTGCTCCAGATAGAGTGAGCCCCCTTTGACGGTGAGAGCAAAGTTGCTGGTTCTCATGGTCCTTCCTCCCTGACAGTACTCCACATCGAAGGGATAGACAGGATCAGCCACAGACTAGAGTGCCATAGATTTCCACCAAGTCCAGCATTTGCTAAAGCATAAACACTTCTCAGATTGTTGAATGCCTATGGTCAATTTCCAGAGTGCTGAAATGATTGTTTGGGGGCAATTTTGTCCATCTTTATAGTTGTTTTTAGGGAAGAGCGTTTGACAGTCTCCTCACTCAACCGTAGTCAGAAGTCCTGCCTGAAATCATTATCCTTCCCAACACTTTTGGATGTAATTCTTTGAATCAAATTCCCTCTGGTTTAAGTACCTAAAGTGCTTTCTGTTTTCCTGATCAGACACAACTCAAACATCATATAGTCTTTAGGAACTTATTGTCAATCAAGGAATGAGTGATAATTTGAATAGGAAATAATTCTCAAAGGTTTGGCCCCATTCACCTGCCCCAGTCTTTGGTTTCCTCACTTGTAAAGAGAAGTTCATAATACTTAGCTAATTAAGTTGTTCTAGGAAGTAAGTGAGATGACATATAGGAAACACCCGGGACACAGTACAAACCTTAAATACATATTTAATTCTATATTCCCTCCAGTTTAAGACCCCATTTCTTTTATTGTTCCCGGCAAACGGCAGCCTGAATATTCACTCACAAACCATATTCTTGTGAATATCTACACATGAGCAAACTAGAAAGAAGCCAAGTTAATTAAACTGCTTAGTGATTCATCGTCTGGCTTTCAGATGCCTTATTTCCTTTCAGTTGCCCACAACAAAACTTTTTGAAGACCCATAGTTGAGTCTTATTTTTATGACTGAATTGATTAAAACATTTAGATTCTTTCTCGGACTGTAATCTGGATCCTATTGCTGTGAATAAGCAGGACATTCAATACTGCAGACACAGCAGACTTTGAATAGCTCCATGCATAAATTATGATGTTTGCTTGTTAGCAATACTGTCTGTGACGTCAGTAGCAGAGTCAGCTAACAGATGGTGGGAGATGCCACCGTTTTGAACAGTAGTATGGATGTAAATAGATTCCTGTTGCTGGTTTTAAAAAACTGGATATTTTACATTTAGAGTGAATCCAGTATTCTGCTCTTTGGCTTAGAGAGTGGAAAGCGTCTTCCCATCAAGGTAAGCAAAAAGGTCCATGTTTTCCCCCTTGTTGGTTCTCCATGGGTGGCTACGCTCTCATGATTGTCAATCAAAGATGGATCATAGGGTTTTTACAACTCATGCTCTTGGCATAAGATGATGCTGGCTGATCTCTAGGCATACTCAGAAGCAGGAATATCCATGTTTTCCTTTTTCTTATGTGTTAAACTCTTTCTTATCTGGAATAACTTATTTTATGTTTTTTGTTTTTCTGTTTGTTTGGTGGTTGTTGTTGTTGCTGTTGTTTTGGCCACGTTGGGTCTTTGTTGCTGGCTGCGCGCGGGCTCTTCTCTAGTTGCAGTGCGCGGGGGCTACTCCTTGTTGCGGTGCTCGGGCTTCTCACTGAGGTGGCTTCTCTTTTTGCAGAGCACGGGCTCTAGGCACACGAGCTTCAGTAGTTGCAGTAGGCAGGCTCAGTAGTTGCAGCACACAGGCCCTAGAGAGTGAGGGCTTCAGTAGTTGCAGCGTGTGGGCTCAGTAGTTGTGGCACTCAGGCTTAGTGGATCTGTGGCATGTGGGATCTTCCTGGACCAGGGCTCAAACCCATGCTCTCTGCATTGTCAGGTGGATTCTTAACCACTGCACCACCAGGGAAGTCCCAGGAATAATTTATTTTATAATACGTTTTGGTGTGTTAAAATCTTTCATGAACAGAGTTCACACTAGAAACATTGTGTGGGTATCCATTTAAAAATGAGAAAGGAGATTTTTATAAAATAAAAAAAATACTAAATAAAAACAACCTAACTGAGACAGTGGGCCAGGATTCTGTAGCTCCTCCCTGCTACTCTATAAGCACTACAGGTGGTGTTGACCACCTGTAGCTATGTAGAGGGAGGGGACTTCAGGACTTGGTCTTACTTGCTCCATCCCTTGGCTACCCTTGCTGTCTCCCTCCAAGAGCAGACACCACCCACCACGCCATCATGGGGGCAAAATGGTGCCAGCAGTTCCAGGTGCATAGTCTGGCTCTCAACGGGTTTTGGGGGTCAGCTTTAATTGGACAGGCTGAGATCATTTGCCCTCCCTGAATCAATACATGTAGCCAGGGGAAGAGACTTAGCCCGGCTTCCCCAGAAGCAGAGACTGAGATAGTGGTTTGGGGGCACAGGATGTACTGAAGGAGTGCCCTTCAGGAAAAGCCTGAAGGGAGGACAGGGGAGGGGAAGGAGCAAGGACCTGGTCTCAGGATCAAGTCTAACCTGGTCTGACCCACAGGATATGACCGTGGAGCACAAACTGCATCCTAGATTTGCCTCCCCTAAAGGCAAGGGGGCCTGACCATTTACACTCCATATCATTCAGTCATTGGCTACAGTCTGCTCTGCCCAGGGGGAAGGAATTACTCCCCAGGGAAAGCAGCTCTGTCAGCTCAGAGCAGTTCCCGGGAGAGGGGATTTGGCGGCTCATACTCACAGCACCAGCTGCACTGCTGGTGACAGTGTCCGAGTGGGCACCACTACCTTAAGTTTAGAGGGACTCTTCCTGTATCCCTGCACACCCCACCCCTGTGGGAGCATGTCTGCTTGGCTGACACAAATTTCTCAAAACACTTGTGGGTTTTCTTTGTGTGTGTGTGACTCTCCTTGGGATTAACTCCATTAGATGAAACACACTACAACTCTTTGAGATAAACCCTTCACTACCTTGAGCTCCTGCATGGAGGCTGAGGAACACTGCTCTTAATCTCCCCTTATTGTTGGATTGAGAGGATCACCCAAATCTCTTTATTTATTTATTTTTTTTATTTTTATTTTTTTTTGCGGTACGCGGGCTTCTCACTGTTGTGGCCTCTTCTGTTGCGGAGCACAGGCTCCGGACGCACAGGCTCAGCGGCCATGGCTTACGGGCCCAGCCGCTCTGCGGCATGTGGGATCTTCCCGGACCGGGGCACGAACCTGCATCCCCTGCGTTGGCAGGCAGACTCTCAACCACTGCGCCACCAGGGAAGCCCCTCAAAGCTCTTTAAAGGGACGTTTGTATGACTGAACAAAACTCGGACCCTTTGATTTTCTTGAGGTATTACAGAAGGTTGTGTTTACACAGATATAGATAACCAATATGGGGGGGGGCGGTAAGTAGCCGTCTCCACCACACAATGGTTTTAAAGGCAATTCCCTCTTAATCTTTGCCTTAGCTTCTTGGTTATTTTCAAGCACTTATTTTTCCATATGAACTTTTCTGTCATTACTGTTGTTCCATATGACTATTTTTAGCTAGCTCTAAACTCATTGTGATAGAATGGCAGTAATGTCCATACATATTAATGTTGGGAGGATTCTTATTTCTATGATACTAAGTCTTCCTATCCAGACGTGTTATATCTCTCAATTGATTCAGTTTTTATGTCCTCTAGAAGATTCTATTTAAGTTAAATCATGCCTTTCATGTTAAATTTACTTCACGTTGGATATTGTTACTACTACAATGAGATGTTCTTCCATTTCCAATTTTTGTTAATACAGAAAATATATGCAACCATTTAACCAAATTTTCTTTTTAAAGATTTTCTTTCCTAAAACATCATGGATGATTCTGCCTATTTTTAAATTGAATTTTAACTTAATTTTATTTTTTTGGTGTAATTGCATTCAATAGAACTTTGGGAACTGTTGAATTATAGTGATAGATGGCATAAGTAGTTTGAAACTGATTTTGATGAAATTGGCTCTGCATTTATACTCTTTAGTCTAAAGCTTTCTCTTGGTAAATAATCTTTATCATATTTAAACATTTTACTTGGAAACCTTTTTAAAGATTAGGAATAGCCTTTTTACTATTTATTGATTTAATATTATATTTAATTTATTGATTAAATATATTGTGATCATTTATTTTTTAAAAGTTAGAGTTAATTTTCTTAAAGAGTTTTGGATTTACAGAAAAATTAAGAAAGTAGTATGAGCTCCCTGAACCCAATTTCCCCTATGATCAACATCTTATATTAAAGGTATATTTGTTTTAATTAATGAACTAATATTGATACACAATTATTAAATTTTTATTATTTATTTATTTATTTATTTATGGCTGCGTTGGGTCTTCGTTGCTGCACATGTGCTTTCTCTAGTTGTGGTGAGTGGGGGTTACTCTTCATTGCCATGTGCGGGCTTCTCATTGCGGTGGCTTCTCTTGTTGCAGAGCACGGGCTCTAGGTCCACGGGCTTCAGTAGTTGTGGCACACGGGCTCCGTAGTTGTGGCTTGCAGGCTCTAGAGGTTTAGTTGCTCCACAGCATGTGGGATCTTCCTGGACCAGGGCTCAAACCCGTGTCCCCTCCATTGGCAGGCGGATGCTTAACCACTGCACCACCAGGGAAGTCCCCACAATTATTATATAAAGTCAATTCTTTATTCAGATTTCCTTAGTTTTTACCTAGCATCCTTTTTCTTTTGCAAGTTTCCATTCAGGATGCCACATTAAATTTAGTTGTCATGTATCCTTAGATTCCTCCTGGCCATGACAGTTACAAAGGTTTTCCCTGTTTTTGATCACCTTGATCAAAACAGTTTTGAGGAATACTATTTAGATTCATCACTGTTGGTGTTGACCTTGATTGCCTGGCTGACGTAGCATTGTCAGGTTTCTCTACTGTGAAGTTACTCTCCCCCATACCCGTTCCTTACACTTCTCTTTGGAAGGAAGTTGTTATGCACAGCCCACACTTAAGGACTGGGGAGTTATTCTCCCCCTCCTTGAGGGTGGAGTTGCTATAGAAATTATTTGGAATTCTACTGCATGGGAGATTTGTCATGTCTATGAAGTAACCCTCTTCATCTCCAGTAATATTTCTTGTCTTCGGTCTACTCTGTAAGACATTAGTTATAGCAAAACAGCTTTCTTTTAGGTAACATTTCCATGGTACGCTTCTTTATTTTATTTTCAATCTCTCTCTATGCCCTTAACTATGTCTCCTGTAAGCAGGATTACTGTATTATAATTAGAATGAATTTGTTTTATCTAGACTGACAATTTTAGTCTTTTACTTGATGAATCCAATCTGTTTACATTTTATGTAATTAGATGTATTTGTGTGTGTGTGTATATATATATATATATATACACACAATATACACACAAATATATATATATACTGTCTTACTGGGATGACTTTTCTATTCGGTATCTGTTTTATGCCATTTTTCTCCTTTTCTTGACTTTAAAAATCAATCAAAATTGTAATTTTTCTGTTATTTCCATGTAATAACTTTTTAATTACACTTTCCTTCACTTTTTTAGTGGTTAAGCTAGAGATTATAATATGTGTCCTTACATTATTATAGTTTAACACAGATGATTATTTTTACTAATTTCTTAATGATGCTGCAACCCTAGAACACTCTGACAACATTTACCCCATCCTGCTCTCTGTTATGATTGTCATGCATTTTATTTCTTTTTTTGTTTTTGGCCATGTCTCATGGCTTGAGGGATCTGAGTTCCCCGGCCAGTGATTGAACCCAGGCCCTCGGCAGTGAGAGCACCGAGTCCTAACCACTGGGCCACCAGGGAATTCCCTGTCATGCATTTTATTTTTTTAACACTTTTATTAGAGTATAATTACTTTACAATGGTTTTCCCTGTTTTTTTTGTTTTTTTTTTTTGCGATACGCGGGCCTCTCACTGCTGTGGCCTCTCCCGTTGTGGAGCACAGGCTCCGGACGCACAGGCTCAGCAGCCATGGCTCACGGGCCTATGGTGTGTTAGTTTCTCCTTTATAACAAAGTGAATCAGCTATACATATACATATGTCCCCATATCTCCTCCTTCTTGCGTCTCCCTCCCTCCCACTCTCCCTATTCCACCCCTCTAGGTGAACACAAAGCACTGAGTTTATCTCCCTGTGCTATGCAGCTGCTTCCCACTAGCTATCTATTTTACATTTGGTAGTGTATATAGGTCCATGCCACTCTCTCACTTCGTCCCAGCTTCCCCCTCCCTGTGTCGTCAAGTCCATTCTCTACGTCTGCGTCTTTATTCCTGTCCTGCCCCTAGGTTCTTCAGAACCATTTTTTTTTTAGATTCCATGTATATGTGTTAGCATACGGTATTTGTTTTCTCTTTCTGACTTACTTCACTCTGCATGACAGTCTCTAGGTCCATCCACCTCATGTCATGCATTTTAGATCTACATATATTTTAAACTCTACAAAATATACCATTATATACTATTATTTTTTTGTATAAGCAATATCGTATGTTACCCTTCTGCTGTTCTTTTTCTTCTGCATTTGTTTCCCTCTTTGGATCATCTTCCTCCTGCCTGATAAACTCCTTTTTTTTCTTTCAGTGCAGTTCCTGCTGGCAACAAATCCCCTTGGTTTTCGTTTGTCTGAAGATGCCTTTGTTTCCTTATTTTTTTCATAAAAAGAAAGCACAGTTTACATACAGTAAAATTTACCCTCTTTTAGTGTACAATTCTGCAACTTTTGACAAATGTACACATTTACATAATCACAACAATCAAGATTTAGGACTGTTCTATCACCCCAGCACATTCATTTTTTTAAAAGCATATTTCACTGGGTATACAATTCTAGGTTAGCAATGATTTTCTTTTATCGCTTTAGAGATGCCATTCCATTATCTTCTGTATTCCTTTGTTTCTATAGAGAAGTCACCTGTTAAATTTAAGATTGTTCCTTTAGAGATAGAGTGACTTTTTCTCTGGATGCTCACAAATTTTTTCTCTTTGTGTTTAATTTTCAGCAGTTGGACTATGTAATGTTTCTCAGTGTGAGGTTTTTTTATTATAAAAGTTTTCTTTTTACTTGTTTCCCCCAGCACTGGGCTTCTGAATTGTCCAGGCCCTGTTCCTCAGCCTGTGCCCAGAATAACAAATTCCCTTAAGAAAATAGTCATCTACACTAACCAATCTCTGAAAGATTCTCTCATTCCTGGAATTTTAATCTGTCTCATAATCCTTGCTGCCACAGCTCTCTGATGTATTTGGAATATAATTTTTATAATTTATCTGACTTTTCTTAATGTTATAGCAGGCACTTTGACCTGTTGTAATCTATTATGTCTTAACTATAAGGGCAAGTCTGAGCCTTCCTCTTTTCATCTCAGCCATGTCATACTTCTGTCCACAGATGGAGTCTTTCCTCTTGGATGACATTGGCTCCATGATACAGAACAAGGCCATTGAGAGAATCATCTCACCAATGACTGTTCAGCTTTGCCATCTGATCATCTCAATGGAGAGGAAAGACATGGACAATGAAGTATTTGCCTCTTTGGAGAAGATGGCAGAGGAATTGGCTCAAGCTAGTGAAGAGTTTGTGCAAATTGCCCAAAGGTAATAAATTTAAACAACTCGAGCGCTTTACTCTGACAAGTTTGCAGAAGAAGAGTATAAATAGAGCCTTATTATAGTCTCCTTAGATACTTTTGGAAAGAAGTCAGGTGTGACAAGTAAATTGATAAAACATAAAGCAAAGCTACTTAATATGTTGTTATTTATTAGTCTGGATGTAATTTCAAAAGGCAAACATTTCAGGGGCTTCCCTGGTGGCGCAGTGGTTGGGGGTCCGCCTGCTGATGCATGGGACACGGGTTCGTGTCCCGGTCCGGGAGGATCCCACATGCCGCAGAGCGGCTGGGCCCGTGAGCCATGGCCGCTGAGCCTGGGCGTCCGGAGTCTGTGCTCCGCAGCGGGAGGGACCACAACAGTGAGAAGCCCGCGTACCGCAAAAAAAAAAAAAAGATAGAAGGCAAACATTTCAGAATTAGCTGACTGAGTTTTCCACTAAGAATACATGTTTTCATCCAACATGTATTTATCTACCACCTCCTAAAGTGTCAGGCACTATTCTAAGTGCTGAAATGTAGCACGAATAAGATATTCACAGTCCTTGCTCTCAGGAGCAGTGGATCAAACAGAAAGGAAACATACAACAATATCAACAAGGAAAAGCCAAATACATAAATAGAAAAGTAAGGAAAGTACAGCTATTTCAGTGAAAAAGAAATAAAAATGAATTTTAAAATCTGGAATATATATTCAATCTTACTAATCCTCAATCATTCTTTTACCAAACATTTAGCAAACAAAGAAATGAAAATTAAAATGGTAAGATACTATTTTTCTGGACCAGCATATCAGCAACTATTAAAGAATAATGATAATGCTGTGTTGGCAGACATGAGTCATCTCATATACTCATGATAGAAATGGAAATTGGTGTTTTAGAGGGTAATTTGATAAAATAGATCCAAGACTTTAGAAATATGTACCTGTTGACTCATTAATTCCAATCTTACTAATTTATCCAAAGGACATACTCACAAATATGAGCTAAGATGTATTTACAAGGACATTTGTTGTGTCATTATTTAAAATTGTGAAAAAGTAGAAACAAGCTAAATGACCTAGTTTAGTAAACCATGATATAACCTTATGGTGAAACAATAAAACAAAATAGATGCTTAAAATGTCAATTAACATTTACTAATTAGGGGAAATACTTGTAGTATTGCTTTACATGGGGAACTGGGCTATCAAACAAAAATTTTAAGCTAATATAGAGCTAGAATTAATATGAACAGAGAATGCACCTATCATAATAATAACTGTTCCAGGCAAGGGTCATCAGTGGATGCTAAAATTAGTGGGCAAAAGTTTAATGAGGAGCAGGATATTTGTATTGTCTCTAGTTATCTTCCGGCAGAGTATCTATTATTTACAAAGGGGAAATAGTAGTTTTACAGAGGAGAAGCCTGGCAGATATCACTTTACCCAAGTGATCAAGGTTAACATTACTGTTATTGGGACAAAAGCAACACCACATGCCCACTGATGTGGGCCATTGAGAAGGACACAGCACCACTTCTGTGGAATCAATTGCCAAGATGTAGAACCTGAATCTATTAGTAAAATATCAGGGAGTTCCCTGGTGGTCTAGCGGTTAGAATTCAGAACTTTCACTGCTGTGACCCGAGTTCAGTCCCTGGTCGGGTGATCATGCACATGGCCAAATATATATATATATATCAGAAAAACTCAAATTCAGAGACCTTCTACAAATAAATGGCTTGTATTTTCCATAAAGTGTCAGGGGTCAAGACAAAGTCTCAGGAACTGCTCCAGATTAAAGGAGACTGAGGGGATGTGTATTAGTTTTTTTTTTTTTGCTGCTGTAACAAGTTATCACAAACTTAGGGACCTAACACAACACAAATTTAGTACCTCGGAGTTTTGAAGTTGGTGGGCTTGGCTGGTTCCTCCGTTTTGGGTCTCACAGGCCAAAATCAGGTGTCCATGGGCCGGGCTCTTCTGTAGAGGCTCTGGGAAGAATTCGTTTCCAGGCTCATTCAGGCTGTCCCTTGTGGTCATGGGACTGAGGAACCCAGTCTCTTGCTGGCTCTCAGCCAGAGGCTCATCTTTCCTCTTCAAGGCTGCCTGCATTCCTGTGGCCCCTCCAGCAATGGCGGGCCAAGTTTGCCCACACTTCAGACCTCTCTGACTTCCCCTTCTGCCTTATTCTTCTGCTTTTAAGGGCTCATGTGATTACTTTGACCCACCTGGATAGTCCAGGATAAGTTCCCTATTTTAAGGTCACCTTAATTGCATCTGCAAAGTCCCTTCCCACAGTACCTGACTAACACTTGATTGACTTACCAGGGGATGGGAACGTTGGGGTGGGGGCATCTTTAGAACTGCCCACCACAGGACTCGACAATTAAATTTCATACATGTCCTCAGATTGGGAGCAATTAGCAAACTTAGAATATGAATTTTGGATTACATAATGGCATTGTACCAATGTTTAATTTTCTGATTAATTTCTGATAATTGTGTTGTGGTTATGAAAGTGAATGTGCTTGTTCTTAGGGAATCCACACTAAATCATTTCAGGGTAAAGAAGCATCATATCTGGAACTTTCTATACACACACACACATACATACACAAAAAGAGAGAATGATAAAGAAAATGTGGCAAAATGAGAACAGTTGGTGAATCTTACTGAAGGATATATTGGAGTTTGTTGTATTATTTTCGCAAAAATTTTTGGAAGTTAGAAATTATGAAGAGCTACAAAAACATTGTTAAAAAGATACTCATGGGGGCTTCCCTGGTGGCATAGTGGTTAAGAATCTGCCTGCTAATGCAGGGGACATGGGTTCGAGCCCTGGCCCAGGAAGATCCCACATGCTGCGGAGCAACTAAGCCCGTGCGCCACAACTACTGAGCCTGTGCTCTAGAGCCCGCGAGCCACAACTACTGAGCCTGTGTGCTGCAACTACTGAAGCCTGTGCGCCTAGAGTCCATGCTCTGCAACAAGAGAAGCCACTGCAATGAGAAGCCTGCACACTGTAACAAAGAGTAGCCCCCACTCACCACAACCAGGGAAAAAGCCCATGCACAGCAATGAGGACCCAACGTAGCCAAAAATTAAAAAAAAAAACAAAAACACCTCATGCTCAAAAGTTAAGTGAATTAGAAGCAGAGAGGATTCAAAACTGTACATGAGTCCTCAAAAAACCAAAAATGGAATTACCATATGATACAGCAATTCTACTCCTGGTTCTATATTAAAAAGAATTGAAAGCAGGAACTCTAACAGATATTTGTATACCCATGTTCACAGCAGTATTATTTTCAATAGTCAAAAGGTGGACACAACTCAAGTGTCACTAGACAGATGAATGCATAAACAAAATGTGGTGTACACATACAGGGGAGTATTAGCCTTAAAAAGGAAGGAAATTCTGACACATGCTACATCATGGATGAGCCTTGAGGACTTAGTGTTAAGTGAAATAAACCAGGCACTAAAAGACAAATACTGTGTGATTCCACTTATGTGAGGTTCCTACAGTAGTGCAATTCATAGAGACAGAAAGTAGAATGGTGGTTGCCAGGGGTGGTGAGGGGCGGGCTCAGGAAGGGGGAAGATGGGAAGTTATCATTTAATGGCTATGGAATTTCAATTTGAGGGACTTCCCTGGTGGTGCAGTGGATAAGAATCTGCCTGCCAATGCAGGGGACACGGGTTTGAGCCCTGATCCGGGAAGATCCCACATGCCACAGAGCAACTAAGCCTGTGCGCCACAAATACTGAGGCTGCACTCTAGAGCCCGCGAGCCACAACTACTGAGCCCATGTGCTGCAACTACTGAAGCCCACATGCCTAGACCTCGTGCTCCGCAACAAGAGAAGCCACCACAATGAGAAGCCCACTCACAACGAAGAGTAGCCCCCACTCGCCGCAACTAGAGAAAGCCGGCGCGCAGCAACAAAGACCCAATGCAGCCAAAAATAAATAAAATTAAATCTTAAAAAAAAAAAAGAGTTTCAATTTGAGATGTTGAAAAAAGTTCTGGAGATGGATGGTGATGATAGTTGCACAACAATGTGAATGTACTTAATGCCACAATAGCTGTGCACTTAAAAATGGGTACGATGGTAAGTTTTATGTTATGTATATTTTAATACACACACACAAGATATGCAGCCAGAGGCACTGTACATGGTGTGACCCCAGTGATGTGAAAGGAAAAAAAAAATTCATGGAAAGAAACTTGCCAAAATTTTTACAATAATTTACTTAGGAGTTTGAGAATAGAGTGATTTTATACTAATTCAATGCTCTTTTGTACATTCTAAGTTTTTAATGCAATGCATTTTGTAATCACACACAAAAAAGGGCACACAAAACTTTGGGAGAAGTTAAATATCCTTTTTGTCTGCTTCATTATAAATGCATTTACTGTATCGTCTGTTCCGGGCAAGTAAATTATTTATAAAGAGAATTATCTGTGCTCATGATCGTGGGATATGGTCCAGCCCATCAAATCCGAGTGACACTGCAAATAATTCATATTCTGACTTGGGTTTGGTTCCCTTGGCTTTCAGGACAGCTCCTCCAGCAGTTCTCAGGAGAGGGCAAATGGAGGCAATCTGTACACAACGTGCTAAGTGTTTCTCTCTGGCTGGCAAGTTCCAGTGTTTCTCTCTGCTGTGTAAGCCCTCAGGAGGCCAGAAGGAACTTGCCACATCAGCAGACCAGCACTGGCATCAGGACGGGGCTACAGGGAAGACCCCACAAGAAGAGGCCAACAAAGCATATGTTCCCTTTTGCTTAAAAATGTATCATACGATGAACATTTAGAAAATATGAATGAGCTGAGGAAGAAAAGAATTACCCATAAGTCTACAGCCCATAGGTAACCACTGTGAACATTTGGTATATATTGATTCCAGATATTTTTGCTTTCTCTCTCTCCTTCCCACTCCTTCTTCCCATCCTTTTTTCTACCCTACCTCTCCATTTTCATTTTAAAAATTCATATAAAGCATATCTATCCATGGATATGCCTGTATATATGTTTATGTGTTTACCATTCATATATATGATCATACTGGTTGGTAAACAGGGAAGGGTCCCTAGGTTGCACATCCCACAGGGTACCACTCACTTCAGAGTCTGGGTGAATCGTGCCTTTGGGGCTGTGACTGCACAGTCAGCATGAGCATCACAGCAGCCCTGGGGAAGACGGTTTAACACACCTTCTCTGCCCTCCACTTCCAACTTCAGTCTCTCCTGGACCACACAGTTGGAGATTTTCTAGTTACCTTTCTGATTTCTAGCATAATTATACTGTGGTCCAATAAATATTCTATATGATGTCTCTTCTATTATGCAGTTATGCATTTTTATATTATCCTTTTAATGTTGTACACTATGCATGAATTAGTTCAGTACAACATGAATCCTTGACTTTTTAGGCTCTAATATAAATTAGTATTGATTTTTTTTTTTTTTTTTTTGCGGTACGTGGGCCTCTCACTGCTGTGGCCTCTCCCACTGCGGAGCACAGGCTCCGGACGCGCAGGCTCAGCGGCCATGGCTCACGGGCCCAGCCGCTCCGCGGCATGTGGGATCCTCCTGGACCAGGGCACGAACCCACGTCCCCTGCATCGGCAGGCGGACCCTCAACCACTGCGCCACCAGGGAAGCCCAGTATTGATTTTTTACAAAGGTGTAAAGGCAAATCGGTGGAGGATGCTTAGTCTTTCAACAAATAGTGCTGGAATAATTGGATATTCGTATACCAAAAAAATGAACTTTGATACATACTATATTAGATTATATACAAAAATTAACTCAAAATGGATCACAGACCTAAATATAAATCCTAAATCTATAAAAGTTCTAGAAGGAACCATAGGGAAAAAAATCTTTGAGATCTTGGATTAAGAACAGATTTCTTAAACATAATGCCAAATGCATGATCCATAAAAGAACAAATTAGACTTTTTCAAAAAATAAAAAAACTTTTGCTCTTCAAAAGAAGAGAATGAAAAGAAGCTACTACTAAGAGAATGAAAAGAAGCCGGAGACTGGGAGAAAATATTTACAAAGCATCTATCTGATAAAGAACTTGTATCAAAAATATGTAAAGAACCATCAAATCTCAGTAATGGGAAACAAACAACTTAATAAAAATGGTCAAAAGATTTGAATTGATACTTTACCAAAGGAGCTATGCAGATGGTAAGTAAGCATATGAAAAAATTTTCATGAAGATAAAACATTATTAGCCATTAGGGAAATACAAATGAAAACCACCAGATAGCATTACAGGGCTTCCCTGGTGGCGCAGTGGTTAAGAGTCTGCCGGCCAATGCAGGGGACACATTTGAGCCCTGGTCTGGGAGGATCCCACATGCCGCAGAGCAACTAAGCCCGTGCGCCACAACTACTGAGCTTGCACTCTAGAGCCCGTGAGCCACAACTACTGAGCCTGTGTGCCACAGCTACTGAAGCCCGTGTGCCTAGAGCCCGTGCTCCACAACGGGAGAGGCCACTGCAACGAGAAGCCCGCACACCGCAACGAAGAGTAGCCCCCGCTCACTGCAACTAGAGAAAGCCTACGCACAGCAACGAAGACCCAACGCAGCCATAAATAAATAAATAAATAAATAAATTTTAAAAAAGATAGCATTGAACATGTTATTGCAATGACTAAATTTTAAAAGACAATCCAAGTGTGGTGAGGATGTGGAGGAACTGGACCTCTCACACTGCTGATGAGAATGCAACATGGTACAACTACTTTGGAAAACATTTTGGCAGTTTCTTTAAAAGTAAACATATGTCTACTACCACTAGGTATTTACTCAAGAGAAATGACAGCATATGTGCACACAAAGTGTTATACACCAATGCTCACAGCAGCTTTCTTTGTAATAGCCCAAAGCTAAAAACAACCCAAATATCCATCAACTGACAAATGAATAAACAAACTGTGGTATAAGTATACAATGGAATACTATCCAGCAGTATGAAGGAATGAACTACAAATGACATGGATGGATCTCAGAAAGAATGATGCTGCATGAAAGAACTCAGACACAAAAGATCACATTTTTTTCATTTACACAGAACTTTAGATAATGCAAGCTGATCTATGGTGACAGAAAGCCAGGGATAGGTGGGCTGGGGGGCCCAGGCTGTAAGTCAGGAACGAGGGAGCACAAAGGGCATTAGGAAAGTTTCAGAGGTGTTGGATAGGTGTTCACTATCTTGTGGTGATGCTTTGATGGGCGAATACGTGTCAAGCTTATTAAAATTTATACTAAATATGTGTGTGTCACTTCTACCGCAAGAAAGCTGTTAAAAAATAATAGAGTTCAGGTACACACATCACCTCATTTTCCCTAATGTTAACAACTTATATATCCATAGTGCAATTTTCAAAACCAGGAAATTAACATTGATACAATACTATTAACTATACTGTAAACCTCATTCAAACTTCGCCAGTTTTTTTTTTTTTTTTTTTTTTTTTTTTTTTTGTGGTACGCGGGCCTCTCACTGTTGTGGCCTCTCCCGTTGCGGAGCACAGGCTCCGGATGCACAGGCTCAGCAGCCATGGCTCACGGGCCCAGCCGCTCCGCGGTATATGGGATCCTCCCAGACCGGGGCACGAACCCGTATCCCCTGCATCGGCAGGCGGACTCTCAACCACTGCGCCACCAGGGAGGCCCTAAACTTCGCCAGTTTTCCTCCTAATGTTCTTTTTCTGTTCCAGGATCGAATTCAGGGTTCCACATTGCATTTAATGGTCTCTCCTTAAGATTTTCCAATCTGTGTCAGTTCTTCATTCTTTGTCTTCTATGACCCTGATACTGTGATTAGTCTTGGTCAGTTATTTTGCAGTCAGTTATTTAGTACTTTCATATCTATTAATTTGGGTTTGTCAGATTGTTTTGTCATGATTAGATTAGATTGAGGTTATGCATTTTTTGGCAAGAATATCACAGAAGTGATGTGGCCTTCTTTTTGGTTTCTTTTTTGGGTTTTTTTTTTTGGTACGCGGGCCTCTCACTGTTGTGGCCTCTCCCGTTGCGGAGCACAGGCTCCGGACGCGCAGGCTCAGTGGCCATGGCTCACGGGCCCAGCCGCTCCGCGGCATATGGGATCTTCCCGGACCGGGGCAGGAACCCGTGTCCCCTGCATCGGCAGGCGGACTCTCAACCACTGCGCCACCAGGGAAGCCCTGATGTGGCCTTCTTTATGCATTCTATCATGAGGTTGATCTATCTTATTACTAGTGATTTTAAACTTTATCATTTAGTTGAGTTGCTAACTAACCGATAGATTTCTCCACTATTTTTCCTTTTGTAATTCATAAGTGTCTTGGAGTAATTTCTGTAACTGTTCTGTTTCTCTTCAAACTTTCATCCATTTATCCATTAGTGTATCTTGCCTGTAAGAATTGTTACTATGATGTTTGCCTAATAATTTTTAAAATTCCTCTCATTTCTTCTACGTATGTAAACTGGAATTCTTCTGTGCAGAAATAATATCCTTTTTCCCTCAATTTATGTATTCAATTATATGTATATATTCAATGATTTATACTGGATATTTATTTCGTTCTATGGCTTATAATCCAATATTGTCATTATTTTACTGTTTAATTCAATCCAGTTTTGGTCATCAGGAGTTCCTTCCAATCAGCTCTTGTGTCCTTTTGAAAATGTCTCCATTTTTTTAAAGGACCCACTTATTTTTCAGACTCATCTTGTATTTTTCCAGCCTGAGCCCTGGAATTAACTTCTTCCCCCAAAGAACCGTGGTTTCCTTTACTGAAGGATAAGAGCATTTAGAAACCAAGATCTGGGCTTTAAATATACTCATTACTACTGGTGTGTCATTGCTCCTCGGGCCTCTCAGCAGACAGAGCTAAGAAATATATGTATGTATCCTAATCCATGGGCACACATACATTGACTATTTATTTCTATGTCTCTGAATGCATATATATATATATATATATATATATATATATAATCGCATATTCATATCTCCAAGTCCAATCCAACCTCACAAGGTTCTTTCTTATCTTCTCCTTTCCTTATTTGCAGCTTCTTTCTCCAAAAATGAGAATCCTGGTACTCATTACCCACAATATATCCACTTATTTTCAGCCCTATACACGTGAAGGAATAGCAAATTTAACCTGTGACCATATGAGAAACAGATTACTAGTGGGAAGCATTTTTATGTAGTTCTTACCGTTTTTATCCTGACCCTCTCCTGGAAAAATATTGTTCTCTAGAGTTACTTAGGTTAGTTTTTTTCTTCCCCATCCCCTTCAGTGTTATTCATTTGAAATCGTATTCATTTTCTACTGCTGCGTTACAAATTACCACCAGTTTAGCTGCTGAAAACAACACCCATTTATCATCTCACAGTGTCTGTGGGTCAGGAGTCTGGGCCTGGGGTAGCTGGTTTGCTGCTGTGGGTCTCATCTGGCTGGGTGAGCCAGATGACCCAGGTGTCAGGTGGGCCCCAATCTCATCTGAGGCTCAGGTCCCCTTCCAAGCTCACTGGCTGCTGGCAGTATTCAGTCCTCTGGGATTGGAGAACTGAGGCCCTGAGATATGGCCTTCTCCACAGTGTGGCAATTTGCTTCTTCAAGGCTAACAGGAGAGTGTCTCTGCTGCTTCAAATCTGTCTCTTCAAGAAGGACCCACTTGCCCTTTTAATGGCTCATCTGCTATGGTCAATCCAGCCCAAGATAATCCTCCTTTGATTAACTCAAGCCAATGACTAGGGGCCTTAATTATATCAACAAACCCCTTTTTCCTATAATATAACATAATCACAGGCTGCCAACCCATCCTATTCACAGGTCCCACCCACACTCAAGGGGAGGCCATTACACAGGGTGTGTACACCAGGGGATGAGAGCCTTGCGGGCGATCTTAGAATTCTGACAACTTCAGTGATTAGTTAGGTTCATTTGTTACTTTTCATATTTTATTTTGGGATTTCCCCACATTCTGGTTAATTTTGACATGTGTATTTTTAATGTCTTCTTTCTTTTTTTTTTTTTTTTTGGTGGTACGCGGGCCTCTCACTGTTGTGGCCTCTCCCGTTGCGGAGCACAGGCTCCGGACGCGCAGGCTCAGCGGCCATGGCTCACGGGCCCAGACGCTCCGCGGCATGTGGGATCTTCCCAGACCGGGGCACGAACCCATGTCCCCTGCATCGGCAGGTGGACTCTCAACCACTGCGCCACCAGGGAAGCCCCTAATGTCTTCTTTCTTACATGAAGGGTATGTTACAGATATTGTTGTGCACTTTGATTATTTTACTTAATATATCATGGAGATCACACATATCATTTCATAGAAATTTTCCTTACTTTTTTATATGGAGTTGTATAACTCCACTGTGTGTATGAATGCACCATAATTTATTCAACCACTGTTGTATGAATGCACATTTAGGTTGTTTCCAATATTTGAAATTATAAACAATGCTGCAGTAAATAACCTTGTGCATATGTGCTTTCATATTGTTGGAGGTGGTAGATTCTTTGTAGTGAGATTTCTGGGTTGAAACATATTATATATTACATGTTGAATCTATTGAAATATAATTAGGTTATTAGCCCTTTGTAGTGTATGTTAGGTTATGTATTAATCCAAAACACATACACTATTAAGTGATAAAAGCAAAGTGTATGGTGCAGAGTTATATCATTAGGTTTATAAACATTGAATATATTATACATTAAGGTTAGTAACTTTGTCTGTCATATATATTGCAAAAATCTTTTCCCAGCTTACTGTATGTCTTTTGATATTTTACGTGTGGTTTTTTTTTTTGCCATGGAAATTTAAAATTTTTATGTAGTTAAATTTGTCAACTTATTCTTTTATTGCCTTTTGGTTTTGAGTCATAGTTACAAAGGTTTTCTCACACCAAGATTAAAGAAGAATTCACTCACATTTTCTTCTAGTACTTGTATAGTTTTGATTTTATATTCAGATTGCCTAATCTACTCAGAGTTCAGTCTTGTGTATGGCTTAAGATAGGAATCTCACTTTATATTTTTCCAGATGTCTACTCAGTTGTCCCAGCACTATTTATATATGTATTTATTATTTTTTTTGGTCACGCAGCTTGTGGGATCTCAGTGTTTTGACCAGGGACTGAATCCGGGCCGCGGCAGTGAAAGTGCCGAATCCTAACCACTAGACCACCAGGGAACTCCCCCAGCACTATTTATTATAAAGTCTATCTTTACCAAAATAATTTGAGATGCTACCTTTATCTTTTCATGTGGGCTAATTAAAAAAAACCTGAATACAATACATAATGTATAAAAATTGTAGTATTGTCTCCTTCCAGAGAGAATTTAATTTTATTCTGATGGGCAGGTAAAGTAGGGATAGGTCACTCTTCTCCAATCAAAACCTTGAGATGCTTCAAGACTAGTTTCAGTCTTTGTTAGGAGATGTCTATTTCCCATTCTTACTTCTAAGGTGTAGCCTTTGGGGTCTCAGCTGAAATCCTGGGATACTCATCAGGTTTCCTTCACATTGATGAGACCCAACCTCTAATTTTTATTTTCTCAGTACCATGAGACTACTGAAGTCTTGGCATAGCTGCTACTTTGTACATGGCTTTTGTGCCTCTTGGCCTGCGTTACTTGGGAATAAATCTTGGCTGCCTTGGTTGATCTCTAGCACCTTAAAGTATCTGGGTTTTAAAAAATATTTCATCCATCTTTTACCAGTGTTCTTGGTGGGAAGGTTGGTCTGATACTCTCATGGCTTGAAGCAAAAGTTTGAGAATATTTACTATTTTATTTATTTATTTATTCATTATTTTTGGCTGCATCAGGTCTTACTTGAGGCACACGGGATCTTCGTTGAGGCATGAGGGATTTTTCATTGCAGCGTGTGGGCTCTTTGTTGTAGCACGTGGGCTTCTCTCTAGTTGTGTTGCGTGGGCTCTGTAGTTTGCGGTACTCGAGATCAGTTGCCCGTGGCATGAGGGATCTTAGTTTGCCGACCAGGGATCAAACCCACGTCCCTTGCATTGGAAGGCAGATTCTTTACCACTGGACCACCAGGGGAGTCCCAAGAATATTTACTATTATGATTCAATTATTGATCTGAAAGAGCAAGCTATCAATATAATTTGGCCAAAGAGCAAAAGCAGAAAGATATAGAAATCACACATGTAAAATAGAGTAGAATTGAAGGACAGATCCAGGAGACCCAATTTTCAGCTAATGGGGCTTCTAGAAGGAGAAACATGAAGAGATTGAGGAGAGGCAATAATTAAACAAATAATAGAAGAAAATTTCTCTGAGCCAATTAATGACCCAAATCTGTACATAAAAACTGCTCCCTGGGTTCTGGGTGAGATTGCGGAGGAAAGATATATATAAAGCATATGTTGGCATAATTCCTGAACTCTTGGTGCTTCCAGACAAAAGAAAAACAAATTACTTATAAAGGAAGGTCAATTAGACTGGCATCAAATAGACTGGCTTCATATTTCTCACCTGTAACTCTGGAGGGCAGAAGATGCTGGTAACAAGTCTATGGGCTGCGAAGAGGAAAGGCCTGCGATTAAGAACGCTCTATCCAGACACCTCATCATTAACCTGAAACAGGAAGTATATGAATGCAGATAAACAAGGATTTAGTGACCATATAACCATGTACCCCAACTTAAGAAATCAAGAAAACCCAGAAAAATACTGATAAACAACACAAACAGAAACCAAAGACCTCAAGATAAGGGAAGATGAAGAAGAACAGAACTTTGTAAAGGATAATAGTACCGCATCTTGGAATGGTTAAGAATCAAAATTCTTGAAAAAGAGATGCAATGCTAAGGGAAATTCTAACTGAGTCTTCAAATTCAAAACATTAAACTACCTCAGCCGAATCTAAAAGTAGGGAAGAGAGTGAGGGGAGAAAGGATTGAAAAATGTCCCAAAGGTCTCAGGAAGAGGGAGGAGAGTTGGGAAGGTCAGCAGGTCATCAGAAGATTCATTTGGGCAGATCACTGCAGAGTTTCTATTCTGTATGAAGTAGCTGGTACTCAAGGTCATATATTTGAACACAGCTATTAATTGCCTTAAGACTGGACTCCACAACCTCATTTCACATATACAACCCTGATTCTTGACTGCTATGTTTCTCTCCCATGAGAAAGCCCAGGAAGTTAGCAAGTGTGTGAGGGCCCCAGCTCTGCAACTGAACAGCTGCCAGGATGTGGCACAGTCATATTTATGGGCTGAGCGGCCTGAGTGTCAAATTTATGGGCTGAGCAGCTGATGTGCAAATTCTCCGCAAAGAGTCAAAAGTAAAATAAGGGAAGACAAAAGCTGTCACATATTCTCTCCAATATTCCTTTCCCCCAGTGTTTCGACGTTTTGCTGTGCTGGGTTTTTTGGGTTGGTGTGATTCTGCACACTGGGAACTCGGGATATTTTACATGAGGGTAGCTGGATTGTTTGGGGCAGGAAAGAATGAGGGGCATTGAAATCAGCTGCCATTAGGTAAGGGACCAAAAGCTGAGAGGAGCTTCTCTGAGATCACTCAAGCTGGCACTCCTGTGTCCTCCCAGCCTGCAAGTCCAAAGGCACAGAGCTCAGCCTCATTTGCAAAGAATAACCATTATATGATCAGGCAGGAGGGGGTGGGACTTTTCTTGTTTTGTTTTGTGTGGTTAGGGATTATTATTGAAAAAGAAATGTTTGCAATCACATGAACAAAACAGCTGCTGTGGACATCCGTGTTCATGGTAACTGATTTTTGTTACACAAAACATCTCCTCCTGATAACATGGATTGCAATGAGATTCTAGAGAGTTCTTCCTTAGAAAAAGAGGCTTATTGTTTTCTGTAGTAATTATATGTGTTCATTGCAGAGAAAATGAGAGCAATTCAAAAAGGAACAAAGCATATTTTAAGACACCAAGATAGAACCACAGTTTGATGATTATCCTTCTCGATAAATGGCTCTCGATGTAGATCTACACTTAATTGAAAACAAATTAAATCTCGCCATACACACTACTCTGTAGTTTGGTTTTATTCACTCAATATCACATCTTGGAGAGGCTTCTGTCACCTTACATATAGACCTACATCACCACTTTAATGGCTTCATACTGCTCTGTAACTTCTATGCGTCACAGTTTCCTTACTGGGATGTTTCTTTTTTGTAACATTACGTTCATGGAGTGTTGGTAAATGCTGAGCGAAGAACATGTCTGTCCAGGCTGGCAGGAGACTCTGAGGAAGTGTGGCTCCAGGAGGAAATGGGGGTTGCCGCGGAGTCTCTGATCCTGTCTTCAAGGAATATCACGCTGGTAGCTCAGAAGCTCCATCTTCAGCCGGAATGTCAGAGCCACCAGGAGGAGCTAGTGACCACAGCTCAGCACATCCTGGTAGACACCACGAAGGTGAGGCTGATGTCAGAGCTGGCTGGCCCGTTAGTCTGCACAGAGAGCTCATTGCTGGGAAGCATGGACGGGGCATGTCATTCCCACAAGGGATGCCCACCCCAGAGAGAGAAACCTGCCCAAGTTTACGCCAAGATCGCAGAGTTCATTACCAATTTAATAAATGCTCATTGTGGAAGCTGCCATAGGGAGCTGGGTAGACGTACTGAGTCTCTGTTCTTAAACCCACATGCAACCCCTGATCCCCACACTTGGCCACCAAACCATAATGATAAGGGATGCATTTCCCACCCTACCCATGGCCAGGAGCTACCTGGGGAAAAGCTACCAAAACCTGGGCAACTCTCAGCCTATTTGGCTAACTTGCTGCATTGCCTTACACCTGGGAGGATCTCAGGGGCCAGGATAACCCCCTCAGCCTCCAAATACTCCCCATTCTCCATCCTGACATTCCACCATCTGTCACAACTCTTTTAGCTCGCTACATCGCTCCCTGTTACAATGTTATATGCCTCAACTATTATCAAATATTAATATATTAATAATGTTCATCATTTAAACTTTAATACTGTGGGTTATTGGGAGGGAGTGTAGTTGTAATTTAGCAGATCCTCATTAAAGAAAGATTGAAATGGGGAAATGAGAGAGGCACAGCCAGAGCGCTTTGGCACCTGCTGATGGGAGGAGGAGAGGGGAAGAACGGCAGGCTCGTGGAAGCGGCTGGGTACCAGCTCTGTTGAAGGGGATGAACAGAGCAGTCAGGGAGCGACAGAGTCAGACCAGGAAAGATTTCTTAGAGGCACTTCTTGGACAGGCCATCTCGCCAGCCCCCATCATCCTCATGCAAACAGTAAGTGCTTCCTAAACACTCTTTCGTTCGTGATGTGTTGGTTACCGCGTGGACGGTTGACTGCTTCTCCTGTAATGTGAAGAGAAGGGCTCTTCAAAGCCAGATTGGACCCCACATTAAATGTAGCTCAATTTAGAGGGGCTTACATTTTCAGTTAAGCCAAATGTTTTCTTTAAACGTCACTCTTAGGTGACATCGTCATCATTAGTATTACTGTTATTATCTCAGATTCTCTTTAGTCTTTTGGAGGATCTTTATTTGCACAATGGGGGAAAAGCAGCTGCCGTTGCTCTCGCTTCGGCTCCAGAAACGTGTAGGCATTTTCCAGCTTCTCTTCCCCCGATTGCCCAAACAGGTCCTGCTGCTGGAAGACGCGGCGACGGCGAGGAAGATGGTGCGAGCGGCGGGCTGGTGCCTGACTTGCCTGGACGCGCTGGAAGCTGCGGGCGACGCGGCCTCGCTGCGCGGCCCCTTCGCCGACCTGGCGGTGGCGCTGCAGAGCCTGGGCGGCCTGACCGCGCGCGGGTCCGAGGAGCGCCTGGGCCGCGCCAGCCGCCTGCTGCGGGGCTGCGTCCCCGCGCTGCTTGTGGCCGCCCGCGGCCACCTCCGGCGTCCCCGCGACCCGCGGCTGGCCGCCTCCCGGCGCCACGTCTTCGCTCTGGCCAGGAAGACCCTGGGCGAGCTCCTAGGGCGCCTGGAGCCCGGCGCCGCCCCAGCGGCCCGCGCCGCGCACGGCGCGCTCCTTCGGAGCCTGCGGCAGCTGCGGGAGCTGCTGGCGGCGCCTGGATCCAAGCGGCTGCGCGGCGGGCTGGACGCGCCGCTGGCGGCCGTGGTCTGGCACTGCATGCGCCTGGCCGCCTGCTCCCCGCCGCCCGAGCGCCTGCGTCTAGTGGCCCGTTGCCGCCGGCTGCTGGAGCTGCGGAGCGCCGGCGTCCGGCGCCTGGACCCGATTGACGGGCCTCCGGGGACGGGCGGGAACAGCCAGGAGCCGGGGGAGGAGTGCGCAGCGCTGTGGGCCGCGACTGAGGACCTCTCCCAGGGGGTCCGCACCGGGCTGTTGCGCCAGATCGTGGACACGTTCACCGACACGCAAAGCCCTCTTCAAAGACTGGTCCGGGCCGCCTTGGCTACTCCCTCAGTCTCCTCCCGGTGCGATGGCGAGGCCTTGCCTGAGAACCTCCAGCTTCTCCTCGCTGCTTTCCATGACCAGGCCAACCGGATGTTCAGAGTGGCTCACTTGGTCTTGGTTTGCTGCCCACGACAGCAAACTGGCAAAGATATGGAGGCCACCATGGCAGGCCTTTGGGGGCTTGTGGTCAGAGTGCAACAGCTTTTTGCACAAAGCCCCCAAGGGTCTGGTCTGGACTGGAGCCCTGCTGCCCTGCAGGCTCTGCTTCAGGAGTGGGCCAGGGCATCTGAAGGCTTATTAGCATGTTTTGATGATGTTCTCGATATTCCTGAGTTCCTGAGTGTGTCCATTCAGGAAATGACCAAGCACTTGGACTTTTTTACATGGGCTTTGAGGAGTGGAGATTCCAGAGAGTTTTCTCCACTTGTGGCATATTTACAGGGTCGAGGGACACACATAGTGCAGGTGATGAGCAGGTATGTGGACCAAGATCGAGATCCTATTTTCCGGAATGGCCTGAGAGTCTTGATCCAGCAGCTGGAGCAATCCTCCCGGGTCCTGGGTGCAACTGGGGAGCACTGTTCAGGTGGGCACGGCTCTCAGGACACAGATGCACTATTAACCTTGGCGAAACATGTGATCTCTTCAGCTCAGAGCATCCGAGAGGGGCTGGATGGAACTAACCACCCAGATATCCTCAGTCCCCTTCGGGACCAAGTCCAGAGGTTTGACATGCCTGAGAGACGGTCTTATTTCATTCTCTCCAGCCTCCAGAATTGCACAGCTCCTGCACTGAAACACCAAAGGGAGCCTGGGTTGGGGAAAAGCGACCAAGGCACCTCCTATCCACCTAGGGATCATCTTTTTTGCCCCTTGATTCTTGACACCGGTCTACAGAAGGTGGGCTCTCCACTCCCTGCCATCGGCAAACCCATGCTTGCTGTAGACAGCCTGAGCCACCAGGGAGTGACCTCAGCTCACACCATCCTGCAGGACCAGGATGCAGCTGTGGAGGCAGCTCAGGAGGCCCTGGCTGGAGAGGGACCACTGGGGTCAGAGAGGATGACTGGACTCCAAGAAATCCCATCACTGGCACCTTCTATTATTGACCTAGCAAGGGAGATAGAACATTGCACAACTGCTAGAACTGATAGGCTTCTGGAAGTGGCTCTCCAACTGTCTGGGAAGACCAGGGAAACCAGGCAAAGTTTGGTAGCCATAGCTGGTGACTGGTATTCTCTGTGTCAACAGCTGTTTTGCAACAACCCAGCAGCTGATCTTCAAGAGAACATGACAGTGTTCATGGAGCTTCAGCAGAACTTAGCCTCAATGGTTCAACTAGCAGTCAAAAGTGGACCCATGGATTCGGGTAAGAAGGATTCTGACTCAGCTGGGCATCCAGAAGCACATTTACAAGTGCAAGGCAGATTGGAGGAGGCGGAGACCCATGCCAAACAGCTTTTGGACAAAGTTCTGGCCTCTGATGGTTTCCAAGCCCCCAGGTCGTGGGAGGAGAGCATTGAGGATGGGTGCCTTCTATGGTCAGTGGCTGTCCAAGACCTGCTCCAGTGCCTGGAGAGGCTCAGCGGGAGACAAGGCCTGTTCCTACTGCCACTACGACAGGCTGTGAAGGACCAGCAGGGGCTGCAGGAAGGGTTGGCTCAGGCAGCAGATGTTTCTCAAAGGCTCCAAGAGGCTGCTAGGCTGTCTTGTCTTCTGTGTGGGGATGAGCAGGTAAAGGCTGAGATCTCCTTTCTGTGCAGGGAGGTTCATGTGCTCACAGATGCTCTGCTGGATGTGGCACAGATCCTGGCCTCCTTCCCCAAACCATCTCCCAGCCTGTCCACCCGCTTTGAACTTCTCTGCTTGGAGCTCACCCTTCAAGCCAAGGCCCTGACTGGCCATCTCAGCAGCATCAATGCAGACTATGAACACGTCCTCCAAGGTGCCTTCGGCCCAAGGCTCTCTGTCTGCAAAGACCCCCAGACCCGGCCAGAAGGCTCTCTGGAAAGAATGGTGTCTGGTATCCAAGCTGTGCAGGGAATTGTGGCTGGAGGTCAGGAGTCTGAGCCCTGCCAGGAAGACCTTCTCATGGCTCTGGAGAGCATTCTCGTCCTCACCAAGGAGGTAGCCCAGCGGGTCCCTGTGCTCCGAGAATGCCCAGAGGACTGGCTTCAGCAGGAGTGGGCAGCCAAGGCCCACCATGCTGTGGCCCAGCTCCAGACCTGGAAAGGTGGTCACACCAAGGCTTGGAGACTCCTGGCCCAGTGCTTGAAGCCCAGTGATGAAGAGGACCCCACCCAGCCCCAGCTCCACCGTGGGGAGGGTGCATCAGGAGCCGCTGAAGCCAGCAGTGTAGATTCTCAGGGTGCTGCTCCAAGAGACACCGCAGGGAGCTCAGTGGGGACCTGCACTGCTGATCCAGGCATCACCGGGACCGTCGCAGACCTGGGCATGGTAGGAAAGTCAGCATCTCTCCTTCTCCCCCACCTCAGCCTTCTCTCTAGTCACCAAAGCCCCCTGTCAAGTTCCAGAAAAAGCTCTCTTGGCGCCCACGTGTGTAATTCACAGCTGGCAGGCAGCACAGGGCACCCTTTGAGAATCCAAGGTCAGGAACCACACTGCCTGCACTGTGCCTGCCTCTACCATTTCCAAGTTCTGAGATCTCAGAGAAGTTTCTTAGCTATTTTGGACTTTAAGATCCTAGTCTAGAAAATGGGAACATTGATAATTTCCTGGCAGAGGGTTGATGAAAGCATCCATGGAAAATACTTGCACTTGCCTGGAACATAATTAGTGCCCTGTGTTAGGGCCTGTAATGATTGACTTCCATGAAGTTTTTCCCATGGCCCCATCTGGAGGGGGTTCCCCTTGCTGTGACCCACAGCACTCCTCCTGTGCATCCGGCTACTTCATGCCACCTTGACCTCCACGATGTTACCTCCCTGCTCCAGTCAGGGGTTCTTTGGTCTGCAAGTGGCAGGAATCCAACTTGAATCCTCGTAGGCAAAAAGAAGGATTTATTGGAAGGCTTCTGGGTCTGTTGAACACCTTCCACATATAGTCGTTTCCTTCTGGGGCACCAGACCATGTCAGGGATTGTGGAGCCCAAACATTTGATTTACTTAACATCAACCGTGGGAGATATAATAGGTTGGCAGTGACGGCCCAAGAAGTTCCCAGGTAGATGTGCTCAGCCCAGCGTTTTGTGCATAACCTGATCTGTCCCCTTCGTGACCTTATGCTTGGCTGTCCAGACTCCCGCAAAAACCTTTCCCTGGGCTTTCTCCCAAGATAAAGTGGACCAGACCATGTGTTTCTCCACCCCATTACTCTTTACTTCATTTTTCTCATTAAAATGTCATTACCATGAGAAAGGCCCTGTTCCCAGATCCGCTGGGAGCCTGGCAGGCACGCTTCCCTTGCTCCTGCAGCCTAAGCCCTCTTTGCTCAGACTCCCGCTGTCTTCTCATCTCCCCTGCTCTGTGGCTCCTGGTCTCACGAGTTCAGACATCCTGCCAGCTCCCCCTGATCTGTTTTTCCACAGGGCCTTTCTGACACATACTGAATGCCGCTGACTTCACTGACAACACGTTCTGTCTCTCTCAGTTCAGCTGACACAGTCCCCTTCTCAGCAAAGCCTCCCGACACGAGCATTTCAGAGAACTGAGCGCCCAGGTCAGCCGGCACCCAGAATGCTGAGAACAGCAGGCTCATTCAGCCCTCATCACCCCTTCTGTCCACGAAGGGGTGTCACTTCTCCTGCTGCAGGCTGCTTGTCTCTGGGTGAAGAGCAAGGCCTCACATTCCAAGGTTCCTACCCCAGGGAAGCATTCTCCTTCATACACATAATTCCAGTGCATAGAAGGGGACAGTAGGGACAGGGGTCCTGCTGGGCTACCCCCGGGTGGGAGGGCAATTGGAGAAGGGAGAATCACCATCTCTGGTGTGTGTCTGCTCCACTGTCCCACTCCCTGGGGCTCCTGGGGGGTGGAGACACCCTCCACACAGCCCAGAACAGCACCTCAAACTGTGAGCCCCTGAGGGAGGGCATGGCCTTGGGAAGGTGCATCTTTTGGGCACTTGTAAGTCACGATCTGGAAACTCTTTATTCCAGTTATGGGCTCTCCAACAGAGTCCTAGCCTCCTTCATTACTGAAGAGCCTGGAGACACTGCCAGCTTTGGATGCTGAAGGTCCCTGACAGTTGAATACGAGGCATGAGTTGAAAAGAATATTTCCTAGTAGCCTAGGCCTTGGCTCAAGGCCCACCAAATCCCATATTTGCCATTTTCACCCTGGTTTTTAGTCACTACGGTTGAGTCTTAGTCTCAGTTGAGTTCTCACCTTTCTCTTCATGTCACATAATGCCGGGCCCCATCTGGGCAGCCTCCTGGCCCTCCGTGTGTTGGTCCTTCTCCAGAAAAGGCTCCGACTTGCCCCTCCCAGCAGTCGGGGCATCCCAACCTGTCTAAAACGAGGCCAACAAACAGTTTTCAGAAGGTGGGGCATTATTTAATTGAAGATGTAATACAAAAAAAGCCAGGTGACTTCTCAATGTGCACTAGCACAGAAAGTCTAAACTCTCAGCCGCTAAAGGTCAAGGACTTCATCTTACTCATCTTTAGATCCTTCAGGACAAGCACCGTGTCTGGGGCATCGCAGGTGCATGGTAAGTGATTTAGATTGCTTGCTGGGATACTAAAGACAGCCTAGAAGGGCAGAAGGGGTTCAAATTTGGGGCAAAATGGTAATGGGAGGGATAGAGCAGATATTCTAGATGTCTCCTGAGAGGAGGGTGGTCTTGAGTTGAGCTTCAAAGGCAATTTGGGATTTGTATTTGCCAGAGAAGAGAGGAAGGACATTGCAGGCAATAAGAGCTCTGAAGTGAAATTGGTTTGCAAGTGGCTGTGAGCCCGGAGGGCGCATACCTGTGCTCAGATGTGCTCCCAGTGTAGAAGTGAATACTTTACGGTTGGAGAGGAAAACAGCCTGCAGTTAAGCCTTCACTATGGATGCCCTGTGCCACCTCCAGCCACCCACCTGGCTGGTTGCTGTTCCCAGCATCTGGACAACTTCTGAGTCAAACCCAAATGATCAGGGCTTTCCCCACATGCTTGGCAGCTGTTGCCTCTGCTTGCTCCTGGGCCAAGCTTGGGGCCGAGCACCACGATGTGGAGCACCCACACCCCAGGGCAGGTCACTTAGATCCCAGCCTCCACGGTCTCCTGGTCCCAGACTCACATACGTCCCCTTGTCTGTCACATGGCAACCGCTCGCTTAAACACCCACCTGAGCTCTACAGCTACAGCCAAATGATGCGATTCATCCAACCCCTTCCTTGGATCATTGGTCTCCTGATTTCACATCTTTAGCTCAGCACCCTTCCTGTGTGCTCGGCAGTGAGTGCAGCATGACAAAGACTGGACAAAGTGGCCAACAAGGCGGGGGTGGAAGGGACACATGCCTGGAGCAGTTATCCTTTGATTTCCATTCCTCTCCTGGTGAAATATTTGCTACCTATATAGCCTCAGACCAAACAGGATCATGAACTTATATCTCCCAATTTAGATAGAATTTGCTATCACACTCATACTTTTCCAACAGCTACGTTATGACCCTTCTGAGACATCAGCATGATACACTGGGGTCTTGGGGGAGAAGTCAGGGTGTAGGAAGGCCCAGAGGTTCCTCCCACCCATGTTCTCCTTCCCACCTGCACCCGGGGCACAGCCCCTACCCCCAGGAGCTCAGGATCTGGTGCGTGAGGCCGAGAGAAGATCAAGGCCACTCTTGACACTTTGTTATTGGGTTTACCTTCAAGGGAAGTACACCTGGTCTCGATTCCAGAGTCTGGAAAAGGCTTAGGGGAGGCCCCACTTAGGGTCCAAAAAAGAATAACATGGCCTCACCCACTTCTGGTTGGCAGAAGCTGCTGTTTTTCTCACTAGAAAATAATAAGCAAGTTAATGCGGGAAAATAATTATTCATACCAGAACTGTAAAGTCCTTTCACATGGAATAATTGATATGAAACTGTCCCAAAGTAGGGACATTCAAGGATTCCCGAATTTCTTCAAGGAGCTAGAGATTCTCCCAGGTAAGCCCTGAAAATTCACCAAAGGAAAGAAAATGTGATATTTTAACTATACGGGGGATCTGAGTCTGCCCGGTTGCAGTTTATGCAAATTTTGGGTGAAAGGAGCACAGAGCAATAGGGATTCATTGTTTCCTCTTCTCACTTTTTTCCTAGGTATTTGGAGGAGATTGTCAAGAGCTGCTGGCATGTGGGGATCAGGAAACCCTCTTGATTCCCACTCTTATTTTAAAAATGGTGAAGCCATTAACATCCCCACTGCAGTTAAAAGATCTGAGCATCTTGAATTTCATCAGTTGCACCCTGTCTTCTTCTTACAGCACCAGCATAGTGGCACCCCTGGCAGCTCCCCCGGCTGTCCAGCCTGGCCGCACACTGAGGTGGATCTGCCCCTCCCAGAGGATGGCAGCGTGAACAGAATCACCCAGGTTATCCAGGAGATGGCCAAGGAGGTGTTCCTGATGGCTCAGAGTCTGAGGAGGAGAGGATGCATCTTGGTACTTGACCTTCAGTGGGTGGTGGGAGGATTGGGCACCACGGGGGGAAACGGGTCTCCCAGCTGCTGCCCTGCAGGAGCCAGGACAGCCAGGCAGCACCCAGGACAGAGGGACCACGAGCGGGGGCCATCGGGCACGTAGCATTTTTCTGTGCTGTCTTCTCTCGCCATCTGGGCGTATCATAGAGCTCACTTCATTTTTCTCTTCCCTCCTCCTGTGGGCTCGTTACTAAGGCTTTGTCTTAGTCCGTCAGGGAAGATAATTTGCCGGAAGCTGCAGTTTAGTAAAATCAAGACCCATTCCTATCCCAGAGGATGAACTGAAGGGAGCCATTTACATCTTTAAAAATTCCCCAAAAGAGAGGTAACAGGGCTGCAAGCTCCTGAAGGATGGCCATTCAGGGCCAGCACAGCCTGGAGAGGATGGGGGCTACTTTCCACTGGCTTTGGGATGGGGGGCAACTACAACCACAGGTCACCTGTTCTGATTCTCTTTAGCCATCTCCTTGATTCAATGTAGTTAAGCATCATTTACCATCCACACACACATCAACATTGAAAAAAATAAAAGAAGTCCATTTACTGAGTGTGGGGACCAGAAGGAAGAGATCGAATGGCACCAAGAGCCATTTAGAAAATGCCTTCTAGTGTAGGTCTGCTGGGTACTCATGGCCCCCAAACCCGTGGCTGGGCCACACGCGGTAGAGGAGCGGGGCCCGGAGAGAAGCTTGGATGTCAGGGCACCTCCAGACTAGGTGACTGCAAAGCCCTGCCCAGCAGCCCTACCACACCCAAGACTCAGACGTTTCATTGGCCTCTTCTTTCTCCCAACCCATGTCCACTTCAGTTAGTTTCTCACTGGAACAGTTACCCCAAGGTCATTAGGTCAAAAGTGGGAGCAGTTACCACTTCTTGCTGACTTCCGTTTTCCTTCCAAACATCTCAGATATTCTAATTTATATAGGACTTGGGTGCCGATGGCGCCATGTGGCTGAGGGCCCAAGAATGTGCAAATTCTCCAGCCCGTGCAGTTCCCTGGGGAAATGTGCGCTAAAGGGAAATGACAAAAGGAAAAGCAAATGGTGATTTTTAACAGTGAGGCTAGTGCCTGGTAAAATGGAGTGACTATGCAGAATTTCCCCCCGAATCCTCCAAATCTCGACCTTAATACCAATCAGATTTTAACAACCAAAGTCCCTGGTGCTCTTGAGTAAAACAGAGAAAAGAGTTTAAAGTGGCTGATTGGGGGGCGCGGGTAACAGGTAGCACAGGCATGGGGGCAGAGCAGTACTCTTGAGTCAACCGTATTAGCAACTCTTCAGCCCTGAGGCTGGGGGCAGAACTTGAGGAAGCAGGGAGGAAGATGGGGAGATTGGATGAAGGTTTCCCTTGGAGAGGCAGAAAAGGTAGGCACCTCCTTTCCTGGCAGAGGTCTACAAAAGATTATTCTCATGTGGTTTGAGTTTTCTCTGGCACCTTTGAGACCCAGGTTATGAGTTCTGGAATATTCCAGCTTGACCTCCTCAGTTGAGCCCTCCCCCTTCACACATGGAGATGTTCTTACTAAAGACTTTCCAGCATCACGACCTTCGTCAGCACTGTCTGTGTGCCAGCAGAGGACGATAGCCATTCCTCACGTCATTATCTAGGTCAGGGAAACGGCCACAGTCATGTGTACAAAATAAAATACCCACAGGAAAAAAGAGCGGTTCTCTCACCCTCCTCTCTCCTATTTCTTTCGTATTCCTTTTCATTCTTATCCTAAAGACCAGTAATTCTGAAATCAGGTAACCAAACCCACATTTGGTACAGGCAGAGAGCTGACAGATGCAGTGCTTGCCTAAACCCAAGCCTTATCCAGAGAGAAGTGAAGTACATATTGTCGGACTCATTTGCTAACGGGGGTGGCATATCATAAAACAAAAACAACTTCTCGAGGGTGTGAGGACTCATGTATTCTCCTGGGACATCATAAAGACGTGTGCTGCCTTGGATGTTTGGGATGGGGCTTGGTTTGGGGTTGCAACATCAGTTTTTTTTTTCTTTTTTTTTGCGGTACGCGGGCCTCTCCCGTTGCGGAGCGCAGGCTCCGGACGCGCAGGCTCCGCGGCATGTGGGATCTTCCCGGACCGGGGCACGAACCCGCGTCCCCTGCATCGGCAGGCGGACTCTCAACCACTGCGCCACCAGGGAAGCCCGCAACGTCAGTTTTTTAAAAAGAAGGGGCAACATAGTGTCAAATGACCTGGCACAGATTTGGCTAATTTAGGGCTGGCTGCTTGAGTTCTGTGTTTCAAAAAGGCTCTCCCATTTGAAAGGGAGGTTTCTCGGACTGGTCTGCTGTGGAGCTTGGAGTTGCTTGAATTAGGCATTGGACACATCTGTACCCACTCCTTTCTTATCTGGAATTGCAAATACCTCTAATAAACTAAGCCTCTAACATAGGTTTATTAGGATTGTTTTCTTCCTTACTGGAGAAGCTGAGACAGCATGATACATGCAGGAGAGGGAGCCGGAAGTGGCTCCCCACCAGGGCTGGCCATTACAAAAAGAATGGGGCAGACAAAAGTAAGTTCTGTCCATTAAGTTAATGTCCATCCTCATGGAATTTAGGGGCCCCTCAACAGGGCAGGTACAATAATAAGAGTCTGATTCCATTGTTAATGTTTGCTGACAGCTTTCACGCCCCACCCACTCCTCCTTCTTCCCCTCATGCTCCACATCTGGGCAAGCCAACAAAAAGGTCCAGGCACGGTCTCCTTTGGTGCTAGTGGGAAGTTCAAACCACACAAGCCCTGACTGTTGAGTGGAAACTCCCACCCTGGCCCCATTCCCTGACCACAACAAAAGCCAGGCCAGTCTCCTTTCCTTGTTCTCTGAAGTCTTTTCAGACCTGGTTAGGAAAAGGCTTCTGTCACCAACCCACTAATTATCAGTTCCCAACTGGGAAGCTCTACATGTGGCTATAGGCCTTTGACCCTTTGGTCAAGCCAAGACCTCCTTCAACCTGCACGTTCCTCACACCTGGCCCTTCTTAGGGAGCTTATCTCTGCCTCCGGGCTGCTGAAAACTCTCTCTGAGCCACTGCAGGCCACAGCTCCTGTGCAGAAAATCTAGCCCAAGACCAGGAGGCTGGGCCACCTTCCCTTCAGCAGTCCCCACGGACAGATGGGCCTGAACCACCTCATTCTGTGGTTTTAAAGAGAATAAGCTTCTTGCTAACCTGGAGTGTCTGGTCTTGAAGCCTCTGGAGGAGGTTCAGGACATCACAGTTTTAGACCAAGCTAAAATATGTTCATTCTGGGGCTGAAATAAGTTGTACCAAGCAAGTTTGGGATGTTTACCATTTGCCACCGATTTCTTAGGGAAAACTTGCGGAGGCGTTGTTCACCTACTTCCAACTCTCTCATTTCTTTTGGTATAGACCAAAGAACAGCTCATTACCTCTGCCAGGAAAATTGCGACTTCCGGACAAAACTTCGCCAGACTTATCCGCATCATTGCTAAGAACTGTGTAGACCAAAGATGTTCCCAGGAGCTTCTGTATATGGTAGAGCAGATTCAGACAATGAGCAGCCAGCTCCGCATCATCTCCAGGTAGGAAATGGCTTTGAAGGGAAGTTGCTGTCTTCTTCCTCGAGACCCAAAGGGAGGGCTTGGAGGGGGGAATATAATTCCTTCTTTTGTATACTCCTTTTAATGTTTTTTATCCTCCAAGAATCTACATTTATTTGGGGAATATCAAATGTTAAAAATACACAGTATAATTACAGAGCACAAAAAACACATTTAGGCTACTGTCATTTCTCACTATATCACAAACATATCTGATAATATACTTAAGAAAGAAAAAATATTTAACATGGAAAACTAGTTCCTGAGTAGGTGTGAGGAAAAGTAACCATAAGGATTTAAAAAAATTTTTTTCTATTTTTTTGGCGGCATTGCGTGGCAGGTGGGATCTTAGTTCCCCGACCAGGAATCGACCCTGTGCCCCCCACAGTGGAAGCACGGAGTCCTTAAGTCCCCATAAGGATTAAGAATCAAATACATCAGAACTTAGGCTCTCCTTCAACATCGGTCCCTCCTCCCTTCATAACAGTGACTCCAGTGGTGCTGCTGGGCTCACAACACTTCAGGGTTAATATACAAGCATAGATGACTGATTGATCTCTACTTTACAATCATGTTTACATTTTCACCATTAGCTCTCTATTTGTTTTTATACGAATCATATCTAACAAACAAGCTGGTTATCTCTAAAAATACACTAGTTGCAAAGTGAAAGCATTTTAAATGTCATTTGCCTAAGAAAAACTATGCCAGCACAAGGCTTATGTTAAGATTAATTCATTTAATGTGCCCAAATTCTGGAGTTGAGCAGTTTTTGGTCATTGTCTCCATATAACAGTTTTCACGTTGATAATATAGAACACCAGAATAGAAGTATAGGATGGTTTCATTTCCACCCAAGTCCCTTAATACCTGCAGTGGCATATTCATCAGTAACAAACGTTTATTAGTAATATGTTATGGGAAAGCTTGGTAGTTAAGACTATTATCAATTATTGTGAGGCATAAAAATAACATCGCCAAGACCAGGGTATATAAATTGTTTTAAAACTAAACATAAAGCCTGGTTACTGTTCTCTAGGAAATAATATTTCAGGCACAAAATCATCTCACAGTTAGCTACCAAATTTTTTCTACTTAAGATACAGGAACTGCAATTAATTTTAGCATTTCAAATGTGGGTATTGTTGTAAGGATACTCCGGATTTGTCTAAATCAGGTATAGTAGGACATGCAAACATGGACATGACAAGGAAGAAGGAAGAAAACAAGGAAGAGAATCCCTCACGGACCCTTAGAAACAGGAGTCATGTCGGTAGGACCGCATAGGGAAGCACCAGGGTCAGTCAAAAAGCAGAAGGAGTGAGGGGAAAGCGTGGACAAATCCTTTACTGTGTTCTTGTGGGAAGGAATGGACAAGTCAGGGGACGTAGGCGAAACAGGTTTAGGATTGGTTAATTTGAATTTGGGCTCTGGAGTATAGAGATTATCTCTAGCTGTCCGGCACCTGGCCCTGGGGTGATTAGGGCAGGGGAATAGTGGCCCAGAGTATAAGAGCGCTATAAAGGAGAAGGTTGGGGGTGTGAACTTTGGATTGGTTGGTTTGCATGTGTAAGTGCACTTGCAGGCAAGTGGTTTACTCTAAGAATTGGCTAACCCTGGGAGGGGCAGTTTTTCCAACATCAGATGGCCCTAAGATAGTGCATCAGAAACACAGAAAATAAAAAGGCATGATTAATACAGGTACATTTATCAAGCTCTCAGTCCTCTAAAGGATCTGGAAGTCCTGAGATTTTACCAAAGTTAGTCACTTAAGTTTCACAGCATCTTCATTTTCTTTTTAATTTTATTTTTTATTGAAGTATAGTTGATTTACAATGTTGTGTTAGTTTCAGGTGTATAGCAAAGTGATTCAGTTTTATCTAAATCAATCAATCTATCTGTTTTTTTTTTTCAATCAGTTTATTTATTTTTGGCTGCTTTGGGTCTTCGTTGCTGCGCACGGGCTTTCTCTAGTCGCGACGAGCGGGGGCTACTCTTTGTTGAGGTGCACGGGCTTCTCATTGCAGTGGCTTCTCTTTTTGCGGAGCATGGGCTCTAAGCGTGCAGGCTTCAGTAGTTGTGGCACGCAGGCTTAGAGCACAGGCTCAGTAGTTGTGGTGCACAGGCTTAGTTGCTCCGCAGCATGTGGGATCTTCCCAGACCAGGGATTGAACGTGTGTCCCCTGCATTGGCAGGCGGATTATTAACCACTGTGCTACCAGGGAAGTCCTATCTATCTATTCTTTTTCATATTCTTTTCCACTATAGGTTATCACAAAATATTGAACATAGTTCCCTGTGTTATACAGTAGGTCCTTGTTCTTTATCTATTTTATGTATAGCATTTTCATTTTCATTGGTGAAAAACAACCTGTCTCACTAAATTCAGTTACACTCAGTTTAAAGCAAGTATCATTGAGATTCAATTAAGAAACAGCAGTCTGATCTTTGATTAGAACTTTTACTTTAAGTCCTGAATGCAATTCTAGACAAAATTTCTTGTTCCCTTTCATTATGTATGGATGTTGGCATTTATTCTGCTAGTTCTCTTCAGTTATTTTCATTAAAAATACTTCTTAGCAGACTCACGGATATACAGAACAAAATAATGGTTATCAGTGGGGAGAGGGTAGTGGGGAGAGGCAATATAAAGGTAGGGCATTAAGAGGTACAAACAATCATGTATAAAATGAGCTGCAAGGATATATTGTGCAACATGGGGAATATAGCCAATATTTTATAATAACTATAAATGGAGTATAAACTTTAAAAATTGTAAATCAATATCATACACATGTAACATAATATTGTGCATCAACTATACTTCAATAAAAAAATTTTTTAAAAACATACTTCTTGTTAATTTATAGATACTATATGAGTCATACTTTCTTAATATCAAAATATAAATTTTATGTTAAAATGTTAAATTATACCTTAAGAACTTGCTTTCTCTGAATAGTCCCTACAAAGGCATCCCAGCTTTCTGGAACAGGCTCACATTGTAAAACCATCTGGTATTTGTTTATTTGAGATTACGCCTCTTACCTGGTATAATGTTAACTGCTTTCCTCCTGTCAACTCCCAAGAGTAAAGGCCTCCTTGGCAAGAAGCAAGTCCTCTGAAGAGCTCCTGGTGGAAAATGCACAGCAGCTCCTCCGTACTGCCTCTAAGACTGTGAGGGCTGCAGAAGCCGCCAGTCTCCGGGTAAGTGCTAATCCCAAAGGTGGACACTGGCACAGATATGCACAGGACCATGACTCAGGTCACAGGCTGAGAGCAACATTGCAGACATTCATGAGGAAACTCTACCTGCTTCTTAGCTATTAAATTCAACTTCATTTCTTACCCAAACCTGTCACCTGACTTCTTGTGCATTTTAGTTTGGTTAATTTCTATCAACCTACCTTCAGTTCCACTGATTCTTTCTTCAGCTGTGTCCAGTCTGCTGATGAGCCTGTCAAAGCATTCTTCAATCTGTTACCACGTTTTTCTTATTTTTAGCATCTCTGTTTGATTATTTCTCATAGTTTTTGTCTCTCTGCTAAAACTCACCATCTGTTCATGCATTTTGTCTACTTTTTCCACTGAAGTCACTAATATATAAATCATAGTTATTTTTAACTTCCTATCTGATGGTTTCAACATGTGGCTCATATCTGAGTTTGGGTTTTTTGATTGCTTTGTCTCTTGACAGCAGATCCTTCTTCTTCTTTGTGTGTCTTGTAATTTTCCATTGAAAACTTGACATTATGAGTAGACTGGTAGAGACTAAATGAGTACTATGTATGCCTGAAAATGGGTCCACCTCTTCTTCTAGGCCTTTAGTGTGTGTGTGTGGTGGGAGGTGGGGGTGTGAGTCAATATAGTCAGGAGTTGAGCTGAGTTTGGGTGGCATTGTTACAGTCATCCTTGGGGAACCACTGGATTCAAATGTTCTAGCATTACTTTGTGTTCAGTGCGGGGTCTGGGTTACCAGAGGGTTTTCATCAATGTTCCTGTTCCACTGTCAGCTTGAGGCTTTCCTTGTGAGTGTGCACCTCAGGGGTGTTCTCTCTCAATGTTCTTGCCTCTCCGTAGCCTACTTGTTACTTGTGACTCGATGATTGCTGGTCTGGAGAGGAGGTGGTAGTGTTCATTGTTGTTCTCACTCAGCCTCAATTGTAGGCAGGCCTGGTGTCCCTGGATCTCAGGATTGGGGTTCTCAGTGATCCTGTTCCTCCTTCAGCAATAGGAGACATTTAACAGTATGAATTCAGCATGGTTTTCTGCTTCTTCCCCCGAGGTAGAGGGCTGTATACTGTTTTCTTTCTCCTCTTGCAGTGGTCTTGACCTGTGCCCTGGGGATGACAGGATTTGTTGTCCTTCCTTCAGTGACTTGAGCTTTTGTGCCATGAAGAGACAGATGTGGGCAGAGATTTGTGCCTTTGTTGCAGTGATGGCCGCTCCTCTTCCCAAAGCCTGCTCCATAGGGGAGACAGTCCCAACCTCCTGCCCTGTCCCAAATCTTTGTCATGAGCACCAGGAGAGGTCCTGGAAAAAGCCTGTGAACAGGTGTGGATTTTTCTTAGTTGTGGTTCTCATGGGTCCTATACACTCACACTCATCTACAATTGGCCACAGCAATTTCTTAAGAATTTTAGCTAAAATCTTCTGATCAGGTATATGATAGTCTCATCTTCCTCCCATGCTCTATCCTAAAGAAGCCAGTGCTGGGCCCCTGCCTCTCCCTGAAAGTGGCTGTCTTTTCTTAGATTTCAGCCCAGTTCATTGCCCTTCAACCTCAGCTCTCTAATAAGTTCAAGAAAAGTTATGATTTTGTGGATTATCTGACTTTTTCTTGTTGTTAGGGTGGGAGCAACTCCCTTTCCAGCTTTCTATGTCCTAAGCGAAGGCAGGAAATGGGAAATATTTGGGTGCCCAAAAGAATACCCTGCCAGGGCCTTCACACGTGCCGTTCTACCTGTGTGAGATGCATTTCTGCCCCTCCACGTCTACCAAGTTGTCTTATGTCTGTCTCCTTCTTATCTTTTAGGCCCAAACTTAAATTCCACCACCTCAAAAGGGATGAAATACCCCCACTATATCTAAATGAAATCGCACCAAGTGTCCTCTGCTTTAGTACCTTGTATGGTTCCTTCATAGCACTTATCACATTTTGTAGTTGTCTGCTTCTTTTCCTCACTTTTATGTGTTTGTCTGGCTCTCTTATTAGAATGTATACTTCATGAAGCCAGAGACCTAGAATAGTGGGCAAGTGCATGGAGGCACTAAATAAATAGAATGGGAATTTTCATTTCAAGTTTAAAGAAACTTTGTACTGATTAAATTCAAAGAGTACATAAAATAGACACACCCAGTGAAAAGCATTTGGAAAATGTGCATACTTGAACTATAAGTGCCAGAATTTCTTGAATATAAAGAAGGCTGAGAGAAAAGCTCAGGACTGGCCCTATGGATCAGTGAGCATCCCTCCCACCAGCACACCAGTGTGGCCACAGCCACAGCCTCCCACAGATCCTGCAGCACCACCCAGGGCAGGGCCAGTCTCCATGTCCCAATGCCCAGGCCATCTGAGCGCAGGAGAACCTGAGGGCCAGGCTGAGTGCTTGCCGTGTACACCTGTGTCCTGGCTCTGCTTAGGCCCCTGGCTAAAGACCCATGGATAGTTTGCATAAAGCAAAATGAATAAAGCAAGATCCAGGAGGCAGAATTTGGGTTAGAGAGAGATTTTTTTTTTAATTGACTACAGTCCCAGAACATTCTATCGTGATAGACAAGATCCTTTGTTCTGTTGTGCTTGTCCTTTAAGAATGAGTGGGCTCCAATTCAGAGGACCTCTCCAAACATGATTCCTTGCTCTCTATTCAATTTAGGGCTAAAATATCAGAAAACCAGCCCCAGCATCACTCAGAAGAATCCCCTAGGAGCTCCAATCAGCTGACACTGGGAGAGAGTGCACAGCGCCTCCTAGTAATTAATCATCTCTCTCTCCTCCAGGGTTTGAGACAGCCTTCCCCAGATCCGGAGGAACTGGAAGTTGCTGCCTTCTGCATGCAGTGGAGAAGAAAATTGCGAAGGCACAGACTTCAAGAAACCTCAGACCTGGACTGTGATGAGCTTGGCCTGCGAAAAACAAGCACTAAAGGGTCCCCGACACTCGTGGCCCTGGTTCAAGAAGCATTATAGAAGCTGAGCAATATTCTCCAAGTCAGACTCTCTGTTGATGTGTGCACTGGCCCTGAGACTCTGGGAGCCCATGGAAAGTGCCTTTTAGGCCGAATCAGCCTGTGGGGACACAGGGGGACACGGTGGGTTGGGTGGGTGCAGGGCAGCCAGGGCTGGGCCTTGAGCAGAGCTATCCCGACAGTATTCCCAGTCAAGGGGACAGCTCTGGGCCCCTGGTGAGACTGCTATCTTCCTGGGAAGGATACTTAGCTTTCTGGGTTTAGAAGGAACATTACACATAGACTGGGAAAGGATGGGGAAAAAAACACCCAAGCCCTATTAGCTTAAGCCTTTATTAAGATGTTGCAATGTGAAAACAGTCCCAGTACGTTCTATAGGGATCCAGGAACTGAAAGATTTATGGATTAGATTGGTAGTCAGTCAGAGTTCACCTTGCTTGAATAATTTGGCACTGTTCAAATTTTCAAGGTGTGGGGAAACTGAAGATGTGCTACTTTGGGATACAGTGCAGGAGCTGCAAGTCTGAAGGCCCTGAGTTGTGATTTGGTGAATCTGGGTTTAGCATCTGGGATGGAGAGGAACAGTTGGGCATTAAGGTCTTGGAGAGTCAGTGGAAATTTTTCAGTTCTCAGTATCTTTCACAAAACCTATTTGGTAAAGGAATGAGGAGACCAGTGACCTTCACCTCAGGGGTTGAACTGCATGGGCCAAAAGTGGAGAACTGGGTCTGGAGGAGGGGGATGCAGACAGGGACTGGGTACATGGTCTGGGAGCAGGGATGCCCTGGGGGCTGGGGTCTTGCTTGTTTGGGGGACATCATGCCACCCTCTTATATTCTGGTACAGCCCATAGGGAGGAGGGCTGACACTAGATGAGATAGAATTTCCCACAACCCAGTGGGACTGTGGTTCAGATTTACAGTAAATAAAGATAGGGATTTCTTTTCACTTAAAAAAAAAAACCAAAACAGAATACAATGTGATGTTGCCTTGTATACACCCATTAAATCATCACTACAATTGGGATAATGAATATATGCATCACCCCAAAAGTGTCCTCACTCCCCTCCGGGGTCTCTGGAATGACTGATCTGCTTTGGCACTTAATGATTAATTTGAGGGACTTCCCTGGTGGTCCAGTGGTTAAGACTCTGTGCTCCCAATGCAGGGGGCCCAGGTTCAATCCCTGGTCAGGGAACTAAATCCCACATGCCACAACTAAGAGATCTTGCATACTGCAACAAATATCCTGCATGCAGCAACGAAGATCCCACGTGCCACAACTAAGACCTGGCACAGCCAAATAAATAAATAAATACTTTAAAAATAAATAAATAAAATTTGTCAACCTAACCTGCTTTAAGAAAAAAAAATTAGTTTGATTAGTTATCTGCAAATCAATCAATGTTATACAGCAGTGAGAGGCCCACGTACCGCAAAAAAATAATAATAATAAATAATGGTCAGAGGACCTGAATAGACATTTTTCCAGAGAAGACGTACAGATAGCCAACAGGCACATGAAAAGATGCTCAGCATCACTAACTGTCAGGCAAATGCAAATCAAAACCACAAGGATATATATCACCTCACACCTGTCAGAATGGCTATTATCAAAAGACAACAAGTGTTGGTGAGGGCGTGGAGAAAAGGGAACCCTCGTGCACTGTTGGTGGGAATGTAAATCGGTGTAGCCACTATGGAAAACAGTATGGAGGTTCCTCAAAAAATTAAAAATAGAACTAGCTTACATCCAGAAATTCAAATTCTAGGTATTTTTCCAAAGAAAAAAAACCCACTGATTTGAAAAGCTATATGCAGCCCTATGTTCACTGCAGTACTTTTTTTTTTTTTTTTTTTTTTTTTTTGCGGTACGCGGGCCTCTCACTGTTGTGGCCTCTCCCTTTGCGGAGCACAGGCTCCGGACGCGCAGGCTCAGCGGCCGTGGCTCACGGGCCCAGCTGCCCTGCGGCATGTGGGATCTTCCCGGACCGGGGCACGAGCCCGTGTCCCCTGCATCGGCAGGCGGACTCTCAACCACTGCGCCACAGGGAAGCCCTGCAGTACTATTTATAATAGGCAAGCTATGGAAGCAACCCAAGTGTCCATCAACAAATGAATGGATAAATATACATACACAATGGAGTATTACTCAGCCATAAAAAAAGAATGAAATCTTGCCATTTGCAACAACATGGATGGACTCAGAGGGTATTATGATAAGGGATAAAAGTATGACAGAGAAAGGCAAACACCATATGATTTCACTTATATGTGGAATCTAAAAAAACAAAATAAACAAAACAAAATGAAAATAGCCTCATGGATACAGAGAACAAAAGGGTGGTTGCCAGAGGGAAGGGGTGAGGGGATGAAACAGGTGAGGAGATTTAAGAGGTACAAATTCCAGTTGTGAAATGAATAAATCACAGAGATTTAATGTGCACGATAAGGGATATAGTCAATAATATTGTGATCACTTTGTATGGTGACAGATGGACACTAGACTTACTGTGGTAATCATTTTGCAACGTATAAAAAATTGAATCACTCCATTGTACATCTGAAACTAATATTGTAAATCAATTATACTTCAATTAAAAAGATTAGTTTGCATTACCTAGGAGTTGTGTAAAAATGGAATCATACAGTAGGTGTTCTTTTCCCCCTCTAGCTTCTTTCATTCAGCGTAATTATTTTGAGATATCCATGTTACTATGTATACCAATATTCATTCTTTTTCATTGCCTAGTAGTATTTCATTATATGGATATAGGACAATTTGTTTATCCACTCACCTGTTGATGGACATTTGTGTTGCTTACAGTTTGGGGCTGTAACAAAAAAATCTGCTATGAACATCTTATGTAAGTCCTTGTACACACAAATGCTTTCATTGCTTCAGGAACATTTCTAGTAGCGGAATGGCTGGGTGGTAGTGTAAGTGAATGTTTAAATTTTTAAGGAAACTGCCAATTTTTTTTTCAGAATGTCTGTAGTGTTTAACATCCCTACCAGCAATGTTTGAGAGTTCCAGTTCCTCCACTTCCTCTCTAATACTTGGTATGGTCATTCTTTTTCATCTTAGCCTTGTAATAGGTGAGCAGTGGTATCTCACTGTGGTTTTAATTTGTTTCCCTAAAGACTAATGATGTTGACATCTTCTCATGTACTTATTTGCTATCTACACATCTTCCTTGCTGAAGTATCTTTTCAAATCTGCTGCCTATTCTTTTTTTCTGTTTTTTTCTTATTGTTGAATTTTGAGAGTTCTTTTTATATCCTAGATACAAGTTCTTTTGTTGAGTATGTGATTGCAAATATTTTCTTCCAGTCTGTAACTTGTCTTTTCATTCATTTAACAATGTCTTTTAATTTTTAAGTACAATTTATCAATTTTTTGGGGGGGTATATGGATTATGCTTTTTGTGTGCTAAGAACTCTTTGCCAAACTTAGGTCACAAAATTCTCTCTGTTTTCCTCTAAAAGACTGATAGTTTTACATTTTACATTTAGATATATAACACATTTTGAATTAATTTTTGTTTGAAATGTGAGGTAGAGGTCAAGATTTGTTCGTTTGGGTTTCTTTTTTTTTGTATATGAATGTCCCATTGTTCCAACACTATTCCTTTAAAAGACTATCTTTTTGCATCAAATTGTGTTTGTACCATTGACAAAAACCAACTGACCATGTTTGTGCAAGTCTGTTTCTAAAATCTCCATTCTTTTCCATTAATCTATATGTCTATCCTTTCATGAATATCACACTGTCTTCATTCTTGTAGTCTTATTGCAAGCTTTACAATCCAGTAGTGTAAGTCCCCCAACTTTGTCCTTTGCAAAATGATTATGGCTATTCTAATTTTTTGGCCTTTCATATACAAGCTGATTCTAGAATCAGCTTGTCTGTTATCTCCAGAAAATTATGCTGGGATTTTGATCGGAATTACATTAAATCCTTAGATCAGTTTGGAGAAAACTGAACTATGTTGAGACTTACAATCCATGAGCACAGTGTATCACTCCAGCATTTTGTAGTTTTTAGCATAAGGTTCCATGCATATTTTATATATTAAACCTCAATATTTCACTTTATAGAGTTGTTGTAAATGGTACCATTTAAAAAATGTTTGTTTCCAAATTTTATTACTAATATACAGAAATACAACTGATTTTTTTAAATGTTGACCTTGTATCCTGCTACCTCCCTAAACTCACTTATTGCTTCTAGGAGCTTTTTGTAGATACCTTAGGATTTTCTATGTAGATATTACTGTCATTACTGTAAAGTTTACTTCTTCCTTTTTTTTTTAATTTTTTTTATTTTTTTTATTTTTTGCCATACGCGGGCCTCTCACTGTTGTGGCCTCTCCTGTTGCGGAGCACAGGCTCCGGATGCGCAGGCTCAGCGGCCATGGCTCACAGGCCTAGCCGCTCCGCGGCATGTGGGATCTTCCCAGACCGGGGCACGAACCCGTGTCCCCTGCATCGGCAGGCAGATTCTCAACCACTGCACCACCAGGGAAGCCCTACTTCTTCCTTTTTAATCAGTCTGTCTTTTATTTCTTTTCCTTGTCTTATTGTGCTGGCTAGAACTTCCAATATAATGTTGAAGAGAAGGAGTGAGAGTGGACATTCTTGCCTTGTTAGGGGGAAAGCATTCAGTCTTTCACCATTAACTATATTGCTAGTTGTAGGCCTTTTTGGTGAATGTCCTATATCAGGTTAAGGAAGTTCCTTTCTATCGTTATATGTGAGAATTTTTATCATGAGTGGATGTTGAATATCGTAAATACTTTTAATGCATTAATTAATATAACTACGTGGGGGTTTTAATTTTTGTTTTGTTTTTGTTTGTTAATATGCTAGATTACATCAATCAACTTTCAAATGTTGAAACAACCTTGCATTCCAAGGATAAACACCACATGGTCATGACATATTATTCTTTTGATGTATCGTTGGATTCTATCTGCTAGTATGTTTTTGTTGAGGATTTTTGTGTTTGTGCTCATGAGGAATATTGGACTGTAGTTTTTGGTTGTTTCTTTGTACTGTCTTTGGTTTTGGTATTAGGGTAATACTGGCCCCATATAATGATTTGGGAGGTGTTCCCTTCTATTTTCTAGCAGAGAATTGGTGTTGTTTCTTTTTTAAATGTTTGATAAAATTCATCAGTGATACTGTATGGGCCTGGTGTTTTCTTTATGGGAAGATTTTAATTAAAATGTTATTTTTAAATAGGTATAGGATATTCAAGGTGAATATTGGTAGTCTGTGGAGTTAACGGAATTGTTTATTTCTTTTAAGGTCAAATTTATTGGCATAAAGTTATTCATAATATATTATTATTCTTTTACTATCTACAGGATCTGTATTTATGTCACTTCTCTCATTCCTGATATTGGTAATTTGTCTTTACTCTTTTTTTCCTAATAAGCCTCTGTAGAGATTTCTCATCTCAATTCTATTTATTTTTTTATATACCCAGCTCTTGGTTTTGCTGACTTTGTCTTAGATTTATGTTTTCTATTTCATGAAGTCCTTCTCTTCTCTTTAACATTTATTTTCTTCTGATAACTTTTGGTTTAATTTTCTCTTCTTTTTCAAGTTTCTGAATGTTGACGGTAAGGTGTTTTGTGGCATTCTTCTTTTCTATTATGGGCATTTACCGCTGTACATTTCTAAGCCCTATTTTTGCTTCATCCCACCAATTTTGATATTTTTTTGTTTCTCATTATACATTCTCATTTCCTTTTTAAATTATTTGTTGACCCATGGATTACTTGGAGCTGTGCTATTTAGTTTCAAAATATTTGGGGGAATTTCCAGAGATTTTCTGTTTTGACTCCTGATTTAATTCCTTTGTGGTCAAAAAACATACTTTGTAGTACTTGAATCCTTTTAAATTTATTGAGCCTTGTTTTATGGCCTGGGTTATAGTCTATCTTGATAAATGTTCCATGTACTCTAGAAAAGAAAGTGCATTCTGCTGTTGTTAGTTGGAGTACTATATAAAAACCAATTAGGTCAAGTTGACTGCACTGTTGCTCAAGTATTTGATGTCCTTACTGATTTTCCTTCTACTTGTTCTATCAATTTTAAGAGTAGGATATTGAAATTTGCAAATATAATTGTGAATTTGCCTATTTTATAATTCTATCAGAGTTGCTTCATTTATTTTAAAGCTCTGTTATTAGGTGCATACACATTTATATCGCTTTGATGAATTAACTCTTTTATCATTAATAAATTAATCTCTTCATTCCTGGCAATATTATTTGCTCTAAAATTTGATTTTTAAAATATTTCCTAAGCTTTTACTTAACTTACAAACATGTGGGATACAATTCTAATAATTTTTAATGTCTTTTTCTCTACAAATTCTTACATCTGTGCCCGTTCTGGGTTGCTTTCAATAGATTCATTTTTCTCCTCATTATGGGCAGTATTTCCTGCTTCTTTGGATGCCTGGTGATTTTTTTACTGTGTGCCAGACATTGTGATTTTGCCTTTTTGGGTGTTGGCTATTTTTGTGTTCCTATAAATATTCTTGAATTTGTTCTGGGAGACAGTTAAGTTACTTGGAAGCAGTTTGATATTTTCTGTCTTGCTTCTAAGATTTGTTAAGTGGGATGAGAGTAGAGTTCAGTCTAAGGTGAAATAATTCCTTCTGAGGTAAGACCCTTCTGTGTACTCTATCCAATACTGTGTACTCTATCCAATGTAGATTTTTGAAAAGGCTGTGGGACCTGGGAGTGTGCACCTATGGCCTCTGATTTGGAACCCAGGTCTGTCCTACACCATAGTGAGTATTCAACGAGCTCCTGCTGAGGAAGAGACACTGTGTGAGGTCCTGGGGAGATGGAAGCAAATGGGAATACAGTTCACAGTGCACCTGAGAAGACAAATTTGCAGCTCATTAGAATGGAATGTGATTGATACTATGGGAGCACAAAGAGAGACAGATTAGTTCTCTGCAGAACTAACTGGGTCTGGATCTGTGGATCTAGGGGTGTGACAGCCAGAGTCTGGAAGGCACTTGGAAAACGAGCCTCGATTGCAAAGCCAAGGAGTTTGAACCTGTCGTACAGATAAACGAAGTCCCTGTGGGCTTTTAAGCCAACGAGTGGCGAGGTATTAGCTATGCTTTATGAGAACTGGTTGCCCTGTGGGAGACTTGCTCCCTTGGGGTGATTCAAGTGTGCGATCCAGCACCCCACCCCAACTTGAGCCAGGATGTCTCTGCTTTCATCCATTTTGTAGGCTGGATTTCACATACATTTTTCATTTGAGAAATGTAGGATAGAAACTCCCTGAGGACCAGGTCTTTTTGTTCACAAATGAGCCTAGAATTGGCAGAGAAGGTGCTAAATAAATATTTGTTGAATGAGTCTGAATGTTTGATACAGAGAATTGATTCAAGTGTTCTGACAGTTTAGACTATTATGCAGCAATTTCTCACCCCACTCCCCTTCCCAACTGTGGACAGACTGTATTTCCCCAGATTAAGATGTTAGTTTTGGCCATGGAACTTGTCTTAGCAATGGAATGTGGTTGATATGATGTGTTAGTTGAAATGTGCTTATATAGTTGGGTTCCTCCTTCTGTGCTCTTGGCTTTTGTGATAAGAAGAATATGCCTTAACTAGACTTATTGTGGTGATCATTTTTCAGTTCTTACAAATATCAAATCGTTATGTTGTACAACTGTAAGTAATTTAATGTTACATGCCCATCATACCTCAATAAATTAAAGAAGGAGGAGGAGGAGAAGGAGGAAGAAGAGGAGGAAGAGGGGGAAGAAGAATGAGAATATGCCTTAATTAGCTGCTGGCCAAGGAGAATAAGATGTGGACCTGAACTGCCGCTTGACAAATGTATACACCTTGCAACCACGGTCACACTGTAGAATATTTTCCATCATCCCCCAAAGCTCCCTTGTGTTCCTTTACAGTAAAATTTCACCCATCTCTGGGCCCAGGCAACCACTGATCTGTTTTCAGTAACTACAGATTTGTTTTGACTACTCTAAAACTTCACATAAAAGGAATCATATGGTAAGGACTGTTTTGTGTCTGAATTCTTTCATTCAGCACAACCATGTGGCTTTGTGTATCAGTAGTTTGTTACTTTTTATCACGGAATAGTATTTCAGTTATGGATATAGCATAATATCTTCATCCATTTGCATGCTCATAGATATTTGGATTCTTTTCAGGTTTTGTTATTTGGGAAAAAAAGCGAACGTACAAGATTTTGTGTGGACATGTATTTTTATTTCTCTTGAATAAATACCTAGGAGTGGAATTGCTGCATTGGGTGGTAATTATACTCTTACTTTTATTGGAAACTATGAAATTATTTTCAGAAGTGGTTGTACCATTTTATATTCCCACCACTTGATATTGTCAGTCTTTATAAATTTAGTCATTCTCAAGCGTGTCTAAGGGTATGTCACTGTGGTTTTAATTTGCATTTCCTTGTTCACTAATAATATTGAGCACCAAGGGACTTCCCTGGTGGTCCAGTGGTTAAGACTCCGCACTTCCACTGCAGGGGGCATGGGTTCAATCCCTAGTCAGGGAAGTTCCAAGTGCCACATGTGGAATAAATAAATATTTATTTATTTAAATTAAAAGATAAAATAAAATAATAATAATATTGAGCACATTTTCTGGTACTTATTGGCCATTTGTATCATTTTTTTTCATTGCCCATATTTTTTGGTTGCTTTTTATTAACCAGTGAGTTATAACAAAGTTTCTTATATATCTTATATACAAATCCTTATTGCAAGTATTTTCTCCCAGTCTGGGGCATGCCTGTCTGTGTTCATAAAGATATCTCCTGAAGAGTAGAAATTTAAAATTTTTAGTGAAATCAAATTTACCATTTTTTCTTTTATAATTCATTCTTTTTGTTTTATATCTAAGAAACCTTTGCCTATCCCAAGATTGCAAAGATTTTCTATTTTTTTCTATAAGTGTATATGTAATTTTAGCTTTTACAATTAGGTCTAAGATCCATTTCAAATTACTCTTTGTGTGTGGTGTCAGAAAAGGGTTAAGGTTTATTTATTTATTGCATATGAATATCCAGATGTTCCAGCATAATTTGCTGAAGTGACTGTCCTTTCTCCATTGAATTACTTTAGCTTCTTAGTGAAAATCAGTTGGCCATATATATATGGGTCAACTTCTAGTGTCTCTGTTACATTGATTAGCCTATATGTCCATCCTTAAGGCAATCTGACTCTCTCTTGATTATTGTGGATTTATAGTGGATCTGATAATCTCTGTAGTTTAGTTGGAGTGTTTAGACCATTTACATTTAATGAAATTATTAACAAGGTTTGTTTTCCTCCTTTTTCTCCTCTTTTCCTGCCTTCTTTTGGATTACTTGAACATATTTTTATAATTCCATTTTATCTCCACATTGTTTTATAAGCTGTACTTCCCTGGTGTATTTTATGCTAATTGCTCTGGGGTTTACAATATTCATTGTTAATTTATCACAGTCTACTTTTAAATGATATTATACCACTTCATGTACTGTATATCTCTCTCTCTCAAAAAAACAGAAACAACAAAAAAACAACCTTCCATTTCCCTCTCCTTTCCCATGTGCCCCTGTTGTAACATATATTTTATTAACACCACAATCCACAGTTATAATATTTTCTTTAAATAGTAATTTTTCTTTCAAAGTCTTTAAAAGTCAAAATTTTAAATATTTTCTTACATATCTACCATTTCTGATGCACTTCATTCCTCATTTATTTCTGCCCAAAGAACTTCCTTTAACATTTCCTATTGTACAGGTCTGATGGCAACAAATTCTCTCAGCTTTTGTTTGTGTGAAACTGTCTTCACTTTTTCTTGATTTGTGAAAGGTATTTTCACTAGTTACCTAATTCTACATTGATAGTTTCCTTTAGTACTTTAAAGATGTCTTTCCATTGTCTTATGGTTCATTTGGATTCTGGCAAGAAATTTGCAGTTATTGCTAGGCTTATTTCTCTGTACATAATATGTCTTTTGTTTCTGTCTCTCAAGTTTCCCTTAATCACTGATTTTCAGGAATTTGATTATGTGCCTTGGAGTGTTCTTCTTTGTGTTTATCATGCTTGAGGTTCATTGAGCTTCTTGCATCTGAACTTATAGCTTTCATCAAATTTTGAAAATTTTCTGCTATCTCTTCAAATATTTTTTTCTGCTACTCCTTCCCCCACCAATCCTCCTCCTGGGAGTCCAATTACATGTATGGCAGACTGCTTGGTATTGCCCACAGGTCACTGAAACTCTTGTTCTTTTGTTTTTTTTTTTTAATTTATTTTTTCTTTGTGCTCCATTTTGGATACTTCCTATTGCTACATGTTCAAGTACACTAATATTTTCTTTTGCAGTGTCTTGTCTCTTTTTAATTGCATTAAGTGAATTTTTTACTTCTGATGTTGTACTTTTCAGCTCTAGAAATCTCATTATTTAAAAAATTATCTTCCATTTCTCTCCTCAATATGCTAATATTTTCCCTTAAGGATGTACACGTATTTATAATGGCTGTTTTTATATCCCTGTCTGCTAATTTCATCATGCTAAACTTTCTGGATATGTTTCTACTGACTTACTGTCTCCTAGTAAAAGACAATACTTTCCTGCTTCTTGGCATGTCTACCAATTTTTGGTTGGATGCAGGACATGGTAGATCTTATGTTGCTGAATGTATGGATTTTACTGTCTCACTTTAAAGAGTGTTGAGCTCTGTTCTGGCAGGCAGTGCAGTCACTTGTGGTTTAGTTTTATCCTTCTGAGCCTTATTTTTAAGCTTTGTTATATCAGACAGAGAGTAGTCTCTACCTTAGGGATAACTTAAACCTACTATTAAGCTTCAGCCTTTCTGGAGTCTCTGCTGCATACTCAAGTGATCAGTGAGAACTCTCCCCTCTGACTGGAGGAAGCCTGAACAATTCCTAGCGGTGGTAAGAGTTCCTACAACAGTATAACTCACAGCTCCCCAGCCACTCTTTATCCAACCTTGTGGAGTTTCACTCCACAAATTCACATTTTAGTGTTCAACAGACTCAAGGGGACCCCTATACATATTTCTGGAATTCTGTTTCTGCTAGCTCTCTCCTCTCCAGAACTCTGCCACACAGCTGCCTCTGCCTCCTGCTTCCATCTTTGCCTCCATTTAGTGAGACTGCTGTGTACTGCCTAGGATCCTCCTCCCTACTCTGTGGTCCAGAATGTAATGACAGGCAAAAAGCTGGGGTGACTATAGGGCTTCCTTAGTTGTTTTTCTTCTCTTAAATATCAATGTCTTTCATGGACTATGGTCCAATGTCTAATAGAGTAATTTCATATATTTTTATCCAGTTTTCTAGTTGTTTAAAGGAGGAGGATAAATCCAGTCCCTGTTACAACATTATGACCAGAAGCAGAAGTCATGTTCAGTAGTTTTCACTGGAGGGATATAGCACACATGTAGGTGAAGTTGCTGCCATACAGAGCCTGAACAGAGAAGGGATGCCTGGAAAAGCAAATCCTTAGGGGAAGGAGGAGACAAATCAAGATTTGAAAGTGGGGAGGTAGGATGGACAATCCCTTCTCTAAAACAAAATGAAGTAAAAACTGGTAAAAACCTACGTATGGCTGGAGATCAAAAAACAGAAGAGGGCAGGAGGAGGGGACTTAGAAGGAGTGGACAGGCAGGTCAGTCTTCCTCCTCCTCACAACCCTGCTCACTGAAACTGGAACACTCAGGAACTTGTATGTTGAGGAGATAGAAAAATTCTTTTCCTTCTACATTTCTTAACATTATCATGGGACTTAGTAGCCTCCTGAGATAATTTACACTTAATTCACAGAAGAATATTAGGGTGCTTCTCTTAACTTCCTACATTTAACTCTGAACTGAGCTGGTACCTTGTCCTGATTATATGGACCTAATAGGCAACTGGCACCGATTCCAAAACTAAACTAAACACTGGGACATCTGGTATGTCAGCACAACACACACACACACACACGCTTAAACAAAAAATGGACACAGAGATCCAGAAACATACATATTTATAATTTTGAATCTGGAACAAGAAATTTCATTCCTCAAATTAAATGCATTATTTTACTGAGGAGACAACCAAATCCCATAGATGGGGCCTTGATAGAATACCAACTTAAGATTTCCAAACCAGTCTTAGAGCAGTTGTAAAAACGAATGCAAACCTTTGTGAGGCTGTCTCACTGCTTCCTAGGTCAACTATGTCCATTTCAGTTGTACTTAAACTTGTATTCAGTTCATTAAATGAAACCACAGTTTAGCCTTATTCATAGCCTTTATTTTTCCTCTGAGACTCATTTAAATTAATTTTCTATCTAACCTATCTTACAACTATGCTTGCTTGGCCTCACCCATGACACTCTCTTCCTTTCTATGTATACTGAAGCCCTCTTGAACAACACATTGCCAAATTTCAGGGTCTGCTGCCTTCCTGGAAATGGGTGGCAGTAACTAAACTGCCAACACCACCTCCTGGAACATGTAATGAGATAATGTCTCAGTAAACTCTTGGGCTCTGTGTAAGAAGTGGACATCTGGTGAACTCTCTCTGAGCCAGTGTTCAATGGAAATAGTGGACGAGGCCTCAGAGTAAACACTGAACTTCTGTTGCCCCATCTGCTGTCGTGAGCTTGGGGGAACTACAAACTCCAGATGCTTGATGGAAAGTAAGCTGCTCTTCAGTAAGTATCTCTTGGGTTGCAGATTTTAGCTCACACAACTCAGATATGGAAAGGTTCTTAGTTTGCTTATTTTGTCTATAACCTGTCTGGCCTTTCTCCTGAGCTCACACCCAATGATCAGCAGGAGAAAATTAGATGTCCAAGCTGGTTTAAAAGCTTAGTAGGGGGCTTCCCTGGTGGCGCAGTGGTTGAGAGTCCGCCTGCCGATGCAGGGGACACGGGTTCGTGCCCCAGTTCGGGAGGATCCCACATGCCGCGGAGTGGCTGGGCCCTTGAGCCATGGCTGCTGAGCTTGAGCGTCCGGAGCCTGTGCTCCGCAACGGGAGAGGCCCCAGCAGTGAGAGGCCCGCGTACCGCAAAAAAAAAAAAAAAAAAAAAAAAAAAAAAAAAAAAAAAAGCTTAGTAGGATTCAGTCTCTCCTAAGATGGCATCTAGGTTTGTGTGTGTGTGTGTTTTGGCTTGGGGGTAGGGGTAGTGAGCCCTGTAGCTTTGTGCTGATCCTGGAGTGACCACTGGTTGAAATCCATTGCTCTGATCACTGTCCACAACACCTGCTGGCCTCTCATGCCATATCTACACCTGGGTAAACTGTGGCCCTTTCTTCGGCTTGGGAAGTGCTCCCAGGGAGCATAAAACAACTGCCCTCACAGCCTTTGCTTCTCCTTGGCTCCTAATGGCTTAAGCTCTTAATGACCCCATCCTTGGCTTCTGCTGTGTGGTCACCACATCTTATCACAGAGGGCACCCATGGACACACAGGTTTGAGAGTGCCCCAGGAGAATCAGGACATCCTGAGCAAATACTTCCATGTAACCTTGGCTGCCCCACATCAGTGATGGGACCTCTGCACTACAGTCTCCTCCCAGAATCTCAGACAGAAATCAAAGCTCTCGTTACCCACAACCCCCAAGAAAACAATTCTGGACATCCATCTGATCAATCCCCTCTTCTCCTTTCCTCTTACGCTTTTTCTTAGAATTCTCCAGGGACAGAAAGAAAAAGGCTTCCTTCCTCCACCACATTTCTCTTTTGTTTGCCCCCTTTTTAAGCAAAACTCTGGTCACTGATATATTGAAGGGGTGATAAATGAATTCAGACAATTATTTCAAATCAGGTTATGATATTGCTGCAAAATCCCATTTTTGAGTGTTAAAGCTGAATATTACCTTCATTCTCTTTGTATTCCTTGTAACAAGCAATAATGGTCTCTTCCCTTTCACTCCACTATCCCAGTTGGATGGCTGTCACAAGCCAATGAGGCAAGAGTTTGCAAACTCCAAAAGACAAAAAAGAAAGTCTGTTAATAATTTGAAAAATGACACATCTTTTAAAGACTGTTTCTGATGCTACTTAGGGGGAGGAGGTAGATATCAGGGATGTAGAGAGGCTTGGCTCACTTTTGGGAAAAGAGCTTCTAAGGATAATTAAAGGCACTTAGGGATCCTTGAGAGACCTGCCGGGTTACATGCCTGTAAGATCAATGGAAACATGTGCTCGTCTGTGGTTATGGCTAATAAATCCTATGTTGGAATTTTGCTTTGTTTTATAGGAACATTTTGGTCTTTTCACTTCCTTGGATGCCATCAATATGACAGTGGTGACCATATTTCACTGGTCTAATTCCAGCTTCAGCAGCTGATTGGAGATCTGAGAACAAGACCAATCTGCATTCTTTCTCACTCACTAGGTACTCCACATACAGTAGAAGATAACTGCAAGTGTGTGAGTCTTTCCAAAGCCTTTCTAAGTTGAAATTAGTCTATTCAGTCAATAAATATTTATTGGCCATCAACAAAATGAAAAGGCAACCTGCAGAATGGGAAAAAATACTTGCAAACCATCCATCTGATAAGTGGTTAATATTTAAAATATATAAAGAACTCATGCAACTGAATAGCAAAAGAAAAAAACCAATCTGATTAAAATATGGGCAGAGGATCTGAATAGACATTTTTCCAAAGAAGACATACAGATGGCCAACAGGTACATGATAAGGTGCTCAATATTGCTAATCATCAGAGAAGTGCAAATCTAACCCACGAGATATCACCTCACCCTTGTCGGAATGGCTATTATCAAAAATACAAGAAATAACAAGTGTTAGTGGAAATGTGGAGAAAAAAGAATCATTGTGCACTACTGGTGGGAATGTAAATTGCTTCAACCACTACGGAAAATAGTATGGAGGTTCTTCAAAGAATTAAAAATAGAACTACCAATGGTCCAGCAATTCCACTTCTGGATATTTATCTGAAGGAAACAAACAAACAAAACAAACAGGAAAAGGTCTATGCACCTTGATGTTCACTGCAGCATTATTTGCAATAGCTGAGACATGGAAGCAACCTAAGTGTTCATCAATGGATGAATGGATAAAGAAAATGTGGTACATATGCATAATGTGAAATATTATTCAGCCAATGAAAAGAAGGAAATCCTGCTATTTGTGACAACATGGATGGACTTTGAGGGCATTATGCTAAGTGAGGTAAGACAGACAGAGAAAGACAAATACTGAATGATCTCACTTATATGTGGAATTTAAAAAACAAAAACAAAAAGCCAACTCAGAGATACAGAGAACATATTAGTGGTTACCAGAGGCAGGCTGGGGCAGGGAGGGGTGGGGTGCAAAGCTGGTGAAGGGGGTCAAAAGGGACAAACTTCCAGTTATATAATAAATAAGTCCTGTGATGTAATATACAGCATGGTGACTGTAGTTAATAACACTGTATTGCACATCTGAAAGTTGTTGAGAGTAGATAAAAAATTTGTAACTGCGGGGTGATGGATGTTAACTAGACTTACTGTGGTGATCATTTTACAATACATATATAAATTGAATCATTGTGTTGTACACCTGAAACTAATAGAATGTTCTATGTCAATTATATCTCATTAAAAATATTTGTTGAGTATTTTATTGATGGGGTATCCAAGAATATATTGTAGTAAAAAAAAGTAACCAGCATGTTCGTCACATGGTGAATATTTAATTAATCCCCACTGTACACTGCCCATCACTAAGCTAGCATTTATTGAGGTTTTACTGTAATTATCATAAACACTTTTGGGCTCTAAAATGCTGGGCAGACGAATGTGCCATTGTGGAGGGTGAAGTCACAGAGGCAGAGCCACAGCCAGTGCGAGGATGTTAGAGATGGGCATGGTTTGCTTTGAAAGAATTAGGTAACATTATGTCCACCATACTGTTTTTTTGGTTCCTTGTAATTTTCTAAAATATATCCTTGTGCACTTGATCATTTGATACTGGCGGCAAAGCACTGTGACCTCATTCACTTTGTAGTAAGTCTGATTTAAAAAGCAGTCTATCTTACCCATTCTGTAACTCAAAACATAATAGCAAATGCTGAGTGCTCAAACCATCTTTCTTAAATAAGCGATGAGTCCCCATTTTGTCCATGAGGAAAGTGATACTCACTGAAGTCCTAAACTTGCCCCGCGTTGCACTGCTCAGGAGAGACTGCACCAGGACCAGATCACGCTAGCTCTCAAGGAAGAAGTTTCTGATAATCTGAGTTGCTCCGTAATTAAATCCAGTAATCTACTAGGTTCCCTTATTTGAGACAGGGTGCCCTTGGCCATTGAACATACTAGAACAGAAGTCAGAAAACACCTTTTAATGATACTTCCTGACCTTTGAGGGAAGCATGACTAGCCACTTCTTTGTTGCTCCTGATCTTGGAGGGAAGAATGACCAGTTGCTCTCTGAGTCTTTCCTGCAATGAGATCCTATTTTGACCCTGAAGAGCTCTTGTTCTACTCTAAGCATTACATTTGCTAGCAACCTCTCAGATTCAGATCTTTTAACAGAAAATTAATTTAAGCTCATGTAAGAGATACTCCCTTACGCAGGATAGGGCCTTAAATGCTGTTAATCTCTGTGGTTAAGTGAAGCACACTCTCTGTGCACTAAGGATAACCTGAAGGACAGTTTCCTGCTGTCCCCTTCTTGCAGGAAGACCTGGAGGTGTTCCATTTACAAACTCTCATATGAGTACACGGCTCCCCAATGCTCTATATCTTTAACTACTGAAGATTTATTAAAGCAAAGCAATGCACTGCCAGACAGATATTATTAGAAACATTTTTATTTAAAGTCAGACAATAGAAAGATGTCACAGAAGAAAACTACAGAAACTTGCAACAACAGAATGCAACTTGGAAAAGTTTTTAGTAAATGAGAAGGGAAAAAAAAGATATTCCTGATGTTACCAAGGGATTTGTTAGTCCTCATGTAGAATAATTTATCAATTCAGCAAAGTATACCCTTTGCTTGTGTCTTTTGAACAGACAGTAGATTAATAATTTAGTTAATCTACTAAATTGGTATCTATTAAAACCCTCCAAAGTGAAACAGTCAAGGCAGCATTTCCCCACCATTTGAGATACAATGTGGGGAACTGAAATAATAACAGTAGGAAGTTAAAAAAAAAAAACCCACTACTTCATACTGCATAGGTTTAATCTGGATTTCAGCCTACCTTACAGATGGTGCTTGTAAATCTGATAGAAAGTGGGCGACCAGGAATCTGGACACAACACTACCTCCTACCAAACACACAAACACATGACATCCTAGGACACAAGTGCCATCAATGCCCTTACCATGTGCAAGCATAGCAGCCCTAGACTAAAAACAAAATGACCTGGGCCCTAGACTAAAACCAAAATGGCCTAGAACCCTGGATTTATACTAAGCCCTTTCTGAATCCTTGGTGGAGGAGCACTGGGTTTATGGTAAGAAACATAAAATTTTTTAAAACTTTGGCAAGTAAGTATAGAAATGACTATTTCTTGATTGTCACTTTTAAAGGAAATTTCATTCTACTTCAGGAAAAGATATTCTCCTATCTTATTTGACTTCTCTCTCAAACATTTGGAGGGCAAATTCCTACAAAATAGAGGTGGACTAAAACCTCTTATCTGTAATACTAGTTAATTATTTTTCACCTTCTCTATTTAAAAAGCACATAAAATGTACAGTCTATCACTGACAACAAACCCCAAGATCTTGCTTGTAATGGAAGTTTGGGAACAACATGACTAATTTTCAAAAACTGGGTCTGTATGTATTTAATTCCTTTACAATAACCTATATATCACATCACTGACAAAATAATATTATCTAACACAAATTTCGCCATTCCTCTCAACCTTAATGCCCTCACAGAGGTATTAAAATCAGTAGAGTAATGAGCCAAGGAGCATGGAGCCTGATAATTCACAGGGTTGATTTTTTTCTAAAATGCTATTACAAGTTATATATTAACTTTTTTCTCATAAATTCTAAGTTTAAAAAACAAGAGATTCAATGATAAACCAAGCTACGAGATATTATTCCAAGAACTCATAGTTGTTTGAAAAAACAGATATCCTTTATGCTCACAACTATAGCACGTGACTGTTCTATTCTAAAGGGTAATGAAGGGTGTTTAGGACAAGACACAAGACCCAGATTTAGAGTCCAATTCATGACTTGAAAGGGTAAGTTAATGTTAATGGTCTTAGGATAAAATGCTATTGGAAATTCACTAGGTTAGGCATATCTTCATAATTTTGGTTGAATTTTGAGGAGAATAGGAAGGGAGAAATTAGAGAAATATATTTTAAAATAAAAACATAAGACTCTAGCATGTAGTTCTCTCAGATTACAGAAAGAATCCTTCATAGATCTATGGTGATAAATCATTGATCTATTCAAACTTCCACAATGAAGTAGTAAAATTATCTTGTAAGTCTGGAGGACTCTTAGAATTACGAACTATTGTAGAAACATATAACTCCTAAGTAAAGCTGCCATAACCCTACTTTCACATTGTTTGGGTGGGAGGTGGGGAGGGGAGACAAAAAAAGAGAAGGTTGGTACCCTGTGTCTACTGAAGGAGGTATAATTTATGATTGTACTCTTTCTAATACGATCATGGAATGGCTCTGTCGCATCTACTCTGACAGATGACAGCACCTGTAAAATCTAAACTTGGATGGACGTTGGGAACAAAGCACCCACTGTGTGCATAGAACTAGGCTTGCTGCAATGGGAAAACAGAAAAGCAAGGAGACCCATATGGGTTCTGCCTCCAAAAGCATAAAATACAGTTTAAAATGTGCTTTTTATTTCTTATTTTAAAATGAGAAATTCTAAATGCTATGTTGACATTAACTTAAAGTCCTTTCTTAGGTATGTATCCTTTCCAAGAAAGGCAGGTTAATTTGGATTTTGTTACAACTGGCAGATACTGCTAATAAATAACATACTCGAAAACATAACGCCAGCAATAACAGTGATTGGTAGCTACTGGCGCTGGTTCTGCAAATCACATAAGCTACTTCGGGAAAAGACATTACATAGACACTAAGTCCTAACACATAAGTGAGAAAAACAGCTTTAAACACTCAGACCCTGTTTGGTTACATTTTGTCAAAGCTTCAATTTCCTAAACTCAGCCTTATTTAAAGTAATTAAATTTACTAATGACCACTAAATTTTGAACATAACATTATCAAGTGCTGCCAAACCATTTCTGAAAAGATAATTACAACACTTCATTCTAGAAATTCACAGAAAGCCCCATATTGAAGGTTGCAGGCACCCTATCAATGGACGGCCTGACTGCAGACCACCTTGCCGAGGTACAGCCTTTAGCACAGACAACCCCTCTAAGGTGCAGCCCTCAGCCCAGAAGGGTGAACTCAGGGAGAACATCTCCACTGTAAGACTCTGTCCTGTGCAAATGGAAATACATTGACAAGCCCTCACGTCTAGATCCCTAGGAACTTCCGAACGTCAAGATGCCATTAACCAAAGGAAAATGTACCTTTATCAATATCAAGCAAATGGTCACTAAGAAAGACCTCAATGTCACATGCTTGCAGAAATATATATTAAGAGGTGGGAGTAAATATCCCTAGTGTTTCTAAAAGCCAACAGCCCTTAGATTGACTGAGTTGGCCACTTCGCCCACAACACACATGCTATGATTCAAGCAAATACGTCATACGACACTATCAGAGGATTTTCACCCTCCATCAATATCCAACTTGCATAAAATGGGCAGAGTGGTCAGATCTTGAATAGACACTACAAGTCCATAGAGCTCTAAAATAGGAAAGTCCTGTGTTTTACTGATACACAAAATGTTTAAGGAAATTGCCAACTTGATGGGTTAATATTCTCTGAAACAACTTCTCAGGCAATTCTACTGTGTCTCAAATGTGTATCATCTGAAACTTCATAGAACTGGTGCACCACACAACCCATATCATGTTATTTTGGAATCTGTACAACTTAATGCAAACCCAGTGGGAACATAATGATTATGTTTGTGAAAGTCATAAAGCAATTTTATATTTACAAATACTTAAAAATGATAATTACTTCGCTCCTTACATCAAATCTGTGAACAGTCAAAATTATACCCATTTCACAGAAAATGAACTAGACATTACGATAAAACACCTATGAATCAATTCAGAACAAGAATATGAATTCATTGTCATAAACCTCTAGCCCTCATAAGTTCTCCTTTCCTCCCTCTCTCCCTTCTAATTAATTCAGCAAGTAGCTTATATGAACACTCATACAGGATTTTTTTTTTTTTTTTTACTAATCAACTATTCTTCTACTCTTAAAAGTAAATACGACTAGCAAGGAAAACTACTAAACTCCTACGGCAAGTTAAAAGACAAACAAACCTAAGCAAACATCATTTCATAATTAGGCTATGGTTGCAACCTAATTCTGGAGTTTAGTGCATATGGCTGGGTAACACAGAGGGTCTGTACAGCAACAGACCTAACTGCTGAGGCAGAGTTTGAAATCACTCCAACATTTGGTTCATTTTCAAGATTCAGAATGAGGTCCTAACTAGGAAAGCTCCAGAGACAGGAGTTGGGAGCAAACTAAACAAGACATGGGAAAGTAGCTGCTCAATCTAAATTATGATCATCTGGGTATACTAATTCAACACCCTGATATATCCCACTCTATTCAACGTCAAAGGGAACAGGTATAAAACTCTCACAAACCCGTCTGAATAGTTAAGTTACATCTCAACCAATGAGTCTAGCAGACTCTTTAAAGACACAGTTATTTCTGTTATCTGTAAATGTTTGGCTTCTAAGAAAAGGGACATAATGTACTTTTCAGTGTAATAGTGTAAATCAAATTAGATGCATCCTAAAAACACCAATTCACCTTACAAGGAGCTTGCTTATTAATTAGAGAGAATGGCTACTTATTAAATTTTGGTAAGAAAATGGGAAAAAAGAATATTAAGATAATCCAGGTTGATAGGATATAATAGAATATTCCCTAAAGTTATCTCAATTAAAAAGCATTATAAATAAAAAATCATTATTTTAAACATAAATAAAACATTTTCATAAAAAATATATTGTTAAATTTGAAGGTAAGTTCAAACTTTCTTGTAAAATAGCCTCTAGGCCACTAGCCGATGTAATAGGGGCTCAAGAATACGAAGTAAATGAACTTACTTAGTAAGTAAGTATTAATGGTTTTTAAACCTTACTTTTAAATTAATCTTTTAATATCTCTCTTAGTAAAAAGGATCTTCTGTTAAGAATCTGGAAAAAAATTTGGATTCCATTTTGATCTTTAACAATCCAAATTATCTTTTTTTGTGTGATATTTTAAATGTAAACAGCATCACTTACAATAATTATAAAATCATGAATTAAAGATTTGCTAAAATTTTCAATTTAATTACTAAAATTCAGCAATTTTACTGATTTTATCCTGATAAAGGAATATTATTCTTAGAAATATAAATGTGTCTATATATTTTTTTCTGTCAGTTTTATCCATTTTATTGACTTTTCAATTAACAATAAAGTTCGTTTGGATAGTAAGTCAGAAAATTCTTTCTATAATGGCTTTAAACTGTATTTTTTAACCCAAAAACATTATCCAGAACCATTTTAGGCTACAGTGTAACCAAAGTATAAATAGTAGGAACTCACATTCCCCTGAACAACTGTCCTTCCACTTAGAACACAATGAACTTCTTAGGTAGGCAGGCACAATTCTTGTTCACTTAACTGCAACCCCATTTAAGCACGGAATCAGAGCAAAAAAAGTAAAAAGTGAAGAAGGGAATAGAAAGGATATACATTAGTATTAAACCATATGCTATCTGAGTGTTAGGTTCCCACATAAATATTTTGCTGTATATTTTAAAAATCACTTCTCAAGGACTGATTTCCTCTACTTCCATTATCTTTTATAATGAAATACTCCTTTTCAAGTTACTTATTAGAGTTGTTACTAGCAAATACTCTCACGTACCTCTAGTTCAAGATATTAATATATACACTTAGCCTGAAACTAAGTGTACTACTTAGTTTTAGTTATAAATAATATATGTATAAAACAGGTAGGGTTGCCATTATTTATATACTGCAACAAATATACAAGAATGAGTACAAATTATTTTTCATAAAAATACAACCTCTAATCAATTCAGGAGGTTTCCAAACTATGAAGACATTGAATACATTAAAACACCAGGCAGTCTCCTCTGTTACAGAATGCCAGTCAGGTGAGATCTGAAAGAGATTTTTTATTGGTAGCCATATACAGTTGACTATACCATCTCTGTGTTTTCTCACTATTTAAGAAAAAATATAGAACCTGGACATTTAAAACATTATCAATGAAATAATCACCACAGACTCACTGGATCTTTTAAAATTTTGTTAAAAATTGCCAAAGTCATGATGAATACAATTATTGCAGCTACATCATTTGAAAAAGTAATATAAATTATGCTGCTAAGACAAAAAACATCGAAACGCATAAACATCGTAATGTAACACAGCAGTAACTCATAACTATTAATATGAAAAATTAAATTTAAAAAGTTATGTTAGAGAACTCGGGAAGTTTTCACTTTAGCAAAACACTCTATTTATATATCTCCAACTTCTATGATACAGTATACCATAAAATACTTTTAAAAGGTACAACATTCAAATGCTTCATTTACACAAATAATATTGCCAGTACTAATAAAAGTGATGCCCTTAAACATGAACTGCTCTGCTAATTATGATTTTAAAAATGTTTTACTTCATTTTACATTTTAGCTAGCAGTTAGCATTACATATTAATCAGTTCTGGGTTGACAAATAGGATCCTAGTCAAAATACTGTTTCTGAAAAGTAATGTACATTATATTGCTTGAAACTAATAACCATATAAAAGTGGTAATCATTTATCTAAACACTGATTATGAAAGACAACTGGCATATATTCAGGCAGAGTGTTGAGTTCATGGTGGTTTATTTACAATAAAAGTACTTTTACTGAAGCTAACATGATATATAGGTTTCTATGTCAATTACTACAGTCTCTTAAAATTATAAAAATATTATATAAAATACCACAGGCTTTAGAGGATATAACTTCATGTGGTTCTGATACTAGCAGCTGAAAAGTGTTTATAATTTAAAAATAAATAAACTATAGAGGTAAACCAGTTACAAAACAGCAGGGGACTGCAATAGTCACAAGAGTGAAAAGAACTGCTTAATTACACAATAGCTAACAAAACGGTGAAGCAGTTGGATCAAAAGTTTTAAAAACCTCTTTCAGAGATTTGTCATCTGTTGCTCTACGAGGATCATCATCTGGGGTGGGGCTCACCTGACCCGGCTGCTTTGACTGTCTTGGATCGCTGTACTGGGGTCTAATTAAGCCTGTTAATGCCTGAATCGGAAGACTGTGCACTGCTGGGACCTGAACGGTACCGGAACTCCCAAGAATATCTGCCTGTGGGTCAGCTGGCCCATCAACAGGGACGTCCACGTTTGGAGCGATTTTCTGTGGTAGGACCGCTTCTCCGGGAGGAGGCTCGTTTTTATCACTACTTTTTAAACCACCACTTTTTTTCTGGTTCTCTGCATTTTCTGTTGCTAGCTCTGATGTAGATGATGAACTATGCTCCCTAGGGTCATACAAACTAATAGCACTAAGGACTGAACCTGGAGTTCCCAGGGGAAGGCCAGCTGAAGATGAGAGTTTAGGGGCATATGGAGGCAAAGCCCCAGGACCAGAATTGCTAGATACTGCCCCTAAGGGCTGTGATGAACCAGAGTTTGATCTGGCTAAATGAGGGGCACCCTTTGATGTATGTGAATCCTTCATAACTGCTTGATGAGACTCTGTATTATGCAGTCTGTGAAGTCTAGGATCAAAATTTTTTTGCAGCCTAGGATCTCCTAATTTACTTCCTGAACTATGTACGTCTCCAAATTGTTCCAGGTAGCCTTCTCTGTTTGCTGTGTTAATTTTGGCTTTGGCTGCTAGTTTTGCATCAGTGGGCACTGTGCTCTGACGAAGATCACTTTTTGTATTCCATAACCTACTGAGCCTCTGATCAGCTATAAGTGGGGGCAGAGGTAAATTGATTGAAGATACTGGGTCGGGTTTAGGTAAAGGGACTGGAAGTAAGTCTTCTGGAGCCCACACGATGTGTTTTGCAAAGTTGGGTTTGGTTAGGGTAATATCCATTTTAATGTGACTAAACTGTCTCAGTTGTGACCTTGGATCCTGGAGCGTTATACCAGGGGAAGAATCCAAAGGTATTAAGAAAGCTTTTTCTCTCAGTTCTCTTTCTGTATCTTCATCGTCCTCGTCTCCTCTTTTGTGTTTGACATTAGGGCCAGCATTTCCATGATGTAAATCAAACTTTGCTCCACCAACAGAAGAACCCACGTGACCACTTCCATTCCCTCTTAATTTCCTGGGATCCCACGCAAGTCTAAGATCCAGTGGGGTAGACTCAGAAGATTTTCTAACGTCTTGCCTTGAGATAGTCCTAAGTCTAGGGTCAACAACTTGGCTTCCTTTATTTTTCTCTTTAGCAAGTCTTGGATCAGTCGGAGTGCTGAGTTCTGTGGAAGGTTGTTGTTGACTCCTTAAAGTTTCTGTTTGTTTCTGCAATGTTTTCAGTATTGACTTGACACTGCTTCCTTCCTCCTCTTCACTACTGGAATACCAGTTAACAGTATCATCTAAATGCAGACAAAAACTATGGTAAAGAATGATGCATTCATATTTGGCCTTAATTAAGATGAAAAAAACACATATACTATTTCTGAAATAAGTGTAGTCTAACTTCAAGAAAATGCATCATAGAAATGACAGAGTTTCAATGCTGGAACAAGATAAGATGTGGTATAACAATTAACAATTCAGTCACTATACTTCATAAAGAAAGAAGTATGATATTAGAACATGTGTGATGTCCTTCTAGTCAGAGAACAGTCTGAACCTTTCATTCCAACTGGCCAAAGGGAGCTCAGAAATGTGTGGTAAGATAGAGCTGGGGGAGAAGGGAAAACACTCTTGAAAAGGAATACCAAAATGTTTTGGCTCTCTTTAATTCAAGCAATCCCTTAAACTCCATAGCTCTGGATTTATCAGGATAACAAGGGAGAGCTATAAAAAATAATACCTGGAAAGAAAACAAAACACTAACAATGATGGTTAAGGAAGCAAAGGGAACCGAGCAAGTGTGGGCTCAGGTGGGGACTTTTCACTCATACTATATTTTTAGATGTTTGACCTATGTGAATATATTAATTATTCAAACATTAAATTAAAAACAACAAAGAAAACTAACAGCCTAAAATTTATATACTTTAACTTTATGAGAACACTTTGGGCCTTACTCTTAAAGCCTATGTAACCCTAGTGTATCAGGCACAATGTTAAGATGCTTAACCATCAGAGGTCTTCTCTCTAGTAGAGAAGGGAATAAAACCTGATGTTTCAGGAGGGCGAGTCTCCTTCCTCTCCATTAAAACACACATAGGTTATCTCTGAATTGGCCATACATATATATGTGTATATATATATATATATATATATATATATATATATATAATATCTTGGATCAATAGAATAGCATATATATTCTCACTTTTACCTCATCTCACTGCTCACTAAGGTGTTTCCACAACATCGAACTTTAGTGTTACACACTTAGTTTGAACAGAACAGTGCTGACAAAACAAGCACTCGGTAAAGCAATTACACTCCAATAAAGATGTTAAAAAAAAATACATAGAACAAATCCTTCCCTCACAGCCCTCAGAAGGAATCCACCCTGCCGACACCTAGATCTCAGACTTCTGGCCCCCAGAACTGTGAGACAATAAATATCTGTTGTTTAAGCCCAAACCAAAACCAAAACAACAACAACAACAAAAACAAGCACTCGTATTTAGGATGGGGATGTGGCTTAAAATAGTATATATCAATATTATATCACAATGGCAAAAAGTTTTACTCATATCTCAGTGTCTGAAAAAACTACTTCTAGACACCGGATCCTTTTTTTTTTTTTCTTTGACTCTAGAGCTAGACTTGTGATTCACTTTCAGCTGTTGTAGTTATTTTAAATATTTCTGTATAGGTGTTTCACTCCTCATAGAATTTGGTACTTGATCCAGATAGGTAAGACAATCCAAATCTGATCCAAATAGGTAAGATGCTATTTTATTTTCATATCAATATATTTTATAAGCAGTCTTAAATTCTTTCTGGAATAAGAATGAATATAGAGCAGAAAGAAAGTAGAACAGTAGAGAAAGGTCAGTGGAAAGCAGATATTAGATAGAAAATGATAGTTAAGAGGTTTCTATCAGCATTTTATCAAAGGACAAATAAAATTTATAAAGGCAATAAAATTTCTAACAATGAACAAAAACACAAAAAACCTAGCTGTTTAAGAAGTTTTCTGTATTCCGAGAAAACAAGCCTCATAAAACATTACCAATTTTATAGTATTATAGTATAAAATTTTATATCATGTTGAAAAGTTTTAATTTTCTTATTTATGAAAACATAAAGCTTTGTTACACTTTAAAGAAAGATTACCATTAAAATGATTGCGTATTAAAATTAGCACCTAAAAGAGTACAGATAATAAATTTTACAGGAATTAACTTATTAGAAATTCCTCATTTCCCTGTCATGCTAAATAAATGAAGAGTTAATAATACCTTTTTTGAAAACATAACAATGTTTATATAATAGCTTGTAGCTACCTAGTGTTATCTAGTTTTACATAGTTATTCATAAATTTCATGTTTTTTTTTTTTTTTGGCTGCACCTAGAGGTATGCAAAACTTTCCAGACCAGGGATCAAACCCGTCTCCCCTGCAGTGTAAGTGCAGAGTCTTAACCACTGGACTGCCAGGGAAGTCCTAAATTTCATGTTTAAGAGTGGCCAAGCACATCAATTTTGTAATTCATAAGAAGAACTGGCTTATTTAAAGTTCTCTGCCCTTAACTGAGTTAACTAATTGCTGTACACTTATCAATATCAAAAATACTAAGGGAAACTTAAGTGTCCCTACGTAGTCTTTTACATTAAAAATAATATTCTTTAATAACATAGCAGAACCTGAAGTATACAGCCTCTGCCCATGAAAATCTAATAATCAAATAACTTTGAGCTTGAGTTAAGGTTAAAATTCCTGAACAGGAAGGTATCTTGTTCCTGTTCTATTTCTTTTCTTTAAAAAAAAAAAAAAGAAAAAAGAAAAAAGGCTTAATAGCAAGTCTGCTTGCCCAGGCCTCACACTCCAGCTTCAGATCTCTTTATTGCTTCAAATCAAACCCTTTGCAATTAACTACTAATGCATCAATGGCACTGGAAACTACAATCAATCCCAAGAAGATAGGAGCTATGAGATAAATTGGAAATAGAATAGATAGTTCACAGGAACTCATTTTTCAAATTTTAACTATTCAAGACCATTTCAGGAACTGAGTGATCCAAATAGGTAAGATGCTATCATACCACCTGACACACCTTCTTCCTTGCTTGGTGCCCTCTGAGGTTGGGTGCTGCCTGGTTCTTCATCTTCTTGGTATTTCTGAGTAAGTCTAACAAAAAGAGCTCTCTGCACTGCAGGGAGGAGACCTGGTGCAGGCAGGGGGCCATGGCCTGTCACATTACTGCTGCTGTCAGACCCACTCCCGCGGGTAGGTGAGTCTTGAACAATAGGAGGCTGATGCTGGGCAAATTCACCATGCCACGTCCCATCTACATACATAACACAGAAAGAGACACTGATTTAGCATAAAACTCCACTAGACAAGTACCACTGTGAGTTGTAAAAAATTGAGTTACAATAGTATCACATTTGATTATCAGATTATTATGTGATTGTAAGCACTTTTCAAGGTTATCTAAAGGTCTATTGTTACAAATATTTGGTTAAATTTAAATCATATTTTAATGTTTCAATTTCATCACATTTTACGTTGCTTTATTTAAAACATGCATTCTTTCCATGCTTTTAAAGAAAAATAGGACTCCAGATATTTTAAATTAGAAATGAGTTATTTCAAAAGGTAAGCTTACCACCAGAGTTATTGGGTGGCTGAAAATTATGTACAGCATGCTGTGAATAGTAATTATCATAAAACTCAGCTGGGTTTTGTAAGGACTCATAATTGGTATTGAGCTGCATTTCACCAGGACTTTGCAGGTGTGATGAACCTGGAGAACAGTGATTCTCTCTAGGTACTTTCATCATGTGTTCTGGAAAGCCAGGGCAATGGTAAGCGCCACTCATATTTGGTGGTGTCAAAGGTGTATCCGGTTGAACAAGTACTCCCGCTTGACTGTGAGGGCCTACAATTCCAGGTGGACCAGGCGGCAAAGGTGGGCTCTGCGGCATTGGTAGACCAGGAGGTCCTGCACATGGATGATGTCCAGGGGAACCTGGGTGCATCACAGGACTATTGTGTCCCTGAGACATATTAGGTCCGGGACCTGGACTTGACCCAGAACTATACATATGTTGAGTATGTGGGCTGCTTTCCTGAAATTGTGGTCCTGGTGGTGAGGCACTGTTATAAAATGCTGGTGGCCTGTAGACAAAAGAATAATATTTCTTAGTTCAAAGAAAAGAGGCAAACAAGAATGTTACATTTCTAAACAGATATTGGTTGAATGTTTTACAGTATCAGAAGAGAAAACTATTTTTTTTTTTTTTTTTTTTTGTGGTACGCGGGCCTCTCACCGTTGTGGCCTCTCCCGTTGCGGAGCACAGGCTCCGGACGCGCAGGCTCAGCAGCCATGGCTCACGGGCCCAGCCGCTCCGCGGCATATGGGATCTTCCCGGACAGGGGCATGAACCTGTGTCCCCTGCATCGGCAGGCGGACTCTCAACCACTGCGCCACCAGGGAAGCCCAGAAAACTATATTTTTAAGAAGCAATTTATTCCATATTATCTATAAGTAGAAACACCAACATATGTATCTTGCCTTCATTTTAGCACCAGTTTTCTAAATTGCTGCTTACTGTTCTAAAACTGTTCTAAAACTTAATACTGATGTTTTGAAAAATATAGACAAATACAAAGATAAATAAGATTCATCTCTAATCCTATCACCCAGAGATAAAAGTTTTGATAGGTTCTCTTCTAATCCTTTTTCTAGGCGCACACAGACCTTTTTATAACAAAATTAGAATTATACTATATAAACGTACTGCTTGTATTACAATTTCTAATTGGTTATTGCTTGATATAAAAAGATTTTAGTTTTTGAATGCTGCTCTTCTTTCTGGGCATCTTACTAATTTAATTACAGTTGGGCCTCCATATCGGCAGGCTCTGCATCCACAGATTCAACCAACTGCAGATCTAAAATATTCAGAAGAAAAAAATTGCAAAAAGTTCCAAAAGCAAAACTTGATTTGCTGTACTCCAGCAACTATTTACACAGTATCTACATTGTATTTACAACTATTTACATAACATTTGCATTGTATTAGGTATTATAGATAATACAGAGATTATTTAAAGTATACGGGAGTATATATGAAGGTTATATGCAAATACTTCACCATTTTAATATAAAGGACTTGAGCATCTGTGGATTTTGGTATCCATGGAGTTCCTGGAACCAATCCTCCTCAGACACCCGGGAACAACTGTACAACTTCTAATAGTTTTGCCAGTGATTCCTTTGGGTTCACTAAGGGAAAATGCCCAAATAATGAGTCTGCCCCTCCATTTCTAATCATATCTATTATCATATCTATTATATCTTTCTCTTTTTGCATTGACTAGGATCTAATCTATAATATTTAGCCAAGCAGTCGACAGACTTGTCTTCTTCTTGACTTTAATAGAAATACTTATTTTTTTCTTTTTTTTGCGGTACGCGGGCCTCTCACTGTTGTGGCCTCTCCCGTTGCGGAGCACAGGCTTCGGACGCGCAGGCTCAGCGGCCATGGCTCACGGGCCCAGCCGCTCTGCAGCATGTGGGATCCTCCCAGACTGGGGCACGAACCCGCGTCCCCTGAATCCGCAGGCGGACTCCCAACCACTGCGCCACCAGGGAAGCTCTAGAAATACTTTTAATGGCTCATATTAACTGTGATATTTGCTACAGATTTCTAATTCCTCAATTGCTGAGATCTCATTGCTTCCCCGAGTCTTCAGGATTAAAAGAATAATCAACAATGGGACTTAGAGCCCAGGTACACAGACCCTGGTGGATGGGAAGCAGGACTGGAAAATGCAAACCTGGGTGCAGCCTTATCCAGAGGTTTTCCTCTAATAGTCCAAGGAACGACTTCTCTAAAAGAATGAATATGCTGGAGACATATTACCCACTATTTGAAGATGTTATCAATGACAGTGCTGCCTCATAACAAGGTGGTAGGAATGCCAGTTCCATCCACCTGGCAGTGCCCTTCAGGATTAGTGTGTGGAGAGGGTTCTGAAACTGTGTTAAGGATTCTGTACAGAAAAGCACTGATGGCAGGCAGCAGAGGGTGGGGCAAAAAGGAAGTTGGAAGCAGCAGTTGGGGTGCATGCCAGATATCTGCTACCTCTACCTAAGTTTAATTATATGATTGACATGGAATACAAGTTAGTTTCTTAATAAGAATTTTTAGGGGGAAAATGCAGCCATTTTTTGAAAAATTTAACTTACTTCTTCCCAATTTTATGTGCTAAATCCACAGTAGGTTTTACAACTATTTCAAAGAGAGATGGAATTTTCTTGAAATCATCAGAGAGATCTGTCTGAAAATCATCTTCGGGATCAGAAAAGGGAAAATGCTCTGGTGGGGTTGGCAGAAGCCCAACTCCTGGAGGCGGTTTGGGAAGAGGAGTTATGCCACGCTTTCTAAGTTCTTCTAACTCTCTTTCATCTTCATTTGTAGCTTCTTCTTCAGTATTCAACACCTAAAAATAATTGGCAAGGATTACTATTTCAAAACAAGCTTTCTTCCTCACATTTAAAACTGTGAAGACTTGAGTAAACTAATTTTGTTACTAGAAAAATACAATATTAAAGTTGAAATAGATCAGAGATAGCTAACTACTTTTTTATAAAGAATATGAGGTTCAAAGAGGTAAAGGATATTTCTTAAAGTAAATTAGCTTTTTTAGAGGTCAAATTTTGTGGTTACCAAGGTAGTGGGAGGAAGAACTGGATGAAGGTACTAAAAAGGTACGAACTTCGAGCTATAAGATAAATAAGTACTAGGGATGTAAAGTACAACATGGTAAGTGTAATTAACAGTGCTGTATATTATATATAAAAGCTGTTAAGAGAGTAAAGCCCAAGAGTTTTCATCACAAGGAAAAAAATCTTTTCTACTTCTTTAATTTTGTATCTATATGAGATGATGGATGTTCACTAAACTTACTGTGATCATCATTTCAAGATGTATGTAAGTCAAATCATTATGTTGTACACCTTGAATTTATACAGTGCTGTATGCCAATTATATCTCAGTAAAACTGGAAAATAAATAAACTGCATTTGAACAGAAGCTCAAATGAGAGAAATAAAATTTATGAGGGACTGGTTGAAAAAATTAAGTTTTCTAATGGCAGAACAATGATAAGAACAAAAGATTCTGGTTTTTTTTAAGGTTAAGGCAATTATATTACTTACTATCATTAATAAGTAAAGGATACTATAATAGGTGCCACTATTGAGCATTTACTATTTACTAGGAGTGGTATGAAGTGTTTCATATACATCACATAATTTAATCTTTTAAGAACAAAAGATTCTTAATTCTTAGTCCAATATTCCTGCTTTTCTAACACATTACATTAATAGAATAAAACATAAACTAACAAGTCCTTGATTTCTCAGCAGAGTTTTATAAACTATGACTTATAAAACATGATTCAAGTCAAATGAATCTGTAATCAAGGTGCAAAAATATTACTCACTTTGTCCAAAAGTTTCTTTGTTTCTTTAGTCAGATCATCATGTGAAAATTTACAATTGTCTCCTTGGTAACATTTTGCTCCACTATGATAGAACTTGCATGGAAATTCATGTAAATAAAAATATTAAGGAATAGACCACGTAAAATCAAACTCTCATATTTTTATACCAAAAAACATAACTGCTGAATCAATGACTTTATTACTATATATTGTACTAAATTTTCTATAATCACACTATTTATTTAATTTTTAATTTTAAGATTAAATATTTTAAATACATGGCAAAACATTCAAAAAATTTTAAGTCTCCTCTACTCTATTAAAACTAGAAAACATTTTTTTAAGAGCTTAACTTTTTTATTTAAAAAAAACTTGACTGCACAAACTATATTACCTGTTATTTTTTTCTGTCAGTGATAGATGTTTATATCTTCTATCATAGCAGAGTTAGTAATGTGGGTAATTAACACAGACTTCCTTAGAAAGAGCTTCGGGTCAAGATTTCACAAATCATCTCCCAAATTACCATCATATAAATTATGCCAAAAATTCTGTGCAAAATCTAGATGCTTTCACCACTGATCAAAAGAGTCATGTTAAAGTTTCAATAGTTTGTTGAGAGTACCATGATACTGAAATGTTAAGTATAAATGTTAAGCTTGGATAATTAGCTAATTCCATTAATATTCTTTTTTCTCAATAACCATTTTTTAAATTGAAGTATAGTTAATTTACAATGTTGTGTAAGCTTCAGGTATACAGCAAAGTGATTCAGTTACACATATATGTATCTATTCTTTTTCAAGACAACAATTTTTTTTTTTTTTTTTTTTTACGGTATGCGGGCCTCTCACTGCTGTGGCCTCTCCCACTGCGGAGCACAGGCTCCAGACGCGCAGGCTCAGCGGCCATGGCTCACGGGCCCAGCCGCTCCGCGGCATGTGGGATCTTCCCCGACTGGGGCACGAACCCGTGTCCCCTGCATCGGTAGGCAGACTCCCAACCACTGCGCCACCAGGGAAGCCCAAGACAACAATTTTTTAAAGTAAAAATATTTATGATGGCTATAGCAAATATTATAGTGTAATTTAATTATGTAAACTCTGTTACTTTACTCAATAAAATAAAATATAGAACAAATAAATTTTGTAGCAAGAGCTCATATCTATGAAGAAAATAAAGGGGTCTGATATGTCAAATATCCCAAAAATGAAAACTACAGGCTAATCTTACTTAAAATTTTGGAGACAAACTTCTAAAGAAAATATTAAATATAGGGCTTCCCTGGTGGCGCAGTGGTTGAGAGTCCATCTGCCGATGCAGGGGACACGAGTTCGTGCCCCGGTCCGGGAAGATCCCACATGCCGCGGAGCGCCTGGGCCCGTGGGCTATGGCCACTGAGCCTGTGCGTCCGGAGCCTGTGCTCCGCAATGGGAGAGGCCACAACAGTGAGAGGCCCGCGTAACGCAAAAAAAAAGAAAAATTAAATCTAAAAGTATAGTGAAAAATATGCCATTTTCAGGTAGTGTATGTTCTGGAAATTTCTGGGTAGTTTTAGGAAATGTATTATTGTAATCATCACATTGATAAGGTCAAGAGAGAAAAATCATGTGATCATCTTAGCAGATACAAAAGGCAACTGATAAAATTCAAGATCTTTTTTTGATATTAAAAACTCTTAGTAAAATAAGGATACTTGAGTTTTTTAATAAATCTTAAAACTATAGCCATAAGCCAAAGCAAAAGGGCATTATCTTTGAAACATGTATTATGCTGCCACAATCACTATTATTTAACATTTTTCTGGAAGTATAGACAATACAGTTGAAATTGTCATGCCACAGATGGCATGACTATGGAGAAAAATATAAGAATAAATGGAAAACTTTAACAGTTCAGTAAGGTATCTGGTTTCTAAAGAAGTATGTCAAATCTGAAAAAAATTTTTCTTTGCTTGAATAAGACAAATTTATCATAACATTTTGATAAAGAAAAAAGGAGTATTTGCCCTAGTAAATATCAAATATAATATTACAGAGGGGAATGGTCAAAGAGCACAATGTGTAATAGTAGTATAGAAGCAGAATTATGCACAGAGGAATTTAGAATATGGTTAAGGTGACCTTTTAAATCTGTGAAGAGGGGACAATGAGCTAACCATCTGGAAAAAAATAAGGTCCTTACTGAAGGACAGTATAAATATATATATATATATATATTTTTTTTTTTCTTTTTAAAGGACCATATACAGTGAAATGCCATGGGGTAGAGGTAGGAATACAACTGAAATGTATAGATTTCCAAAGGGAGAAGTAGGGAAGAATATATAGTGCTTATCATTAGGTGGTAAGATTTGATTAGACTTTGGTTTTATAATTTCCAACAATGGCAATTTATTACTTATGAACCTAAGTAAATAATCATTTAGTCACAGAATAAATATGTTGCGAACTACTCCTTCAGGAAGCACAGTCTCTTGAAATACTTATAAGCTGAGTATATTAAATATAAAGTACATTTATTTCATAGATTTTTTTCCAAAGGGAAGTTATTTTGTTTCCCTAAAGAAAAAAACTCAGTTTGCCCTTTTGAAGTGCAAAGCCTGATTAGACCTGGTTTATATAACGTGCTGTTTTAAATTTAAAACCAAACTAGGCTTTCTGGGTTGTACTTATGATTTTTAAAGCCTCAGGGATGCTTGAAAACTGCAATATTTTGGTTAACATGTTTTTAATAAAGGATATTATGCATGTAAATGCAGTTCTCTCCTTTGGTACAATATCCTTGTAAATAAAATTTGCAGATCTCTTTTCTCTTCTCCAACTCTGCATCATGATCAAATTTACATTGATCTCCCTGTTCACAAAAAAAGAAAAGAAGAAAGAAAGAGGAAAAAAAAAAGAAACCACCGAATTGAATTTTCTCCATGGTGTTTCATGGTAGAACTATGGTCATATCTCCAGTCTTTAAATAATGAGCTAATAATAATTCAAACAGTCCTTAGAATTCTTGCCCAAGACAGTGGATGTGGCTCTGTGCAGAGAGCCAGCACAGTCAGCATGACCTCAGAGGATACTGCCTGGCTCCACCAGCACTCACCATTTCTAGGTGGGCTACTCTGGGGACTTATTTAACCTCCTGGTTTGGCCATGTTAAAAATGAGGATAATAACAGTGACTACAATTCACTGTGTCACTGTAAAGATTAAAACATTTAATATTAGTAATCTACTTTGAACAGTACTTGCCATACAGTCAGCATCATGGGTTTGTTAAATAAAATGTCATTTCAACAAGTTATATTACTGCCCCAGAATATAATTAAATGAGTTCTGATATACAGTATTCAATGCAAGATACATTTTGAAGAACCAGTTTTATTACAACTATATGAGAAACGAAAAAACTAACCACTCCCTAAAATGACTTTAAATTTTAAAGATTATTTCAGAAGTTAAAATGATTTATGATACCCCTATAAATTTACCTTAATACATCTCCCTTCCAGAAAGTATTTACAGATTTGTTTTCCTTTATGTTCCACTGTGTGCTGATTAATAAATTCCTGAGTCATAACCTTCCATTTTTTCCCTGGTTTACTATACTGCAAGAAAAAAAAATTATTTAAATAAAACATATGAAGTAGTGAAAAGGTATTAAAATTTATAGTCAAATGAATCTAGAAAGCAGTATACATTGATTATTAAAAGTAGTGAAGACTGGACATTCTGATGTTATTCATTTACTTGGAGAGAGATATGCTTCTAGAAAAGTGCTTATTGCTATACTAGTAGTTGCAAAGAACCCTATTTCTAATTTAATGAGGACACACAACTACGTTTTTCAAAATAAAATTATGAAAATCTTGAAAATTAACAATAGTACTTTGGCAAAGGTACACTAAAATATTTACTCTCATGTACTGTTGATAGAAGACGTAAAATATCCATACTGTTTGACACAAAATTTGTACTTTTCAGGATTATTCTGAAGGAATTATCAGGAAGGCACACAAAGATTTATTCACAAAAATAACTGCTGCAGAATTATTTACAAGTAAAACAAACAAACAAAACAAAATCTAGAAATACTGTACCCATCCAAAACTAGGAGACAAGTCAAACACATTATGATACATTTAGGTGGTAGAATATTATACTGTCATTAAAAAATCATGGGATGGAAAGACAATTTGGGGACATAAGAAAATGTTCACAATACCTTACCAAGTGAAAATGTGACCCCAGTTTATAATAATAAAGACAAAGAAAAAGACTAAAAGAATATACCCCTACCTTTGACAGTGTATGTCTCTAGATGTATCTCTAAAAAATTACAGATTGCTTGCGTGTGTGGTTATTTTGTACTTTCTATAGCAAAAAAATGGAGGATGTATTATCTTTAACTTTTAAATTAAAAAAATTAAGAAAAACTAGTATGTGGTAGAAAATCTCACAGCCCTACTTATTTTTCTTAGTTCTTCTCCTCAGTCCCCTATTCAACTTTTGCTACAAGTATAAGAGGGTTGAGTAGCAAGAGAGTATGATGCTTAGCCAAGCTAAGGACTTCCACACATGAGCGCTATAAAACATCACTGTTTTTCAGGCTCTTAGCATGCATAGTGCCTTGAACATCGAGGAGCTTAATAACTATTGATATTTGCTCTTCTGATTTGATATCAGTTTTCCCTTTTCCCTCAATCTGTTAGAAGATGGAGAACAAAGCACAATCTACTGAAAACAGGAAACTGCCTCACAGCAAACACTTAAGGAAACAGATGGCTAAACTTAAATCTGACCCTCAGCACTCCCAACTGATGAAATATATATTTTACTAGAAGAATTCTGAAAAAAAGTATAAGAATACCAGGAAAATAGATAATCTTTGAGGTTCTTTTAAAAATATATATATATACCCAAATTGCCCAAGGAAAACGCAAAGAAACTGCTTATACTCTACTCTGATAGGATCATTTAAAAAGTCTTAAATCTATGTAAATTTTACTTACAAACATTTTCTATTTCTAGGCTCACTTAGAACAAGTAGATATAAATGACCAGTTCACATATGCCTTCTGTACAAGGAATTGTGGCTGTAATAAAATAGGCAGCCAGGGCTTCCCTGGTGGCGCAGTGGTTGAGAGTCTGCCTGCCGATACAGGGGACATGGGTTCGCGTCCCGGTCCGGGAAGATTCCACATGCCGCAGAGCGGCGGGGCCCGTGAGCCATGGCCGCTGAGCCTGCGCGTCCGAAGCCTGTGCTCCGCAACGGGAGAGGCCACAACAGTGAGAGGCCCGCGTACCGCAAAAAAAGAAAAGAAAACAAACAAAAAAAGGCAGCCAAAGAGAGTGCATTGTGCAAAGTCAATGAGCCAACTTGAGGAATATAACTCTGAAATTAAAAAGTAAAAATATTAGGTAATCATCCTCCCCCCCAAAAAAACACTGAAAAAATGTACCAAGTTGTACCTATGTTTCTTTAATAACTCTCTCTTTCTATGTTACTTTCTAATGATACACCTCGTTGTCTTAATGGAGGATCGCGGGGGGCTGTTTTTTTCCAGTTTAGTTCTGTTTAAACGAGTAGTAAGTATTGCAGTACCAATAACTATGGGAAAACTGACTATAATCAAGGTATTCTAGAAAATCTAAAGCAACTTAAACAAAATTTCAGGATAAAATAAAGTGCCTAGAAGATCTGATCTTTTAAGCTTGAGCCTACAGAAGAACCACAAATGTTCTCTATCCTTTTTTAAATTTTTAATTTACTTTTTATTTTATATAGGAGTATAGTTGATTCACAATGTTGTGTTGTCCTCTATCCTTAAGATCTTTTATGAACTATAAGAGCTGGAAGAATGACAGAAGTAATCTAGTTCATCACCCTTATTGGACTAATATGAAAACTGAAGATTAGTGAAGTTAGTGACTTGCCAAAGGTTACGTTTCACGTTAGTAGAATCAAGATAGAACTCTTTGCACTATATCACACTGTTTCAAAGAAAACACAATTCAAGAAAGAGGGAGAAGGAATTCCCTGGTGGTCCAGGGTTAGGACTCTGCGCTTCTACCGCAGGGGGCATGGGTTTGATCCCTGGTCAGGGAACTAGGATCCCGCAAGCTGTGTGGTGTGGCCAGAAAAAAAAAAAAAAAAAAAAGAAAGAAAGAAAGAGAGAGAGAAGGAAAAGACAGAGAAAGGGAGGGAAAAACCAAACTACCCACTTGGTGATTTTAAAATTTATTTACTCTAGAGGATGTATTATATTGGTATAGGGAACAAGAGCATAAAGGATTTTTTAAATATACTAAAAGGAGGAGGAAATTAAAGGATCTACTGGGAAAAGAATATGTATTTATAAAAAAATTTAATAGCTACTATAAAGACTAAAAAATTTTAGGAGTTTTATGGCCAAAAGAATGAATAAGTCTTTAAAATCCATCAAAAGTTTGCATGTTCTGTGACTATACTTGAGTTTTCAAGAAAATTAGTGTGGACATGCAGGTATTCCTAAATTTATCTGGCCTTTGGAGGATCTTATACTCCTTGAAAAGGCAAGGGTAAAAATGGATCTATGTTGGCCACTCCAAGTATGTTCACTCTACCCTGGATGGGCCTCCACCAAAGCACTCCTGAAAATGAGCTGCTTCCTTGGACTCTGACACGCTCCTGCTTATTTCTGGAACCGTAAGAAGAAATCTCTCATGAGAGCCAATAAACTGACATAGTGTTGATAACATATTTTAATCTTGATAAAGGAAAAATATTCTAAATCTGATAAATGTAAAAGAAAGAATTTATTCTGATTTTCTACTACATGATAAAGAAATCTTTTAGTTGCAGCCCAGATCTGCAAACATCTAAAATATTAGTGCTTGAAGAAGCCATTAGTTAGAGGCCATTAGAGTTACTGTACTCTAATTTTACAGATCGATCAAACTGAAGCTCAGAGATAGGCAGTAACATGATCAATGCCATACTTTCTTGGAAGCTAATTTTTTTTCACATATAGGGTATAAGTACTGAATATAGGAGAAGGCTTATTTAGAAAACATTCATATTAATTTGGTCTAGTGAAAGCAGCACATCCTAGACATCTATACTTGTCTAGAAAGATGGACAGGCAGGTTATAGTCACTCAGAAATTCTAAGTTTGTTTCCATGGAGCAGTGAGTTAAGAGTAAATGTTAGTAGGTGTGTAGGAAAAAAAGAGTTCATGGTCAAGTAAATTTTGAAAATGATGGGTTGAACAAAGTAAAACAGACTTCTTTATGCCTAACCTGCTCAGAGTGTTTAATACATTAATGTTGACTGAGAATCCCCAAGAGTAGCGTAGCATGTGCTAGGTTTCACAAATTCATTTGGGCCCAAATTTCTTTTTTCTGTTAACAACTCCCTAAGTAGTACATTAATGAGTACATATTAAGAAATCTTTGCCCATTATCTTTAAACCCATAAATGAGAAAACTGAGCATTTTCCAATTACAATATGTTACTATCCCTTTTCTTTTTTTTTTAATTTAAAAAAAAAACTTTGGCCACATTGGGTCTTTGTTGCTGTGCACAGGCTTTCTCTAGTTGTGGTGAGCGGGGGTTACTCTTCGTTGCAGTGCGCGGGCTTCTCATCGCAGTGGCTTCTCTTGTTGCGGAGCACGGGCTCTAGGCGCATGGGCTTCAGTAGTTGTGGCACGTGGGCTTCAGTTGTTGTGGCACGTGGGCTCAGTAGTTGTGGCGCACGTACTTAGTTGCTCTGCGGCATGTGGGATCTTCCTGGACCAGGGCTCGAACCCGTGTCCCCTGCATTGGCAGGCGGATTCTTAGTCACTGCACCACCAGGGAAGCCCCTACTATCCCTTTTCTATCAATCAAGGTTGCAGCTACTGATAACCCACCCTTGCTCTGTACAATTCAATCAAATCTTACTGGAACAGTGGCAGAATACAGGAATTGGACCACTCTAATCCAGAAAGTCGCTACAAGGTTGAAATGTACTGTTAAATTCAACATATATTTATTCAATATCTACTATACACATAGTTCATAAATTCATCTTTCCAACCATTTATACCTCCTTTCTTCTCTTTTAATGATTTTAACTGTAATAAGTAAGTGAATTTACCACTATCTCCCCTCTTGGTCCTGCTACGTATTGAGCTATTAGCATTTTATTGCCACTTCCATCTAGGGACCATGACTCCTAGGAAAGGAAAGTACAACAGAGAACTCATAGAACAAACATGTTTGCTTCCAGACGTATCAATTTTATTTTGAGCTGCTTTGCAACTTACCGATTTTATTTCGAGGGCACCAAAGCGTGCATCTGTGTACTGCTATCAAAACTAATTAAAACAATACTTCTTTTCTGGAATTCATCTATACTCATTCGATCTGAACTGGAAATGTTTCATTTACTAGGAAAGTAGCATTAAAATCACAATGCTGGGCTTCCCTGATGGCACAGTGGTTAAGAATCCGCCTGCCAATGCAGGGGACACGGGTTCAAGCCCTGGTCCGGGAAGATCCCACATGCCACGGAGCAACTAAGCCCGTGCACCACAACTACTGAGCCCTCATGCCACAACTACTGAGCCCGCGCACCCAGAGCCCGTGCTCCTCAACAAGGGAAGCCACTGCAGTGAGAAGCCCGCTCACGGCAATGAAGAGTAGCTCCTGCTCACTGCAACTAGAGAAAGCCCACGCGCAGCAACAAAGACCCGGTGCAGCCAAAAGTAAATAAATAAAATAAATAAATTTTAAAAAAAATCACAATGCTTTCTTTTGCAGCCAAATAAGTTACAAAATGGAAAAGCTCCTCTCCTCATTATATATAAATTCTCAGTACCTCTTGAAAGTCATCCGTTCCTGAAAACACATTAGGCCCTTTATTGGCCCTTCCTCCACGGTCTTTGCGTTTGATTTTCTTCGGCAAGCCGCGTCCACGAGCAACATTAAAACTTTTAACCCTCTGTTCAATACCTAAAAAAGTTAAAATGTACTTCAGATAGTTAAAAAAAACGGCACACTAGACAATCTACTAGTTTACAGGGAATAGCATATTTTAAATAGTCTATAATGTATAGTGTATTCTTTTTTTCCCTTTAGATTCAGTGAAAAAAATTAATTGTCTTTACATTTTGCTTCGTGGGTACTGCTCCTTACTGTTTTGTTTCTTAAGGGATGTTATCAACACAAGGAAGGCAAGAAACAAGAATATATACATGGCTGGAGAGGTCAAATCTAGTTTTATTCTTCTCCATTTTCCTTAGAATAAGCAATTAACAATATTTTCTGTTTTTAAGAGAATTAAATAGTACATTCATCTCTAAGGAAGACATTGTAGGTATTAGTGATTAATTTGTGGCAAATTGAGTTTCTACTGATAATGTTGAATAGACATCACATATATCTCCAAGCAAAATTTATACTTGTCTTTTACTTTTGAAAAACTTGATATTTAAAAGTCTCTAAAGAGATACTCAAATGACTAAAATTATATATTTGAGTAGTAAGTTATAATACAAAGTGATTTCTCATTATACCAAAGTCATATTGAACTAATAAGTTTTCTAATGATATTAAACCTACAAAATAGCCGATAGATATATAGAAAAATGTTTCACTTCATTAAAGAAATAAAAGAAATTAAAAATTTAAAGATAACATAACTATTTTCACCTCAAAGAATAATGTTGGTAGGGATTTGAAGAAATTGGCATTTGCACACACTGGCAGGGGTGTTATAAATTGCTACATCACCTTTTTGGATATCAACTTTGTATATGGATCAAAAATCTTCAAATGTAGCTATGTCTTTTGACTCAATTCTACATTTCAGCATTTACTCTCAAAAAAAAAAATGTTTGCCAAGATATGTATAGATATGCAGGGTTAATCACAGAATTTTTAAAAATGGGTGCAACTTAAATCCCAAATAATTACTAACAAACAAACCTAACAGTTTATTAGACAAATTACGGCATATCTATTTAATTGAATAGAATGTAGACATTAAAATCTACTCATTAACATAAGAATGACTGAGATACAATTCACAGTTAAGGGAAAAAACCAAGTTATAACAGTGTATAGTTTTTTGTTAAAAAATAATTGTCAAAAAATTCTAGATGGGGCTTCCCAGGTGGCGCAGTGGTTGAGAGTCCGCCTGCCGATGCAGGGGACACGGGTTCGTGCCCCGGTCCGGGAAGATCCCACATGGCGCGGAGCGGCTGGGCCCGTGAGCCGTGGCCGCTGGGCCTGCGCGTCTGGAGCCTGTGCTCCGCAACGGGAGAGGCCACAACAGTGAGAGGCCCGCGTACGGCAAAAAAAAAAAAAAATCTAGATGAATGTATACCGGGGAATTCCCTGGCAGTCCAGTGGTTAGGACTCCGTGATTCTACTGCAGGGGGCCTGGTTGGATCCCTGGCTGGGGAACTAAGATCCCACAAGCTGTGGCACAGCCAAAAAAAAAAAAGTATACCAAAAATATTAATAGTAATTGTCTCTGGGAGTAGGGATTCAAACTGCTTTTGTTTTATCTTTGATCTTTGCTGGGTTATCTTTTCTACACATAGAAAAAGTTTTCTACATTTGACCATATATTATTTTCATAATTCTGGGGGAAAAATGAAAGTCAAAATAAAATGCAATACTCAATTCTTTAACAGAACAAACAGAAAGAGTTTGAAAGGAAGAACCCCAGGTGGGAAGGGATGAACAAGGCCTCTACATTCCCCTTATTCCCCAAGTGGAATGATCCCTGACACCACTATGTCTGGACTCCAGGAACAAACTTACTAATTACAATAGCATATGCATAGACAAATTCCTGTCTCTTTAGTTCAACAAAGCCTAGATCCACATTTTTCAAAGGAATTTTGCTTGGAAATCAAGAAAAAATAAAGCCATAAAAATAACCAAATTTACTCATAACTGATTCCTTTTTTCAATGATAATTAAATGATAGTTACATAGGGCTTGGGTGCTCACTACTTCACCTCAGCCTCATCTCGCTCCAGTTTTCTTGAAGCAGACATATTGACTGGACAGTTCTTAAGGCTGATTTGACCCTGATGTGACCCATAATTTCTATGGCAATCTTGTACTGGTCTCTCCAGGGACGAGGTACCTCAATATAGCAGATGAATAGGTTATCACTCTAGAAATTTCTTTAGATTATGTTCTTATTTCTGATCCTGAAGAATGTCTATTGTCCTGAGTACATTTACATAGCAAAGATGATCACTACATTTTAAAGCCTAGTAAAAGAATAGCTTCCCAGGATTCTGTCCTTACAGGTCTAAAACATAAAGTAATACAGAGTAACAGAGACAGCTGAAAAAGGTAGGTTATTTCTTTCAGTATACTGATACCATATAGAAGGGAGGGGAAAAACATAACAGGAAAGTTGTTTTACATTTTTATACACTTTAAAAATATTAAGAAATCTTTTAAATTCAAATTTTAAGATATCATGCAGATTGAAATATTTGTAGATTTTTGTCCTCAAGGTCTACAAAATAAATAAAAACGAATTCAGGAAGCACAGGAATAAGCTGATCATGAGAAAGGGCAAAGAAATTTAAGATTTTACTTCATATTTACCTGTGTTAATAAGGTTCTCATATTAAAAAACAGACAATTTCAAACTTACCTTGCTGAATTCCTTTCAATCTTTGTTTTTTCCCTGGTTCTTTAGAAAATGATGATCCTAAAGTAGTATTTGAGGTTTCTTTAGCTTGCCTGTATTGTTTCAGCTGACTGGCAAAATCTTCCTCTGTTTCCTGACTGTAGTTACCAAAGTTGTCATCACTGTAGTTACCAAAGTTATCATCACTGTAGGTACTGTACTCATCATATTCTTTACTTTTAAATTTTCTGTTATGTTGACTCTTCTTTGATGCCATGTAGCTTCCTGATATATGTCCATGCTAAGTGAAAACGCACAACCATTATCAAGATTTTTCAGTTATATGTAGGCATTGATAGTAACACAGGACATCTTTTTTCCCCCAGAAAGTTGGGAGAAAGAAGGGGAAAAGACAGTTATTAGTTCTGCCTCTTGGTTAGAACTTATCTATGGCACTATTTAAAACTAAGTTCAAAAAGCTAAATGCTACTCTGATGTTATTAAACATTATAATGTTCATAGAACATTGCTGGAGAGTGTGTCTTGTTCACTTTTTGTTTTCCATGTCCATGTCTTATGTTTCTCATGCTCCATGCCTCGATATTTATACACATAAGAGTACTTTAAAATCCATACTGTCATACAGAAATTCCGTCTCCAAAAAACTGAAGAGGTCTTTTTGAGAACAGAAAAAAAAGAATAGTGAAATAGCTTGGAGCAAGGGTAGAAAATATATAGAGTCTCCTAAGATTCAAAAATTCCCAAATGACACGTTTAAGCATAATATATTTAATTAAAAAACTATATGTAAAGTCAAATTTGTAAAAAGAAAATATTTATATTTGAGGTCTAATAGAAAAAACAGAGATTTCCCTAATAGTAAAAAACATCTAATGAATAAATTGCTCATTAGAAATTATTTATTGCACTTATACATTATTAATTTTATTGCTTTTTACTAAAGCATGTAAAAACAAAAAATACATTGTAGTCCTAGAAGTTCATTTAATGATAGTATTCAAGTATAACTCTATTCACTGAAATATTTTATTACTTCTATCATATCTATTCTCAATCTTTTTATAAGAAAGCAAGAAAAAATTGCACATAATTATAGCTTGAGGATCTAGAAAAAGTCAGACCATGACTCATTTACAGTTTAGTACATTTTAAATGTGATATAAAAATACTGCCCTGGCAGAATACCAACATGAGACTGTGTTTTTAATAAAATGCAGAGAACATACAGAGTGAAGTAAGTCAGAAAGAGAAAAACAAATATCGTATATTAACTCATATATGTGGAACCTAGAAAAATGGTACAGATGAACCAGTTTGCAGGGCAGAAATAGAGACACAGATGTAGAGAACAAACGTATGGACACCATGGGGGGAAAGCCGGGGCGGGGGCAGGTGGTAGTGGTGGTGGTGGTGGTGGTGGTATGAACTGGGAGATTGGGATTGACATATATACGCTAATATGTATAAAACAGATAACTAATGAGAACCTGCTGTATAAAAAATAACAATAAAATAAAATTCAAAAAAAATAAAAAGTAAAATTAAGAGAAATACTAAGTCCTTTTCAGCAATTATAAAATAGAGAAAAAGTATATAACTAAAGCAATCAAGAAAATCAATTAGCTCATCAATTTGAAATTTTGAAGACATTATATTAGACTTCCAAATTTTTTTAAGCAACATTTTTAAAGTTTATAAACTGTTCTCAGTCTAGCACTTCAGAAATTCAGAAGGGGATTTACAATTATAGCCAAAAGGCAGTTTCTTACGTTTTAAAAAAAGCCACTATGAAAATAAAACAAAAAATAATTGCTTTGATTAAGTTGAAGATTAATTAATTAGTTGAGTGGTACTTACATTTCCTTTTATAAAAACTGTGATTACATTAATTCTTCAATAATATATTTCAATGCCTAATGAGCAAGGATTACTCTCTGTTAATGGGCGAGTATGAATTTTTCTCTAGAGATTAGATGCTTTTCACAAAAGCTTTAAGTCTTAATATTAATCCAATTCTCTGATTTTTCACAGCCTTTACAAAAATAATCTCCATAATTCCTACTTTTTCAAGCAGAATTATCCCTAAACTTTCAATCCATCCCTCCCTTGTTTTCCCAACTGCAAATAATCCTAATAGCCCTCTAATTATGCAAACCTCAGGGCTTCTTCTGCAGTGACAGACTCTAATGTGGCTTGCTGCAGTGCTTAGTGTTTGCATCAGGGCACCACCCATGCGGTGCAAGCTCTCCAGGAAGCGCTAAATGAATGAGGGGTTACAGAGCAGCCCCAGGTCTCTAGGACAGTATCTCCTGCTTCACATGTTCACCATTTGGAATGAACAAAATGTACTCACCAGCAAAGATCTAGCAAGTATTTTTAAAAGCCCTCCTGAAGATAAAAGAAATGAAAAAGACTATAAATTTTACTGAAGGATATAGTTTCTCTCATCACTTTGCTTATTGATTATTAGGCTATCTACCTGCTAGAATGTCTGTGGGGGCAGATTTGGTTTCTGTTACACAGGCTATCACTCTAAGCATGAAATAAGAGAACAGGAGACCCTGAACAAGGATGAGGAAAAAGGAGATATATTAAGTCCTCTAATTTAATAGCTAGATGCTAATACTATATTCTATTGTCGGCCTATAACTGTAGAAGTGTCATACAGTAGATACTTGTTATCTAATTAAATGAGATTTTTAGGATATACTTTCTAACCTCAGTGAGTCAACACTAAACCATATGTGAAGGAAATGATCCTGAACTTTCTCTTCTAATGGCAGACTAGGTAATTTAATTCAGATCAGTCCTCCTCCTAAAAAAAATGCAGAGATAGACAAGATATTTTTTTCAGACCACTGTAGACATCAGAGAGCTAACAAATTAGTGAAGGATTACTGAACCGTTACCCATGGAGTAGATGAAAATCCCCAGAAGTGAGCAGTATTTGGAGCTGTTTTTGCTCTGAAAGCATCAGCCCAGCATGAAAAATCATCTGAAAGGTTCAACAGCATTTCTGACTATCCTTTCAATCTTTGGGAACAAAAGGAGTCCAGAGTGTGGAAAAAGCGGAAGTCTTAGCGACCCCCACCCACCAGAACTCAGAAAGTCTGGGGTTTTTCAGATACATGCACACTGACCTGAATACTGCTCAGTGCTCCTGAGAGCATCAGGATTTTTCTAGCACAAAATAGTATTTAGATTGAAGATTCTGTTCATACAGTGCAACATATTTAAGGAAGACATAAAGTATATCATGTTGTTTTAATTTTTTTTCTGTTTAAAACACATCAAATAATGTTTGCACTTGAAGAGGTAGGTGGCACAAAATTCATATACTGAAGCCCTAACCCCCAGTACCTCAAAATATGAGTGTTTAGAGAAAGGGCCTTTAAAGAGGTGATTAAGTTAAAATGAGGATGTTAGGGTGGGCCCTGATCCAATTTGACTGCTGCCCTTATAAGAGGAAATGTGGACACACAGAGACACCAAGAGTCCACGTGCACAGAGGAATGATCATGTGAGGACAAAGCAGCATGAAGGTGACCATGTACAAGCCAAGGAGAAAGACCTAAACAGATCCTTCCCCTGTGGCCCTCAGAGGAAACCAAACCTGCCAGCACCTCGATCTTGGACTCAGATCTAGCCTCCAGACTGTGAGAAAATAAATTTCTGTTGTTTAAGCCACCAGTCTGTGGTATGTTGTTATGGCAGCCCTAACAGACAAATACATGACGTATTCTTTATTTTCAAAGGTTTAAAATTTGTAGCATATGTCTTATAAAATATTTTTTTAAATATCAGAAAGCAAAGAATGAAATTGAAAGTTTAATTTTTCTCTTTAAAAAGTAGTAACTCAAAACCACAGTGAGGGCTTCCCTGGTGGCGCAGTGGTTGAGAGTCCGCCTGCCGATGCAGGGGACACGGGTTCGTGCCCCGGTCTGGGAGGATCCCACATGCCGCGGAGCGGCTGGGCCCGTGAGCCGTGGCCGCTGGGCCTGCGCGTCCGGAGCCTGTGCTCTGCAACGGGAGAGGCCACGGCAGTGAGAGGCCCGCGTACCACAAAAAAAAAAAAAAAAAAAAAAAAAAACCACAGTGAGATATCATTTCACACCAATTAGGAAGGCTGTTATCCAAAACAAAACAAACAAACAAAAACAGAAAATAACAAGCTTCACAAGGATGTGGAGAAATCAGAAAAATCTCATGCATTGTTGGTGGAAATGTAAAATGGTGCAGCCTTTGTGGGAAACAGTTGGTAGTTCCTCAGAAAGTTAAATGTAGAAGTAACATATCATCAAGCAATTCCACTCCTAGGTCTATACTCCAAAGAATTGAGAGCAGAGTCTCAAAGAGATACCTATACACCCACGCTCATAGCAGCATTATTCACAATACGCAAAAGGTGGAAGCAATCCAAGTATCTATTGACAAAATGTGGTATATACACATAATTGAATATTATACAGTTTTGAAAAGGAAGGAAATTCTGATATGTACTACAACACAGATGAACCTTGAAAACATTATGGTAAGTGAAATAAGCCAGACATAAAAGGACAAATACAGCATGATTCCACCTATATGAAGTACCTAGAGCAGGCAAATTCACAGAGATGGAAAGTAGAATAGTGGTTACCAGGAGTGGAGGGAGGGGGAAATTAGGTATTATTGCTTGATAGGTACATGGCTTCTGTTTAGGAAGATGAAAAAGTCCTGGAAATGGACAGAGTGATGGTTGCACAACATTATAAATAAATTTAATGTCACTGAACTGTATATCTTAAAATGGTGAAAATAGAGAATTTTTCCAAAGACATACAAATGGCCAACAGACACATGAAAAGATGCTCAGCATCACTAATCATCAGGGAAATGCAAATCAAAACCACAAGGATAGGGCTCCCCTGGTGGCGCAGTGGTTAAGAACCCGCCTGCCAATGCAGGGGACATGGGTTTGAGCCCTGGACCAGGAAGATCCCACATGCCGCGGAGCAGCTAAGCCCGTGCGCCACAACTACTGAGCCTGTGCTCTAGAGCCCGTGAACTACAACTACTGAGCCCGTGCGCCACAACTACTGAAGCCCATGTGCCTAGAGCCTGTGCTCCACAGCAAGAGAAGCCACCGTGCACCGCAACGAAGAGTAGCCCCCGCTCCCTGCAACTAGAGAAAGCCGGTGCACGGCAACAAAGACCCAATGCAACCAAAAATAATTAATTAATTAAAAAAAAACAAACCCACAAGGATATATCACCTCACACCTGGCAGAATGGCTATCGTCAAAAAGACAAGAAATAGGGCCTCCCTGGTGGCGCAGTGGTTGGGAGTCCGCCTGCCGATGCAGGGGATACGGGTTCGTGCCCCGGTCTGGGAGGATCCCATATGCCGCGGAGCGGCTGGGCCTGTGGGCCGTGGCTGCTGAGCCTGCGCGTCCGGAGCCTGTGCTCCGCAGCGGGAGGGGCCACAGCGGTGGGAGGCCCGCGTGCCACAAAAAAAAAAAAAAAAAAAAAAGACAAGAAATAACAAGTGTTGGTGAAAATGTGGAGGAAAGGGAACACTTGTACGCTGTTGGTGGGAATGTAAATTGGTGCAGCCACTGTGGAAAACAGTACAGAGATTTCTCAAAATATTAAAAATCGAACTACCAAATATCCAGCAATTCCACTTTGGGGTATTTTCCCAGAGAAAATAAAAACACTAATTTGAAAAGATATATGCACCCCTATGTTCACTGCTGCATTGTTTATAATAGCCAAGATATGGAAGCAACCTAAGTGTCCATTAATAGATGAATGGATAAAGAAGATGCAGTATATATATATATATATATATATATATATATATATATGCACACACACGCAGTATATGCAGTATATATACAATGGAATATTACTCAGCCATAAAAAAGAATGAAATCTTGCCATTTGTGACAATAAGGATGGACTTAGAGGGCATTATGCAAAGTGAAATAAGGCAGATAGAGAAAGATAAATATCACTATTATTTCTCTTATATGTAGAATCTAAAAACCAAAACAAATGAGCAAACATAACAAAACAGGAACAGATTCACAGATAGAACAAACAAGTGGTTACCAGAGGGGAATGGGGATGAAATAGGTGAGGGAAATTAAGAGGTACAAACTTCCAGTTGCAAAATAAATGAGTCACAGGCATGAAATGTACAGCATAGGGAAAACAGTTAATAATAATGTAATATCTTTGTATGGCGACAGATGGTAACCAAACATTGTGGTGATCATTTTATGTATAGAAATATTGAATCCTATGTTGTGCACCTGGAACTAACACAGTGTTGTAGGTCAATTATACTCCAATTTAAAAAAAAGAGAGAGAGAGAAAAAGAAATAGTTAAAATGGTAAATTTTATGACAATAAAAATAAAGGCAATACCTGAGGAAATGGAATGTCATAATCCCTGTAGAAACCACTTCTTTTTCTGTGGGAACTTTCTGTATGTTCGACCTCTGAATCAAGGCTGTAGTCTGAACTATCATCACTGGATGGAGAATTATGCTAAAAGAAGGAAAAACCAAAAATGTTACATTTACAAAAGGAAGAAAATTTAACTAGTAACTAGATAAGCTTGTTTCAGCCAGAGGTGCCAACCAATAGATTATATTATCCTAGTAGGTTCTGAAGTATTAACTGGAAAATTCTTGCTCCAAAGACCACCTCCACCCCAACTTCTCTGAAATTTTCTGAGGAATAGTACATCTTCCTCTTTTCTCGGGGATTTTAATGGCAGCATTTTTCCCATCATCCCTTTGGCCCAAGGACTTCAAATAGAAAACACTGCACCTCTATGCTCTAAAGTGATCTTAAATTTAAGTTAATCTTTATTTTTTAAATTTTTGGCTGCGCTGGGTCTTTGGTGCTGAGCGCGGGCTTTTAGCTGCTGCAAGCGGGGGCTACTCCTCGTTGCAGTGCACGGCTTCTCACTGTGGTGGCTTCTCTTGCTGTGGAGCATGGGCTCTAGGCACGCGGGCTTCAGCAGCTGTGGCACGTGGGCTCAGAAGTTGTGGCTCGCGGGCTCTAGAACAGAGGCTCAGTAGTTGTGGCGCACGGGCTTAGTTACTCCGGGGCATGTGGGACCTTCCTGGACCAGGGCTCGAACCCGTGTCCCCTGCATTGGCAGGCAGATTCTTAACCACTGCACCACCAGGGAAGCCCCTAAGTTAATCTTAAAGGAAATAAAATTGGTTCCTCATCACCAAAAAGAGTCCTAGAACATGAATAGAGTATGAATTAATTTATTTTTACCTAAAACAGCTTTAGAGTTCTTAATCTATTGCATAAGTACCCTAAATCTAAAAGATATCAAAACATTCCAAATTATAAATATAACATAAATCCAACCCACAAAATTGAACAAAGATGAAATGCAAACCACAAGTAATTGACAGTGATTGACAAATATCAAGAATAAGCTTTTTCAAGTATGAATGCAATTTCAAAAAAAAATCACCAAATATCCTCCATCTAGACAAAATAATTACCTTCCCAGGTTGAGCACCCTCTTTTTTTGTTTGTTTGTTTGTTTTTGCGGTACGCGGGCCTCTCACTGCTGTGGCCTCTCCCACTGCGGAGCACAGGCTCCGGACGCGCAGGCTCAGCGGCCATGGCTCATGGGCCTAGTCACTCCGCGGCATGTGAGATCCTCCTGGACCGGGGCACGAACCCGCGTCTCCTGCATCGGCAGGTGGACTCTCAACCACTGTGCCACCAGGGAAGCCCTGAGCACCCTCTTTAAAAAAATTTTGTGAAGTTCTTATCAACAAAGACGCTGCCTCTGTATTTTATCATCCTTGCATTCCCAGCATCTAAGACTAGAACAAACTCAGTGAAAATGTGCTAAACTAAATTGACCTCTTGATACTTTTACAGTAGAAGGATCTGTTTTCTTCTACTCCATTCTTAAATGCTGGTTTAAGAAGACAAACTGTTTTCCTCTACCTTGTTCTTAAATGTTCTGGGGTTTAGTTTTGGGGTGCTGTTAATTCTGCTTTTGTTGATTTGATAGGTGATATGAAGATCTTTTAATAATTATGTTATGAAATGCTTCAAGCTTAACTACCTAATCTTTTTGGTTAGGACTTGAAATAAATATTGTCCATTTAAAAGCCAAGTTTGCTCTGTTACTAACAGAAGTCAGCTCTGGCTCAAAAGAAAACCTTTCATTTGAAGAACACTAAAGGGGTAAGGCTTGCTTAAGAAGAAGTTCAAACAAAGGCACTGCTTCAGGAAGAGCCATCAGAGAAGAGAAGATTCTGTTTAAGGGAGAAGATTCTTCAGGCTAGCCCCCAAAAATGAGTCTAGAACACAGACTTTAAGAAGTCATTAGGAAGGCTATTATAAAAAAAATATGTATGTGGCTCACCTACAGTAATAAGAAGTAATTATTAACCCAAAATTAGCAATTGGACTACATTAAAAATAGCTGGAAATAGTAGAGAGTAATTAAAAATTATTAAATTTTTAAGTGAAAAGGATAGTATACTTTTTTAATTTCAGAATTTTTGAGTTTCTTTTTTTTGGTTATTGTTTGGTATCTGTTTAGTGTTTGAAAGTGTTCCTTTGCTATTTTACCTATCATACACTGGTGGATTATTTATTTCAATACACTTGGTTGGTAAGTACTAAAGTTCAAGTCTAGGGACTTCCCTGGTGGTCCAGTGGGTAAGACTCCATGCTCCCAATGCAGGGGCCCCTGGTTCGATCCCTGGTTGGGGAACTAGATCCCTCATGACGCAACGAAGAAGTCCGCATGCCCCAACTAAGAAGTCCGCATGCCCCAACTAAAGATCCCGCATGCTGCAAAGAAGATCCTGCATGCCACAACTAAGACCCGGCCCAGCCAAATAAATAAATGTTTTAAAAATAAATAAAGTTCAAGTCTCAGTGATTATGCTTTCTATAGAACTCTTAACAAACATGACACCACAACGTGGTGAGTAAAGAGGGCAAAAGACATAGTCAAGAACTAATTAACAGGATAGCCATTTAGTGACCCCTTTAAATATTCAAACAGTAACAGAAAGAATTTAGAGACTTCAGTGACTTCCCCAAACCATGCCAGCCTTTTCACACTTTTTGCTTTTGTATTCTCTGTGTCTCTTTGGTCAACGAGCTAATTCCTACCTGTCCTTCAAGATTTATCACAAAAAATCTCCATGTCCAATAGTAAGAGAATGATACTAAAGTATAATACAATACAGAGCAATCAATTAAAATGGTATTTTATAAGATTTTATAGAAACAACAAAATGTTTATCTGTACTATTAAGTGAAAATGCAAAATATAAAATCAATTAAATGGCATTTCTCTAATAATAATTGTCCACAAATTCATTATTACTCCTACCCTCAAGAGGTGGAGATTAATTCCTCTCCCTTTGAGTGTGGACTAGACTTAGAAGCTTGCTTCTAGCAAACAGAATTTGTCAGAAGTGATTAGGTTATAAAGAAGACTGTAGCTTTCATCCTGGGTGCTCTCTCTTGCTCTCTTGCTGTGGAGGAAGCCAGCCAAAGCACGAGGTCGAAGAAGTGGTATGTAAAGGAGTCCACATGGTGAGGAACGGAGGCCTGCCAAGAGCCACATGACCGAACTTGGAAGAGGATCTGCCTTAGTCAGGAGATGACTGCAACCTCGCAGGAAGCGCTGAGCCAGAATACCAAGTTAAGCCGTGCCCACGTTCCTGACCCACAGAAACTAGGAGACAAACTTTTGTTGTTTTAAGCTTCTAAGTTTGGGGTAATATGTTGCGCAGCAATAGTTAACTAATACAGGTTTTGGTATCTGGAAATGCGGTGCTGCCAGTACAAATATCTAAAAGGTAGAACTGGTTTTGGAACCAGGCAGTGGATAGAAACTGGAATGATTTTAAGAGGGCGCTAGTGAAAGCCTAGATCACCCTGAATGATTGTTAGCAAAATTTTAGACTTTGGGGCGACTTAAAGGAAAGTGAGAGAGATCTTATTAAAACTGGAAAAAGGGAGATCCTTGTTATGCAGTGGCAGAAATCTAGCAACACTGTTACATTCAGCAATATGGAAAGTAGAAAATGTGTCTAATGAACTAGGTGATCTAGTTAAGATTTTCAAGCAAAATGTTGAAAGTACCTATCTATGAGGGAAGATAGATGAATTAAAGGAAGAACTGTTAAAAAGGAACCAGGACTTGATGGTTTTAAAAGTTCTTAGCCTCAAAATATCTAACTTTGTTTTTGCGCATCCTTTTTTTCTTAATTAGTTTGGCCAACCCGTGCTGCAGGGGGCACAGGTTCGACCCCTGATGGGAGAACTAAGATCCTGCGTGCCGTGCGGCATGGCCAAAAAAAAAAAAAACTACTGACTTTTCATTCTAATTTGTTAAATTCTGCTTATAACTTAAGCCCTTCCTTTTTGTTTCTGTCTTACTTTGCTGTTTTCTAGATTTTAATACTATAATAATTTTTCTTCTGATAATTTTTTAGCTATCTTCCATATGTCAAATTCTATTATTATTTTCATGAAATTCGGCAGATTTCGTCTGCATTCAAAGGTGTTTCTGTCTTTCGACTTTGTTATTAATGTCTAGTTTTATTGCATTGTGGTTTGAGATTGCTCTTTGTACTATTTCTGCTCCATCAAATTAATTGGAGTTTTTTTTGTTGCCTATGACATGGTCTGTTTTTATGAATATTCCAAGTATACTTGAGAGGAAGATATATTCTCAGGATTCAGAGCTTACTATATATTTATAATATTTCTTTAATATCCTTACCACCTTTTCATCCATTTGATTAATCTCTTTGGGTTAAGAGAGGTATACTGGTGTATCTCCTATTATTACTGTATTCCTGTCTATTTCTTCTCATAGTTCCTATAGTTCCTGCTTTATGAAAACTGATGTTTAAGGGGATATTAAATATTAATAACAATAAATAAATAAATCTTCACTGTGAATTATAACCTTAACATTATAAAATGCCCTTCTTTGTTTCTTTCAATGCCTTTTTGACCTAAATTTGACTTTTTCATATATCAACACTGTGATTTCTGCCTTTTCTTTCTTTGCATCTGCCTGGTATAGCTTTACCCACTTTGCATTTTTTTATTTTTTAACATCTTTATTGGAGTATAATTGCTTTACAACAGTTTTACTCACTTTTTATTTTTTGCAGTATGCGGGCCTCTCACTGTTGTGGCCTCTCCCGCTGCGGAGCACAGGCTCTGGACACGCAGGCTCAGCGGCCATGGCTCACAGGCCCAGCCGCTCCGCGGCACGTGGGATCCTCCCAGACCGGGACACGAACCCGCGCCCCCTGCATCGGCAGGCGGACTCTCAACCACTGCGCCACCAGGGAAGCCCTACCCACTTTTTAAATCTTTCTCTTTTACATAGCTTAGAGTTGGATTTTGCATTGTTGGGAGGTATATCTTTTGGTATTAGAAAGATTATATTTTTGTTTCAGTTATTTCTTTCAAGTTGTCCTTTTCCAATAACCTTAGTCCCTATCCCTTCTTTGCATACTATCTGTTTACTAGTAGGACCAATATTGAAATTAGGCAGTAACCTCTTCTTCTACTTCCTCTCTTTCATTACCAGGATAATAAGTTGAAGTATATTTAAAAATTCTCAGTTAATAACTAAAAAACTACCATGAAGGTTATCCTGCTTGCCATATATTCTTCTGCTTTCCCTGACACTTTTTACAGTCATGTTTCGATACATAATATACTGCCCCCCATCTCCATCATTTAGTCTTAGCTTTACAGACTAATATGTAGTGTATGTAGATCACTCTCACTTTTTCACCCATTTTGGTTATCTGAACGTGTGCTCTAGGAGATTCTATGAGAAGTCTTATAACATTTCCTGACTTCTATTATATACAGTTTTTCTGAGGACTTTATATTTGAAGTTCGGTATTTAGCTGGATATAAAATGCTTGGCTTGCATTTTATTCAAATATGTTACTCCATTATCTTCTGGCATAAAATGTTGATATCAAAAATTTTTCTATAAATCTGATTTTCCTTTCTTAATAAGTGGCTTGGTCTTTTTGCCTAAATGACCAAAGGATTCCCTTTTCCCCCAGTTCTGCTGATGCTCTCTGATCATAGTCTGTATTATTTTCTTAATTTTTAAAAATCATTTTGAAATGTTAAGTTTTTCATGTTTTGTGGGCATTCTTTTCTTTCTGGAAGAATATTATTCTCCCCATTTTCCTCTTTTTTTTAATAAGAATAACTTATATGGAATGTGATCATGGTCCAATCTTGTTGCTCATGTGTCAAAGGAGGAATGAGCCAGGAAAACTTTCCTAGCTTCACTCTCTAGAGTTATTTCTTCTGTTGTTAGCACATGAAGTATTAAAAAACATGGCTGTGTATCTTCTGAGATATGCCACCCCTGCTCCCTTCCCCCATTTTCTTTCCTTGGCCCTAGTATTCTTGTCCTCTCAACTTAGATTCTACTCCTAGCAGTTTTCTCCTCAGGGTGGGACTCTGTCCTAGAAGAGATTTAGTTGATTAGTATTCATCAGGCACAGACCATTCTAGCACCATCCAATTTTACGTGGTCACCTTATACTCATGTGGGAATTGGGAGCTAGTAAAGCCCCCCTCTCAGTTTCCATTGCTGTTTCTCAGTTTGGCCGACAGGCTTTCCATGTTCACTGGGGACTACTTCATTGAGATGAATACCTGTTGGTAATTTGTTTTCTGGAAGTTCTTTTTACCTTTCCTCTGCTTCATTTCACACAATTGCTGATCCTGCTCTGGTCTTGTTGCTCTCTGTGGTTTGGCCTTATCCTTTTTTATTTTTGAGGTTTGTGGAGATAACTTGTTACTTCATTTTTTGGTAGATGTTGCCAATGAATTTTTGGTTTTGCTATTCTAATTGCTCTGTTTTTATGGGGGAAATTCAGGGAGTTTCAAAAACTACGCCACCACTGCTGCCAACTTTTCTCTGAGTTCTCTGTCAGTATAGGTTTCCCTTCTTCTCAACCGCAATCCACATTATTCTGTATCCGGCACCCAGTTGCTCTCTTGATAGCATTTGTTTTTCAATTGTTTACTGCCTCTCTCCTTCCCTTTTCAATGTAACCTCTATAACAGCAGAGACCATTTCATTCATTACTATAACCCCCAGCATATAGCACAGAGATTTCCACAGCAAGCACGCAATAATACTTACAAATGAATAAATAAATGAATGGGTGGACAATTAATGCTGTTAATCTACATCTGTAGAGAATGAAACTTTCTTTCCTTAAGCTTTCAGTATTCTTGCATACAATCTTCCATCAATTTAAAAGATTTATTCTAATTTGCATTAAAAGTGACTTTATTTAATTTTTTTATTGGAGTAGAGTTGTTTTATACTGTTGTGTTAGTTTCTGCTATAAAGCAAAGTGAATCAGCCATACGTACACATATGTCCCCTCTTTTTTGGATTTCCTTCCCATTTAGGTCACCACAGAGAACCTAGTAGAGTTCCCTGTGCTATACAGTAAGGTTCTCATGAATATTTTTTAAATCTTTAAAACATTTCATATAATCTTTATGTTCAGAAAATTTCTTAAGCACATGAAAAGATCTAATCCATATATTTTATAAGAAAATAGGCAATGATTTATACTTTATAATTTTCAGTGTTTTATGTTTCATAAAAATTTACCAAAAGAATAAAAAGTAGATTCTAACTAACCTTATGTTTCTCACGTTTTCTCCTTTTGGACTTTTTCTTCTCTTTTTCTTTCTTGTGTTTTTTCCTTGATTTTCTGTAGGCTTTCTCATTTTTCTGCTTTTCATCCTCTTTTGCTTCCTGTTCTTGTGTTTCTTCAAATCCTGCATCATCTATTTCACCATCTTCTAATTCACCATCTTCTCTGTAAAAGACAATGAAAATTTTAATTTTCAAATGTCAATTCTAAAGAGAATCTTACAGAAACAGTTCCAAAAGAAAAAAAAAGCATGAGCCAAGAATTTAAGTTATACTCATTTAGATCAGGGGTTGGCCAATTTTCTATAAAGGGCTAGATAGTAAACATTTTAAATTTGCAGGTCACATATGGTTTCTGTTGCAAAATCTCTCTTTTTTTACAACACCCTTCAAGAATGTGAGAAGCAATTTCAGCAGCCATAGTTTGCCAACCTCTGATTTAGAGTTAAGAGCATTGACTCTCACTCAACAAACGAATGAATGCATGAATGCAATACTATCCCAAGGTAATACAGCAATAGTTACCATCTAAATACTAAGCTACCATAAAAAAGAAAGAAAGAAAGAAAGAAAGGGGCTTCCCTGGTGGCGCAGTGGTTGAGAATCTGCCTGCTAATGCAGGGGACAAGGGTTCGAGCCCTGGTCTGGGAGGATCCCACATGCCGTGGAGCAACGAGGCCCGTGAGCCACAACTACTGAGCCTGCGCTCCGCAACAAGAGAGGCCGCGATAGTGACAGGCCCGCACACTGCGATGAAGAGTGGCCCCCGCTTGCCACAACTAGAGAAAGCTCTCACACAGAAACGAAGACTCAACACAGCAAAAATAAATTAATTAATAAACTCCTACCCCCAACATCTTCTTTAAAAAAAGAAAGAAAGAAAGAAAGAAGAAAGAAAGAAAAAGAGGGAGAGAGGGAGGGAGGGAGGGAGAAAGGGAGGACGAAAGAAATTAAAACACTTTAGGAAGCAAACATTCTAACTACAGGAAGGAATTTAACTTAGTGGCCTGTAGACAGCTATAAATAGCTTTAAAATAAAAGCAATGTAATATATTAATTCGCACCATAAGAGTAAACTTCAATAAGAAGACAAATTTCAATAGGTAGATAAGTAATCTACCTACTGAAACCTGAACCACAAAAGCAGAATAATAAATTCCTCAACTTGAATCTGTAAAAAATATTCAGAGTAAAACCAAAAATCTATAAATCTTTATGTTAATTATGACATTTTTATAGTTACAGAAGCCCAAATGTTCACTAACAGTATTTTAAATGCAAATTAACCAACTGATCTACATGGGAAGATAAATACATAAAATAATTTTAACTTTATCCTGTTTCCATACAGCTTGAAAAAATGCAAACAACTCCAAATGTTACGTGGTGATACAGAAAGATAAACGTCTTTTGTGACTGGAAGCAAATGAGAAGCACACAAACTATGGTGTGTGCATTTTAAAGATACTTTTAAATGACTAGAAATGTGTGATTTCTAAGATGCAAAACTGATCATGTAGCACTCTCCTGCTAAAAATCTTCAATAATGATGTGATGTCTCAAATTTGCTTCAAACAATCCCGAGGATGAAGGAAGTGGTCTCAACGAGACTGGCCATGAGTTGGTAATTGCTGAAACTGTGGGTTGTGTATATGAGGATTTATTCTACCATTCTATCAATATGTGTTTGAAGTTTTCCATAATAAAAAAGACAGTATCAGTGATTCCCTTCTGACCTGAGGATGATGCCAACGCTCCTTGACTCCAGAAGGCCCTTTATAATTGAGTCCCTGATTAACCAGCTAACTTCAAGTCCCCAAGCCTTAAACATTGCCTTAAAAACTCTCATTACCCTGCTCCTCTCAACGTCCACCCTCTCACCTCCTTCACCTGGCTAAGTCCAGTTCAATCTTTAGGACCCGGTTTAGATGTCCCTTCCTGCAAGATGCCTCCACTGACTGCTCAGGATTAGGTGAGCTGCTCCATCCTAAGCACTCCCCTAATAATGCTCATGTCTTTATCTCTGCACTCTACACGTTATGTCTGAATGACTTGCTTATTGGTTGGTGAAAGCGGGGTATGTGACTGTGTCTTTCATAGCTGTATCTCCTAACCCCTAGCACGGTGCCCTGCTTTTTACTGAATGACTGAATGTAAAATATCCATAACCCTTGCAATTATAGAACAGGCACATAATATCACCCTGTATTGACTGTGAAGTCCATGTTGTTTTTCTCCAGTTTCCATCATAAAATCAGAGGTATATGTCTATTTAGGTGGACTTGAAAATTTCATGTGAGGCAGGTTCAGCATACTGGCTGTTTTAATTTAAAAAGTTTCGAGCTTTCGTAACACTGTAATACCTATGGCCCAAGAAAAATGAGTGCATATATTCACCCAAGGACAAGTATAAGAAAGTTTTTTAACAGCTTTAGTCATGATGGTAAAAAACTGTAAACAACCCAAATCTCCATGAACAGATGAATGGATAAATAGTGTTTCATTTATATAATGGAATACTATAAAGCCAAAAAAAATTAACTACTGTACTGCTACACATAATACGATGAATGTTATAGACATAAGCAAAAGAAGCCAGACACAAGGGACTATTGTCTGACTCCATTTATATGCACTTCAAGAACAGGCAAAACTAATCTATGGTCATGTGAGTTAGAACAGTGATTACTTCTTGGAGGGCTATAGCTGACAAAAAAGGAATACTAAGAAGCCTCCTAGGATGTTAAAATACTCTCTATAGATGGGTATGGTGATTACTACATATACATGTGTGTAAAAATTCATCAATTCTTAAAAATTCATTTAAGAATTGTGCATTTTACTGTCTATATGTAAAATCTAAATGCAAACAACAACAAAATCTACAGGTGTTCATCCTTTCTTTTACCACCATTCTCCTCCAGCTTGAGCTCCTTAAAACATACCTTAAAACCACTAATTCATAATTAGCATTTTTAACTAGAGCTATTTAAATAAAGTACTCAAGCTGAAAATGCTGCACATGATTATGTTCTACTTTACTTAAATTCTTTACCTATCACATATGAGAATTTATATTTGTTATTAAACATAAAACACTGAAAGTTTTAAAATTTTTCTTTCTTTTCCTTTAGCCTCTTTATCATTTCAACATTCATACAATAACACATTTAAATTTGTAAATTTATGTTTGGTTACAAAAAAAGGAGAGTAAAAGGAAATGAAGAACAATGATCCACACTTCTATGAGTTGCTTCCAATGCTTTAAAAAACCACCTTTGGGCACAGATGGAAAGCATGTGTGGCATAATGGAAAGAGGAGACTTAGTAGGAGGAAAACTGGATTCTAATTCTAGCTCTGTCACCAAAATAAAATAAAGCTTTCTTAATTGAGCACCTACCAATGTATCAGACACTAATCCAGCTCTGTGAAAAATCAAAAATAGAAGAGATAATAGAAGTAATTAAGAGTGCTTGGCATTCTCTAGATTTTGAATTAACACTATTATGAAAGCTGTTGTGGTTACTAAACCCAAGATAATTTTTTTAAAATTTAATAAATAAAAAATAAAAGTTCCTAAGTCAACCATATATGGGTGACTTTTTATTAATGTAAAAATAGGGGGCTTCCCTGGTGGCGCAGTGGTTGAGGACCTGCCTGCCAGTGCAGGGGACATGGGTTCGAGCCCTGGTCTGGGAGGATCCCACATGCCGTGGAGCAACTAGGCCCGTGAGCCACAACTACTGAGCCTGCGCGTCTGGAGCCTGTGCTCTGCAACAAGAGAGGCCGCGATAGTGAGAGGCCCGCGCACCGCGATGAAGAGTGGCCCCCGCTCGCCACAACTAGAGAAAGCCCTCGCACAGAAACGAAGACCCAACACAGCCAAAAATAAATAAATAAATAAATAAATAATAGAATGATTATGTCCTTTTTAGAAGGAGTCATATTCATGTCACAGACATGTACATAACCATCCAGTTAATAAACAAAATTATTTTTAAAAGAATTTCTCTCAGGCATATCCATAAAGACAGTTAGACTAGAGGGAAGAATGGGGAATGATTGCCAATAGGTACAGAGTTTTTTTTTAGGAGTGATGAAAGTGTTCTAAAATTAGATAGTGGTAGCAGTTGCATAACTCTGGAACATCCTAAAAATCAGTGAAATGTATACTTTAAAAGGTGAATTCTATCTCAATAAAGCTGTCATTTTAAAAAATAATAAAATAAAATTTTAAAAGATTTTATCTCTAGATTTAAATATCTAGACTGGAGACAACTAGAGAAAATCATAATACACTGTAGTATAAATTAAAGACTCCGAAACTGGTCAATGCCCTCACTGTTCTTATTCTGAGGTAATTAGTCACTAAATCCTTACAAATTGATATGCCTCAATAGAGAATTCTACTTTTCTCCATTTTGATATTGTTGGCTATTAAAATAAATTAACCTGAACCATTCAGTCTTACCTCCACAGGTAGTGTCTGCTTTTTCTTTATGCTTGCCTAAAGGCTCCTGTTACAAGCTATAGATCAGAAACTGAGTTTTCTGGAAGTAACACAAAAGCCTCAATAAAAGACTATAGGGCTTCCCTGGTGGCGCAGTGGTTGAGAGTCCGCCTGCCGATGCAGGGGACGCGGGTTCGTGCCCCGGTCCAGGAAGATCCCACATGCCGCGGAGCGGCTGCGCCCGTGAGCCATGGCTGCTGAGCCTGCACGTCCGGAGCGTGTGCTCCGCAACGGGAGAGGCCACAACAGTGTGAGGCCCAAGTACCGCAAAAAAAATAAATAAATAAAATAAAATAAAAGACTATAGAAGTGCTCCTGATGGATGATATTACAAAGATATTACTCATGAACACAAGCTTCCTGGGATAAGCTGATAATGATCACTACAAAAAAGACATTTTTCAGAGTAGACAAGTTTATAGAAGTAAACTGATTATCCTAAAACCAAGAGAACACCAATTTTCTAGATGCTTGAAAATGATTGCTTGTAGCACTTTTCATGCTTTGTTCTAATTCATCCTGTCATTTCTCCCTTACCATGGATGATAACGTAGGGGAACTGCTCTGTACCAGCGCCCTGGCAACCCTACATGTCTCCACATAGGCCACACAGGCAAGGCTCAACCACAGGCTGACCTAAACCTTAGCAGATGCCCTGTGGTCCCCCCAAAGTATGGAAAGATAGGTGCTTCTGCAAGGCTATTTCTCACCCACCTCCTTACTTCGTGGGAGGCTGCTATAAGGCAATTTCTCACCTACCTCCCCTGCTTCCGGTGAGGACTTAGATTTTCCACCTTGCCCACTCCTAAGTGTACAGCTGCAGGCTGAGAAAACTGCGTAGCTTCAGCATGGAAACTGTTCCTCAGCAACAAGAGTGCCCTACCACTCACATAACCTACAATCCTCTGGCCTCTTTGATTTCAGTGTTATCCTGTAGGACAAGGGACACAAGAAGCTGACCCTATGCTGATATTGAATTTGTCGTCTATGTATGAAATAAACTCTCTGAATCTTACTTGCTGAACCTGTAAGGCAGGTGTCACAAAAAACTTGCTTGGGTCTAGGATTTGCCCATGCCTACTCTGATTGTTTCCCTCAATCTGTATAGTTTATGTATGATCCTCTTGATTAAGCCTGAACCTAACTCCCTACCTTATACCTCCAAATCTAGGTATTTCCCCTCAAGGAAAACACTGGCTGGCCATACTGGGGTCATAAAAGAGCTACCTAGGGCTTCCCTGGTGGCGCAGTGGTTGAGAGTCCGCCTGCCGATGCAGGGGACACGGGTTCGTGCCCCGGTCCAGGAAGATCCCACATGCCGCGGAGCAGCTGGGCCCGTGAGACATGGCCACTGAGCCTGCGCGTCCGGAGCCTGCGCGTCCGGAGCCTGTGCTCCGCAACGGGAGAGGCCACAACAGTGAGAGGCCCGCGTACCGCAAAAAAAAAAAAAAAAAAAAAAAGAGCTACCTAACTTGAGTTTTTGTGCTTTTATGTTTATCCCAAACTGGACCTTGAACATTTACATCCTAGGTGGTTTATCACCATTTGTTTCAGAGAAAGTTTGTCTTTACAAATTACCAGTGGTAAAATCTGGATACCTACCAGCCTTCAAGTCACTTTTATCCTTATCCTTTACCCAATACATTCTTACACCCTCTGGAATGTACTGGTTTGCAGAAACTCAGCTTATCCCTTTAAAATGACTATCTACAGCCATGGCAATTTTCACTTGGCTTGTTTTACTCCCCAAGCTAGTCTTAGAACTTAGTCAAAGTCTCAACCCAAATACAAATTCCTTCAGGAATGGGATTTTGTACAAATATATGGGCAAAATTATATACTTTAACTAGCCTAATAGCCTTCATAGTCCTATGACAACCTTTGCAAATTTTGTTTAATTCTATGTATGTTATCTGTACCCCAGAGATAACTGAGAATTCCTTTGTTACTTTTGTTACAAGTAATTGCTCTTTTGTTTTTAAAACTATGTGTGACCCTTCTAATCTTTATTTCCTGAATCAACAACATGCTTTCTCATATTTACTTCATCAAAACCTAACTTGCATATATAAATAAAAAGTATATATAACAATGTAATAATTAGACATTTTTAGATATTTCCTTCCTATCTCCTTCGGGAGACCATGCTTCTCTGGGAGTGTCAGAAGGGACACTGATCTCCCTAGAGAAAAAAAAAAAAAAACTGTTACTCCCTTAAAGCTAGAATCCTTAGGGCTCTATCTTCAACTAAGGGGGTCATATAACTTGAAAAATATATCAAAAATGTGTTATTAACATTGACTGAAAGAATAAATAATACTGTAAAGCCCTAAAAGTACAACAAACTAAAGTCATTGATCCAAGTGGTTGTAGATAACAGCATAGCCCTGGACTTCTTCCTGGCAAGCCAAGAAAAAATATACAATATGGCTGATACTTCCTGCTTCTTATGGAATAATTCCATAAGGAAAGTTGACCAACCTACACTCAAACTAAAAGACAACTTGGCTATCAAATGTGGACTCAGCAGGAGCCTTAACATCTGACCTCCTGGTCAAGTGAGGAATCTTTGGTCATCATTCTCAAGTGCCTTCCAGTTTCTCCTTTTAACAGTCATGGATACTCTTACTTTTCTTTCAACACCTGGTCTCCAGAGTCAGATACGCTACTGCACAGCTGTTATTTCATGAGATGGTACAAAAATTTATTTTTATAACAGAAGGAAAACAAAGGGACTCAGTTAAGCCAAGGCCTTTAATCAGAGTTCCTACAAGATCGTAGTGTACATGTTAACTTGCTGTTTATGTGAGTAGGACAAGGGGATACTGTTAAGGTTCTGCCAAGTTCCCAACATGCGCATACAAAAAAAGTGCTGTGTGTCCTTGAGCCTAACAGACACTTTCATATCCCTCCTCAGACATCATCATAAAGCAATGCCTGTGCTTTTGTGACAGAAGCAGAAAAAAATCAAAAGGAAGAATTTCTATTTCCCAAATGAACCAATCAGAACTTAATACCTCGAATTCCTCCCAATATGTAATAAACATTTTATATTCCTCTTTATCCCTTCCACTTTCAGCATGGAGAGACCCACTGAAATTGTTTCTTAGCCAGCAAGCAGATTAACAGATTAATTTTGCCTTTTTTTTTAAGGTTCTGATAGAGTTCTATTATTCCTTGGAAGCTATTTATAGACTTTTATTGAACAAACTATAAAATATGTAAATAAATCACAGTTAAAATTATAAAGATTAAAACAATGCTAAGAATAAGATTAGGTTACATAGCAGCATGCCAGAAATCCCTGACTAGTTTCTAGATGTAAGCTGCAAATCTGACCCTGAGCTTTAGGAAACAAGATAAGGTATAAGACAACAGTGCTTTTAGGACAAGAACAGATCAGTTGCTCAAGAGAAGCACAATTTTGTTTCTAGGAGTGAGAAGGGAGAGAAATTTCTCCTCTGAGTCCTTATAAATATTATCAGATACAATGGGCAGTACTCGATACAATGGACACTATCTTCAATAGTGTTCATACAACAGTTTATCACTTACAGCATACCCCAATTTGAACCAAGGGCATGATGCCAAAGTTCAATTGAGAAGAAGCAATTATATGAGGAAACAAAGTAATATTGTCCAAGTATACAACTGTCTGGTGTTCTGATTTAATCTAGGGATGAAAACCACAACATCTAGAGCAGCATTTCTCAAAAACTATATGTTTATAAGAATCTTCTGCCCTCCCAGCAAAAAAAAAAAAAAAGTGCCATTCATTGATTTAACATATTTATTCACTACTGTCTAACTGGGGATACGATGGTAAACAAAAAAGACACGGCTTTCTTCTCTCATGAAGTTTTCAATCTAGTGATGGCGGAGACAGACATCAAAGAATCACACAAATAAATATAAAATAACAACCATATATGAAGGAGGTAAAAGTGCTACGAGTGTATACAATGGGGAAAAATCATCTGTCAGGGAAGTCTGGAAGGCTTTCCCTGAGGAAGTCATGAATGAACTGAGATGATGAGTTAGCCTAGGAGAACAGGGGTAGGGAAGGGCCTCTGGCAGACAGAGAAAATAGGATGAGCAAAATTTCTTTGTATGAGAAGTGAGACAGGAACGGAGACAAGGCCAGTGTCACTGGACCACAGAGGAAAGGGGAGAAGCTGGTTCATAATTATACTGGAGTGACGGGTAGCACTAGGTCATGCAGGGCTTTGGGCATGTTCGGAGTTTATCCTAGAGAAATGAAAAAACACTGGACGTGTTTCCAGGAAAGGAGGCATTGTAATTAGATCTCCACTTTGAAATACAAATTTACTTGAGAGTGAAAAACAGATCTAGAGGAGAGACAAAACAGATACAGGAAAAGCAGGATGCCACTGCAACCATCCAACGTGAGTCCAAAAGAAGAATGGAACAGATATGGAAATGCTGATACTAGACGCACTCCACTCGAATACAGTCACTCTGTTACTGATAGGAATGTTTTTTCTCCAACAGTGTTGAGGCAAAAAAAAAAAAGAAAGAAAAAAAATTAGCTGAAAGCTACTAATATCGAGAAATGAATAGACCATTATCCTTCAGGCAATCCTCTGTGAATATTACAAACATTCCCATGATTAATACCTTTAAAATGTCACCTCATTATTGCTGAGTCCATTCCTTTGAATAGGGTCAAGATTCCCCTTAAAAATAGTAAGGATATGAATGAATAATATGTTAATCTTCTCTATCATAGCAGCACGTAATCCCAATCATTTAAGCCTCAAATTATTCAAAGAAGGCATTATAATTACCTGATGCAGTAATGAATGTATCAGTAGCATAATAAAGAAACATCTAAATTCAAGCAATGTAACTTCCTGGTGAACTTCCCAGTATAAATTTGGTGCAGAGTACACCATGAAGTTATTAAATTAAAAACCTTTTGAACAAAGAAAAGGAGTCCTTAGAGGGAGATTTATGCTTTTATTTAAACACATTTTCAGGGAATAACAAAGATTAAAAACAAATGATCTATACATTCAACTAAAGCACTTGGAAATGGGTAAACTGAAAAGAAGAGTGAAAATAATACATAAGAGGACATAAATCAACAAAATAGAGAAAAACAATAGAGAATACAAATAAAACTAAAAGTTATCTTTTAAAGAAGCATTACAAGTCCCCATTCACTACAGTACCAGGTTGTCTTAGTCCTGCAAGCATTCAAATCTAGATAGGAACAAACAAAAAGTGTAAATGATTCCATTTTAGCTGTAGTAAGTTAACTTTGTTTCCCCATAAAGGCCAAAATATTGCCTGGAACAGAACCTTTCAAAAGCTTGGGGCCATCAGAGGATTATGTATATATGACTTCAACAAATAATTTAAAAACATTCCTCAGCAATTTTTTGTCTATACTTTTTGTCATCTAATTATTTCACTATTTGTCTATCTTCAATTCCACCTAATGTGTTCATGATAAACTAATATTAATTCTGAAGTAAAATAACATCTTAATCCAAATTTGTAGTGCAAAAATAAAATTATTTTTATATCATCGTATAATACGATTGCTAACAATTACTGAGCACTTACTAGGCTGCCAGGCATGTTGGGTCAGTTCATTTAACCCTCATGTTAACTCTATGAAATACAGTTGACCCTTGAACAACACGTGGGTTAGAGGTGCTGACCCTCCACATGTAATTTATAGTCGGCCCTCTATATCAGAGTTCCTCAAAATCATGGTTCCGTATCTGCAGATTCAACCAACCCAGGTTCCTGTAGTACGTAGTCTTCCCTATTGGAAAAAAAAATCCAAGTGCAAGTGGACCCAGGCAGTTCAAACCAGTGTTGTTCAAGGGTCAACTGTAACTATTATTATCCCCATTAAACTGGTGAAGAAAGGAGACAAAAAGCTTAACTAACTCTGCTAGTAGACGACAGAGCTAGAACCCAGCCTAGGCCGTCTGATTCCCAGGCCCATCTTTCTTAACCCTGTTGCTATAATAGTCACAACATGTGTTTGGTCTTAGGAAGAAAGTGCAAATAGCTAAACCCCTTAATAGTAGCTGATATAGAGATTAAGAATCGTACCAAATGGTGGATAGCACATGAGGGTGTTTACTGTAAAAATTTTTTCAACATTTTTGTATGTTTAAAGTAATAAAATTTGGGGAAAAAGAAACTTCAACACATGATTTGGGTGGTATTTTAAGAGATGATACAGAGAAACTGCTGCAGTCTGGAAGTTGCATTTCTGACATGTAAAGTAAATGTGCTATACTCCAATAAAAATTAATTTAAAAAAAGAGTAAATGTGAGTTACTTCAATTCCACAGGAGTTATTTTAATATTTGTCAGGAAACAGAGCCACCAGCGTAGACCAGTTGGACTGATGCTATAGGGTTTTCTTTTTAATGAATAGTATGTTTTTAAGTGCTCAAAGGAAAACTTTTTTATTGAACAGATTAAAAAAAGAGGTAAAAAGACTTGATCAAATCATGAGAGCTGGAAAATGGGTCTCCCTATTTCATTTCAGGGTTCCAAGCAAGCTGATAAAAAGGGGTGCAGTTCAGGTAACCGCCTACCAAATGAAATTCTCTACATCAAAGTCAGAGAGGGGAAGAAAAGAGAGGAATGTTGAATGAAACGAAAATTGCTATGTTATTACTAAGGCCTGCCATTCAATTAAAACAAGACGGGGCTAAGCATCAACATCCAGAAAAGAATGTGTAATACTTAATAAGGTAGTTGGCTTTGACCCAAACCAAAATCAAAGAGCCAAAAAACCTCTCTTATTTAATGAGGACCCAGGGCTCTGGCAAAGTGAGGTCACCTGAACCTGGAAATTAAAGTAGGAGTGTTAAACAAGAAAAGTAACCAACAACAGATTTCTTAAAAGGACTATTTAATGCTTTAAACTTGTGATATGTTAAAACTGAATACTTAAAAAAAATCATAGCAGAAGAAGAAAGGTTCTAGAGCCGGAAGGATGCGGGTTCAAATTCTGCTTCTAGGTACATGACCTTGAACAAATGATCCCAACCTCTAATATTCAGTTTCCTCAACTACAAAATGTAATGAATCAATTTACCAGCACAGAATTAAGGACTAAGTGAGATAAAGTTAGGTAATTACTTAGCACTGTACCTAGTAGACAGCCCTCAGCAAGTTTCCTTTCTTCTTGTGATCTACTTGAAATACATGCATTTGAATAAAATGGGTATGCTAGACTACAGGGACTTCCACAGAAACTGGGAAAGGTTATAAATCCAAGGAGCATGGATTCTAACGGGAAATTTTTCTTGTTTTCCTTCAGAGAATAACAATGAAAAACTATCTGAAACAAGTAGAAGCAGAAAGGAATCTGGGGTAGACTAAGTTTGGAGTCTGTTCCTGAGGGTATTTCTACTTATCCTATCATTAAGCAACACCTAGCAGCGACAGTCTGTGTGAAAGCTTCCATATTTCCAAAGTCTCCTGAATGCAGCAAGACACAAGATGGAGTATAATACCTAGTATTCAGAGGGATTATGATGACAATACATATTCATGATGATCCTAAGTAACTAAGAAACAGCTAAGTCAGTAACTGTCTATTTAGTAAGACAGGAAGGCATGCCATGTATTTTTTTTGAGTTCCTTCAAAAAAATTCACAAATTTAGTTTCTGATAAAATCTTTGTTAATGCTTAATTCCCTGTCCCCATCCAATGCCAGCTAGAATAAGTACTGCTGTGTATTAATTCATGAAATTAAATTTTTAAACACATCCTTAAACTTGTATGTTTAACATCATGAAGGAAAACCATACCATTCCTCAAACTTCCTTCATGCCATGAGCAGAGACTGTAACATAATTAAAACTGAATTAGCTTGCCATAATTCTTTTTGAGACTACATTTAAAAAATTCCTTTTTTTTGGCCCCGCCATGTGGCTTGCACAATCTTGGTTCCCCGACAAGGGACTGAACCCAGACCACGGCAGTGAAAGCCCAGAATCCTAACCAGTAGGCCTCTCCCTAAAATTCTTTTTTATATTTCATTCACTATCTTTGCTATCTCACTAAGCTAAAATTCATTTACTTTCATTCCCTTTCAATTTATCCTTTTGATTTAGGTCCTCTGATGTTGACCAGAGAAGCTAGAAATCCAACAGAAATGAACCTCAGCAAATAAAATACCCTTAGAATTTGAAAGCCAGAAAACAATCTTCTAGGCATCATGATATCAAAACAAAAGTTGAAGAAGTCTTGTTGAATGAATCTATAATGAGCTGGGTAAAACTGCCTGTGACCCAATAATATCCAAAAAGGATACTTGGTATATAAGTGTCCAATATCCCAAATTAACTGATAACCAGATTAACTATAATATGAGGAACTGGGGCTCCAGGATTTGGGGAGTGTGGTGGGAGTATATATATTTTTTAAATCCAAAATAGCCTTTGCCTGAAGTATCCAACTAAAGTACCTTTCTTCGTTCTGCCTTGGCCTGCTTCAAGTCAGCTCTGGTATCCCTGAATGTGACATGATCAGGGATTGTGTGGTCATTAGTTTAGTGTAACAAGGTCATATATTAAAAGGCCATATCAAGTGAATTTACTGTCAGTATCTGAATATTCAATTTCCAAGTTAAGAAGGTATTTTAGGTACAGTTTAGAACTAGAATCTCCTTGTGTGTTTTATATATTGACATGTTATGAATTAGATGAAGTATAAATGTACATTATTAATGCAAGAGAAAAATGTCACAATTGATGATTATGAAAGCTATTTTACATACAAAAGAAATTAATTTTCAAATAGTCAAACAGAAAAATAGAGAAATAATACTGCAAGAGTTAGTTGATGACTTTAGAAAGAATATTATATCCTTTTTGAACTGACAAATAATTATAAAAATTTAAATAAAAAATGCAAAGTAGAATAATAGAAATTATATGTCATAATTCTAACTTTGTTCAATTATTTGGCATACTAATATTCACATCATTCAACAAAATAACTTCTAAAGACTATGTTTAGTTTTTAATTATTTAATTCCATAAATCTTTCAAGAAAAAAAAATCCCATTTGGGAATTCATATCTTTGGTGGATAAATGAAAAACAAAATGTTAACTTTGCTACCTCAAAATTTCATGAGAAAAAACTCCAGTTATGTGCAACATAATCAATCATGTTTGCCCCAGAGAGTTAAAAAATATATAAAAAAGAAAATGTTAGAGGAAAAAAATTCCGTCAACTATCTTGAATTCCACTAATCTCAGCTGAAAATGACCCTCCATTCATGGTCATGTGCATTACAGTAATCACAGGAGCACCTAACAAGAGGCAGTGCTGAAAATTATTGTTACTGTACTGTAATGTCCTATTTTAAAAATTAGATCACTAAAATTTCTAATAATAAATTGTAATAATTTGAGGGACAATATTTCAGATTTATTCACATATTTCAAAAGTTTAATCTATGGCCTCAGCCCTAGCTTTAGTCAAATACTGCTTTTCACACTTGGACATTTGGCATTCGGAAAAAAAAAAGTATATATATATATATATGTAATATATTTCTAACTTAGATGCGTTATTCTATTTCATTTTTATTTGCTTGCACAAAACATAATTTTAAAACAGACTCCTATGTACTCTAAGGGTGTAGAAATCAACCCACAACCTCCTTTATAGGCCAAAGAGTAGAGGTTATAAAGAACTTAACCCCACACACAAGTACCAGTGATCTAACATTTTATTGTCAGCTGCAAATATTCAAGGAAAATCCAAGCAAAGAGGTATCGGTTCTTCTGACCTCTTACGAATTTTCAATGAATTCCCTTAATAGTTTGAAACTTATGTTTTCTATAGTTAAAAATTTGTAGATTTAAATTAGTTAATTTCATTGATTTCCTAATCCCTTTTAAAATAATGTGAAAAAAGTAATATCCTTTATAAATTCAACTTTTAATGTTTTAAGATTTAGAAAAACCCTTTGTCATATAAGATGAATTTATAGTGAACTAGGATGAAATTGTCTGTGATCAATACCTCAAAAAAAAAAAAAAAACCAAAAAAAAAATTTTTAAGTGTCCCAAATCCAACCCAGCATCTGGTATCAGATTTCCTATCTTTATGACAAAATAGAGGCAACAGAGAGTACTGAAACCGAATGCCATAAGACACAGATTGTGCTTCTCAGCTGCTTAGCCACCTTGGTCAAGTTATTTACCCTCTAAATCTGTTTCCGAAACTATAATATGAAGACCTTAATATCTGTTCTTTCTATATGGACCAAATGAATTCAAGTACGTTAATGATAAACAGCAACATATGTATAATATTGAGAATCATGAGTTCTAAATCTAGGTTATTTTTGTACCACTTTTATAAACAGATTACTTTTATGTGGTTTTACGTTATAATTTTAATGATAATTAACTTAGGACACCTTAAAAACTCCTCGTTTTACATGACTAAATTGGCATTCTGATATATATATATACATTCTCATGTGATGAAGATGTCTATTCTACCATAAAAGTGTGGGCTCTGGAGTCAGATTATTTGAGTTCCCACTGATTTACTCTGTGAATGTGGGAAATTTACCAATCTCTTGTTTACTGGAGTCAATGCCTTCCCTCACTAGGCAATTAGTTAATTTATTCTTCCAGTTTCATTGAGATATAATTGACATACAGCACTGTGTAAGTTTAAGGTGTACAGCATAATGATTTGACTGGTTGTTTGTAAAACCAGACATTGTGTAGGACATCAAAGTGAACTCTGATGTAAGAAAAGGCATCTGCAACTGTTTAAATGAAAATTATTGACTTCTTAAGGTAGGAAGGGAGATTGGAAGTAATCTAGTTCAACTACCTTATTTCACAAATAAGAAAAATAATCATGAAAAAGAAGAGAGCATTAACCAAGCTAGAGGAAAAACTAGGATCAGAACCAAGGTTTCATTCAGAAAACAGAGCTCTCTTAAATATACCACATTTCAATCCCAAACAATTCAAGAAGTAAAGGCTAGAACTTACTGGATTACTTCCCCATGCAAACTTAATGAAGGGTTAAAAATAACACTGCAGGTAGGAGTTTGCATTCTGGATTCTTACCTAGGCTCTATCTGTGGGATCTCAGAGAAATTACTGAACATTGCAATACTATATTACCTCATGGGATTAATGTGCGAATCAAAGGAAAGCCCCGTTACAAATGGAAAGTGTAATCATCTTCTTCACCCTCACCTCTTCACACTCTCCGGTGTAAGGTTTCAATTGCTATGTGGGGGAGAGAAAGGAAGGGGAAATATAAACTACTACAATTCTGACTAGCTGGAGTTTTGGTGATCTCAGTTTACATGAGGAAGGAAAGCGGGGAGAGGAGGGAAAGAGGGTGGGAAGGTTGTTCATCATGGGCAAAGAATAACTTCCTCCCAAAGGAAAGTATTACCCATACCTCCTATCAGTTAGACTGTGAGAATCACAAGCTCTCATACTGATCATGTTAAAATTATCCTTTTCCCCAGTGTAGGCCCTTAAAACTTTTTACCTTTAGCATATTTCAAAAAATATGTAACAATTACTTGGGCACGTATTTATCTTTCCTTCTCAACTGTAGATGTGTCCAGAGCAGGGCCTCATAGTATTTAGCCTTTAAGAGTTATCTGTGAGTTGTTTTAATTAGGTCAACATCCAGCTGAAATATAAAGCTAGGTGGCTGGAGCTGTGCCTAAGAGAACTGGCTGAAAGGGAAGAACTGAATGCAAAGAGAGACAAGAACTTTAATCTCCCTTTGACTTGCTCCAACTCCTCCACCTCTATTAATTAATTCTAAAGATCTATGCAGAAGTCCTCTTCTAACAGTCTACAAAAATATTTAAAGGAAAGTACAAATGGGTGTTTTTTTTTTAAAGTTAACTCATTTGGCAAACACATCCTATGCAAAATGTTCACCATATAAAACATGTACAAGAAAATTTTTTAAAAGAAAAAATTGTGCATTCTGTGAATTTCCATTTACATGTAGAATCTCATTCTCATGTAAACAATCACAGTAATATTTTAATTTGTATAATCATAGCAATTGTAAATAAAAATCATAGATTTAACTTTTTTCCTGTATCTTTTTTCCAATATGTTTTCAAAAATGACAAAAAAAGAATATCCTTTAGACAATGCCAAGCTCCAAATACCAGAATTCATATATCTTCTCCATCTAATTCACGGAAAGTTTTATTACAGTATAAAATAACTATAATATGAAAGCACAGAATATTTGGGGATTCCACAGATTAGTCCATTTTTCCCCAAATTTCTTAAGAATTACCCAGGGAGCCCATTAAAAATACAGATTAGGGGCTTCCCTGGTGGCGCAGTGGTTGAGAGTCCGCCTGCCGATGCAGGGGACACGGGTTCGTGCCCCGGTCCGGGAAAATCCCACATGCCGCCGAGCGGCTGGGCCCGTGAGCCCTGGCCGCGGGGTCTGCGCGTCCGGAGCCTGTGCTCCGCAACGGGAGAGGCCACAGCAGTGAGAGGCGGCCCGCGTACCGCAAAACAAACAAACAAACAAACAAAATACAGATTACCACAATCCTCCCCTAGAGATTTTTTTTCCCCCCTAGAGATTTTGATTCAGTTGCTCTGGACAGGACAAAAATCTTTACTCCTCAAAGTGATTCTGATGATTAGCTAATATTGATTTAGTACAGTGGTTCTCAATTTGATACATGTTAGAATTAACTGAGGAGCTTAAAAAAATCTTAAAGCTCAGACCAATGGAAACAATTTCAACATTTTTTAAAAAGCTCCCCAGAGAAGGTTGAGAACCACTGATTCTGTAGAACTCGAAAAATTCTTACACAACCCTCTTAACAATTAAGAGACTAAGCCTGCTCAAGTTCACAAAGCTAAGTGGTAGCAAAGTTGGAGCTAGAACCACTTCTCCTGAATCCTAGTTCACTTTGTTTTTAGATATAGTTGTTTTGTTTTTCGTGTAGGTTGACTAAAAAAGGTGTGAAGATAAAACTTCTTGCCTCAGAATAGTACGGCCACTTACCAAATGGATAAATTAAAACAGAGCTAATCTTTTTGCTTCAGAAATCACTAGAAAATATTTTTCTTAATCCTAATATAAAACAAAGAAAAGACTAAATACACTACTGCTTAATCCCTACTTCCTACAACCAAGCTGGTTATATATCTTACAAAGAATTATTTAAAATTTTATTTTAAATTTCTAACTATTTTAAAATTTCAAATTCTTTTTAAAGTTTGGCATCACAGTTCCTTACTAGAAAATTAATTCGATATCTGAATTGGGCAACATGGTTGCTTCCTTATGTAGAATACATAATTCTACATATTGAAGTTGCTCTGTGAACTAACAGAGGAGAACAGATTTCCTTCTTTCACACAAAAGAAAGAATTTTAGGCTGTATTTGCAAAACCCCATCATTGGTTTGTCCACAGACAGAGTGGGAAACTTCGCAGGTTATTAGTTAACCCATTCCAAGAATTTCATTTTAATAACAGGATAATGTAAAATAATCATGAAAAATGTGTCAAGTGCAAGCTTACATACCCATAATTTTTTTAAGAGCATCTTTGACTTTCTAAAAAATTACGACACGTTTAATTAACTTCCTTCTGGCTGTCTACATTTATTATTACTGTACCAAGATTGTTAAAATAACATTTTTATCCCTCTCAAAGTTGCCAGATATTTCGATATTTCAAATTTCAGTAATGTTTGTGATTTCTACTTTTGGATAAAAAAAAAAAAGTGTTTGGTATACTTTACCAAAACAGGTCACATTACTCCACAGGCAAAACTTCAGCAATCTGTATACAGCCTAGAGTACAACGTATACTTTTGATTAATGCTATTCACAAGGGAGTAACTGCCGGGGTTCTGGATCTTTTAAATATTCTAAATAAGAATCAGATGCAATGGATTTTGTTCCAGCAATTTTAATGAATGAAAGCCCACCCTTTCTTTTTTAACGATTAAGATGGATATCAATATGAATTCAAAACCTAACCGAAACTTAAGGATGCTACTTGCGCTATTTAAAATAGTAAATACCCGCAAACCGTTAAACGGAACGAAGAACAGGCCTCTTAAGCCATAGTAAAGATAAAAAATCAGAATCTCAGTTAAATGTTCAAATGATACATCACAGTATTTAGAAAATCGGGCTAGACTGGACGATCCGTGGAGTTTTTACTTTAGGAGAGATCTGTGCTACACTCAGGTTTGCAAAGTCTAACTATTTTGTGTTAACATTTGAAACTTGCCATTTCGAACTGCGAGGGGTAAGCCTGTACACATACACGGCCTTTAGGAGCTGCTTAAAATTTTCCTAGAAAAACACCAAAAAACCACACATGTTTATTTTTAGGAGTGTACTAGGGTAGTAGTCAAATAAATCACCAGTTATTGACAATTCTTGGCGGGTCCTCGTCGGACTGGGACGCCGGGGCCCGCACCGGGAACCGCTTCCTCCGAGCGCGGACTGGACCGCAGCCCCGAGCCGGCGCGCGGGAGCCGCCCGGCGCCGCCGAGCCCGCCCGGGGGCGGGGGGCTCGCACGTGCGGCCGGGGGCGGGGCCGGCCGGGAAGGACCCCGCGCGGGGAGGCGGGCGCGGCCGGGCCGGCCTCCCCGCGGCCACGGGCCCGGGCTCTCCATCCGGGCGCACGTCATGGGACGGATGGAGCCACACAGAGACGTCTAAGTCATGCAGGAGGCGCGCGGCCCCGGCCCGCTCCCGCCGCCCCAGACCCCTCCTCTCAGCCGACAGAAAGACAGACAAGAAGGGTTCCCGACCTGTCGTGCCCTGCATGTTCAGAGTCTGTCATGTTTGGTCAAGAACGGGGCGGGGCTGGAGGGCAGGTCTGCGAGGCCGGCGGCGGCGGGGCGCGGGGAGGATCCCTGCGCCGCCTGCGGGTACCTGCTCCCGGCCGCCGCCGGGAGGTGACGAAGTGGTAAAAACTCACGGTTACTAGTGAGCGACACAGACACAGACTTTCCAGTCTATTAACAACCACGCCAGAGAGGTGGGGCTCTAACTGCAAACACTGGGCCACGGCCCCGCGCTGCCGGCGCTGCCGTTTTAGTCTCTATTCGCCGCCGGTGGCTGAGGCTTGGGAGCGGGCGGGCGGCGCGCAGCGACGCGGGGATTTGGACAGTGGCCGTAACGGTGATTTCTCCTCACCAACATGGCGGCACCCGCGACAGGCGACTCGGTAAAATGGCGCCTGCCGCAACACCTAGCCCGGGACTAAAGGGCAGGAGAGATTCCTCCGCGTGCCGCGGCCCTTGCCCAGCCCGCCGGGGCCGAGCGCGCCGCCCATTGGAGGAGACGCCCCGTCAATCACCTCCGGGGGCGAGCTCTCACGCTTCCTCTGCGAAGCGGCGGAGGAGGCAGTCTCTGATGGCGGTGCCGGGCGGTGCTTGTAGTTCAGGGAGGGGGTGGCGTCCCGCGGGACCTGCAGTCCTTCCGCGCCTCCAGGGCCGGTCCGCGCCGGTCCGAGGCTTTCCCTGCGAGACGCCGCCTCCCAGTGATGGGGAGTTTCAGACGTGTCCTAACAAACGGGCCCTTAAAGCCATGAGCGGTTGTGAGCCCGGGTGGGGTAATAATAACTCGCGGCTGCTGAGTCGTCATTTATTCCGTTTCTTGAGTCGTCATTAAAAAACAAAAAACAAAAAACCTTGGTTGCTTAAATAATGGGGAAATGTACTTTCTCGTTCAAGGTTGTAGCGAATGTCTCTTTTTGTAATGTTTAATACTCAGAATCACGTTGTGAGGAAAACTTGGCATGTAACTTTTTCTGATATTTAATATTAAATTTACCTACCCGGTTATTAGTTAATAATGACAGAAAAATCGTTAAAAGAATCATATAGGTTTTGAATTATTTCATAAAAACGTTGATATTTTATATGCAAAATACATACGAATATTTTATAAATAAAAACAACTAGCTATTACATTTCTTTACACTTATGGACGTGATCTTCAGAAAAAGAATTTTTAATGACAACATTTAGGCCTGTTTAGTGTGCTACTTAGTTTTGAAGGAAGGTCCTTGTTTTTTATTAACGTGATGGATTGATTAATCCTCTCAAATATCTGACTTCCTTTGAGTAAATGTGTTTTGCTGATGCATAAGTGCAGTGCATTTAGAAGCAATTGCAATTAGATTAAATTTTCAATTAAAAAATGTGGATATGTGTATTGAAAAAAATCGCGCTTTTTTCTTTTTTTCTAAGTTGAATGCAGCCGTTGACAGGAGATGTACACTGATGGATAATTCTGGAGGCACTTGCCACGTTTGGACATAATACATTTCTAGGAAACTTTAAAAAGCAGCTATATGAGCGTTTGGAGTTGCATTAGAATCTCTACTTTGTCTCTATTGTAGCTATGTTACTTAGATCTTACTGTAGCTAATTAGGAGAGACATTTCTTTGCAGTTTTCCGAGAACGTTTGAGGTAAACAGTTGCTGTTCCTTCTTTGCACTTCAGTTTTTCCTCTCCCCTATAGGTGGGGGCATCAGGATCTCTTTCGAACTTTCTTTAGGGCCTTTGGTTTGCTGTGGTGTGGAACAATGAATACAGTTCTCCCTAGAGGAAAAGCCTCCTTCCTAACCCTTGATGCACACCACTTAATAGGCCATCAGGCCCTGGTCTTTTCCCTTGGGTAGCTGAAAGGGAGTGACAATGTGGGTGGTATGGAGGGCAGGAGGTGGTGCTCCTTTGAAGCTATGTGTTTCTAATCTAAAAGTGCTCAGAGATGTTAGATAAAATATATCTAAGTTGAGGGCTAATCCAAACTCAGCATTCCTCACCTTTAACTGCGTAAATTAAGAAGGGGGCTTCCCTGGTGGTGCAGTGGTTGAGAGTCCCCCTGCCGATGCAGGGGACACGGGTTCGTGCCCAGGCCCGGGAAGATCCCACGTGCCGCGGAGCGGCTGGGCCCGTGAGCCATGGCCGCTGAGCCTTTGCGTCCGGAGCCTGTGCTCCACAACAGGAGAGGCCACAACAGTGAGAGGCCCGCGTACCGGAAAAAAAAAAAAAGAAGGCATGCATTCATCACAGAGATTAAACGAGGTCGTTAGTTTTCAACCACGTAAATGTTACCTAACATTGAAAGATGGACCATAAGAACTGCAGAACTCTCTGCACATAACAACTCCAGGGAAACCTCTGCCCCAAGAGACAGCTGTATTCTAGCATGACTTCTAGCAGCATAAGACCAGACCTTTAGGAGGACTCCCACCTCCCATTAAAACGCCCGTCTGAGAAAGCTCAATGCTGCCAGGAGAATTACTGTTTGTTCTAGCCAACACATGACACAGGCCCCTGACCCCTGTACTTTTGTTTCTCCTACAATTCAGGAGTGTCTTTCTCAAGGACCTAAAAGCCATTCCTTTGAAATGTAATCATCAGGAAGATAAGCCCCTGTCTCCCAGTCTCTGGCGGGGGTGGGGCATTACAAATACCTGTTTTAATCACATTCTTTGGAAATTTTCCAAAGAAAAACAAGCACCTGGATATTAGCCCAGGCTTTGCAAAAGTGCTTTCAAAATGTTGCCTCCAAATAAGATTAAGATACTGACACAGATGGCAGGCTCCATCTCCAGAAAAGACGGCGGTGGTCCCTTCTCTAGTTCATGCTCTCTGATAGCCTCAGATGGAAAAGGTCAGGATTGGTCCATAGAACACTTCAGGTGTCTGTCTCAAACGTAGAATTCAGAGGTCAATAAGTCATATCAGGGGAATTCCCTGGCCGTCCAGTGGTTAGGACTCCCAGCTTTCACTGCTAAGAGCCAGGGTTCAATCCCTGGTCGGGGGACTAAGATTCCCAAGCTCCACAGTGCAGCCAAAAATAAAAAAAGTCATCAGAACTTCCTTAAGCCTGTTTCTTAAATACTTGCCTCCAAATTCTTTATTATTCTTCCCCAAAGATAATGAACTCAGAGGCAGCTCTCAGCAGTTGTGAAAGCATTTTCTGATGCAAAAAACAAAAAAAAAATAGTCTTTATTTTAGGATATCACTTATGTACACCTGCAGTAGAAATGTGGGTTTGTTTGTTTTTTCCAGTAGTAGGAATGGTATGTGCTGAGCTCTATATATCCCTGACCCCCACCTTTTAATCTTAGAAGAATTGAATCACTGATTTGTTTACTCAGCAAGGATTTATTGATCATGTCAGTATGCTTTAGATATTGTGCTATTTTCTGAGCACAGAGTTGTGGATAAACTACTTGGGATGTCTGTTCTCATGGAGCTTAGAGTCTAATAATTTGCACTTGTGAAGTTTGCATTTATCAAAATACTAATTGGGGTCAAGGGTGCTTACTCAGTTAAAATTGAACTTGACTGCATATAATGAAAACTCAGCTATATGGCTTAACTTAAAACAGGTTTTAAGTTTCTTTAATTACAATATATCTGGATGTAGGAGTCCAAGACTGATGCAAGTGCTCACAGAAGTCATTATAAACACAGGCTCCTGTTGGCTTCTTGCTCTGAAATTCATAGCCCAAAGCTTTCATCCTTAACTTCTAGCTCAACTATCATGTGTTCTAGGGCATGGTCTATATAATATCTATTCTTTAAAATGTATTGATGCTTTATGTACATGATTAATTTTTATAAATATTCCATGCATGCTTAAGAAAATATAAATTCTCTCAAATGTCCGTGATTCTGTTTCAGAAAAGTTTATTTTTTATTTTCTCCTCCCACGAACCTCCCAAGCTGCCCCCATCCCAAGCTCAAGACACACACCATGGACAACATTTCAAAGTAGCACCTCCTCCTGTAAACTCCACCATTACCCTTGGATCCCCAGTGGTTTCTTACAATTTTCTGTTTCTTGTTACTTTGTTAATATTTTACTCTATTTGCTTTAGTGTACTACTAGTTATCTATATTTCCCTCTATCCATCCATCAATCCATCTAATTTTTTGACACATTTACTTGTTTTTTCTGTGGCTGATTTCAAATTTTTCTCTGCTTTTCTGCAGTTTCACTATGATGTGTCTAGGCGTGAATTTCATTTAATTATTTTGCTAGGTATTTGTTGAGTGTCTTGATGTGTGGATTGCTATGTTTCATCAGTTCTGGAAAATCTTAGCCTTTTCTCTTCAAACATTTCCTCTGCCTTGTTCTCTTTCTCTTCTCGTGATTAAAGTTAATTATATTTAGACATTTTGATTTATTATTGCTATTTCTAATAGTCTCTTTTGTAGATTCTTTTTTTAAAGGTGGGGAGGTCTCTCTGGATAGTTTCTTCTGACTTGTCTTCCAGTTCACTAATTTCCTCTTCCACCCTGTCTAGTTTTCTATTAAAGAGTGTCTTATTAATCAAGGTTCAGTCAGAGAAGCAGAATCACTAAGAGATAGATACGTTTACAGGCAGTTGGTCTTATACAGTTGTGGGAACTGTTTAAAATAATCTCTGTAAAGTTTTTGTCTGAGTCTAGAACTTAAGATCTTCAAGGCACGGGTTCAGGAAGGGAAGTTGGATGTAAAGAAGGACAGTAGAAATGAACTGGAACCCTTAAGGACAAACTAGAACCTGTATTAGTCTCTCACCACATCCAACTTTTATGATGTGGGTGCTTTGAAGGAGAATCTTGTGCCTTTTATCATGGAGCTAAACATACCTTGCCCAGAATTTGGAGAAGCTGAAGGAAGATCTGTGAGAAAGTGTGTCAGCTGAAGGTCTGATTGTTGCCCCATTTCAGCAGGGTGAACTAGCAGGTAAATGATAATGTGCATGTGTTGCACCAGCATCTGTCACCCCTGCAGTAACTTCCTGAGTATAAAAACAATATGACTGCTCTTTCACTTCCACCTTCCAAATTTTGTGCAAAAATCTCTCTGATAGCCCATTCTAACTGGAAACATGCAAGGATAGGAATCCTGCAAAATGTAGAGCAGCCCAGCCGAGATGACACACTAGAAAACCACCAAGTACACACCTTTCAACTAGGCACCCATATGTACCACTTTAACTCATACTTAACTTCCATCCAGAATAACAACAATAGTAAAGTCATGCCTTTGCCTATTATGATGCAGCTACACAATGTTCAGCCAAAAACATGTTCACCCTTTCCCCTAAAAAGGATAAAAACTCTCTTTTCCATCTTTGGGTGATATTTATTCTTCTAGTTTTTCCTTTAGCTCAGTCACACTCCTTTCATATCAAATAACTTGAGTCATGAGATATAAAGTGAACTACTATTAATATATCATGTGTTATAGGAGAACGGGAGAGGGGAAGATTTCATATATTATGTAAAATATACATATTTATATTTCACACGCATGTATGTGTGCACATACACATTCATATCAAATTGAGCATGAAATACTCATAACCACTACAATCATTTTTGCTACTGGCCATTTGGGACTCAATCTACAAACATATGTATAGCTTTTTATAGTCTTTATCTGAAAAGGCTAGTATCTGAAGCCTTTGCAGGTAAGTTTTTCTTGCTTGCTGATTTTCCTGTGTGTGTGTGTGTTTTTTTTTAACCTATCACTTTAATTTCCTTTGGTTGCCTGGTTATCTTTTGCTGTATGCTGGACATTTTATGTGAAAAAGTATGTATGGTAATAATTTTTTTTTTAACTTGGGATCTTAGCTCCCCGACTGCGGATGGAACCTGCACCCCCTGCAGTGGAAGCGTGGAGTCTCAACCGCTGGATCACCAGGAAGTCCTATAATTTGAGTTTTGAAATACAGCACTTTCCTCCAGTGAAAGGATACTAAAGGTAGCTTAATTCAATTTCCCTCTTAATTTTTAGTAATGATTCATGTACAAAAGAAGGTGACTGCCAATAATATAAACAACAGGGGAAAGTACAGCTTCTCTGGGAAGATGTCTGGCTTCAAAGGACTTCCCTTGTCTTGTCTGTGAAGTGGACCCTGATTCCTGCCAGGAGTCAAATAGTCCTTCACTAAGAGAAGCAAGTCAGGCTCTCTATCATTGGTCCAACCTACCTTTTGAGGTTTTTTACCCCACGATTCCCTTATACTGGCATTATATTAAGCAAAACTAAATAATTCCCCATTTTTCAGACTGTACTTTATTTTCCTGCCTTGATACATTTCTCTCCACGTGTGATGCCCATTTAACTTCATCTCTTCGAATGGAAATTACCTCAAGACCAAGCTCAAATATACCCCTTTTAAGAAGCCTTCCCAACCAATGTGCTTTTTTCTCTTCTGAATCCTCTTGGCACTTAGTACCCACTTTTTTCCCCCCAACTAACCCTGGGCATCTTCATTTCAGAAAAGCCCCCATCAACTGTTTTTTTTTTTTGGTACGTGGGCCTCTCACTGTTGTGGCCTCTCCTGTTGTGGAGCACAGGCTCCGGACGCGCAGGCTCAGCGGTCATGGCCCACGGGCCTAGCCACTTCGTGGCATGTGGGATCCTCCCGGACCGGGGCATGAACCCGCGTCCTCTGCATCGGCAGGCGGACTCTCAACCACTGCGCCACGAGGGAAGCCCCTATCAACTGTTTTTTAATAGACTTTGTTTTAGAGCACTTTTAGGTTTATACAAAAATTGAGAAGTACAAAGTTTCCTTGCCCCCCCAAAAAAGTTTCCCCCATTATTTACATCTTATGTTAGTTTGGTATATTTGTTACCATTGTTGAACCAATATTGATACATTAACATCCACAGTTTACATTGGATTCGCTCTGTGTTGTACATTCTATGGGTTTTGACAGACATATAACAACACGTGGCCCTCATTACTGTGTACAGAACAGTGTCCTGGCTCTAAACATCTGCTGTGCTCTTCCTATTCATTCCCCCTTCCCTACCCTACCCCCAACCCAGCACTTGGCAACTGCTGATTCCAAATAATTGGCCCAAAATCCTGGAACTAATAAGCAATTAAAGCAAGGTTACTATACAAAAGTCAATTGCTTTCCTACCTACTAGCCATGAACAACTGAAATGTGAACTTAAAATCATTTACATTAGTACCAAAAAAAAAAAACCCTGAAGTGTAAAGCTAACAAAATATGTACATAATCTATATGAGGCAAACTACAGACCTCTGATGAAAGAAATGAAAGAAAATCTAAATAAATGGATATTCCTTCATTGAATTTTAAAAGCAAGCTCTCCACTCAGTGAGAATCAGTGACTGGCAGAGCAGAGGGGCAACCACTCATTACAGCCCTTTATTGGCTTGGGCTGGTTACACAGGACCCACCTCTTAAATCAGAGATTTAGAAATGCCTTCCTTCACAATGATGGTTAACAAAAAAAATCCCCCAAACAAAGGTAGCCCCACAGGTGTGCAGCTTCCAGTGAAAAGCCCAGGGCCCTCACCCCTGTTAGTTGCAGCAGGGAAAGAGGCGCCAAGATAAAATACAAACAAGCGTTTCGTATACATGTATAAGTCCTAAATATTGCCTGGAACGTACTCCTACTAAAATGTAAAAAAGTTATTTGTAGCTTAGCCAAAATTCAAATGTAACTGTGTCTCCTGTATTTCTATTTGTGATATCTGGCAACCCTACTCCAAGGCCTCACTGTGGCAGAGACTTAGAACGAGGAAAAACAAGTATCTTAGGTGTATTCTGTGGTTGATATTTTTCAAAGCCTTTCAACTCTTTTCTCTCAGGATCTTACTACAAGTCTGAGAGGAAAGAAGAACAAGCATTTCCATTCTCATTAACAAGATGGGAAAAAAACCCAGACAACCCCCCCACCCACCCCAAAAGAAAAAAAAAACACACAGAGCAAAAAAACAAAACAGGGAACAAGAAATGGAGGGACGCCTACCCAGGTCAGGAACACAGCTGGCTCTGATCATTCTTAAGCCCACCTGTTGAATTAGCCCAGGTTCAACCTTGGAATCACCTAGGGAACTGCCCAAAACCTGCTGATGCCCGGACCCCACTCCTAAAGTCTGGGCGTCTTTTAAAAACATTTTACCTACCTACTTATTAATTAATTTAAATCAATTTTTTTTTTAACCTTTGGACCCCCTCCACACATTTCTCTTAGCACGTGGTACTTTCAGTGGACTTTTCGGCCTTAAAGCCATCTTTATTTTAATCTCATTAGATTGTAAAGAGTCTGCAAGTCGCAAAATCAGTCCACCGCTCTGGTTACTCATCTGAAAATGTGGGAGGTAACAGTGTATTTCTTAGAGGGCTGTTGTTAAGATTAGGTGAGCAAAAATGTGAAATGATGCCTGGTACAAAGTGAGCGCTCAAATAAACGTCAGCTACCATGCCTTAGAAACACTGTGACTTCGATCGAAGAGTTTTCACTAAAGGGAAATAAAGCAGGACTAAGTTTTAAAATTCTACTAAATACTTGAGATAACGTGTCGAGAAGTATACACGCAAACGGCCAGAAGGAGGACAGCGCCTGCGCAGGACCGTGGGGGCGGGGGCGAGAGCGGGCATGCGCAGAGGCGGGGATGGAAAAGCGCATGCGCGGGGCGTCCTGCCCGTGGTGCGCGGCGTCTTTCTCGTGGTGCGCGGCGCTGTCCTCGCGCTGTGCCTGTTCCTCGGTAGCTGCTGGGCTCTGACAAGAATGATGGATTTTGAGAATCTTTTCTCCAAACCCCCTAACCCGGCTCTCGGCAAGAAGCCCGCCACGGACTCTGACCAAAGGTGACCCCCGTTTTTTTCATGCTTTGAACCAGGGGATGCAGTTAGGTTCCGCCCCTTTGTTCCTTCGGGAGACCGCGCAGGCAGGGCCGCCAGGTCCCGCGGGGAGCGAGTCGGGCCGGCCGGGCCGGTGCGACGGCCGGGCGCCCACAGGTCTTTCCGGGGCAGGGGTTAGAAGCCGGGGATGGGGCCCGGTTCCTAGGCCGCCGGGGCTAGCGGTGCCGGGAGCCTGGGCCGGGGGGAGCGGCGGGGCCCAGACGGCCAGGGAGGCCCGGGATGCTCCCCTTTCTCTGCGCCCCGGCCCCTCCGGCCGGGTGGAAACCCGCCTGCGGCCCCATAGCGCTTTGCCCTTGCAGGCAGTCAGCTCCTAGGGGACAGAGATCATTTGTCATTCTCACTACACGTGCTAGGTAGGCGCTTTTGGGTAGAACAGAGGTGCGGTGAGGGATAAAGAGTCTCCTGATTTACGTCGGAAGATCGTAAAGACCATAATAGAGCAGCGAACTCCATTGGGATATACTGTTTCCTTTAGGTTGAAAAAGGCATTGAGACTGCCACGGAGAAAATGGAAGCAGTTTAGGGAGGTAAGAGAGGATGGGATGGTAGGGAGGAGGTAGGTGTTTTAAGGAACGGAGGTCAGGAAAGCCTCACTAATAACATGGATAATTAATATTTGAGTAGGGACCTGAAGGAGGTGAGAGAGGTTGATTATCTAGTGGGAAGAGTATTCCATATAAAGGCCCTGAGGTGGAGTGAGCTAGCCGTGATGGGGTGTTGGGAGCGAAGTAGCCAGAAAGACAACTGGCGTGGAGTAAGAATAGTGGGTCTGGAAGAGAGGAACTCGAGAGGTATTGGGATGGGGGGCGGAGAGGGAGGCAGCTTGTGTAGGGACTTGTAGGTGCCGTAATAAGGACTCTGGCTCCTACCCTGAGGGAGGTGAGAGGTCTTGGAGGGTTTTTAGCCGAGAGTGACATATTAGTGGGACCATCTGGTTATGTGGAGAGTAGAACGGGGGTGGGGCGCAGAGTAGCTTGGATCGTAGTTTTAGCAACAAGAGGTGGTCAGGTAAGGATATATTTGGAAGATAAACTATTTCCTCACAGATTGGATGGGCAAGTTAAGAGGAGTTAAGGTCAACTTCAAGGTTTTTGGTCTGTATCATTAGAAGGTTGGAGTTGCTGTTTAAGATTGCAGGAGGATTAGATCAAGAGTTCAGTTTTGAGGAGTTCCCTGGCGGTCCAGTGGTTAGGACTCGGCGCTTTCACTGCCGTGGCGCAGGTTCAGTCCCTGGTCTGGGAACTAAGATCCCGCAAGCCGTGCAGCGCGGCCAAAAAAAAAGGAAAAAAAAGTTCAGTTTTGGATATATTGAGATTTTGTCTAGTAGATATCCAGGTGCATATTTTGAATAGGAAGTTGGCTCTGCCTGCCTGGACTCAAATCTCAGCTCCACCATTTGCTAGATTTTAGGCAGGTTACGTAAGCCTTCCGTATTCCGTTTTCTTATCTGTAAAATGGGCTTTTAAACCATAGTATATATGTCATAGGGCTGTTCTGATGTGTGTAATGTGCATGGACCAGCGCCTGGCACAGAGTAAGCGTAATGCAAGAGTCAGCTGCTGCTGTTATTGCTGCTGTGGTCATTATTGCTCTGCCTAAGGAGAGGTTGCTTCCTACTCCGTAAGATGATTCATTAACTGAAAACTAGAACAGTGAAAGTCCCCAGCATTTGGTTTATTGGCTCTTGTAACGATGGCCTCTGTAGAAGGCACACACCTTGGTCTCTCATCTGATGGACGTGACTGAAGCTCTGACTAGGGACAGATGGGCGTCGTAAACTGTTGGATTGGATGAGGCTGTGAAGCCTGAGCTCCTCCTGTAACTTTGAAAGGAGCACAAAACCACTCTTCACATTCCAGTGCTAGCAGTGCCTTTCCACTCGCAACATGTTCTTTTGAGAACATACACATTGCCTAGTCCTTGCCTTTATCTGGTGTGCAACTCAGATCTTAAGCTTTTATCTCTTGGTCACTACTTGCTGAGACACAGTTGTCTTCAGACTTCTGTGTCTGTAGCATCAACCATTATTTAGATTTACCTGTACACTTTATTGGCTTCTTTGTTTCTTTTATTTCCCATCTTCATCTTTCTCGGGTTATTTTTAGTTTTGCTGGAATAACCTCAAGTAGTCATCTCAGATGGTATCTGTGCATGTTCAGCTTCTCGATCCTAATGACCCTGAAAACAACTTTTCTTTTTCTTTTTAATTTTATTTTTTTTTATTAGTTTCTGCTTTATAACAAAGTGAATCAGTCATACATATACATCTGTTCCCACATCCCTTCCCTCATGCATCTCCCTCCCTCCCACCCTCCCCATCCCACCCCTCCAGGCGGTCACAAAGCACCGAGCTGATCTCCCTGTGCTATGCGGCTGCTTCCCACTATCTATCTACCTTACGTTTGGTAGTGTATATATGTCCATGCCTCTCTTTCGCTTTGTCACAGCTTACCCTTCCCCCTCCCCACAACTTTTCTTTTTCATCTTCCCACTTGAATATAAGTTGAGTTCTCTCCTGACCTCGGAAGGCACCCTGCATTCTACCTGAAATGCTCTTTTCCCTGACATTCCTCTTTGTTTTTAATTCTTACGTATCTTTTAGGTTAGGAAAACTTTTGGCCCCCAAATCTAGGTTAAGTGTTCCTCATGTATGCACTGATACTTAGCACACCATACTGAAGTTGCTTTCTTTTTTTCTCCCAAGTAGATAGAAAGTTCTTAGAAGGCAGGAACAAGGTCTTTTTCATTGTTGTATTCCAGGATTTAAGGTCCAGAGCCTGGTGTACGGAGGATACTCAGTATTTGTTGAGTGAATGGATGATTTCTATAGCTGCTAATAGTTAAACGTTAAGGTTATGTAATATAAAGTTTCAGCTTTGCGGTTTACTCATAAACATATGTTGACATTTACTACTCATCCTAATTTTGTACCTTATTTCTCTGGAATATTTGGGGTAGATTTTGAATTTGGAATTTCTTTGAGGGCAAGTTGAAGGTAAACCAAAGCAGTGAATTTTAATGTTGTGGTATGAACCCTTTTCATGTTGAAAAACCCTTGTGTTATTTGATATTTTTGCTGCAGAATCGATGGTGAAATAGATGATACAGAAGTTGAAGAAACACAAGAAGAGAAAGTAAAATGGAAAGTAAAACTGAAGTGTGAGCAAATTTCCAAAAAAGTAAGATTAAGTTGATGTATTGAAAAAACAGACAGAAATGGATGTGAGAAGTTGATTAGGGATCCTTTTTGTCTCCTTTTAGTCAGCATTTGAGACCAGGTTACTTATATCAAAGGAAACCTTGTTATACTTAAAAAAAAATTAATCATTTAAGAGCTTTGTTGTTTAACATGAACTGTTTTTAGTGCATTGTCTGTATTTTGGTTTCCCCTATCTTTGAAATGGTTGTTAACGGTTTCAAAAACTTCTTTCTTTTCAAATTAAATTAAAAATTTTGATTTGCTAAACTTAACTAACCGTAGTGATTTATAGCTTGAAGCTTGTATTCAGTTGCTAGGACTGCCGTAACAAAGTACCTCATACTGGGTGATTTAAACAACAGAAATTTATTGTCTTGTGTTTCTTGAGGCTTGAAGTCCAAGAGCAAGCTGTCGGGAGGGTTGGTTCCTTCTGACAGCCGTGAGGAAGAATCTGTTCCATGCCTCTGCCCTAGCTTCTGGTTGGTTTGCTGGCAATTTTTGGTCTTCCTTGGCTTGGCTTCCAGAAGCATCATCTTGATCTTTACCTTCATGTTTGAAGGGCATTCTCCCTGTGTGAATACGTCTGTGTCTAAATTTCCCACTTTTATAAGGACACCAGCCATATTGGATTAAAGCCCACCCTAATGACCTCATCTTAACTAATTATACATATAATGGCCCTATTTCCAAATGAGGTCACATTCTAAGCTACTGGGGGTTAGGACTTCAACATAAGAATTTGGGGAGGACACAGTCCACCCACAGCAACACCAATATCTGCTCCTTTCTTGCTTTTTCTCTTTTTGAACTTTTTTTATTGTGAATTTTAACGCACTGCAAAAGAATGGGTTCAAATTGGCAATGAGACTCACAAGACACACATGGGCTTTAATACGATATTCTTATACTCAGCTTTATAAAAGGATGCAGGACAGAAAATCCAGCAGGTACAGCATCTTCATCTCAGGAAGCCTCTCAGCTACCCAAGTACATAACTTCTTTTGCCCTTTGGGGCATATATGGCTGCTGTGGACGAGAGCTGTGGTTGACACCAAGGAACTGCAGTTTGGGTTTCCCACACCCTTTTTATGCTATTTTAGTCATGTAGGTCCCAGTCTTTCATGCCCACTTAAAGTTCCCCAGTCCGTGTATAACACCACACAGGAGATAGGCAGGTACAGCCTTCTACGATTATCTTAAGGAGTTTCCCAGAAACAATACTGTGAGAAGATGGATACCTAGATTATTTCTAAGTAGGCTTACTTCAGGCCAGGCTCTTTACTTATGAGTGTGTAAAACATAAATGTATAGTATCACAGCTAATTAAAAAGAGAACACCCAAGTAGCCACTGTGCAAGTCAAGAAAGCTTTACCCACAGTGCCTCTGATGCCTCCTTTTTCAGTTGTATTCCCTTTTCTCCTCCTGGAGATAACTACTGTCCGAACTTGTGTACTAATCACTTCCTTGTTCTTTACAGTTTTACTGCTAATGCTGTCACGCTTCAGAATGCAGTTTTCTCTTGCCTGTTTTTGCACTTTATAGAAATAGAATAGTGTTGTATGTGCTCTTTGCTGTCTTATTTTTCTCAACGTTATATTTATAAGGATCATAGTATACACGATATATACATGTAGTATATACGTAGTATACACAAGGGGCATATACTGATTTGTTCATTTTCTTAGCTGCATAGCATTCCATTATTTGAATATACTAGGTTCTGGTGTTGGTAGACATTTGGTCTCATGTCCAGTTTTGGGGGTTATGGGCAGTGCTGCTACGTCTCTCACTTGTATCCTGCTGCACATCTATTCTATGTTTACCTAGGAGTGGAACTCTTGGGTCTTAGAGTACAAGCATCTTTCCCTTTACCATGATGCCAAACTGTATTCCAGAGTGGTTCTACTGATTTTTATTCCCAAAGGCAGTGTATGAGAGGCTGTATTTCTACTGCTGCACACTTGATATTTGTTACCTTTCTTATTTTCTGCCATCTGGTGAGATACCTTCATTGTTATTTAGTTTGCATTTGCTTGATTACAATTGAGCATCTTTTCATGTTTGTCCAACTTGGATTTGCCTTTTTTGTGTGCCACTTTAAGTCTTTTTTTCATTTTTTTCTTTATTCTGGATATAGGGGATTTTTTCCCCTTCTTTGTGGATTGTGTGTTGCAAGTATCTGCTCATTTTGTGGCTGTCTTTCCAGTCAATGACAGTTTTTGATAAAAGGTTTATAATTTTAATGTATTCAAATTTATTAATCTGTTCCTTTATAGTTAATGTTTTATATGTTTTATTTAAATATCCTGAGGTAATAAAAATATTTCCCTACCGTGTCTTCTAGAAGTTTTGTTGTTTTTCTTTCCCATTTATGTTTATAATGACCCAGAATTGATTTTTGTGTATACTATGAGGTAGAGGGGACAAATTTCGTTTTACTTTTTTTTCGTTATCATACCCAATTGTTCCAGCACCATTCATTGGGGGGAAAGAGCTGTCTTTTCCCCCATGAGTCTGCAGTGTCATTGGTGTGAAAAATCAAGTGTTTGTGTTCTGATGGGTCCGTTTCTGGACTCTCTCGTCTCATCTGCTGGTTTATATGTCTGTCCCTTCCCCCCAAGACCTCACTGTGTTGATTATTACAGTTTTATTATAATAAGTTTGGATATCAAATAAGCAAGTCCTCTCACGTTGTTTTCTTTAACTGTCTCAGCTATTCTTAGCCCTTTGCATTGCCATATAAACTTTAGAAAGAGTTTGTAAAGTTCCACAAAAAATCCTGTTGGGATTTTCACTTTGGAATGCATTGAATCTTCAGGTCATTTGGAAGAGAATTGACATCTTTAGAATATTGGATTGTCCAATCTTTAACTCCTCTTTAATTTATCTCAGCAGTGTTTTTTTTTTTTTTTTTTTTTTGCGTTACGCGGGCCTCTCACTGTTGTGGCCTCTCCCGTTGCGGAGCACAGGCTCCGGACGCGCAGGCTCAGCGGCCATGGCTCACGGGCCCAGCCGCTCCGCGGCATGTGGGATCTTCCCGGACCAGGGCACGAATCCATGTCCCCTGCATCGGCAGGCGGACTCTCAACCACTGCGCCACCAGGGAAGCCCTCAGCAGTGTTTTATAATTTTCTTTGTAGATGTCTTCCATCTTATATACCTTTTGTTAGATTTATTGCTAGGTGTCTGATGAGGTTATTGTGAGTTACATCCTTTTTCTTTTTTTTTTAAGCACCATTTTCTAACTTGTTTTCTCATTTAGCTGGCATACATTGTTATATAGGAATGCATGGAATTAAACTTTTGAGTTCTTGTAACATTTCTGAAAATATCTTGACTTTATTCTCATAGCTGATAGGTAATTTGGCTGAAATAGAATTAGGCTTGAGCTTATTGCCCCATTTTCTTCTACTGTCCAGTGTTGCTAGTGTGAAGTCTTGGCAATCTAATTCTAGTTACTTTGTTAAGTATCCTGTTCTCCCTGGAAGCTTTCAGAGTCTTCTCTTTATTTTTGGTATTGTTAGAGACTGTGAATCTTTTTTCAGTCATTGTGCTTAAGTGTTTGGTGAGACTGTTTACTCATACCCTTCATGTACAGGGAATATCTTCTATTTTTATTCTCTTTGCCTTTTTTCTTTATATTCTAAGACATTTCCTCTATTTCTATTTATCTTCATTTCATAAATCATAATTATCAAGAGTTCTTTCTTATTCTGTTGTTATAGCTTTCTAGCATTTAAAAAAAATATACCATCTTGATATCTTTGTGTATTTATTTAAAATTTTTTGTGCTCTTTTCTTTTCCTTGAATTGTATTTGCTTCTTCTGGATCAGGTTTTCTCTTTCTCCTGCTTTTTTGTTTTATTCTGTAGATCAGGAGTCAGTAAATATTTTCTGTAAAGGATAGGCTTTGCAAGCGAAAAGCAAAATTGAGGGTAGAATGTAGCTACTGGTATAACAAGTGGGAGAAAACAAATTTCCACAGCATTTTTATTGACAAAATTTAACATATAATAATAAATGAGTTTTTTGTTGTACAGGTTTACTAATGAGAACGGGGGGATTCTTCTTTTGGGGTAATAATTTGTTTAACTGGAGTTCAAAGTTAGTATTCCCTATCAAAATTGATTGCAAAGATTCATCTGTTAGTGCCGATCTGTAATTAGACTCTACATCTCATCTTTAAAGGTGTCTTTTTACTGTAGGTACTGCAGAAAACTCTTATCAGTTCACCAGCATGATTGTTATTGAGTATATTCATTGCTTGGAAGGCATTTTTAAAACTTTATTAGATTTTTCTCTTGAGATTTGTCTTTTAGCATGTCATTACATTGCAGATTAATTACTTCCAATTGAAGGTTAGGTAATAACTCCTCAGTTGCACAGTTAAATGGATTTTGAAATAGCGATTTCATTTGCATATATATTAAAATCTGAAAAACACTGCTGGAACTGTAGTTTGAGCTTGGAAGATAAATCTACTGCAAATTTGCGTGAGAATAGAGATCTTGCTTCTTCTTTTAACTTTGGACAGCACAGTGATATGAGCAATGTCAGTAACATCTGTCAACTCATCAAGAGCCAAGGAAAACCACTTGATATCATTTGTCTTATTTTTTTAGTTGTCAGAGTTTCTCCCAGTTTCCTCACGTCTTTGAGAAACTGTTGTTGCCAAAAGGCCAATTTTCTTAAACAACTTTTTCTCTGGACAGTTCTTCAATCGCTGCAATCAAACATGATTTAATTAACACACCATCAGCTTTCTTTGGCTAACAAATGAACCACTCAGAAACTTACTTTGATTGCAACCTCATTTTCATTTTTGATTTTTGTGAGGAAATAATTTTGTGATGAGATATTTTGCTTAAATTTTCTAATTTTTCTCACCATGGCTTCCTGTGAGTTGGGATTATTGTGATGAATGCTTAATATTGTCAATAATGTCAACATATATTGTGTTCCTTCAACACTGCTGTAGTATCATTGTGTAATAACCGTAATGCTTTGCCATCTAATTTGACAGTAAAATAATCCACACTTTACTGTGTCTTAAATGCATGGCATTCAAAGTCTGCTTTTCATGTTTTGACATGGTGGGTGTGCACTGGTAATGAAACAAAAAAGTATCATGACTTGGTGATATGTGACGTATTCAACATGCTGTCAAGTTATAACTGTCAGGGCTTCCCTGGTGGCGCAGTGGTTAAGAATCCTCCTGCCAGTGCAGGGGACCACGGGTTCGAGCCCTGGTCCGGGAATATCCCACATGCCACGGAGCAACTAAGCCTGTGCGCCACAACTACTGAGCCTGTGCTCTAGAGCCTGTGAGCCACAACTACTGAAGCCCGCGTGCCTAGAGCCCGTGGTCCACAACAAGAGAAGCCACTGCAATGAGAAGCCTGCGCACCGCAACAAAGAAGCCTGCGCACCCAGCTCGCAGCAACTAGAGAAAGCCCGCGTGCTGCAATGAAGACCCAAAGCAGCCAAAATAAAATAAATAAATAAATAAATTTATTTATTTATTTATTAAAACGTTATACCTGTCACTGAAATTCATGGTATGCTGAGCATGAGTGTAAAGTGATGAGAGAGCCACAGCCACCTACGGTCTCTTTTGCATCTGCTCAGCTCTGAAAGCAGCCGGTGTAATACGTAAATGAGTGAGCATGGCTGTGTTCTGATAAAACTTTATGGATGCTGAAATTAGAATTGTATATAATTCTCGTGTCATGAAATGTTATTTCATTTTTTTTCCCCGAACCATTTAAAAAATGTAAAGACCATTCTTAGCTTGCTGACTATTATGAAAACAGGTAGCAGGATAGATTTGGCCCTTGGTTATATTTTAATGACCACTGCTCTAGATTTCATCATTAGCTTTTGTTTTTCTTTATGTCTCTTGATTTAAGAAAGGCCTGGAGAGCTGATGGATGTTCTTTGCTGGTCTTTTGGTAGGTCTATGTCTCCATAGGCCTTTCTTCTAAATGGAAAGCCTGATGGGGCATTCAGTATGTGAGTGGGCTGTGTGCATCTCTAGGTTTCCAGCAGCATAGTAGTTCTTAACCTTCTTTGTGCCATGCACCCCCTTTGGCAGTCTGGTAAAGCCCATGGGCCCCTCATAATAATGTTTTTAAGTGTATAAAATATGTTGGATTATAATGGAAATTGATCTTATTGAAACAGTTATCAAAATATTAAAGAACAAATGTGGTGGGAGTAATATGCTCTTTATAAATGCACTAAATAATAAGATCCAGCGTTAGGTCTAATTATTGTAATTTTGACATAGTGATGAACATAAAAGATATTTTGAGGTCTGCAATAACTATAATATATGAAAGTGCCTGTGATTTCTAGTGGTGAGAGTCGCAGCTGCTGCTAATACTACTGTGGTTTTTTGCTGTAGTTCAAAGCAGAAGAAAATGCCAAATGTCAATTTAGAGGTTGATGAAAATAATGTGTGATTTTTATTACTATCCAAGTTCATTGAATTCTATCCATAGACGCTTGGCCAGGGGCAGGGCGGGGTGGAGCCGTCTCTGGACAGCAGGTTAAGAACCCTGATATAGGGTGAGTGGATAGAGTGTTTTTCTGGTGGGAGTTGCTCCCAAATGTCAGAATATGGAGGACTTCACTCTGGGGTCTTAGTACCCATACAAGAAGACTTGGCTTTTATCAGACATTTTAATACATTTCTTTAGCGAATAGCTCTCTTTTTGCCCAGGGTAAATTTTTTTTTTTAATAGATTTTAAAAAATTATTTATGGCTGCATTGGGTCTTTGTTGCTGCGTGCGGACTTTCTGTAGTTGCGGCGAGCGGGGGCTACTCTTCGTTGCTGTGCACGGGCTTCTCATTGCAGTGGCTTCTCTTATTGCGGAGCACGGGCTCTAGGCACGCGGGTTCAGTAGTTGTGGCACGTGGGCTCAGTAGTTGTGGCTCGTGGGCTCTAGAGCGCAGGCTCAGTAGTTGTGGCGCACTGGCTTAGTTGCTCCGGGGCATGTGGGATCTTCCGGGACCAGGGCTCGAACCCGTGTCCCCTGCATCGGCAGGCGGGTTCTTAACCACTGCGCCACCAGGGAAGTCCCCTGCCCAGGGTAAATTTTTGTTTGATTGTATTCTGGGTTGGGGGTGGGTGGGCAGAGATAATTTGTTACAGTAGCTTTGTTTGTTTTTATGTAGAATTTTAAGTCATTCTCATTTATAGCCCCATTTCTCACACCACACCCTAAGCCCAACCTCCACATTATAACTTGCTTTTTGTTCGTCAGAAATTTGCCAGGAATTTGTTGAAGTTTTCTTAATTCCTAATGAGTGTACTTCATTCCCCGTCTCCTTTACACACGCTATTTTAGGACTATTAATTTTTGTATTTCTGTACTTTTATTTCTGTGGAATTTCAGGAGGCCATACGAGTTCTGTATACCATCCTGAATCACATGCAAGAAAATCTTTTACTTAAAAAAGAAGAAAAATGCTTTATGTAGACTCCTTTATAAAACATAAAAAAGTTGTAATATCATGTTCTTATACTTTGCAAATTATATAGAGAACAACAGACATCGAAGCAATGAGTTTATAGTTAGCTGCACGAAGAAAAGTATTTAAGCAATCATTTGTATCTTGTGTATTTCGGTGCCCTCTGAAAAGAATCATATCAATTAGAAATACTTCTCTATAGTAAAACAACATAGTTGATGATTGTCCTGGTTTTATAATGTTGCCAAGTCATCTCATCTCTTCATTTAATACAAATAAGTCAGTTTTGTTACTACTTGTAGGAAAAGGGGTCTGCTTCAGTACTGCAGGCCTCCACATCTTGTGCGGGGGAGGGGGAACACATAATCACTCATTTGGATCCTCGTAATATTTTGATTCAGATGCACTGAATAGAATCTCATGTTTGAGCTAAACTTCTTGTGAACTGTTGCATATTGAATGATTTTTTGGTTCTCCCTGTGCCTACTAAATAAAATTAAAGGCCAAAACCAAGGTAAACATAATAATTATCATAGGAGTCAGCCAACTTTTTCATAAAGGACCAGATAAGTGCATCTTTTTGACTTTGTGAGCCATATCGTCTCTGTCACAGCTAAGCAGCCATAAATGAATGAATGAGTGTGACTGTTCCAGCAAAACGTTATTTATAAAAGCAGGAGGCCAGGCCTAACCTCTGACCCGAAGCTGTTTACAAGTTTGTTCTATGGTATGTTGGAAAAGGGTGCTCTTTTCTTGAGGACTCGGAGATGAGAAACTTGGAGGCTTGAAGATTGGATTGGTTGGTAGTCTTGTCTGGTGTAATGAAGATAAGATGTACAGTGAAGCCCTTGTCAGGTTAGGCAACCTTCTCAGCTTGTTTGGATTCTTCAAGCAGGGGGAAAATTCATTTTCTAGGCTACAGTCAACCCTCCAGTGGTACAGCTCCTAGCTTGGAAGTTAACCATCAAAGGTAAACCATTAAACTGGACCACCTAGTATATTTTGTGATTCTCCTTTGCTGCCTTCATCAGTTATGTGAAGATAGATGAGACCAGGCCCAAAAGCTCTGGAGCAGGATAATTGGCCAATTTAATGATAGACATATCATCTCTTCCTGAGATCAGAATAGGAGCCCTTTGGCAGTTGGGCTTTTTAAAAATTAACTTTTTAATTGAAATGTACTGGTTGTAATTATACAGCTTGATACACCTGTGTCACCAAGTATAGACACCTGTGTAACCAGTACTTGGAAATTTTTATATGCAAAATGCTTTTAAGTTGTCTGCTTTGATCACCTCAGGCTGCTTCAGGGTCAGCTGCCATACCTGAGTTCCTGTTCCAGTGGATGCCTGTGTTTGTAGCTGTCACCTTGGGGCAGCTCCAATAATGGAGTTAGAAGACTATTTCTGAAAGTAAAATTAACTTAATTACAGAGAATGGGGCAATGGGGCAATTCTTTCTTCTCATCATTGCTGCCACATTCTATGCCACCAGTGCTGTGAGTTACAGGGAAAAAATAGGCTTTGGTATGTGTGATGTATCTTACTTAGTATAGCGGATTTTCAGTTGGGCCATTACAGTGTACTTGTTCTTTTATGAAATGACGAGCTATTGAGTTAAACCGTTTAAAAGTGTAGTCTATGCAAAGGGAGAAATAAAATGTGAACTATAATTCTGTAGTTCCTTTATATCAAATAATTAAGATATAGGGCGTTAGTCTTTCTTTTTTCTTTTCTTTTATTGGGGTATAGTTATTTTACAATGTCCTGTTAGTTTCTACCGTACGGCAAAGTGGAGTTCCCTGTGCTATACAGCAGGTTCTCATTAGTTATCTGTTTTATACAGATTAGTGTATATATGTCAATCCCAAAATCCGATTCGTCCCACCCACCGGGGCTTTAGTCTTTCAATTCAGTAAAGTACACACAGTGTACAAATTCAGAATCTTCCCTCAAACCATCTTTAAGGATAGATTTTTTTTTAATTCTGGAAAATTTCATATACATAAGAACAGAAAGAATAGCATATGAAACCCCTATGTACCCATCTCCCAACCTCAACAGTGATCAATTCATGGCCAGTCTTTGCTTCTTCTTTATAACCAGATCGTTTTGAATCATGCTAGGTTTTAAAAATTGAAAATGTAATTTTCACTTAGTTTAGGCACTTTGGAAACTCTACATCACGGAAGAATCTGCAACGTAGAAAATCAAGAAGTAAGGACTATGATGTATATAGTGATAATGATATCTGCAGTCAGGAATCAGAAGATAATTTTGCTAAAGAGCTTCAACAATATATACAAGCTAAAGAGATGGCAAATGTTACTCAATCCTTATCTCTTCCTGAAGAATCTGTGAAGAAAGAGGGAGCAAAGGATACCCAGAAGGGTAAAGGTAAGAGTCCCAATTATTTTATCATTTAAAGTTATCTAGAGAAGCAGTCACATTTGTCCATATATGGATGGGGGGGAGGGGTTCACTTGCATTTTATCTCATGATAAGATCACGTTTTCCTGGATCTTTACACCAAATGTGAGCTGGTCCCTTGGTGTACAAACGCTTAGTTTGCTGGAGGAGTGGAGAGTGCAGGAGGGTTTTCAAAGGACATGACTACTTTGAAAGGGAGAATGCTAAATCCCTGGCCTCAGCATGTGTGAAGGACAGGAAATACCTGTTTGCTGTCCTCTAAAGAAGAATGGGTTTAATTAATGTCTGGGATGGTAGTGTGTCAGACTAAACTCAAATATATTCTTTTAGATTACTAAAATGAAATTAAGCCACAGATATGAGAATAAATGACAATTGTAAATGAAATTCTTAATCTTCTCATTTTATTTTTTTCCCCTCTTTAAATATTCTTCTATTTAAAATGGATCTATAGATAAACTTAATATATAAAATGTTTTCAGTGAGTAATCTGACAGCCATATATGAGGTCATTTAAAACATTTGAAGGTTTTACTGTTACAGTGTTACAGCAGTTCCTACTTAGATCCATTGTACTCTGAACACTTCAAAAGGATCTGGCTGATGGCTAGCAAGATTGATTTCATGAATTATCTTGTTGTTTTCCCCAATAATACCTTATATATTTTCACAAAGAGTTAATTTGGGATCCAGAATATATTAATCCAAGAGCTTCTAGAAAGACAGGTCAGCAGCATCCTAGTTTTTACTCTTTGAGCAGTGGAGAAGTTTTCCTGGATTATTATAGAATATACTTCTTAAGAGTAAACTGCTATTGTACTTTTATATCATCTTTAAATTTAACTTTCTTGCTTTTAGCTGTTAAACAAAAAAATAAAAATAAAAACAAAAACCTTAAAGCTGTTCACAAGAATGGTAAACAGAAGAAAATGAAGCGAAAATGGCCTGGCACTGGAGACAAAGGATCAAATGCTTCCCTGAGGAACAATGGCTCACAGGAACAGGTATGAGAATATACGCCTGTCGGAGGGCACTGCCTGCCCTTGGGTTTTTATCTTGCACCCCAGTGGGATCTCCTCTTACCTCCAGTGGGCTCCGTGGGTTCTTCTTTCTCACTGTTGGGCTGCCTTCCCTCACACTCATTACCTGCCAGCGCGCACTCAGGCCTTAGTGTCGTACCTGTTGCCCCTGTATATATGCACACAAGCCCCCTGATTTCTGAGGGCTGTGCAAAAACAGATATGGGAGGCATGGAGAATATAAGATAGCCATGAGGACATTCCAAAGGCCACAGAGTCTTACAGAGTTTCTACTCTTAAAGTCCCTGGTCTGTTGGTTTTTGACTCCCTCTGGAAATTAAAAATGAATATTTTTGAGCTTTGACCTTATCAGACACTCCCTACCCTCCTGGAATTTTGATTTTGCTTTGTAGAAGTTCCTCTTCCTTGGTCTGCGATATGATCACGGTAGAACAGTAAGTGACTCCTCTGGACTCTGCTCTTCTGAGGGCTTCTAAGCTGGATGGCCACCTTTTTTTTTTTGTTAGGCTTGGTTCAGGAGGCAACAGTTGAGGGTGGTAAAATATTAGAAATACCAAATATTATAGATTGAAATGTATTTATATAAAATCTGTTTTACAAAGGAGGAATCCGAAGCCCTAGGGTTTAGGTAACTGCCTGTAGTTACAAGGGCCAGGGCAGGGCTAGACCCAGGTAGTTTCCCTTTCCTTTTTTTTTTTTAATATATATTTATTTACATATTTATTTATTTATTTGGCTGCGCCAGGTCTTAGTTGATTCATGCGGGATCTTTAGTTGTGGCATGTGGGATCTAGTTCCCTGACAACCTGGGCCCCCTGCACTGGGTACGTGGAGTCTTAACCACTGGACCACAAGGGAAGTCCCCCCTTTTGTTTGGTTTAGATTGACTCAAATGATTATTCAGCCAAAGCTGACAGCCCTGCTACATGAGGAACAAATTGTAAACATATATGTTAGAATTTAATAACATAATCAAAATAAAACCCAGAGTTAAAACTGACATTTATTAGATACATAATTTTGATGGTGCTAAGTGGAAGTCTGACATTATTGCAAAGCAGATCACATAAATATACAGCCAGCTCCCTTCTTTGTACTTACTGAATTCCTAAGACTGTATGCGGGTATATGGTACATAGAAGCTGTAAGTTGTACCACAAGTTAACACACGAAAAATGATTTATGTTTCTAAAGATGTAAAATGAAATTCCCCTTTTGTTTTCATATCTTTATTGCCATTTTTGAGGGTATATTTCTAATTATGTTTGTTAATTTGAGCTCGTCAGTACACTCAGCTCACACGTAGTGAGCATCTCATTGTAATGAAAGATCACACTACTTTCGGTTTACCTTATGATTTTGAGATTTGTCCCCATTGTTCTAAAGAGCCTTGTTCTTAGACTTCACTTTTTAATCAGAAGTAGTGGTACTTTCCTTTTAAATTTTTTAAATTAATTTTTTAAAAGGAGGGCAAGGTACAATAAAATATTCATATTCATAATGTTCAGTGATGGAATGCTGTTGAAACTGACAAAACATACATTTTTTTCAACTGATGTACAAAAGTCCACATCTTACCTGCAGGCCAATTCAGAAGAGTTACTTTTTAATGTTTTTAAAGGTGGTTTAAAATAATTTTGTATGGCCTTCCCTCGTGGCACAGTGGATAAGAATCTGCCTGCCAGTGCAGGGGACACAGGTTTGATCCCTGGTCTGGGAAGATCCCACATGCCGTGGAGCAACTAAGCCCATGCGCCACACTGCTGAGCCTGCACTCTAGAGCCTGTGAGCCACAACTACTGAAGCCCGTGTGCCACAACTACTGAAGCCCGTGTGCCTAGGGCCTGTGCTGCACAACAGAAGAAGCCACCGCAGTGAGAATCCCGTGCACCACACTAGAGAGTAGCCCCCGCTTGACGCAACTAGAGAAAGCCTGCACACAGCAACGAAGACCCAATGCAGCCATAAATAAATAAATAATTTAAAACCACATTTTTTTGTACAATGGAATAAAATATTTAATTTTTTATTTCTCACATTTAGTTTTTTGTTTTTGTTTTCAAAGGATGGTAAACCTAAAGAGAAGCAGCAGCCTGTGAGAATGAGTCAGGGATTCATCAACCAACATACGGTGCAACGCCAGGGAAAACAAATTTGTAAATATTTTCTTGAAAGGAAATGTATTAAGGTATAAAAAATGTGTAAGCAAAAATATACTAAAATGTAAGATATAGCAAAAATGTACTAAAACCAACTCCTCTTTCCATTAGACACTCCAAAAGCATACCTGTACAATTTTAGAACCATTTCCTTCTGGGAAAGTTTCAATTAGAAAATTTTACTGAAATATTCTTTTGTGTTTACGAAAGTAGATAATTTTTTTAAAATGCTTTGTGTTAAAAATATTAAGGACTTGACCGATTTTTAAGTAGATATATACATGGGATGTGGTTATGATAGCTCATTAAGAATTAGGCTGTACTGCTTCTAAGACTTTGTTTTCTTGTAGAATCATTAAGTTAAGTAGGAATTGTAATGACTTAACTATGAGGAATAATGGTTTTTCCTTGGTCCTTCTTTTGGCCCAGGGAGACCAGTGTAAATTTGATCATGCTGCAGAGATAGAGAAGAAAAAGGAAATGTGTAAGTTTTATGTACAAGGATATTGTACCAGAGGTGAAAACTGCCTGTATTTGCATAATATCCTTTATCACAAGGTACAGTAACTTTACTTTTCATAAAAGAGGCAGGAATTGCACAGTTTGGGAGTACTCATTTTCTGCACATTCTGTACTGTATAGAGGTTAATTGTCCCTTAATTTGAAGAATAACCCTAACTCTTCAGTGTAAATGGTCTAGACATGTTGTAAAAATACGAACATAAACATTTCAGGGTAATTGGACCATTGACCAACACAAAAGTTGTTTGCCTTCAGTCGTTCAATACAAGGAATCGCAAATTCTAACTTGAGAAATTTTTCCTGGAAAACAATATTGAAGCTGTATAAATTGTTCCTATTTTATACAAACCTAATATATGAAGGATCCAGATTTGTAAGACATATCATTGTCATTGACTTTAATCCCCCCACCGCAAAAGAATGCTTTAAAAAGAATCCCATTTCTCCAAGTATTTAAAATACACATCCCTCTCTTATATCGGTGAAATATACCTGTAGTTTATTTTAAGAATGGATATGAAGGATAAAAGTGTCCTGTGATAGCCAATAAACTTTATAATCATCCTAAAATTGGATTTTTCTTATAACCTAGTTAATAATTTACTGTCTCATATTTTAAATAGAGAATTTGTTTCTACTAGAAGAAAAGAACTTTACGTAGGAAAAATAAAGTTACTAAATTAATAACAAATTATTTTAGTTGGTTACAGTTGTTCTTTTCCTTAACATTTGGGTTAACATGAGTATCCTTGCAAGTTTTACCATACAGGAGCAAAATGTTATCAGGGAGAATGTTGCAAGTTTTCACATGATCCACTGACTGCTGAAACACAAGAACTGTTGGCTAAAGTAAGTACAATTTTAATTTTTCTTTTTCTTTCTTTTTTTAAAAAATTTATTTTATTTTTTATTTTGTTTCTGGCTGTGTTGGGTCTTCGTTGCTGCGCGACGGGCTTTCTCTAGTTGCGGTGAGCGGGGGCCACTCTTCGTTGCGGCGCGCAGGCCTCTCATTGCAGTGGCCTCTCCTATTGTGGAGCACGGCCTCTAGGCGCACAGGCTTCAGTAGTTGTGGCACGTGGGCTCAGTAGTTGTGGCTCGCGGGCTCTAGAGCGCAGGCTCGGTAGTTGTGGCGCATGGACCTAGTTGCTCCGCGGCATGTGGGATCCTCCCGGGCCAGGGCTTGAACCCGTGTCCCCTGCATTGGCAGGCAGATTTGTAACCACTGCGCCACCAGGGAAGGCCCTGTTTTTCTTTTTTAAAGAATACTTTTGAACTAAGGGTGGAATTTGAAAAGACACAGTTCCTTAAGGAGAGTGCCTCATAGGGTAGCATATGGATTATATTAGGACTGATAATCTAAGGATTTACTTCAGTTTAGAAAATTCATTTGTATATTTTTCCTTGTAACTTAAAGGAAAATTTATACTTACTGCTGGTGTAAATTGGAATGTTCTTAAAACCTTCAGTGTAGTTAGCAACCTTAGTAGCTAAGTTAACCAAAGGAAAACAAAGCAAATAGGAGAAATAGTACTCCTGTTATACTCTTAGAAGGAAAGTTAAGGATCATTGGTTGATAAATATTTTAGGGTTACATCAAAACATACTTAAGTAGTTATTTCAAAGTTTTCCTCAAATATTCTTTCAGATGTAAGAAAAGATAATTGAAAAATAATAGTTGTTTATGTTCTTTCATTTCCCATGTGTTAATCGGAGCTAGTCTCTTCAAAATTAAACTGAAATATAAGTGAAAATAAAAGATTCTTTTAAAACCAAACCATTCCATCTTGCGGCAGAAGTTCCCTTGACTATATGCAAATATTAGAAAGTCAGAGGTCCTTGCTTCTGGATATTTTTAGTTGTGAAATATGAAGGGTTACCCTGGAATTAGAAATTATACCGAATATTTGGTTGTTTATTAGCATGAATGTATGTGGGATAAATATAAAAGTTATTTTCCAGTTCCCCTTATAGTAAATATTATTAGATGATTACTAGGATGAGTATTATTGGAATCTTTAGACAATTACAAGAGTATGATGATGTACCTGAATTTAATGCATAAAAATGATTGTGTGATTTTTTTCCCCCATGCTAGGTTTTGAATCCTGAAAAGAAGTCGTCATGAAAATAAGATACATAAAAAAGGTAAAATGAATGATTTAACACTTTTTTCCCCCTCTGAAATGTCTCTAGAAATCGGCATGGGGACATAGGCCTTTTTACATTTTCTCAAATAGAAGTCTTTTTCTCTCTCCTACCCCACTAAAACCTTATAAAATATTTGATACATATAAATAGATATATATGTGGATCTCCATGGACCTACTTCCCTTTCTGGATTTGTCACTGTCTTTTTGTGTTTTTATTCTCCTGTTTTGTTTCTTTGTAAATTTACCAAATGTGTATGATTCACCAAATATTATATTTAGTTTTGCTTGGGTTTAGATATTAAACAGTATCATATTCTATACCTATTGGTGACTTGCTGTTTCACTCAGCATTATGCTTGTAAGATTCATTCATGTATATGCATGCAGCTGTCATTCATTTTTACTCTTGTATAGCATTTATTCTATGAATATGTTACAAATTATTTAGTCATTCTACTATTGACGGACATTGAGGTTATTTTCAATTTTTAAAATATAAACTGTTATTATAAATAACTGTTTTACGTGTCTTCTGATGAAAATGTGTGTGAGTTGTCCTGAGTGTACCAAGGAATAGAATTGTTGTATCATCTTAAAACTTAAGATAATACCAGTCTTTTCTGAAGTACTTATAACAGTTTTTATTGCCATCAACTGTGTAAAAGAATTTCTGTTGCTCCCCACTCACTAATGCTTTATATTGTCACGACTTTAAACTTTTTGACCAATTTAGTGGGTGTAAAAATGGTGCCACATAGCTTTATTTTCATAAAGTTCAGCATTTTTTCTTATGCTTAACTGGCTTTGGAGCTTCATCTCCAGTGAAATGCCATTAATGTCTTTTACCTATGCTTCTATTGGGCTGATTCTCCTTTATAAATTGATTTTTGTATATAAATTGTTTGTGATGTATGTGTGACAAGTCTCCCATTTTGTGGGCTGTCTTTTCGCTTTTTTAAAGGTGTTTCAGTGAGCAGAATTACTTGTTTTGGCAATCTTTTTCTTTATGGTAGGTTTTGTGTTTTGTGTCTTACTTAAGAAATCCTTCCCTATCATGAGGCTGTAAAGTACTTTAATTTTTTTTAGGTTTTTGTAGCTTTGCTTTTTACATTTATATTTTAATCCTTTGGAAATTCTGTCAGTTAACAGTTGTCACAATATGGTGTTTAAAACCAACCACAAGACTCGGTAGCATATAAAAGTAAACATTTCTTTTTCCATGCATCTGCAGATTGGCTGGGAATAGGCTGATACAGGCTGGCTCTGACTGGGTTGGTTGTGCTTCATAAAGCAGAACCACTGGGATGGTTCTGCCCCACATTTGTCTCACTCTCCTCCTGGGACCAAGGGGCTAGCTGGGGCATGTTTTTCTCATGGCATTGGCAGAAGGACAAGAGGGCAAGGCCCTGTTTGTATCACATCATGTTTACTTACAACCCGTTGACCAAAGTAAGTCACATAGCCAAGCCCAAAGTCAGGAGTAGGAAAGTATACTCTACTTTCTGTACTTTCCATGTGGGAGGAATTGCTAAATTACATGAAAGTTTTTCTGAAGGGACCTTGAGGGAATTATGCTAAGCAGAATAAGTCAGAGAAAGAAATATACCATTAGGATTTCACTTACGTCTAAAAAACAAAACAAATGGACAAATAAAACCAAACCAAAATCATAGATAGAGAGAACAGAGTGGTGGTTACCAGAGGGGATGGGGATTGGGCAGTGGGTGAAACAGGTGAAGAAAGGGATCAAGAGGTACAAACTTCCAGCAATAAAATAAATAGGTCATGGGGCTGTAGTCTACGGCATGGTGACTGTAGTCAGTAATGTTGTAGAGCATACTTGAAAGTTGCTGAGAGAGTTAATCCTAAAAGTTAAGTATGTATGGTGTTAGGTGGTAACTAGACTTATTGTAGCAATCATTTCTCAATCTATACAAATACTGAGTTACTGTGTTGTACACCTAAAGCCAATATATGTTATATGTCAATTATACCTCAATTTAAAAATTTTTTAATTACACGAAAAAGAGGGCAGCTGTGGGTATAGGGAAAAGGGAAGAATTAAGACTAATTGATTTTTTTTTTTTTTTAAACAGTGTGCTCTAGGGACTTTTCTTTTTTTTCCCCATACGGATAACCAATCTCCCAGAACCATTCAACTGAAAAGACTCCCCTTTCCCCACTCATTTGTCATGCCCCCTCTGGTATATATCGAGTTTCCTTCAAACAGAGGTCTATTTCTGGGGTCTCTGTTCTGTTCCTTTTGTCTTTTGCTCTAGTACTCTACTGCCTTAATTACTGGAGCTTTGTTGGATTTTGATATAGTTTGATAATTTTTCTAATGTTGTTCTTCAGGAGCACCTTGACTATTTTGGACCCTTTTACTTTGTTAGTTTTTTTAAAAACGGCTTTATTGATGTATGATTTATATATCACTTGTTTTAAGTGTATAATTCAATATTATTTGGTAAATTTACAGAGTTGCATAGCATCACAAAATCTAGTTTTAGAAGGTTTTTGACACCCCCAAAAGATTCCTTTTACCCATTTGCGGTCACTTCCCAATACCACTAATGAATTTTCTAGATTTGCCTTTTCTGGATATTTCATATAAATTTCAACATGTGGTCTTTTTTTGTTTTTGTTTCGTTTTTTTTATTTTTGGCTGAGTTGGGTCTTCTTTGCTGCGCGTGGGCTCTCTATAGTTGTGGTGCACGGGCTTCTCATTGCAGTGGCTTCTCTTGTTGCGGACCATGGTCTCTAGGTGTGTGGGCTTTAGTAGTTGTGGCACACGGGCTTAGTTGCTCTGCGGCAAGTGGGATCTTCCCAGACCAGGGCTCGAACCCGTGTCCCCTGCCTTGGCAGGTGGATTCTCAACCACTGCACCACCAGGGCAGCCCCAGCATGTGGTCTTTTGCTTCTGGTTCTTTTCATATAGTGTAATGGTTTTGAGACTCATCAGTGCTTTAGCATATATCAGTGATTTTTTTTAAAAAAATTGCTCCATTATTCCATTGTATGGATATACCACTTTTTTTTAATCCTTCCACCAATTGATATTTGTGTTATTTCTAATTTTTAGTTATTATGAATAATTCTGCTGTGAGCATTTGTGTGTGAATCTTTGTGTTGTGGACATACTTTTTTTTTTGAAAGTGAGAACTCTAAATATATTGTCAAAATATGCCTTGGAGATATCACACAAGATCAATGTTACGAAGCTACCAAATGCATAAATGAATATTCTCTTGAGGAACTTCTCATCTAAGGACTTTTTTCCCTTTTGGTGGTACAATTAGGAACAGGTGGGTTTTGTGGAACTTTTTGGTGCTGGTGGGGTGGCTGTCAGTTCAGGGTAGATTTGGACCTGTATTAATTTGAAGTATTTTTTCATTTCCTCAAGCAGAGATGACATATTTCTAGGTCATGGGATCAAGAGGTGACTACCTGAGATCACAGAAAACCTTAGGTTGCATCAAGGAAGTATTGGTAGGCGGAAAAATCAGGATGAGCTTATTATTAGCTTTGCGGACATACATTTTTATTTATCTTGAGTAGGTTACTACTTTAGTGGAATTTCTGGGTCCGACAGTAAATACATGTTTAACTTTTTAAGAACTGCCACATTGTTTTACAAAGTGGCTGCATCATTTTACATTCCAGACAGCAATGCAGAAGGATTTTAGTTTCTTCACATCCTCACAAATGCTTGTTACTGTCAGCTGTTTTGATTATAGCTTTTCTGTTAGGGGTGAGCTGGAATCTCATTGTAGTTGTAATCTGCATTTTTCTAATGACTAATGGTGTTGAGCATCTTTTCATGTGCTGTTGGTGGATTCAGATCTTTGCCCATTTTTTAATTGGGTTGTAAGCTTATTATTGAGTTGTAAGAGTTCTTTATATATGTTGGATACAAATCCTTTATCAGATATATAATTTGCAAATATTTTGTCTCAATCTGTGGCTTTGTCTTTTTGTCCCACTTTGTGCTTTCCTTTTAAAAAGAGTGTCTATTGAAGCATGAACGTTGTCATTTTGTAGTAGTACACTTTATCAGTGTTTTTTTCGTCATGGATCATGCTTTTGGAGTTTAAAAATTCTTTGTCTAATCCAAGGTCACAAGATTCACTTTTATGTTCTAACTATTAAAGTTTTAGCTCTTGTATTTATGTCTGTGATTCATTTTGAGTTAATTTTTGGGAATGGTGTGAGTTAGGATCCAAATTTTTGTTTTGCATGTAGATACCCAATTGTTCCAGCAAGCATTTTAAAAAACTACCCTTTCCCCACTGAGTTGCCTTGGCACCTTTGTCAAAAATCAGTTGAACTAAATGTAAGGATTTATTTCTGGGCTCTCAGTTGTGTTCTCTTGATCTATAATGTTTATCCTTATATACTGTCACTGTCTTGATCATTATAACTTTATATAGTTGTTCTTCGGTATCCAAAGGGAATTGGTTGCAGGATCCCACAAATACCAAAATCCATGGATGCTCAAGTCCCTTATATAAAATGGCATATTTACATATAACCTAAGGACATTCTCTTGTATGCTTTAAATCATCTCTAGATGACTTATAATACCTAATACAGTGTAAATGCTGTGCTGACGCATGGAAAGTTCAAGTTATGCTTTTTGGAACTTTCTGGAGTTTTTTTCCCAAATATTTCTGATACACAGTTGATTGTGGATGCGGAAGCTGCAGATATGGAGGAGTGACTGTACTAAGTTTTGAAATAAGGAATTGCAGGCTGTCTGGTTTTGTTCTTCTTTTCCAAGATTGTTTTGGCTAGCCTGTATTTTGCTTTTCCATGTAAATTTTAGGATCAGCTTGTAAATTTCTGCAAAAAACCTATGCTGGATACTAAAAGGATCACACACCATGATCAAGTGGGGTTTATTCCAGGAATGCAAGGATTCTTCAATATATGCAAATCAATCAACGTGATACACCATATTAACAAATTGAAGGAGAAAAACCATATGATCATCTCAATAGATGCAGAGAAAGCTTTCGACAAAATTCAACACCCATTTATGATAAAAACCCTGCAGAAAGTAGGCATAGAGGCCTCAACATAATAAAGGCCATATATGACAAACCCACAGCCAACATCGTCCTCAATGGTGAAAAACTGAAACCATTTCCACTAAGATCAGGAACAAGACAAGGTTGCCCACTATCACCACTCTTATTCAATGTAGTTTTGGAAGTTTTAGCCACAGCAATCAGAGAAGAAAAAGAAATAAAAGGAATCCAAATTGGAAAAGAAGAAGTAAAGCTGTCACTTTTTGCAGATGACATGATACTATACATAGAGAATCCTGAAGATGCTACCAGAAAACTACTAGAGCTAATCAATGAATTTGGTAAAGTAGCAGGATACAAAATTAATGCACAGAAATCTCTGGCATTCTTATACACTAATGATGAAAAATCTGAAAGTGAAATTAAGAAAACACTCCCGTTTACCATTGCAACAAAAAGAATAAAATATCTAGGAATAAACCTACCTAAGGAGACAAAAGACCTGTATGCAGAAAATTATGACACTGATGAAAGAAATTAAAGTTGATACAAATAGATGGAGAGATATACCATGTTCTTGGATTGGAGGAATCAACATTGTGAAAATGACTCTACTACCCAAAGCAATCTACAGATTCAGTGCAATCCCTATCAAACTACCACTGGCATTTTTCACAGAACTAGAACAAAAAATTTCACAATTTGTATGGAAACACAAAAGACCCCGAATAGCCAAAGCAATCTTGAGAACAAAAAATGGAGCTGGAGGAATCAGGCTCCTTGACTTCAGACTATACTACAAAGCTACAGTAATCAAGACAGTATGGTACTGGCACAAAAACAGAAAGATAGATCAATGGAACAGGATAGAAAGCCCAGAGATAAACCCACGCACATATGGTCACCTTATCTTTGATAAAGGAGGCAAGAATATACAGTGGAGAAAGGACAGCCTCTTCAGTAAGTGGTGCTGGGAAAACTGGACAGGTACATGTAAAAGTATGAAATTAGAACACTCCCTAACACCATACACAAAAATTAACTCAAAATGGATTAAAGACCTAAATGTAAGGCCAGACACTATCAAACTCTTAGAGGAAAACATAGGCAGAACAGTCTATGACATAAATCACAGCAAGATCCTTTTGGACCCACCTCCTAGAGAAATGGAAATAAAAACAAAAATAAACACATGGGACCTAATGAAACTTCAAAGCTTTTGCACAGCAAAGGAAACCATAAACAAGACCAAAAGAATGGGAGAAAATATTTACAAATGAAGCAACTGACAAAGGATTAATCTCCAAAATTTACAAGCAGCTCATGCAGCTCAATATCAAAAAAACAAACAACCCAATCCAAAAATGGGCAGAAGACCTAAATAGACATTTCTCCAAAGAAGATATACAGACTGCCAACAAACACATGAAAGAATGCTCAACATCATTAATCATTAGAGAAATGCAAATCAAAACTACAATGAGATATCATCTCACACCAGTCAGAATGGCTATCATCAAAAAATATAGAAACAATAAATGCTGGAGAGGGTGTGGAGAAAAGGAACACTCTTGCACTGTTGGTGGGAATGTGAATTGGTACAGCCACTATGGAGAACAGTATGGAGGTTCCTTAAAAAACTAAAAATAGAACTACCATATGACCCAGCAATCCCACTACTGGGCATATACCCTGAGAAAACCATAATTCAAAAAGAGTCATGTACCAAAATGTTCATTGCAGCTCTATTTACAATAGCCAGGAGATGGAAACAACCTAAGTGTCCATCATCCGATGAATGGATAAAGAAGATGTGGCACATATATACAATGGAATATTACTCAGCCATAAAAAGAAACGAAATTGAGCTATTTGTAATGAGGTGGATGGACTAGAGTCTGTCATACAGAGTGAAGTAAGTCAGAAAGAGGAAGACAAATACCGTATGCTAACACATATATATGGAATTTAAGAAAAAAATGTCATGAAGAACCTAGGGGTAAGACAGGAATAAAGACACAGACCTACTAGAGAATGGACTTGAGGATATGGAGAGGGGGAAGGGTAAGCTGTGACAAAGCGAGAGAGTGTCATGGACATATATACACTACCAAACGTAAAACAGGTAGCTAGTGGGAAGCAGCTGCATAGCACAGGGAGATCAGCTCCGTGCTTTGTGACCACCTAGAGGGGTGGGATAGGGAGGGTGGGAGGGAGGGAGACGCAAGAGGGAAGAGAGATGGGAACATATGTATATGTATAACTGATTCACTTTGTTATAAAGCAGAAACTAGCATACCATTGTAAAGCAATTATACTCCAATAAAGATGTAAAAAAAAAAAACAACTGAAAGTATATGTTATTGATGATAAAGTTCTGGCTTTTGAGCAAAAATTACAGTTTTGGAACAGTTTGGATCTGCCTCTGTGAGCTTGAAAGCTTTCCTATACTTAAAGACTTTTTGGTAAGATTGGTTGGTGATGATATTAAAGAACGTGATTCTTAAAGTGCTGTAGAATGAAGCATTTGAAAGATCTGCATAAATTAATAAGGTAATATTTTCCAAATAAATAATGCATGATATTATAAAATATGCCTGTGTATAAAATATACATCCAACCTACAATGTAGATTAATAGATTTTAATGTAACAGTACAGAAAATGTCTTGATGTGGTTTCAGATTCTACATTGCAGCCAGAGATTTGTTTGTGTTTGCTTTTGATATTCATTTGCCCGTCATTTTATTTTTAGCTTTTCTGAGTCAGTTTAGGTTTGTTTCTTTAATAGTGCATATAGTTGGGTTTTGCTCTGTGAACCAAACCAGAAATCCATTTTTTTCTTTTGGTAAGTGAATCCATTCACATTTATTGAAATGACAGAATGTTTGATTTATAGTTACTATGTATATTATGTTATCTCTGATGGTTTTTCTTTTTTTTGGTCTTTGTTTTACTTTCTTCATCTAATTTTTATTCTTCCACTTTTGTCCAATTACCCTTATTAAGTTTCCATTCAAATCTGGTCTGTATTATAGTCTTCATTTTTGATGTGATTACTATTTCTTCTGTCATTTCTGGGTCAGTCAACTTTTGTTTCATTACTTTTTTTTTTAAATCTTTATTGGAGTATAATTGTTTTACAGTGGTGTGTTAGTTTCTGTTTTATAACAAAGTGAATCAGCTATACATGTACATATATCCCCATATCGCCTCCCTCTTGCGTCTCCCTCCCATCCTCCCTCTCCTGCCCCTTTACAGATCTCCCTGTGCTATGCGGCTGTTTCCCACTAGCTAGCTGTTCTACATTTGGTAGTGTATATATGTCCATGCCAGTCTCTCACTTCTTCCCAGCTTACCCTTCCCCCTCCCCGTGTCCTCAAGTCCATTCTCTATGTATGTCTGCGTCTTTATTCCTGTCCTGATCCTAGGTTCTTCAGAACCTTTTTTTTTTTTTTAGATTCCATATATATGTGTTAGCGTACGGTATTTGTTTTTCTCTTTCTGACTTCCACAGACCCTAGGTCCATTCACCTCACTACAGATAACTCAATTTTGTTCTTTTTTTATGGCTACTTCCATTTTTTTGGTTCAGTTTTGGACTTAAGTTTTTGAATTGCAATTCAAGCTGTTTGTTTTTTTTTTCATATACCTAAACTGGGATATTTAATTCAGTTTGGATTTTTGTGTTAGTTTTCTTCTGTGCATGTTGCTTTTGGTGGAGTCGGTAGCTAAGTTGGTAATTTTTACCAGCTCATGTGTTTCTGTTTTCTCTTTTCTTCTGTAGCTTTGTATGGGTGAAAAGTGCTTGTGTCTGCCTGTTCAAGACTATTCAAGACTTGATTTGGAGTGGTTTACAAGATTCCTCATTTAAAGCGCCCTCTTGTGTCATTACAATGATGTGCAACTCTTCAGTGGGTGGCGCCGAGGGACAGAATGTAGTGTCTAAGTGAAGGGTTGGTCTTCACCAAGATGGTTCCAGCCATTGAAACAGGGGAGGAGCATATGTGACAGAGATGCTGGCTGGTGGGTAAATGTTGTGGTAGTAGATTGCAGCAGTCTCTTCTGATTGATTGCGTTTTCTCAATAAAATAGGAAGAAGGTTAGGCTGAGTGAGGATGGAAGAGAGAAAACTACTAGGTTCCACTAGGAAGACATTGGGATAATAGACAATGAATATACAGCTAGATCTTTTCATGTCGTTAAATACATTCACAACATATTTTTACTGTTTGCTCGCAGTTCTGTTTTATGGCTTAAATTATGGTTCTGGGATTTTTTAAAACCAGTTTCCTATTGTTGAACAAAAAAGTTGTTTCCGATTTCTTACTGTTATAAATAAAACGGAGCAGTGTCTCTTGCTATACCATTCCTAAACCTGGAGTTCTTAAATTTTTTGTTGTTAAAATATAAGAACGGTTATCTTTCTCATTGGTTCATAAACTGTAGTCAGATTATACACTTGTAGAACATACATTTTAGGAGTGTGGTGATATTTTTAATATAATATTTAGATACAAAATTTTCCAAGCATGAATAATAAGATTCTAAATATGTACTTTTATATAGTGGTACTGATTATTATTAGAAAAATGAAATTGAAACTATTATCATAATATTGTTTTATTGCTGGGAAAAATAATAGCATCACTAACTGGCTGTATACATTAGAGTCTACCAAAGTTAGTGACGCTTCTTATCAAAGTCTTGTCTGAAAATATGAGTCAGAATTATTTTGGTTGTAACCTAATCCCAAAAAAGCAAGAAAGGGAATTGCTTATACTCAAGCAAAGGTATATCAGACAAGACCTGGGAAAGTAAGAAACAACGATGGATCCTGGGCCTTTAGCATCAGGGGTATGTGAGCTGAGAGTGAGTCATCTCTCAGCGCCCATTGCAGTCTTCCATGTTCACTCCATGGCTGTGATAGGAAGGAGGGAAAGATGATGCACTAGAATCATCCAGAGGAAGTCACAGGGGAGAGGGGCTGAGTTGATGCTTTAAGAGGGTTCATTACAAGAAGCTTCAATAATTTAATGAAATTGTGCAAGGGAGTGGTTATATTACCTGTAGAATTGATACTTCACATCTTCTTTAAAGATCACACGCAGTTTAAAGGAATTCAAGATCTTGTCATAGGGCACAATTGTAGAAGGTACATTTTATGGCCAATCTGTACGTAAGCTAACATTGGCTGACATAAAGTTTATGTATAAGAAAAAAGTAATTCTTATATTCCAAGAGGCAGTACCCATTTCACCTGTAAACTTAAAAGACCAAGCAGAGATTTGAGGGAGTGAGAATTAGAGAAGTTTAAATAGCTACAACTATCATTATTTTGAAGAGGCAAACATCGCTGTGTCAGTGAAATCTCTTAACCTGTGTTAAATCAAGTTGAGGGAGAGACGTTTTCCCTCAGATGTGCCCTGTGCACCTAAAGCAGCCATCAGGCTGTGGGTCTCTAGTCTGTGGGTTATTACAGCCCTTTCTAACTGGACTCCAGCCTCCAATTTCCACTTTCTTCTCTACAATTCTCTAAAGAGAGCTTTTCCTCAGAGCAGATTTCCCAATGTACTGCTTCAGTCATGCCTTCACTGTGTTGTACCTTGAATCAGGGTCTGTCTGTCTGCCTGGTTGTAAGTGCTCTGAAGTCTGGCCATCTCGGCCATACGAGGCTCTAGTGCCCATCGGCCTCTGCTCCTCTCTGCTCCCTGGGTTTCCTCTTATGAAGTAAATGTCACTGACCCTTGATGCAGCTCCAAGCAAGTATGAGTATAATAATACCACAGGTAAAAAAAAATCTGAACCAGAGGAAATATAAGCAAGAAAGTTGTAATGGGGAAAGCTGTACATGGATTTACATGTCATTTGGTCAGCATGGTTATCATGGCTGTATTAAATTTATCTCTGATCTTTTAAAAAATTCTTTTGGCTGCACTGCGTGGCATGCAGGATCTTAGTTCCCCGACCAGTGATTGAACCCATGTTCCCTGCAGTGGGGGCATGGCGTCTTAACCACTGGACCACCAGGGAAGCCCTATCTCTGATCTTTTTTGGAGCCCAAATAAAAAGGATGAAGTGGTTATCTATTTACCTCTCATTTTCAGAAAAGAGGGAGAGTGCAAAGCCTAACTCTTCTAATAATACTTTCATAAAACGGTTCTTATGTAGGTCTTCATTATGGAAATCACTGAGTAGAATGGAGAGAATTCTTATTTCTAAGATTCTTCGTGACAGGTTTCATATAACTTTTTTACGGTCAGTTACTGAAAGCCACGTGACAGCAAAACTCAATTTTTGTCGTTTGGTAAGAGAATATAAGTCAAGTATGTAGTCTTCCAGTGTGTTAAGTTGATCTAGTTGTAGAATGTCAGGAATTCAGGCGCAGAGGTATTGAATGACCTGCTCCCTGTCTTAATAGGATTCCTGACTTCCAGCACAGGTACCTCAGTTCACTGACTAGTTTTAATAAACATAACCATTGAGGGGTTAAAAAAAATACTGATGCCTGGGGCCCACTCCCAGAAATTGTGATTTTGGGGAGTTTGGGGGGGAAGCCTGGGATGCGGACATGAGATTTTTCAGTAGTTCCCAGATGATTCTACATACGGCCGTTGAAAACCACTGGTCTCAGCAACTAATGGAAGTGCCATTCTTGCCAGTAATTGGGTTAAGCTTTAAATACGAATTCATGTCCTCTGGTGTGCTTCTGGAAAAGCTAACATCTCTTGAGATAGACGGGAAGAGGTTAGACGTTGCCATGTCTAAATAGACTCCCAGAACTGATGCAGCGGTCTTAGGGACCTCAAGGGGAGCCAGCTAAGCAGCTGAAGATGACAGAGAAAAGAGATGGGAAGAAGCTGGGTCCGTGAGAACAACTGAACCATGGAATTCACCGCTCTTAGAGAGGAGATAGCCAACCTTCAGATTTCATGTTATGGCACATGAAATCATATATTCTCCTTACTGTTTTAAGCCATTTTGATTTGGGCTTTATATTACTTGCAGCCAAAGGCAGGCTAATACATGTGAGCCAAGGATAAGCTACTTTTGTCCATCCAAAGGCCACGGGTCCCCACTTACCTCCCTCTTCACCGGAGGCTGTATTCACCGTCTGGGCTCCTGCAGGCAGCACACAGTAAGAAACGAGTGTATTTATTTTTGTGGTCGACATCTCTGAAATTGGGATGCACTTTACAGTTGATAGAATATCATATTTTCATTGGCAGGTTATTTTTTCTTATTGGTACATTAAAAATGATGGCTCTTATTAAGTTACTGACATTTAGATTTGGTTGAATGTAATTTTTTTTTTTTTTTTTTAAAGAAGATGTTGGGGGTAGGAGTTTATTTATTTATTTATTTATTTATTTATTTTTGCTGTGTTGGGTCTTCGTTTCTGTGCGAGGGCTTTCTCTAGTTGTGGCAAGTGGGGGCCATTCTTCATCGCAGTGCGCGGGCCTCTCACTATCGTGGCCTCTGTTGTTGCGGAGCACAGGCTCCAGACGCGCAGGCTCAGTAGTTGTGGCTCACAGGCCTAGTTGCTCCGCGGCATGTGGGATCCTCCCAGCCCAGGGCTCGAACCCGTGTCCCCTGCATTAGCAGGCAGATTCTCAACCACTGCGCCACCAGGGAAGCCCTGAATGTAATTTTTAAATGAAATTATGTATATAGGGAAAAATTTACTGTGAAATAAAATTTGTTATGGGATTTACTTTGGATTAATGAATTATGAAAACATAAAAAGGTTTTTAATGAAAACGAGTGATTCCCTGTATCCTCCCTTTTTCCTACCCCCTCTGTGGGAGGTAGAATTCTAAGACGGCTCCCAAGATTCCTCGTCCCCAGTGAACACAGCCTGTATAACCTGCTGAGTGTGAGCATTACTGTGAGTAGGATGGACTTCACTCCCACGGTTAACTTAAATTATATGCCAAAGATGAAGTGGTTTTTACCTTTGGTGTAACTAAGATCTCAAATCAGTTGATTCTGAGTTAATCAAAAGGGAGATGATCCCAGGTGGACCCTAACTAATCAGATGAATCCTTAGAAGAGACTGGGCTCTTCCTGAAGTCAAAGATTAGAAGTGTCAGATTCCCCTACTAGCCCTGAAGTAAGCTGCCGTGTTTCGAGAGGGCCGTGTATCCAGAACTGTATCCAGAATGACAGGGAAGAAATGGGAGCTTCAGTCTTAAAACCACAAATTACTGAATCCTGCCAACAGCTTTAAGAACTTGGAAGAGGTGCTCCAGACTTGTTTTGTATGTTCCTAGCTCGGTCCTTGAGTGGGCCATTTCTCTAAGGAGCCCAGATTCCTTTTAATTGAGAAGACAGTCCCCAACTTAAAATGGTTGCACTTAGTGATTTTCACACACGATGGTGTGAAAGTGATGTGCATTCAGTAGAAACCATGCTTGGGTTTTTGAGTTACGATCTTTTCCCTGGGCTAGTGGTATGTGGTAGAACGCGCTCTCATGATGGGCAGCCCTGCAACATGAGAGTAAACAACCAAGAACTTAACGACCATTCTGTACCCAGACAACCTCCTGTTTTTCACTTGCAGTACAGTATTCAATACATTACATGAGATAGTCAACACTTGATTATAAATTAGACTTTATGTTAGATGATTTTGCCCAACTAACTATAGGCTAATGTAAATGTTCTGAGACATTTCAGGTAAACTAGGCTAAGTTATGATGTTCAGTAGGTGAGGTGTATTAAATGCATTTTTTATGATATTTTCAACTTACAGTGGGTTTATTGAGACCGAACCCCATCGTAAGTTGAGGAAAATCTGTAGTAGTTACAATCCAAGATCTGGATGCTGGATGTGCTTATTGCTTTTGAGTCTGGTCAGCTGAAGACAGGCCCTGAGAATGTAGTGTGAACTGTCATACAAATCAAAGACCATTTAGGGAGGAGTGAATTCAGCTTTTGAGGAGCTCCCCATCTCTTCTGCCTGGTCTGGGGGACTATGGGTCCTGGTTTTCAGTTGTCATTTTGGGGCTCTTGATTTTCAAGGCTGCTGTGGAGCTGGGGAGAGGAGAGTGAGATTAGGGCAAGTCATTGTCACGAGGCATTTTACCCAGATGCAGCTGTTTTTCATGAGTAAATTCTCTTTGAATTGTTGTAAGGCTTTAATTTCCAGAATTCTGAAAAAGTTGATTTTCACTGTTTTTGCCAGTGTTCTCTCAGGCCTTTTATGGAGTAGTAGGTTTCAGAGATTCTTTGTCATTCCAGAAGTGGTAACAACAGTTCACTTTTTATTTTTTTTAAAGAAGATGTTGGGGGTAGGTGTTTATTAATTAATTTATTTATTTTTGCTGTGTTGGGTCTTCATTTCTGTGCGAGGGCTTTCTCTAGTTGTGGCAAGCGGGGGCCGCTCTTCATCGCGGTGCGTGGGCCTCTCACTGTCGCGGCCTCTCTTGTTGCGGAGCACAGGCTCCAGATGCGCAGGCTCAGTACTTGTGGCTCACGGGCTTAGTCGCTCCACAGCATGTGGGATCCTCCCAGACCAGGGCTTGAACCCATGTCCCCTGCATTAGCAGGCAGATTCTCAACCACTGCGCCACCAGGGAAGCCCCAACAGTTCACTTTTAAGTATTTGACTTTTTTTTTTCATGCCTGTACTTTAGAAATATTTATCTTTGATATGAAGACTGAATGTGTGCCATCTTCCTGGTCCTTTTATTTCAGAATCCCCCTTTCCTGCCTGGCGGTCCAGGAACTCATCTTCCTGGCAGGATGCTCCTCATTCCTGAGTATTTAGGGCCTTCGTTCCTGCTCCAAATGTTTAAACTGCCTTTTTCTGTGGTTCCACAGAAGTGGCCTTATTTACCGTTCACATAAGTCTTAAATAAATACGAGTTTTGTATCCCAGCTGTATCCTGCGCAAAAATATTTCCAATTTATTTGCCTGGATGTGTTGCTTGGCAGGTAAGTTTGTTACATAATAATATAAACTGGACTTTAATCTTGGACTTCCTGAACAGATTTGTGATTCAGCCCATATCTGCTGACACACGAGCTCTTTCAGCCTTCTGTGTGCCTGAGAACTGCAAGCCAACTTCAACTTCCTCGTGGAGCTGAGCTCAGTTAGGTGAACCCGGAATCAACAGAAATGCTCCTTATTTCAGCCAGAGGAACATAGAACAGTCATTTCAGTCCATGAAGAAGGAAAACCTGGTCCCAGTGAATTCCTGATTGTCTCAGGGGCTGAATGGCTGTCCTTGTGCAGCTGTGAAGGGTTCTGTGTTCTTCCCAAGCTGGGGAGGTGATGTGAGCCGCCCGTCAGGAAACAGAAGCCGCCTAGCTTCGCGCAAGACCGCCAGCAGCTCTGCAGGGCTGTGCTCTTGGGGATGCGCCTTCCAGCTAGATCTGCACCAGAAAAAAGAAGGGGGAAAATGACCGTGACTTTCGAATGGGATGTGCAGGCCCCCCCATCTGGGGGGCCAGAAGGCAAGAGGGGAAGGAGGAACAGATGGGGAGACACTGCTGCTGCCTTCGGCCCCTGTTCTGTCAAATTTCAGCAAGATACCGTGGCTGAGGTGCTGCGGCTGCATGAAGGACTATGGAACCGGCCTCCTGGGCCCACCCACGAATTAGCGAGGGTCTGTTCAGAACCGTCCAGGTCAAATTGCAGGAGTGGGAAATGGGGGTTCAGGCCAGCAGTTGTGTCCATGGCCTCAGGCCCTCACTGGCCTTCCCTCTTCTCTGAGGCCTCACCCACGTTTTCTCTGTGTTGGGGGCAGCTTTAGCGAACTTAAGGCAAGGGCATCCCTCGCCCTCCACCCTCCATTGGGCTCAGCAGCCCTCACACCCCTTAAATTGCCCTCCCTGATACTCTGGAACCGTTACAAGGGGTGTGCAGTGTCTCTGTCTTGTTGAAGGCTGTATGCCCTGCGAGGATCAGGCACATAAAAGGCCCTCACTCACTAGTCATTAATCATTAAAATATTTCCCCCATCCATAGGAAGAAGGGTGGCCCTTTAGGTGAAAAGGATGAAAGTGATTTCTTAAAATGTTTAAGAATTCAAGTGGTAGAGGCCAAACCATGAAACAGCGCAGATGGGGATGATGGGTCCTTCTGCTCAGGTACGTCCCCAGACAGGCAGAAGGGAAGGAGGCTGGCTGACGGCCAGGGTCCCCTGTGTGTCAGCCCGGCGCGCACACGCCTCCCTCTGTGTGACATTCGCGTGTGCGTGTGCACGGGTGAGGGGCCCTCCACGCTTGGCACGGTTCCTTCTCTCGTTTCCACACTTGGGCCTCTTAACTAGTACCAGTCGCCAGCTACCTAGCACACGCCTCCCAGCTGGTCACCGCCTACCAGTGTGTGTGGATCTGGGGAGCAGGTGGATCCCTGGTGGCTCACGTTGGAGGTTGGTGCCCATCAGTCAGGAGACCACCCGGCACCCCCTTAGGGTCCACAAAGCAGGTTTATAATTTGCTGCATCAAGACAGAGATTGCATTTCTGGGGACTGGGGGCAGCTCAACAGGAGGGAGTTAGGGAAAGATAAACACAGACTTTTTTTTTTTTTTTTGCGGTACGCGGGCCTCTCACTGTTGTGGCCTCTCCCGTTGCGGAGCACAGGCTCTGGACGCGCAGGCTCAACGGCCATGGCTCACGGGCCCAGCCGCTCTGGGCATGTGGGATCTTCCCGGACCGGGGCACGAACCCGTGTCCCCTGCATCGGCAGGCGGGCTCTCAACCACTGCGCCACCAGGGAAGCCCAACACAGAGTTTTTGAGTCAGTCCTGGGATGGCCTTGACGGGAGTGGGGCAGAATTTGTCAAGTATAGAGTTGCTGGAAGAGCCGGTGGTCTTGTCCCTGCAAGTGAGCAGGTGTTAGGAGTTTACACTTGAGAGTTTGCCATGCTCACGCTCTGAATGGGTGTAGTTTCTGGGTGGTGTGAGTCCCAGAGCAGCCTGTTTTGAAAAGCTGTGGCTTCTGTTTCAATTTTTGGTTTCCCCCTAAGGTTGGCTGGCAGCCGAGCAGTTTTTCGCTCTTATCAAAGTGTGGCAAGCAAGAGACGGAGGGGTGCTAGGAAATGACCCTTTCCTGTCCAGCAGTGGGAGGGCATTGTGTGCGTGATGCCCGAGGACACGGCAGGATGGTTTCTCATTCAGGGAAGGCCCCGGCTCTGAAGGAACTTCTGCGGAATTCCTGTCCTTTTTTTTTTTTTTTTTTTTTATAAATTTATTTATTTTATATATATATTTTTTATTTTTGGCTGTGTTGGGTCTTCGTTGCTGTGCATGGGCTTTCTCTATTTCGGCAAGAGGGGGCTACTCTTTTTTTGGGGGGGTGTATACTATTTTATTAACATCTAAATTTCACCAAGAGTTCAAGCATATGCTAGCCATTTGTTCAGATTTTTGAAATAAAGACAAAATGGGCAAACAGCTTTATGGGTGCGATGTACTTAACACTGCACAATATATTCACCAACTAGACAATCTAAGGGGTGGGATAACTATACACTTAGGAGCACCAAGTATAGGAACAATCCCTGGAATTGGAGGAAAAACCCGCCATTCGGGACTGCACAGAGGTCCTTGGTTGCTAATAGAATCTTCCCTTGACTTGAGACTTGAGACAAACCGAGGGAGTCTGTCAGTATACAAAAACCACTGCCTTCGGTAACAGGATGGACTGGCCAGAGCCAATTCAGATTGTGGGGGCCAGTCTGAAGCGAGCAGGGTTAGCTGGAGGCTGGACATGTTGCAGCTGAAGTCCAGCATCGGCAGATGAGAGCAGCCATGTTCTAAAAAATTGCTGATTTCTACACAAGTCGGGGCGGGAGGGCTGCTCTTTGTTGCGGTGCGCGGGCTTCTCATTGCGGTGGCTCCTCTTGTGGAACACGGGCTCTAGGTATGCAGGCTTCAGTAGTTGTGGCACACAGGCTCAGTAGTTGTGGCTCGCGGGCTCTAGAGCGCAGGCTCAGTAGTTGTGGTGCATGGGTTCAGTAATTGTGGCTTGGGGGCTCTAGAGCACAGGCTCAGTAGTTGAGGCTCGCGGGCTCTAGAGCGCAGGCCTCAGTAGTTGTGGCGCACATGCTTAGTTGCTCTGCGGCATGTGGGATCTTCCCGGATCGGGGCTCGAACCCGTGTCCCCTGCATTGGCAGGTGGATTCTCAACCACTGCGCCACCAGGGAAGTTCCCTGTCCATTTCTTTTGACTCAATTTTTTTTTTTTGGCCACGCCCCACCGCATGGGAGATCTTAGTTCCCCCACCAGGGATGGAACCAGTGCTTCCTGCAGTGTAAGTGCAGAGTCCTGATCACTGGACCGGCAGGGAAGTCCCTCGACTCACTTTTGATCTAGCTTATACCTCGACTCACTTTTGATCTAACTTATAAACTGTGTTCCCCTTCTGTGTGTGTCAGAGGAAAAGGAAATGCAGGCCTTGCATTCCGGTTTTTAGGGCAGAACCTGACTTTATCTGGTACTTCACGTGCTCCACGATGTCCCCGCTGTGAACGACAGCAGTTTCATTCACTGTAGACCATGGGGGAGGGGACTTCTGAGGCTGCACTTGGGGGGAGGGGGGAGCAGGGAGAGCCGCCTTTCCTGCTGCTGCAGGAATGTTGCTGGAGAGGTGGTAGGGGTGCAGGGGACCCAGGGTAGGGGCTGTGGGGAGGGGAGGAGAGCTGCGAGAGGAAGCTTTTGATCCTGCAGACCCTGAGGGGAGAATGGTTTTGATTTCATGTCCAGTCTTCTAGGCTCATAATCCAGGGTTGGGATGAAGAGTCCAAATTCCTTCCTTTATCTGGACTCAGTGAATCTCTTTATGAAATATGCTGATTGAGCCCCTTGTTTCAGCTCTTACTGCTGAAATAAGTAGAATTATGTCACTGCTGGTTATAAAATTAGTCAACTTCTCTTTCAAAAAAAAGAAAGAAGGCCACAGTGTTTGAAAATTAGCCTCCTGAGCGTCCCCAGCGTGACTCTGCACTCATTGCAAAGTGGTCTTCTTCTCTGACTCTCAACTGAGCAGGAATTACACAAGTTGATCGTTTTTTTAATCACTTGTAAGTGCTCCAAGATTATTGACAAAGAAAAGAATGACCAGGCTGGGATGTGGGCTTTTGAAGAGAAGAGTGTGCTTGGCACTGGGTGGCTGTCCAAGTTCCCCAGAATGGAGGTGCCCCCTCCCTCGGTGAGGTGGGATGGTTGACCCTCAGCAGATGCTCTGCAGAGGAGGCCAGGATACAAGGTGTGTTCATTTGCTGTAACAGAGGACCACAAACTCGGTGCCTAGAACAACGGAAATGTATTCTCTCTCAGTTCTGGAGGCTAGAAGTCTGAAGTCAAGGGGTGGGCATGGCCACGCTCTGAAGGCTCCAAGGGATGATCCTTCCTTGCCTCTATCTAGTTTCTGGTGGTGACTGGCGGTCCTTGGCGTTTCTTGGCTGTGATAGCCTAACTCCAATCTCTACCTCTGTCTTCTCTCCCTGTGTATGTCTGCATCTGTTTTCTCTTCTTACGAGGATACTGGTCATTGGGTTAAGGCCCACCCCAATCCAGTATGACCTCATTTTAATTAACTAATTACATCTGCAAAATCCCTATTTCCAAGCAAGGTCACATTCACAGGTACCAGGTGTTAGGACTCGAACATACCTTTTTGGCGGACACAGTCCCGCCAAAACACAAGGCCTGTTCTGCTCCCGAGGCAAGAGGTTGGGCCTTTGGGGCCTCCTAAAACTCCTCCGTGTTGCTGGGAAGCCTACCTCAACCTTTGAGACATACCACTGTAGCCCAGTTTTGCAGTTTAAGGTATCACTTGTGTGTGTGGCTTTTGTGTTTGTTTGGTGTTAAGCACGTATAAGGAGTTGAGTTCATCCCACCCCTCAGTCCATAGCATGATCTCATCATCAGTGATGGAGGGATTCTCCCTTATTTTATTTTTTTCCCTTTCTGCCCTGCATCAGTCAGGATAGTTATGCTGGAGTGACAACTCTAAAATCTCTGTGGCTTGAAACAACCAAGGATGATATTTTTCTCATGCTGCGGACATCGTGGGCCAGCAGTTCACTGTGTCACACAGGTAGGCACCTAAGCTGTCAGCGCAGCCTCCACCTGAGTGGGGCCAGATGCCATCAGGGAAGGGAAAGAACTCTGCAGTAGTGTGACCGAACCACAAGGGGGCAGAAGTGCCCAGAGGTGGGAGAATAGGAGCGATTTGGCCAGATTTGCCAATGTTTGCCCTGATCGCCAGCTCTTTTATTGGGTTGGCCAATAGCGAAAAAGTGGAATGACCCTTTTGGCCAACCCAATATTTTGCGGCTTGTCTGTCACCTTGTCCATGGGTTTCCATTAAGGATTTCCATCTTTAGGAGGCTCTCACTACTGTTTCCTTCCTACTCATCTTTCTAATAGTCCCTTCCCCAATCCACTGCCTCAGGGCCCTGATCTTTACAAACTAAATTAAAGCCAAGTTGTTTGTGGGTGCGATGGGTGGCCCCTCTTAATGCATTCACGTTGGTCCTCACGATTTAAAGTTCTCCAGTCATCAGTCTCTAGGCAAGTGTTGAGCACCTGCCGGGGAGAGCAGGTGCTGGGGCTGCACCACTTCCCTGGTGGTCCAGTGGTTAAGAATTCACCTTCCAGTGCAGGGGACACGGGTTGGAGCCCTGGTCGGGGAACTAAGATCCCACGTGCCGCGGAGCAGCTAAGCCCTCGAGCCGCAACTACTGAGCCTGTGTGCTCTGGAGCCCACGCACCACAAATAGAGAAGCACTCATGCTGGAACAAAGACCCAGCACGGCCAAAAAAAAAAAAAAAGAAAGATGCCTGCTCTCATGGAGCTGGGATTCCAGCCAGTTAGATCCAGGATGCTTTGGGCTACAAACAACAAGAATTCCATCTCAAACCCACTTAAACCATAACCACATTATCATATATAACAGGAGGTCCAGAGGCAGGAAAGTTTCCAGGGGTATTTCGGTTGGGACCCCGGCTCCATTTGGCTCTGCCTTTCACCAGGAGGCTTTTTCCTTATACTAGCTTCTTTCATTGTCCGTAAAATGGTTTCCAGCAGCAACCGTGAGGACATATTCCCTCTTATTCAGTGGAAAAGATAGAGACCTTTCCAACCATGTAATAAGAAAGCCGTTCCCTTCATTCTGCCTGGGACATTCACTGTGGTTGTCTTGGAGCCTGGAGGGTGGGTGGTGGGTGATCGCCTTCCCCTGAGTCACAGGCTGGAATGAGGAGTGTATTGGTTTACTAGGGCTGCCATCACAAAGGACCCAAGACACAATTATGGAGGCTAGAAGTCTGAGATCAAGGTGTCAGCAAGGCTGAGTTCTGAGGCCTCTCTCCTTGGCTTGTAGATGGCTGTCTTCTCCCTGGGTCTTCACACGGTCTTCCCTCTGTGTGTGTCTGTTCCCTAATCTCTTTTTATAAAGACACCAGTCCTGTTGGATTAGAGCCCACCCTAATGGCCTCATTTAAACTTAATTACCTCTTTAAAGACCCTATTTCCCAATAGAGTCACATTGAGGTACTAGGGGTTAGGATTTCAACATCAGAATTGGGATGTGGGTACACAGTTCAACTCATAACAAGGAGGGAAGGGGCTCTGAGCAGAACAGGTTTCTTTATGGAAGGTGGAAAAGGGAAATGAATATTGGATGGGCATCCAACAGGCTTCATGCTATGGGGAGAGACAGAAAACAGGTAAGCAAATACGATCATTTCAGATGGTGAAAAGTACTTTTGAAGAAAGCGAAACAGGGAAAGGTAATCGAGAGGGATGGCAGATGGGTGAGCAGCACTGGCAAGGGCGGCTGGGACGGCCTCTCTGGGGAGGGGATTTTGGAACCCACCCAAGTGGAGAACAGAATGAGAGAGCAAGGAGGAAACGGCAGACCCAGGAGCCCCAGGGTAGGAGTGGGCTTGGCAGGGTCCAGGGCAAGGAAGGAGGCGGGTGCGTTTGGAAGCATCACAGGCAGTGGTCCAGGAGGTCGGCAGGGGCCAGCTCACTCAGGGCTCTGGGATGTGGGGTTGCCCGCTAAGATCCGGCTGCACTCAGGGCAACAGTGATCAGGACTGAACATGTTGCGTTTCCACGTGGCCGAGTAACTGCAGAGATACATCTGTCCCGTGGGCAGACTCCAAACCACTGTAGAACCAGCATTGGAGGGAGAAAGACCCCTTAGAGGATGGTGCCCTTTCTCCAGCTTCCAAGGCCCAGTCCCCAACCCAGTCTGGCACTGCCTGCCAGCTGAAGGCAGGAAGGCAGGAATGAGCACACAGCTCAGCTTAGCCCACAGGACTCTGGCAAGGGGTGAGGAACAAAACAAACTCTCCCTGTGATGGAACTTGATGGCTTGGGTGGGGAGGACAGATGAGTCTAAGAAACAGAGATCTTTATCTCCAGCACCATGTCTGACCACTCGGCCAACTGTAAAGGGAAGGAAGGCGAGATACTGTCCAGGTGCCACCACGTGACGGTTGTGAATCCTGGCTCAGGCCAGCAAGGTATACGTACCATGGAGCCTGTTTTTCCTCTAAAAAGTGTATCTAAAGAGCTTCCTGGAGGTAAAGAACTAGACGGAGAAAATCTGATTTTTCATTTGAAGGTGGTGGTCAGACTCAGAAAATTCTGTCAGCCCAAATCCAGTTTTCACCAAGTCATAATACTCTCCTGGGTGCATGTCAGCTGACTTTCCCATGGCTTTGCTGATGCTGGATTTTGTTGGCAATGCTCCTTGTGCGAGTGAGTATACCAGGAGATGGCTTGCACGTCCCACTAGAGTTCCCTAGTAAGAACCATTTCAATGCCAGCTCCTCCATGAACTGGTCGCAGCCCTTCCCTCGACCTCTGAGCTTGGTGAACCTGCAGCACCATGCATGGGGACTTTAACTCTGTTTCTCCCATTGTCCCTGGTGAGATATGTGAAGATCTTATCTCCCGGCCTGAGTATAAACCCTGTCTTACGCAGGGATCATCTGTTTGCAGAGAACACCCAAAAGGGCTATCTGATGAAACCCACAGGTCGGAAGCCAGATTTCAGGAGGCACTGGAGCCCTAAGCAGGAAAGCAGGAGTGGCACGGTAAGAACATGGCCCTAAAATCCTTTGAAACCTCTCGGTTCAACTCAACTCAGTGAGGTCACTGGTCCATGTCCACTTCCCTCGACTCAGTGGCTGCTTGTGACTATGCCAGCCAACAGTGTGGTGGAGGTGACCTTACGTGACTTCCGAGGCTGGGTCATAAAGGCCATGCAGCCTTCTACCTTGTTTTCTGGGACATGCACTCTAAGAGCCCTGAGCCACCATGTCAGAAGTCTGCCTACTCTGAGGCCACCATGCTCTGAGAAAGCTAACCCACAAGGAGAGTCCAAGGATAGTTTTCCCATTGTCAATGCTAGTCTCCGAGTCATCCCAGCCCAGGCCAGACATGCAAGCGAGTGACCCTTCAGGTAAGCCCAGCCCCCAGCCAAGGAGTCTTCCCAGCTGAGGGAGGCACAGACATTGTGGAGTAAATATAAACCACCCCACTGTGCTCTGTCTGAATTCCTGACCCACAGAATTTATGAGCATAATAAAGTAATTGTTTTAAGCTGCTAAGTTTGGGGATATTTTATACAGCAGTAACAACCAGAACAGAAAACTAGGCTCCCTCCCTGCAAGCTTCCTTTCTTCCCATGTAGCATCATCGTCCTCTCTGTGTAGATGAGCCCAAGGTGGTCATCCCAGGCCTTGCTTTACATCACGACTTCCTTCAGACCCTTGAGATTCTGAGTCCTAATTCCAAACACCAGGAAATGAAATCTGATTGTCACCACACACGATCACAGTGTTTGCAACACCTAGGCTACGTGGATGATATATCTATGTCTACTTATGCATCCAGTTAGTATATACTGACCACCCGCTTTTGCTGCCTTTATTTTCATAGCACTCATCCCTCTTTGAAATCACACACTTTTCTTGTGTATATATATTATCTTCTCACTTGCTGTAGTGTAAGAGTACCATGAGGTCAGAGTCTCTGTCCATCTTCTCATCCATTGTATTCTGAACAACTAAAACAGTGTCTGGAACACTGTAGATATCCAGGAATATTTATGCAGCTTATAAACACCTACAGATTTTCATTGTACAAGGTAAAAGTCGTAGAAATCCGCTTTTCTCTCCCTGCACTGTGATCTTGGTGAAAGCTGAGTCAGTGGCTGGTGGACCCATTCAAGGCTGACCATGTCTCTCCTTGGGGCACATGCTCAGATGCCCAATAAACCATGCAGTGACCATGACCATGCAGTTTATTGTGACCATGCGGTGATATTTTGTTTTTGGCTTATTTTCCTTTTAGTTTTCTAGTGTTGTAAGTATAACATTTTAAAAATAAGATGATTTTTTAAAGTTATCCCAAAACCTAGCTAACTTTCCATCCCTCAGGAGCCCGTGATCCCGTTGGCTTGTCCCTCATGTCTTCCTAGTGAATGTTGATTGCTACTCAGAAGTCCAGGACAGGCGGGTGGGCTAGCTGTGGAATAGCCCTCCATTCAGGCTTCTCTGTCCTTCCAAAGGAGAGTCTGGTGGATGCACAGATGTGAGAACTGGGGACACCACTGGGGCCTTCTTTGGTTTTAGGGACACAAATTTTCATACATTGTTCGTGGGGATAGAAAGTAGTATAATCCTTATGGAGGAAAAATAGGCCCTAGAGATAGAAAGGCAAAAATGCAAAAAAGACAAGTGCATATTGTTGCAGTATTTTAATAGCAAAGGACTGGAAACAACCCAAATGTCAGTCAAGGGTGACTGGTTGAATAAACAATGGTATGTCCTCATAATGGAGCATTTTATAGGAGAACATTCCATCTGGTTCTATGGGATAATATTCAATATATTGTTAAGGAAAACAAGCAAGATCAAGGAAAGTGTGAAATGAATTAGTATGCTATCATTTATCATGTGTTTATATGTTTTTAAGTGGAAGGGTAAAATGGAAAAAACGGGATTATCTATGGTAGAAGGAGGACGTAGGGTGGAGGGGACTGGGTTAGTATATAGACTTCTCGGATTACAGCTCATTTTGTGACTTTGGAACCATGTAAATAGTTTACACAATTACTTTTAAAAATTAAAACAATCTCTAAAAATTTAAGCAAAACAAAGCGGATAACCATAACCCTGATTCAAGCTTGGGGCATAACCACAGAGAGAGGAACTATTCCAAGTTATTTGATTGTCCATCCCTAATAGCAGAAACCCTAAGGACAAAAAGAACTGAGAAAGAAAAATCTTAACTGTTTTCAGTAATTTTTTGATGATGATTTTGTTATCATTGCATTGTTAGTCTGAGGATTTAAAACAATGTATAATTATTTTGGTGATTTTGAGAAGGAGGTCTTCAGAATGAGAGAAAGAAGAGCAGATGTAAGATCAATGAGGTTACATGAAAAACCCTGTACTCCTGAGCTGGATTGGAAGTATCAGTATAAACTCATGTAGTGTTTCTTCTTAAATACTTATTTCCTAGCTCTTTCCACTAAAACCAAGAAACAATGACCAAACCACTACCAATGAGCCCTCCTTACACTCAGATTTTGATCTCTAATGACCATTCCCCACTGAAAGGGACCAGGGATCCCTGGGCAAAAAAATCGATAACTTCAGGGCTGGAGCATAAAATATACAAGATGAGCTTGAAACATCTTGTCATACAAGATAACTACAAAACTCTTTAAAGACTACTAGGGTCATGTCAAAAAGAATCAGCCAACTTGAAGCAGTTCACAAGAGCCAAAGAGGACAATTTGAGTGACAGGTAAGATAATAACTGCAATGGATTGAAACATACATATCAAATATGTTTAAACCATGAGTTCATAATGTATCCAATAAGAAAACAACTCTCCCTGGACAGCTTGGAAAGATGCCAGGGAACCACCCTGGAAACTGACAAAGGGGAAAAAGTCAAAAATTTACCCAGTCTTTCCTGTACAAACCAAACCTCAGGGTAACCAAATAACTGATGAAAGGAAGTTTCTCCTTATAAGGTATGCCAGCTAATAAACAAAGAAACAGTAGCACTAGAATATTACTTGCAACCCCTAAAGAAGTAGTGGATCTATGGAATAATCATCAGTAGTTGCTAACATCAGAAAAGAGAGGCAACTAGAGATGATACGGCTCCCCCTGGAAGAACCTATCACCACCAATAAAGTAGTCTTGCGAAAATAAACCTAACTGGAGTCTGCTTGAATTTCTAAATATAACTACTGATATATAAGAAATAAATAGGACAGAGGACCATGTTAAAAGATACTACAGACAATGTAAAGCAATTATACTCCAATAAAGATGTTAAAAAAAAAAAAGACACTACAGAGACAGACTCAGGAAAACCCAGACTGTGAGAAATTCTGTAGGACAAAGGACCTTCTAACAAGGACAAAGGAGGCTTCTTCCAACAAGCCTCCAGGTTATCTCAATATATGCCAAAGCGTGAGAACCACTGCTACAGATTAGAGATTGAAGAAGTGAATCAACAAATTACAGAGCATGGACCTAATTCAAACAAAAAAATCACGAGCCACTCAGAAACTTGAACAATGACTAAATATTTGAAGGTATTAAGGAATTGCTGATTTTTTAGGTGTGATTAATATTGAGGTTATGCTTTTTTAAAGTTCTTATGGTTTAGGGCTTCCCTGGTGGCGCAGTGGTTGAGAGTCCGCCTGCCGATGCAGGGGACACGGGTTCGTGCCCCGGTCTGGGAAGATCCCACGTGCCGCGGAGCGGCTGGGCCCGTGAGCCATGGCCACTGAGCCTGTGCTCCGGAGCCTGTGCTCCGCAAGGGGAGAGGCCACAACAGTGAGAGGCCCGCCTACCGCAAAAAAAAAAAAAAAAAAAAAAAAAGGAAACAACCCAAATGTCAGTCAAGGGTGACTGGTTGAATAAACAATGGTATGTCCTCATAATGGAGCATTTTATAGGAGAACATTCCATCTGGTTCTATGGGATAATATTCAATATATTGTTAAGGAAAACAAGCAAGATCAAGGAAAGTGTGAAATGAATTAGTATGCTATCATTTATCATGTGTTTATATGTTTTTAAGTGGAAGGGTAAAATGGAAAAAACGGGATTATCTATGGTAGAAGGAGGACGTAGGGTGGAGGGGACTGGGTTAGTATATAGACTTCTCGGATTACAGCTCATTTTGTGACTTTGGAACCATGTAAATAGTTTACACAATTACTTTTAAAAATTAAAACAATCTCTAAAAATTTAAGCAAAACAAAGCGGATAACCATAACCCTGATTCAAGCTTGGGGCATAACCACAGAGAGAGGAACTATTCCAAGTTATTTGATTGTCCATCCCTAATAGCAGAAACCCTAAGGACAAAAAGAACTGAGAAAGAAAAATCTTAACTGTTTTCAGTAATTTTTTGATGATGATTTTGTTATCATTGCATTGTTAGTCTGAGGATTTAAAACAATGTATAATTATTTTGGTGATTTTGAGAAGGAGGTCTTCAGAATGAGAGAAAGAAGAGCAGATGTAAGATCAATGAGGTTACATGAAAAACCCTGTACTCCTGAGCTGGATTGGAAGTATCAGTATAAACTCATGTAGTGTTTCTTCTTAAATACTTATTTCCTAGCTCTTTCCACTAAAACCAAGAAACAATGACCAAACCACTACCAATGAGCCCTCCTTACACTCAGATTTTGATCTCTAATGACCATTCCCCACTGAAAGGGACCAGGGATCCCTGGGCAAAAAAATCGATAACTTCAGGGCTGGAGCATAAAATATACAAGATGAGCTTGAAACATCTTGTCATACAAGATAACTACAAAACTCTTTAAAGACTACTAGGGTCATGTCAAAAAGAATCAGCCAACTTGAAGCAGTTCACAAGAGCCAAAGAGGACAATTTGAGTGACAGGTAAGATAATAACTGCAATGGATTGAAACATACATATCAAATATGTTTAAACCATGAGTTCATAATGTATCCAATAAGAAAACAACTCTCCCTGGACAGCTTGGAAAGATGCCAGGGAACCACCCTGGAAACTGACAAAGGGGAAAAAGTCAAAAATTTACCCAGTCTTTCCTGTACAAACCAAACCTCAGGGTAACCAAATAACTGATGAAAGGAAGTTTCTCCTTATAAGGTATGCCAGCTAATAAACAAAGAAACAGTAGCACTAGAATATTACTTGCAACCCCTAAAGAAGTAGTGGATCTATGGAATAATCATCAGTAGTTGCTAACATCAGAAAAGAGAGGCAACTAGAGATGATACGGCTCCCCCTGGAAGAACCTATCACCACCAATAAAGTAGTCTTGCGAAAATAAACCTAACTGGAGTCTGCTTGAATTTCTAAATATAACTACTGATATATAAGAAATAAATAGGACAGAGGACCATGTTAAAAGATACTACAGACAATGTAAAGCAATTATACTCCAATAAAGATGTTAAAAAAAAAAAAGACACTACAGAGACAGACTCAGGAAAACCCAGACTGTGAGAAATTCTGTAGGACAAAGGACCTTCTAACAAGGACAAAGGAGGCTTCTTCCAACAAGCCTCCAGGTTATCTCAATATATGCCAAAGCGTGAGAACCACTGCTACAGATTAGAGATTGAAGAAGTGAATCAACAAATTACAGAGCATGGACCTAATTCAAACAAAAAAATCACGAGCCACTCAGAAACTTGAACAATGACTAAATATTTGAAGGTATTAAGGAATTGCTGATTTTTTAGGTGTGATTAATATTGAGGTTATGCTTTTTTAAAGTTCTTATGGTTTAGAGATAATGCTGAAATATTTACAGATGAAATGATGTGAGGTCCAGGATCTGCTTCAAAATCATCGTGGGGTGGGGTGAGAGCAGAGATGAAGCCAGATTGGCCGTGAGTTGATTGTTGAAGCTGGTGATTTGGACATGGGGTTCATTCTATTGTCTGTACTTTGGTATATGTTTGCAGTGGTACCTTACAAAAAGTTTTAGAAGCCCCTTGCCAAATAACATGAAACTGTATTACTTGGAAAGGGCTGTGTTTTCTTATTCATTTATCCCAGTGGGTCCAGCCTAGACAGGAAGAGGACCAGGTACCCTCTCCTAGGAGGAACTGGGCTAGCTCACATTCGGGGACAGGCAGGGTGGGCAGGGATGAGCCACAGGCTTTATTTCTTCAGTTATAATAGCAGGTTACGTTTTGAGATAGGAGTTCTCGAAAGGGAACTAATTCAGGCAAAATCTACACGTGAACACTGGTTCCTTGATCTGGATGAATCTGCACCGGGGTCCAGGCCCTGCCACGGCCCTCTGATGAGAAGGCTGGCAGGCGTGTCACAGAGGGGAATGCAGACAAGAACGTGCTGGGTCGTGGAAGGGAACCCTGCCCCCCCCATCCCATGCCACATGCACAGGGGCATGATTTGACCCTCAGCATGACCAGAAAGAACTACTTCATAACAAGGCTTGACTATAACAATACAGGAGGCTGGACAATCATCTCAGACACATGCCATAAGCTCTTCCCTCCCTAGCTAGTTCAAGCTCACAGTGCCACTCAACACAGCATTTTGAAAAGCTGCCCACCCTCTGTTAAAAAAAAAAAAAATTTGCAAAAGTGCATAATCTAAGGGGAGGGCCTTAAAGCAGAAAAACGTGTGATGGCAGTAGTTTGGGTTTTGGGGCTGCGCTTTGGTGCCACTTCCTGGGACAGAGTGCAGCGCTGCCCTAGGAACGTGGGGGACAGGCAGATGGGCGGTGGGCAGGGTGGGGAGAGATGTCTGCTGCAGTCAACGCCTGCAGCTGAGTCTTTGAGGAAGAGAAATGAGCCCAGATTGCTGCACACCGTGACCCCATGGCACCCTCAGAAGTCATAAGGGGACACAAAGATGGTGACCTTGGACACGTGGTTGGCCTGGAAGGAGCGGTCCAGGTATTCGGACATGTCAACATCCACCTCCAGTGTCTGAGGGCCCTCCAGGGTCTGGACCAGGATCAGCTCCCCTGTCTGGCGGTCTGAGCGCTGCATTACAAAGTGGCCACGGCTGTTCCCACCCACGATCCCAAATCGCAGGCTGTTGGGTCCAGGCCGGCCGGGGGCCGAGGCCGTGGCCATGCGGAAGAGCGTGATGGGCGTCTTCAGGTTGGAGGGCAGAGAGAGGTAATGGAAGGAGATGGTCTTGGGCATGTGGCGGCAGGGCCTGCTGTCCATGGGGCAGGGGTTCCGTTCACACTGGCTGGAGCAGAGAGGCAAAACGTAGGGAGCCGTCAGCCTTGGGGGAAGTCAGGAGGGGCTGCTCTGACCGGGCTTGTCTGCCCACCCGCCCTCCAGCAGAGGCCACCAGAGTGACCCTTCCAGCCACGGGTCCCTCGCCACGGGCGCTTCAGAGCCACAGGCCAGTGAGTGTGACTGGCGTCAGGCCTGGCCATGACTCACCTGTATATGTATGTCCGGGTGTGCATGCATGTTTATATATGCTATTACTACTGTTTTTACAGAAAAATAAAGCCGGGGAAGATTAAATAACAACGGTGCTGGCATTCAAACCAGGTGCCCCTTCTACACGTGCTGAGACCCCAGCAGTTAGCTGGCAACATCCTGGAATGTGGTTCTCCACATGTGGTGGGCTTTCTAAACACCCAGTGTCTGTTCTTTTTTTGGGGGGAGGAGGCGCGCCCCATGGCTTTTGGGATCTTAGCTCCCTGACCAGGGATCAAACCCAGGTCACGGTAGTGAAAGCGCCAAGTCCTAACCACTGGAGCACCAGGGAGTTCCCCCAGTGTTCACTCTTAAAGCAGGACACCCTGTCTTCCTCAGGCATGTGGAGCCAGGGTGGTGTGGAAGTGCTTTGATAGTTTTCTGCCTTGTCCAACGCAAGAGACAGATGCAATTTAGCGATTCTGGTGACTCAGATCGTCACCGTTAAGGAGGTCAAATAGCACTTCCGGATGTTAATCGGGGATGTCCCCAAAGGCTGTGACATACAGGTCTCTCCGTCCCTTCACTACGTGACACCAGAGGAAGATCTTCACTCTCAGTGAATAACTGCCACTCTTCAGCGCCACCGACTTTCTTGCTGCTTCTAATCTGCTTTAGCCTTAAAAGCAATTCAGGCAGCTAAACGAGTGAGGTCAATGCATTCTAAAGACAATCTAAGGCTCCTGTGATCTCTTTCTCAGAAGAAAACATGTGTACTTTGTGATAGCTGCAGTTATTCTCCTTAAAAGCCTGTCTCCCACCTTTTGGGGGAAAAAAAAAGTCTGTTAGGTGCTGAGGTTACTAGAAATTGAACTTCCTAGTAGCAGTGGAAAAGCAGAGTAATATAATGCAAAGTGTACAGTTACCATGTGAACAAAGGAAATGATCCTATCCTGAACCTGTGTAACATACACCTGCCTCCTGGCCGCCTCACCATGGCCCTCTTCCCTCCAGTGGCCACCCTGTCAGCAGGGGAGCGCTCAGAACATCATTCTTAAGTGCACAGGGCAGCAGTGCATTCAGTGCAACCTCTAAAGGGAGATGGGAGCTCTGAGAAGCCAGACTCCCAGCTCCGTGCCTTTCATCAGACAGAACTGTACCTTCTCCCAAGAACGCCGAAGGAAGAATGCAGCCCAGCCCCCAGGAGGCCTGGGTGAGGGATGTACGTGCTCAGCCATGGGTGGCCCTGGCTATACTCACAACGGAGAGGTCTTCACGTAGCTCACGTTGCCGCTGCCCTCGGGGCACTCGGGGCTGACGCACTGGAAGCCTCCACCCGTGTTGATGCACACGGTACCCCGGGGGCACACGTGCTGCGAGCTCACACACTCATCGACATCTGAAATACCGGACACTCAATGAGGGTGAAGATCCCCCGACACCCCCTCCATCACTGACGGGACTACATGAATGGCCCGACAGGCACCGGAATGAGCTGCTCCACATGCAGTGAACTTTCCAAATACCCAGTACTGATTCTTCAAACTGGAAGCCCGGTCGCCCTTAACCATTTGAAATCCAGACCTGGTGGAAGTGCTGGGGAACTCCCCTCCCTGGATCCCATCCTCCTCCCCCGGCCATGACAGGTTACAGAGGTGCTGGAGGGCACGGACGAGTGCTACTGGTCACAACACTTCTCCCAGACCTGCCCCCTCCTCAGCCAGAGGGCCCAGGACTCTGCCCTCCGTGGCTCACGTCATGCCCTTTATATGTTCTCTGCTCCCTTCACACGTGAGTTCCCGGGCTGGAGGCTGGGTTTCTTCCCGACCTCCGCATAATCCTACGTGGGCCTTCGTGAATACTTGTGGGATGGAAGGATGGATGGATGGATGGATGGATGGATGGATGATGGGTGATGGCTGTCTGGATGCTTTCTCCCTCTAGCCCCAGGTGACCCACTCCTCTGAGCCCCGCAGTGGAGCCCCACTAGGACGTCACTGGGGAGCTGCCTGTTCTCTCAGGTTCCATGTCAGCCCATGGAGGAGCCCTGTGCCCTCTCCTCCTCCCCCAGTAGTTGAGAGCCATAGTCTGGGACCACCTGCCTCTGCCGCGGCCTCACTCACCCTCACAGCTCTTGCCATCGGCCAGGGTCCGGTATCCGCTGGGGCAGGCACAGCGGTAGGAGCCGGGGGTGTTCACGCAGGCGTGCATGCAGAGCCGGGAGCGCCCCTCCTGTCCGTAGAGCTCGCATTCATTCACATCTGGGGACAGAAATGCCCAGTATGACTCCAGGAGCCACCAGGCGGGCGGCCACTAACCGTGACCCAGGATGGCTGCTGGGTCACCATCTCTGGCAGCTGTGGCTAACTGGCTGGGTCGGGTGTGGCCACCAAGCCCTATCCCCGGCAGAGCATGCAGGAGCGCTCCCCTTTGTCCCAAGCCAAGGACCCCGAGGGCTGAAGGGAGGAGTGGGGGGGCTGATGTGGTCGACCTGAGGCCAGCTCCTCTAAGGCTGATGACTACGTGGGGAGACCCTGCAGAGGCTGTCAAGTCAGGCCCAGCAGCCCAGGGAGGAAGGCGTGGGGCTGCAGACCCAGACTCCCACCCTGGTTCCCAGCCCCACCTTAACCCTCCTCATCTTTAGGAGTGGTGTAGGAGGGTTTCTGCTGCTGTAAAATGAGGCTGTTGGCACCAAACGGCCAATTCTTAGGTTTGAGCCAATGGTTTGAGTTGTTTTCAAAAGGAACTTTAATAATCGGGAGAGGTTTGCAAAAGTGGCCCAGTCAGTAAAGCTACGCCGAGAGGGGGCCAGAGAATGAGCCCAGTCCCCTGCACAACTCCGGGGGGGCGGAGTGCGGGGAGCGAGGGGCTGTCTACGTCACAGCGACTCTAGCTCCTGCCTGCCACCTGCCCTGCGATCCCAGCCAAGAGGGAGCGGATAAGGGGCCTGAAGGCTCTCCTAGATGGGTGTGCGTGTCCGGGGGGAGACCGGGGACCCCTGGCTGCTTTCTCTACAGTCTGGCTTTCTTAGGACCGCTCCTGATGTCTCCGCACTGGCTGTGTCCTAGCAACCATCTGCGCCACACTTACCTAAGCCGCAAGGCGGGCGGGCCTTTCTGAGACCACGCCCGGGAAGCCGCCCGGCCGCGCGCGCTCCGCCCCTAGGCCGGGGCGGGGAGCGCCCGGTGGGGGGTGCTGCAGGTTGGAGACCCTCTCCTCACAACCCCAGCGTCCCCACCTCCGCCTCCCTCCCCCGGCCGAGCCCGCGCCTACCCTGGCAGACGCTGTCTTCGGCGGCGCCGCTCAGGTGGAATCCGGCCTCGCAGCTGCAGTGCTGCGTCCGCTCCACCTGCGCGCATCGCGGCGCGCGGCTGAAGGCGAGGTCCCCCGCCTCGCTGCCCTCGAGGGCGACTGCGGGGAGAAGACACCCTTAGGGCCGGGCCCGGCGCACCTGGGCCTGACCCTGGAGGAGCCCCGAGATCGGGGCGTGGCCCCTTCTCAGAGCTTACTCTGTTGTAGGGAGAGGAAAGGCACGGAATTAACCGCAACCCAGCCGTCGGTCCAGGGCCCACCGGAAGGGGCGAAGGACAGGGGACGCACCCGAATAGAACGACGCACGAAAAGCAGGCCACGCAACTGCACCCTGAGGACCACAGCGACGTTAAATCCGCGTTTCACTTACAAAGGCTTAAAACACCAAAATTCTAGCCGTGATCACTGTAGTTTAAATAAAACTATGCAGCTTATCGAAATAATGCCATTTGCAGCCACATGGATGGACCTCGAGATTGTCATACTGAGTGAAGTAAGTCAGACACCGAGAGACAAATATCATATGGTATCGCTTATATGTGGAATCTAAACAAGGGTGCAAATGAACTTATTTACAAAACAGAAATAGAGTGACAGATGTAGAAAACAAACTTCTGGTTACCAGGGGTAAGGGGGGAGGGATGAACTGGGAGACTGGGATGGACATACACACACGACTACATATACCACAGATAACTGAGAAGGACCTACTGTAGAGCGCAGGGAACTCTGCACAGTACTCTGTAATGGCCTATATGGGAAAAGAATCTTAAAAAGAGTGGATATATGTATCCGTATAACTGATTCAGTTTGCTGTACAGCAGAAACTAACACAACATTGTAAATCAACTATACCCCAGTAAAAATTAATTTAAAAAAAAACTATGGAGCTTAAAACACTACTTCTTTTTCAGGGTTCTTTTTTGTATTTTTAAAATACTTTCCTAAAGTGTCTAAGCTTTTTGTTGGTTGTAACTAAGGACATAAATCAATTTTCTTATCAGAAAAAAAAGTGTTAGTTTTTGAAAGTTTTCAAAGGATTGAGAGCTCTCGTATGGTCAGAAGAGACTGCAAAGGAATCGGTGGTAAATGTAATGTGACGCACAAGAGGACTCTTGCTGTATGATTCCACTTACGTGAGGTTCTTAGTGGTCAGATTCATCCAGACAGACAATAGGATGGTTGTTGGGGGAAGGGAGGGGAGGAGTTGCTGTTTCACGGGCACAGAGTTTCAGGTTTGCAAGATGAAAAGAGTTCTGGAGGTGGATGGTGGTGATGGTAGCACCACAGTTGGAATGTACTTAATGCCACTGAACCATCCGTACACTTAAAATGGTTAAAATGGTACATTTTATGTTATGTATATTTTACAATAGAAAAAAAATGGTGAGTGTATTTTTTTAAAAAAAGGAATCGGAGAGGCTCCCCACTGGGAGCTGGAAAGACACAGGGAGAGCTGGTGGGAAGGAAGGCTGCAGGCTGGGGGACCAGGTGAGCAAGAAGCCTTGTTCATGGATCCTGTGAGGACGTGAACTGGCTTCCGATGCTCCTGCTCACTCCTGCCTTCCACTTCCTCGCAGAGGTTCCTGGCATGGGGATAATTTCCATATAAACCGTCCCCTGGGCCTGAGGATCAATTGCCTGAAGGTCCCGACAGCAGAAGCCCTGGCAGTTGGGGCTTAGAACACTCAGTGTCCAGGACCAGCCCAGTTGGGTTGAAAGGGAGCCATTTCTTTTTCCTTCCTGGTTCTAAATAGGGGGAGAAGCAGTGAGGCTGCCAAGAAGGCCCTGTTTCCACATAGGGCAGCCCCAGGGACAGGCGCTCTCAGGGGGCCTCTGGGCTCTTCCTGAGAAAGTGCAGCAGGGTGACTCAGCTGAACGGAATCAAGACACATTAAGCAGCAGATCTCTGGGGACAACATTTAAACCTGACCTTGAGCTGGGTCCAATGCGAGGATATCAAGTATTGACAAAGCTTGTACTCTCTGGACACCAATTCCTACCCCCCCACCAAGATTCCACTCAGAAATCAAGACAGTCAGACAGGACACTTCAGGCTTTTCTGGCAAAGGAATAAGACATCTTTAGGTTTTGACTTTTTTTTTGTTTTACTTCATGGCATGCAGGCTCTTAGTTCCCTGACCAGGGATCGAACCTGTACCCCCTGAAGTGGAAGCATGGAGTCTCAACTGCTGGACCGCCAGGGAAGTCCTGGTTTTGATTTTCTTGTATAAGAAATGTTGGCTGCAGCATAGTGTAGAACCGCCACCCATCCGCCATAGAGTCCTTACCACTGGATTTTCTTGGCACCTGCAAAAACAGCCACAGTGTGACAGCTAGACCTTCAGGCTGGACAAATGTTGAGACTCAAGTGTGGATCATAACCTCATCACCAGTCGAACGTCTAGTTCATCCAGCTCTGAAAATACTTTGGCCTGTGTCAGTAACTACGAATTTTGCAGGATGGGATGAGAGCGTCTGCAGGAGAAGCTGTTTGGCTGACGTGCAGAGGAAAAGTCAACCATGTGAAGGTGGCGGCAAGGGAGCTTCTCAGGCCAAGTTCCCAATCTGGAGGGTTTTCAGGGTGGGGTCAGTCCTTCCACTTGCATTTTCTTCCATAAGAAGGATCAAAACTCTGGTTCCACAAAAGAACTAAACGCCATCCCAAAGAACCACTTCAGGGAACCAGAGGGATCCTTGGATGTAAAACAGAGGACATCCCGCCTGGTCTGCCTTTGGTGACCCATGACCAGGGTCCTACTTCTCTCTCTGCAGCAGACCATCCTCCCCCAGCCCCACAGCCGCTACGTACCAGTCTGGGCCTGATGCTGACAGCGGCTCCCCGTCCTTCCCGGAGGACAAATGCATTTGTACTGGTTGACGCCTTCCACACATGTGCCACCATGCTGACAAGGCTGGCTGGAGCATTCGCTGATATCTAGGAAAATAAATACGTTTCCAATACAGGTATGTGAGTTCTACTTCTAAAATGAACAAACAGAAAACAAAGATGGGGTCACTTTCTTTCCATGGCAGGTGACTCCAGTTTGTCACCTCCCCATTCTGCTCATGCCACGGCCCCTCCCAGCAAGAGCAAGAGCTGGGAGGGGGCCAGTGGGGCTGAGACGTAGCCTACCCTCCATTCAGCAGGCCACGGACCCTGGCACACGCGGCGCCCACCTAGAGCTCTGCCTGTGGGAGCTGGCCCATCACCCAGCTGTGTTCCACCCAGAGGCACCATTTTCTAATTTGCAGCGTAGACGCTGTAGCGGGGCAGAGGCAACTACGTGTGGCCTGTGCCCCCATTGCCTTTGCGTCGAGCCTTACAGCTCCCCAACTCTGCCCCTATCAACCAGCTCCCAGGTAGAACACCTTCTGAACAAGAACTCAATTCAGAGGGTTATAAGAGAGAGGCGTGGCCCATCAGAATGTCCAGAGATGGGGAAAACGAACTCTTTCCCAATTCCCACCCAGACGCCCTCCTGTGCTCATTATTTCCTGTGCGACCAGGGAGGAGTTAATCTTGACCTTGACATTTCTTTAATGTCGGAAAAGGGAAATGTTCTTTGCTCATATACACAATGGTCCTGTGGGAAATACATAGAGAGATATATTAAACACGTTTAAAATTTTAATAGGTTTAGGGACTTCCCTGGCGGTCCAGTGGTTAGGACTCAGCGCTTTCACTGACGGGGGCCCAGGTTCAATCCCTGGTCGGGGAACTAGGATCCTGCAAGCCAAGTGGCGTGGCCAAAAAATATGATAGTAATAAAGTAAAATAAAAATTTAATAGGTTTAATAGGTTTTAATAGATTTTTCTCTGTGTGGTAGATTACAGGTAATTTTTGCTTATTTTTTATACTCTTCCGTTTTTCCCCAATAAATTTTCTAATGAGAAAAAATGATTTTTTAAGACCCTCGGCCCACATCTGCTTGTTGTGAGCTCCTTAAGCCCAGTTTTAATGCACAGAGCACAGGCCGTTTCCACCAGGGAGGAAAGGTTTGTCAGTTCACTGACTTGACCACAGCATCTTGGGAAAGAAAACTGGAAGTACCTTCTTGTTGGCATAAGAGCATCCTTTCCTGCTGTGTCTATCAGGAGGGAGGAAAAGGTGCTTTGCTCCTGATGAGAACAGCAGCCTTCCTGTGGGTGGGTTGGCAGGGACTTTGGCTTCTCCTCAGCCTCCTCGTAATTGGGATGTTATGTAGACGATTACGTGGATTCTATTAATCGTGAAAGGACCCAGACCATCCAAATGCTGCTATCCCTGGAGAAGGAGCCATTCCAATTCCTCAGTAACCTCAGCCTGGGGAGGGGAACCTCAGCGATCGCCCCCTCTATGTTCTGTTTTCAGATGACCGGTTTCCAGGAATGTGTCTGGAACGACACAAATGCCCCAGAGCTTGGAATTCCTGTTTCTGCCCATTGTCCAGCACCATCATTGCTCCCCAGCGAAGTCTGAAAGTGGGCAGATCACTAGGCTGGGAAGTTATGGGCAGAGAGCCAAAGACCGTGCACCCGAGAATCTTTCGGTTTGGCCCCGGGGCGGTGACCAGCGCCATTGTCTGTCCCCTGCTGGGCTTCCAGTGGAAGGCACTGAGTCTAGCTGCACCTGGCTGGTGTGGGTGTGGGTGTGGGTGTGCATAGGGTGGGATGGAATCATTGGCTTGATCGAGAAATGCAGAGGTGCCCCGCTCCCGTCTGGATCTTGTTCCCCAGGATTTTCATTTCTAGACAGGCTCCATTCGACTCTCTTTATTTCTTATCTTGATACAATGTCAGGCATTCCATGGTCTGATGTCCAGTTCTGGTGCCCCATCTGTGACCTGATTGAGGTACAGTTGTCATCACATTCTTATCTGTCCAAGCTGTGGCATTTAGCTAAATGCATGGCGACTTCAGAGCTATAAAGAGGGCACTGGCAGACCTAAATAGACATTTCTCCAAGGAAAGCACACAGATGGCCAACAGGCACAGGAAAAGATGTTCAGCATCGCTAGTAACTAGAGAAATGCAAATCAAAACTACCATGAGGTCCCACCTCACACCGGTCAGAACAGCCATCATTAAAAAGCCTACAGGGGCTTCCCTGGTGGCGCAGTGGTTGAGAGTCCGCCTGCCGATGCAGGGGACGCGGGTTCGTGCCCCGGTCCGGGAAGATCCCACATGCCGCGGAGCGGCTGGGCCCCTGAGCCATGGCTGCTGGCCTGAGCCACAGGCGTCCGGAGCCTGTGCTCCGCAACGAGAGTGGCCACAACAGTGAGAGGCCCGCGTACCGCAAAAAAAAAAAAGCCTACAAATAACAAATGTTTGAGAGGGTGTGGAGAAAAGGGAACCCTCCTACACTTTTGGTGGGAATGTAAATTGGTGCAGCCATTATGGAAAACAGTATGGAGGTTCCTTATGGTAGAGTTATATGATCAGCAATCCCACTCCTGGGCATGTATCTGGAAAAGACGAAAACTCTAATTTGAAAAGATACATGCACCCCAGTGTTCACAGCAGCACTATTTTTTTTAAATTTATTTTTACTTTTTAAATTTTTGGCTGCGTCGGGTCTTTGTTGCTACACGTGGGCTTTCTCTAGTTGTGGTGAGCGAGGACTACTCTTCGTTGCGGTGCGCAGGCTTCTCATTGTGGTGGCTTCTCTTGTTGAGGAGCACGGGCTCTAGGTGCGCGGGCTTCAGTAGTTGTGGTACGCAGGCTCAGTGGTTGTGGCGCACAGGCTCTAGAGCACAGGCTCAGTAGTTGTGGCTCACGGACTTAGTTGCTCTGCGGCACGTGGGATCTTCCCGGAGCAGGGCTCGAACCCGTGTCCCGTGCATTGGCAGGCGGATTCCCAACCACTGCGCCACCAGGGAAGTCCCCATAGCAGCACTATTGACAATAGCCAAGGCATGGAAACAACCTAAATGTCCATCGACGGATGAACTGACAAAGAAGATGTGGTATATAAACAATGGAGTATTACTCAACCATAAAGAATGAAATATTGCCATTTGCAGCAATATGGATGGACCTAGAGATTATCATACTAAGTGAAGTAAGTCAGAGAAAGACAAACATTATAGGATACCATTTATATGTGGAATCTAAAAAAAAAGAATGCACATCAACTCATTTACAAAACAGAAACAGATTCACAGACATAGAAAACAAAATTATGGTTACCAAACGGGAAAGGGACAGGGAAGGGATAAATTAGGAGTTTGGGATTAACATAGACACACTACTATGTATAAAATAGATAAACAACAAGGTCCTTCTGTATAGCACAGGGGAACTATACTCAATATCTTGTAATATCTATAATGGAAAATAATCTGAAAAAGTATATATATATATATATATATATCCGAATCACTTTGCTGCACACCTGAAACTAATACAATATTGTAAATCAACCCTACTTCAATTAAAAAAAAAAAAGAGGGTACTGGCAGAGACTATGGAGAGGCTGGAAAGCCAAAAGCATGGATGATAATTCCATTTTAATCTGTTTACTGAGCACTTACTGTTTCCCTGGAACTAAGCTAAGTGTTTTACATGCATGAGCTGATTTTTCCTCTTTTATTTCTGTTTCCTGTTGTTTTATCATCTTGCTTCAAATTTTCCATTTCTCCAATCACCTCATTTCTAAGGTTTTCTGATTTTTATTTATATTGTCCTTTCATCGTTTTCATCTTTTTAAAATTTCTGTCCACTTGTTTGGAAATGCTAGGTTACAGTTTTCATCTTTTTTTATGGTCATGTCTTTCTGGGATTTCTTCATTGACTGTAGAGGGTTTATTCTCTGTTTTCTTATAATAATTTGTATGGAATTTGGCAAGAGTCCTGTTCTGTTACTCATATTGAGCGGAAATAAGTTTTCCCGCATAGCTTTTCTGACTTCCTGACTCTTAATCTCCCCCTTTAGTTGTTTGTCAGGGTGGCTCATGCCTTCTCTGCTCCGCCCCATCCTCTCTCTTACTTTTACCTGGACCATCCCTTTCATTTTTTTGCGCCGATTTTCCTTGTTGGGCTCAATTTGGATTCTCCTCCTATTCGAGTCTCCTCCACACTGGAGCTTTGAAGTGAGAAGTTTCCAGAGATCCTTGGGGCCAGATTGCTCCAGCCACTGAAACTTCTTGATGCAAAGATAAACCCCACACCTGAGAAAATTGACCCAGAAAGGCCAGTACTGAGCCGGATCCCAATATAATTATTGGATTTTCAAGAAAAATTAAAAAATCCTTTGGGCATCCAGGCACAAAGACTTATGATAGCAACAACAGTATCAGTTAAAACAGGAGACGTGGAAGAACACATTTAAGATACTCAAGAAAATGTGAGACAGGTATTTGATGTCCAATCCAACAGTCGTTGGGTGGTAAAGCTGTACACTTTTTGAAAGTGTAAGAACTTGGGGAATTGCCTCCCTGAGTCCCTCTTCAAGGAACTACTGGAGAGAGGTCAGCATGAGGACAGTGATGCTTACCAAGGCCCAGCATCACAGGAAGAGAGATGACGGATAGCAGGGACTTCCCAGCAGAAGTATGTACCGCCGCTTTGCCCAAACAGTACAAAAATCTCACCAGAATCTGATCAAGCCTCTGGAGTTAGCTACCAGTTTATAAGAAATACAGAGACCAAAAACTTACAAACTTCCAGTCATAAGATAAGTACTAGGCATATAATGTACAACGTGATGACTGTGGTTAACTCTGCTGTGTAGTATATTTGAAAGGGAGTAAACCCTAAGAGTTCTCATCACAAGGGAAAAAAAACCATTTTTTTTTGTATCTGTAGGAGATGATGAATGTTAACTAAACTTCTTGTGGTAATCATTTCACAATATATGGAAGTCAAGTAGTTATGCTGTACACCTTAAACTTACGCAGTGCTGTATGTCATTATATCTCAGTAAAACTGGACACACAGACAAAGAAATGCAGGTCATGTTAAATGACCCCACAGGGATGCAGTGAGCAAGATCAAGGCTGTGGGAAACAACCCATTTTCTTCAACAAATAAACTGCAAAGGAATGGGAGATGGGGAAGAGGAGTTGTCTTCTTCAAGACGACTATGGATTGAAAAGGTGTAGGAGACACATCAACCAACTGCAATGTATGGAACTTATTTGGACCCTGGTTCAAACAAAGTGTTAAAAATAGACAATTGGAGAAACTAGATATTTCAAGATATTAAGGGATTTGCTGTGTTGATAATTACTGGGCTATGAGTAGCTGAGAACCATTAAACTATTCTTTCTACTTTTGAATGTTTGAATTTTTTCATAATGAAAAATGCTTTAAGATTGCTTGTCTTGATGAATGGATAAAGAAGATGTGGTACATATATATATATATATACACACACACACACACACACACACACACACAATGGAATATTACTCAACCATGAAAAAGAATGAAATAATGCCATTTGCAGCTACATGGATGGACCCAGAGATTATCACACTAAGGGAAGTAAGTCAGGCAGAGAAAGACAAATACCACACTGTGGCAGTGGGTGGGGGGGATGGAATGAGAGGTTGGAATTAGCAGCTGCAAACTATTACATATAGAAGGGATAAACAACGTGGTCCTACTGTAGAGCACAGGGAACTATATTCAATATCCTGTAATAAACCATAATGGAAAAGAAAAAAAGCTTGCTTGTCTCAGCATTGGTTATGATTATAGAAGCAACAGAGGAATAGTTAAGTATAGAATAGCCCTTATGAGGAAGTGCTTCATAATCATTAAAAGTTATGTTTAGAAAGAAGAGTTAATGGAGATTAACTTGTGTTAATATCTACACACAGAAGATGTTGAATATGTAAAATTTGCATATATCTGCTTAGATAAAAGTCTGGAAGGAAATTCATAGTTTCTAAATATAATCCCCCATTCATTCATTCACTCACTCAAGCATTCGGTAAATCAGCCAGCCAGTCAGTTTCACAGTAACTAATTATCAAGTGGCTACTATATCAGAGGTCTTTCAATTGATGTTTAAAGGTCTCTGAGGAAGGGCCTCATGATATGAAGGCAAGGGAACTGAAGCTGTGCTCTGTTCTGACTCCAAGATAACCTTCCAGACACCAAATCCAGTGCACGACCCTACTTTTCCGCAGTCTCGCTGTGGTTTGCCTCTGTGGGCTCTTCCTGTCTCCTTTGCCCTCCTTTGTCTGGGTCCTGAGCTACTTCTTCTTCTTTTTTTTTTTTTTAGAGGCAGGATCTGATATGAGTTTATTTATTTGTTTATTTTTGGCTGTGTTGGGTCTTCGTTGCTGCGTGCGGGCTTTCTCTAGTTGTGGCAAGCAGGGGCTACTCTTTGTTGCGGTGTGCGGGCTTTTCATTGTGGTGGCTTCTCTTCTTGCAGAGCACGGGCTCTAGGTGCGCGGCCTTCAGTAGTTGCAGCACGTGGGCTCAGTAGTTGTGGCTTGCGGGCTCTAGAGCACAGGCTCAGTAGTTGTGGCACACGGGCTTAGTTGCTCCGTGGCACGTGGGATCTTCCCGGACCAGGGCTCAAGCCCATGTCCCCTGCATTGGCAGGTGGATTCTTAACCACTGTGCCACCAGGGAAGTCCCTTGAGCTACTTCTTTTCTCTCTCTACCCTCTTCTCTGGGTGCTCTTATCACTGTCCATGGATTTAAACACCATCATTGGGCCTCCCTGGTGGCGCAGTGGTTGAGAGTCCGCCTGCCGATGCAGGGGATACGGGTTCGTGCCCCGGTCTGGGAGGATCCCATATGCCGCGGAGCGGCTGGGCCCGTGAGCCATGGCTGCTGAGCCTGCGCATCCGGAGCCTGTGCTCCGCAACGGGAGAGGCCACAACAGTGAGAGGCCCGCATACCACAAAAAAAAAAAAACAAAAAAAACCAAAAAAAAAAACACCATCATTATGCTAATATTTCCCAACTGCTTCTCTCTGACCCTCCTTTGCCCTTGACACCAGACTTTACATCCAACTGTCCACCTAACTCTATTGGGAAAGGAAGTCTTTGGCCCCCCACTGAGCCTGGCACACTCCCTCAACATGAGATAAAGCATCCCCACGGCCTATGCTGGGTTTACCACCTCATGTGGCCATATCTTTCCCTGCTTCCTGCTCCACCAGTGCTCTTTTGTTCTGTCGATGGCCCTCAGGCACGCCCTCAGCTCCAGTGTTTCAGCTTCCTTGGGGAAGTGGAGGGGCGGGGAGAGGGTCCATCCACTGCATGCAGGTGAGCTGCCCTGTGCAACTGCTGCTGAGAGAGACCCACCCACCCTGGGGGACGGACGCCCACGGCTGGAGCTGATCTTGCTCTGTCTACTCTGTATGAGGACAGCGTTGCTCCAGCCAGGGCCCGACTGCTTTGTGTTTTCCTTGGCGACACCAACACTGAGATGCAGTGGGCAGAAAGTGCTTGGAGCCTCACTGGGACTGGTAACCAGGGCACGGCACTGTGCCCGATGGTCTCCGTGGGTTGAATGTATGGATCTCTACTGGGATGTTGCACAGACATGTTAACGTGACCAAAATGGAATTCTGTCAACAACCCACACACAGGTTGTTTAAAACAAACCTACTAATTTACATTCCCACCAAGAGAAAAAAGAATGAAATAATGGCCAGTTGCAGCCACACGGATGGACCTAGAGATGATCATACAAAGTGAAGTAAGTCAGACAGAGAAAGACAAATGATATCACTTATATGTGGAATCTGAAAAGATAATACAAATCAACTCACAAAACAGAAACAGACTCACAGACATAGAAAACAAAATTATGATTAAAAGGGGATACGGGAAGGAAGGGGTAAATGAGGAGTTTGGGTTTAGCAGATACACATTAGTATATATAAAATAGATAAACAAGAAGGATTTTCTGTGTAACACAGGGAACTATATTCAGTACCTTGCAATAACCTGTAATGGAAAAGAATCTGAAGCCGTACATCTGAAACTAACACAGCATTATAAATCAACTATAGCGAAATAAACACAACAACCCCAAACAAACCTACATGTGTCGCTGGGTCTTCGTTGTCTCATGCACCCTGTCTGGGAGCCTGGGAGCCTTGCCTCCTTTTCCGGCTCACATCCCACGTGGCATAAGTTCCATCAGTTCTGTCTCCAAGTTTACTTTCAGTCTCCCGGGCTGTATCTCTGCCCTGGACCTGCTAACAGCCACCTAAGTGCTTTCCCGGCCTCCATCTCTTCTAGTCACCTCTAGTGCATGTCTACACAACAGCAACATGCCCATCCAATCAGCACATCCCTCTTCTTAAACCTGCTTATTGTGCTCGGATCTAAAACGCCACCAACAGCACGGCCCCTATGGCTACAAGAGCTGGCCTATGAGTCTCTCCACCTGGACTCACTCACTCTCAGCTCACACGCTGCTCCAGCAACAAGGTTCTATATTTTATATTTTCGTTTCCTCAAACATGCCACATTCTTCCCTTTATCAGGGCCTTTGCATGTGTCACCCCCTGTTCCTGGAATGGCATCCTCCTCAGGCCGCCCGTAAGTCACCATCATCACATGGCTGGATCCCGCTCATCCTTTCAGTTTTTGTCACCCCCTTAGAGCGACCCTCAACTGTCCCTCACCCCATGGGATTTATTCCCAGTCCCTTGTTAGATCCCTTCGAAGCACCGACCACAAATGTCGATTTGGTGACCTGTCTTGCCTATAGCTTGGAGTGTGAGCCCTGTGAGGGTGGGCAGTGTCTGTTAGATTCAGCATTGAATCCCTAACACGATGCTTTGTGCATAGCTGGTACCCAGTGAAAACTGGTTGAATGAATGGATGAATGAAGGTTTAAAAAAAGGGAGGGTGGGGATGACGAATGAAAACAATTCTTTTTTCCCAGCATGGCGGTAAGGGACAAGGGTATTTATTTCTCTCGTGTTGTTTTTTGGTTACCCATGTTGTCAAAGGGACAAGGTCTGTGGCTATGATTTCCTCAATTCAGGAAGCTTCAAATCTTAAAAACATGCTCTTCTGAGTAAGAAGGGAAAAAGGGAACTAATCCAGGAAGCTAAATGGCTGTTTTCCATCCTGGAGTTCTGGAGCCTACCTCTGCCCACTGAGTTGTTTTTTTTTTTTTTTTTTTTTTGCAGTACACGGGCCTCTCACTGCTGTGGCCTCTCCCGTCGCGGAGCACAGGCTCCGGACGTGCAGGCTCAGCGGCCATGGCTCACGGGCCCAGCCGCTCCGCGGCATGTGGGATCTTCCTGGACCGGGGCACGAACCCACATCCCCTGCATCGGCAGGCGGACTCTCAACCACTGAGCCACCAGGGAAGCCCTGACCATATACTTTTAAAAAGCCAACAAATTATGCGTGCCAAGAAAGTACTGTTTTCAAGCTTCACACAGAGAAAAGAAGCCTTTTCATGCCTCCCTCTCATCCCAATGGTCTCTCCTGGAGCCTGTCTACACCAAGTCCCAAAGCAGTCACAAAGGACACCTGAGAAATTTCCTCAACCAAGAGACTCGCCAGTAAACTACAACCCCAGAACAAAGCAGCCCAAAGGAGGAACATTTCCCTGCAGTACCTCTTCTTGCCCCTCCCCTAACCCACTGAAGACTTCTTGCCCCAACTCTGGGGTCAGAGTGTATGGTATGAATCAGTTCAGCCTGTCCCCCAGCTGTGTGGCCTTGGGCAAGTTCCTTCACCTCTCTGTGCCTCCATTTCCCCATATGCAAAACAAGAAGACTCAATCGTTGGGAGGGTCTGGTGAGGGCTTATGTAGATAGATGCCAGCCCAAGCCAGGCTGTGGTCATCAGACACGCTGGCTGCTGTTCTGCGGTTGAGGAATCAGGCAGAAAAGTGTCCCCCGGAATGACCCTTCCCATCTGACAGGCCCCTGGGAAGGAAGGACCGTACCTCTACAGCGGGGCCGCTCTCCCGTCCAGGTGCCGTTGGGAAGACACACCACGCTGCTGGGCCCGACCAGCCGGAAGCCAGCGTTGCAGGTAAAATGGACTTCGTGATCCACTAAGTACTTGCTCCCAAACTTTCTGCCATCCGGAGGGGTGCTCAGAGCAGGGCAGGAAACTGTAAGGAAAAAAAGAAGGCCCACAGCCGTTTAGACATCACTCTGGATGACAAGGCTTCTCACCCTCAGTGCCCTGAGGTTGAGTGCCTGCTCCGGGCTGTGCACTGGGCTGCACATTTTATTTTTTCTTATCTTTTGGCTGCCCCACGCGGCTTGCGGGATCTTAGTTCCCCAAGCAGGGATCGAACCCGGGCCCTCAGCAGTGGAAGCACAGAGTCCTAACCAGTGAACTGCCAGGGAATTCCCTGGGCTGCACATTTTACATACCACGTGTCACCGAACCCTCAAAGCACTCTTGGGCACAGGTAATGCATGCCCGCTTGGTGACAGATGAGGAGACCGCAGCTCAGAGACTCCCAGGGTCGTGGGCAGGGCCTGGCAGCCTGGGAGGGTGGGAGCTGGGACCCCCCCACACCACAGGGCCCACCCTCTCGCTCTGCTCTCTCAGAGCCCCAGCCGTACCCGGGGTTTCCTTCGTTCTCCTGAACAGGCTGGGCTCAGCCCCACCTCCAGGCCTTGGCTTTTGCCCTTCTCTCTGCCTGGAATGTTCTTTCCCCAGAACTGCCCATCTCTGGCTGCTTCTCACTCTCCAAGTCTTGACCCGAATGCCCTCCACCTCCCAGAGTGTTCTCTCACCACCATGTCCTGCTCAAACCTCCCCTGTGAGCTCACTTTGCTTTCTTCTAGCACGTGTAACTGTTGGCCTTATCTTATTGACGCTTGTTTCCACATTTGTTGTCAGTTTCTCCCTCAGAACGCAGCTCCAGAGGGTAGGGACCTTGCCCAGCCTCCTGTCCCTGCTGTATCCCGGCACCAGCCCAGTGTCTGGCACATAATGAGTGCCCAGTAAAGAATTCTTGACCAAATGAATGAGTGAAAAATTGTTTACTGGGTTCTTACCATCTGCCAGGCACCATATTAGGAGTCTGACACTTAGTGAACAAAACAGATGAAACCCAGCTCTCGGGAAGTGCCCTTCTAGCAGGGGAGACACGTGATAAGCAAGATCCACAAGCAAATAGCAAGGAGTGACAAGAGGTGACAAGTGTCATGTAGAAAATAAAGTAGGGAATAGTGCTGGGGATGCCAGAGGACGGCTCCATTTGGGTATGGTGGCCGGGGAGGTCTCCCTGGGACAAAACGTTGAATGAGGTGAAGGCGTGACCATGCAGATATCTGCGGAGGAGAGAGGGATCCAGCCGGTGCAAAGGCCCTGAGGTGGGTGTGTGCCGGGCAGGTCTGAGGAATGTCCAGGAGATCACTGTGGCTGCAATGGAGAGGATGGGCTGGACAGTAGCTGGGGATGAAGCCAGAGAAGCATCAGGGAGCGACAGAGAGAAGGGTCACATGGCACAGAAAAGGAAAGAAAAGGCCATGTAACTGGCTCTTGGCACGAGATGGGGTCTCTGGAGGGTCTGAGGAGAGGCAGGAAGTGACCGACCTGTACGCGAACAGCATCACTCTGGCTGCAGCTTGAGTGCAATGTCCAGTGCGCGAGAGGACGGACAGGGAGGTAGAAGCCAGAGGCAGGATGAGGGCGGCTCAGCCCAGGGCGGGAGCAGGGAGCCAGGAGCGGTGGCTTCAACCCTGGCTGTGCTGTGAAGGCAGAAGCAATCGGATTTCCTGAAGGACCACCGTGGGCTGGAGAGAGAGGGGAGACGCTCCCCGTTCCTCCTCCACCTGCGGCAGAGTGCCACGCGTGGTCCACGCTTGTCTAAAGACAGGGTGTCCCGAGTTGTGACAGGTCGGGTTTGGACTTAGCTGAGCTGGAAATTCAGAGCCACTTCTAACACGTTTTAAAGTAGGTTCCAAGTGTCATTTGTAAAAATATTTTCAGGGTTTTAGACAGATGAAAACGGAGCTATTGCTTGGTAATGACCTTGTAAGCAGGAAGCCAGGATGAGCCCACAACCCAATGCTTGGGCGCTCCCAGCTCGCTGTCTCAGTCCCTGTAAATACACGACTTTATAGTTCTCTCTGAAAAATCTACTACTGCATTGTGCTGAAAAAGATTCAAAATGCTTTGGGGGAAACGAGTAGGGTCTCTTTGGGGAAGAGAAATCTTTAAAACCCTCAAAAAAGAAAACCTACCTGCTGGAGCAACTCACAGGTAAATGGTACCAGACTGGATGGAGTCAGTATCTCCACACAGCTCCATAAATGTCAGTAGACTTAATGAATGGATACATATTAATTAAAAATCAATTTGCAGGGACTTCCCTGGCAGTCCAGCGGTTAAGACTTCGCCTTCCGATGCAGGGCGTGCGGGTTTGATTCCTGGTTGGGGAGCTAAGATCCCACGTGCCTCGTGGCCCAAAAAACCAAAACATAAAACAGAAGCAGTATTGTAACAAATTCAATAAAGACTTTAAAAATGGTCCACATCAAAAAGTCTTAAAAAAAAAAAATTAGCAAGCCCTTCCCAAATGGGAGCCGAAGGTTTCTGTTGGGTGGAAAGATGTGCCCCTCGGCTGGTTCATTTCATCATGATCGTGTCTTGGTGCGTCTACAGGGCCACAGGGAAGCTACCTACACCTTCCCGAAGGAGGATAACATGTAAGAATGAGCTTGGCAGTGAAGGTAGCCATGGTTAGAAAGGTAGCTATGGTTAAATTACTGGTGATTTGGGAACATGATTGGAATGAGGGGCCGAGATAAGCCCTAAAGCTGTTGGATTGTGATGTTCCTAGGAAAACAGGAGGGAGATACTTAGAACACAAGCCAGAAAGAGGAAGGCCAAGAATTTTCCAGGACTAGAAATTATTCTTCCTGACTGCCTGCAAATGCCCTTCTAAAAAAAAGGAAAAGATAATTTTCCCACTACGTGCAGTTTGATCTGGAGCAAGCTTCTGGCTTCCCCCGTCACCTGTGTGGCGCCCCCATCCCCTGCAGGCAGTCCTGACAGCTGCCAGCCCCATGTCCAACACACAAGAGAGACAGGATGCATGACAGCAACTCTTTAAAAAGAGAATTGGCCACTTGGAAAAATCTTGTATGGTTCAGAGGAGAAAGACCTTGAACCTGGTGACAAGAGGATTAGTAATTTAACCATAGCTACCTTTCTGTATATACTCGTGGACAGGGACCTCTAACGTGGACAGAGCAGTTGTAGAAATTATCTCCTGCAGGTTCTTCTTGGAAACTCCCAGAAACGGCAGGAGCTCTGATCCCGTGAAAACCGAAAGGATCTGTGTGGGTGAACCTCTAGCAGAAGACAAAATCACCAGAGCTGGGACCCACTACTGCTAACTCACTTCTCTTGGCCTCAGTTTCCCCATCTGCAGGAGAAGGGAAGGATGCCCTGCCTGCCTCTCGGAGTCCGGCTGTGATGAGCCCCACCCTTGGAAAGTGTGAGGGGTTTGGCCGGCAGGTCTAGCTCTGCACCCGTGGAGCCAAGGAAAACAGGAGTCGACTCAGGGCTGTGGAGACTCTGGATTTGCTACCACAGTCTCTGAAAAGGTAGGAAACCCAACTCAGGAAACTTCATCTCACATCGCAAAGAAGGCCCTTGAGAAATGTGTCTTGAGTAAATGATGTCAGATACTCCGTAGGTTCACGACTCAGAACAAACATACAACCTTCCGCCTGACCCCCATCAATCATCCTGAGGAGAGGCCAGAGGAAATCCAGCCGCCCACCCCTGGGCCTTGACAGCATGGAAGCTTGTCACTGGGACAACCAGGAAAAGGCCCAGTGTCTGTCAGTGTCCTACCCCCCAGGGGAAGGGGTCTGGGGGGCCCCCAGTAACCTCACCAGACAAACAGACTTGCCCTCAGCAGCCCCTCCCTCCCACCCCACCGCACTAACGGGGGGCTCATGGAGGAGGGAGGACTTGTTTTCATGCCTGGAAAACGGAAGCCAATGTTGGTTCATAGGCTGTACCCGCGGGTCACACGAGTGCGGGATGTTGATGGTGGGAAGGCCGTGTGTGCTCGGGAGGGTGTGTGTTGTGGGACCTCTCTGTGCTTTGCATCCAGTGTTGCCATGAACTGCCAACTGCTCAAAAAAATAGTCTATTAAATTAAAAAAAAAAAAAAAAAAGGAACTACCTAGGGTCCACCTGCATAGGGACAGGGAAGGGAGAGCAGTGATGCTCTGCAAGTGGTGCCTTTTTTTGTTTTGTTTTGTTTTGCGGTACGCGGGCCTCTCACTGCTGTGGCCTCTCCCGTTGCGGAGCACAGGCTCCGGACGCGCAGGCTCAGCGGCCACGGCTCACGGGCCCAGCCGCTCCGCGGCATGTGGGATCTTCCCGGACCGGGGCACGAACCCGCGTCCCCTGCATCGGCAGGCGGACTCTCAACCACTGCGCCACCAGGGGAGCCCAGTGGTGCCTTTTGACAGTTCTCTGGAGACGCTATGCAGACGTGAGGGTTGCTGAGCCTGGACTGAAAAGGTCTAAGAGGAAATGGGGGCCACTCGGAGGATGGGGGGAGACGGCTGACAGACGCCGTCTTCACACGCTCCTACCGTGCAGCCCCAGACAGAAGTGGAGGCAGGGGAAGGCCCGCGACTCAATCCCCTGCGAGCCCTGGCCAGGCAGGGAGATGAGGGCGGGGAGAGGACCCCGGGGCCCGGGGTGGTGACTTGGGGACCCACCTGGGGGCGTGTCCGGGCCCGCTCTGCTCACAGAGCTCTGCAGCGCCACCAGCCGGCTCTTCATGTGACGGACGCCCTCGGCGAAGCGTGTCTCCTGGCCCTTGAGCAGCTGCTGCAGCTGGCGGATGGCCGAGAGGAGCTGCTGTTTGTTGAGACAGTTCTGGGGAGAGAAAAAAATCACCACCACCAGCAGTATGGGGGCTGGTTCAGTCCCATCCTCCTCCCGTGGGCTTCCGGAAGTCACCCGGCCCTTGGGCCCAAATACCCTGGATAGTCACTGAGCACAAGGTAAAAGTGGCCCCATCAGGCGTGCCGACATCTGTCGGGTTAGGTCACCAAAAGGCGGCCTCAAGTGCACGTTAACGGAGGCCCAGTTCACCCCTCAGCGAAAACAAAAGTCCCATCTTCAGAGCGCAGGGCAGAAGCGATGACTCTAAGTGACTGGGCGGTGGAACAGTTACCTGAACGCAATGTGCCTTGTATCAGCGGTCGGACCCCAAAGAACCCCCAGCACCGCCCCCCGCAATTCTTCACTCTAAGTTAACGCTCTGAAATCTGGGCCTCAGAGAACCTTTTCTTTCTTTCTCCCTTGGGTATTTTTAACAGCAGATGGATGATAAAACATATAAAACAGGCAAAACAGGGATCCCCAATGGTTCTTTTTTTAAAAAATATTTATTTATTTATTATTTTATTTTTGGCTGCGTTGGGTCTTCGTTGCTGCGCGCGGGCTTTCTCTAGTTGCGGCGAGCGGGGGCTACTCTTCATTGAGGTGCACGGGCTTCTCATTGCGGTGGCTTCTCTTCTTGCGGAGCACGGGCTCTAGGCGCGTGGGCTTCAATAGTTGTGGCTCACAGGCTCTAGAGCGCAGGCTCAGTAGTTGTAGCGCATGGGCCCAGCCGCTCTGCGGCATGTGGGATCTTCCCAGACCAGGGCTCGAACCCGTGTCCCCTGCACTGGCAGGAGGATTCTTAACCACTGTGCCACCAGGGAAGCCCCCCAGTGGTTCTTATACTTTCAAAAATCTAGCAGGGCAAATAAGAAAAAACTCAATAGAGTAAAGAAGCATTCACTAGAAGTCAACACCGAGTTCTGACAATTTTTAAAAACCTTAAAAAATAGAAAAAGGAGGCTTGTGTTTATTCTGATAAAGACTAACTTAAAGCAATACCCAGCATCATGCTTAGTGATAAAAATCTGAAGGTTTCTGATCCTAACTGCCTTTAACAGTCAGGAAATGAACAGGAGGAAAGGAGAGGTGAATACAGTGGGCAGTTATAGGACCATGGCCATGGCTCACATGGGCATTGTGTGTTACCTCAGCACAGCCTGGTCCAGCCTGACTCATATGACCTGCACGGAACAAAGGAGAGGAGAAGGATGGCTTTCTCTAGGGACAGGCTTGTGGATCACTTTTTATTTTATTTTTTATACTTATTTTTTTCTACAATGATTATTAGTTTTATAATTAGAAAAAAATGTCTAAAAGTCAGCAGGCGGCAGGCAGGCATGTGGCCTCTGCAGCCTGGGTGGCTTCCAGCTTCGCCAATGGAGCACTGCCACCGCGGTGGAAACAGAGCTGCAGCCTCTCTCCCAGAGAGGCTGCCAGGCCGCTGCACCTTGGAGATTTCACCAAACAGATGACTCACTGGCCTGGTTCAATGGATGCTTTTGACAAAACTGAATCCCCAGTTGCCCCCGGAGCTCGTTAATCCATGGGGGCTCCTTGGCCTCCACCCTAAGCAAGGCCTGACTGTGCCTGGCCCCAAACGCAATTTCTGGGAAGTTCTGTTTTCCTTCTCCTTCCCTTGTTGTGGCCCTTCCCACACAGGTTCTCGGCACCTGGGCAGTGACCTCCTGCAGTCCCCTACCTGCCCAGCACAGCACAGACATCCACCCAGTTCTGATTTCCCACACCCATCTCCCTTCCCTTTATTTATTTAATTCTTTTTTAAAGATTCCTTTTTTTTTTTTTTTGATGTGGACCATTTTTCAAGTCTTTATTGAATTTGTTACAATATTGCTTCTGTTTTACGTTTTGGTTTTTTGGCCACGAGGCATGTGGGATCTTACCTCCCTGACCAGGAATTGAATCCGCACCCCCTGCATTGGAAGGTGAAGTCTTAACCACTGGACCGCCAGGGAAGTGCCCTCCCTTCCCTTAAAAAAAAAAAAAAAAGAGCCGCTTTCAGAGATGGCTTCGTGGCTCATGTGTGATTCACATTTCTGAAGTTCCTCATAGTTTACAAAGCTACTTCCTACTTCTAAGAGGACTACTGGCTCGCGGCAACCCTGGGTGAAGAAGGCCTGGGATTGTCTCTATTCCACAGTCAAGATACAGAGGCTGAGAGTCAGGTGACTTGTCCCAAACCATGTGGCTCATGAGCGGTACAGCCAGGCTGGGGGCCTGCTGACTACCGCCCCAGTGCCCCTGCCAAGCAGTCCTTGCCCCAGTGGCTGCCTTATGCGCTAGCGCATTTCACAAATGCCCCTGTGTGGTGAATGGTCTTCTTGATTAATCTGCACTAGGGACTGATAACTCTGTGACCCAAGCCAAACATCCCACAGGAGTGGGTTTCTAACTCCCGTCCAGACTTCAGGTCCGGGGAGCAAGGGCAGTGGGGACAGGAAGTGGGGAGGGCTGGAGGAGACAATCTCACACACTGAACCAGGCCAGCAGTTGCCTCCAGGGTGTGATAGCTGGGAGTGGGCTGTCCCAGGGGACAGGGAAGGGCTAAGTTTTGAAGTAGGGGACAAGAGATCAATGCCAAGGCCTCTGCCGGGAACCTGGGGTTGGGGACATGGGGCTCCAGTCAGTACAGAAAGGAGGGCAGTGGGAGTGGAGTGCACGGGGCCTCTGGGCAGTCAAGTGAGTCGAACCCCGGTGCTCCTGGGTCCGGGCAGGCTGTCTTCTGTGTGTGGGGGCACTGCCCCCGAGCCCTCCTAACCCCTGCACCGTGGATGGCAGGCACCAGTGGCTTTTCCTCAAGGTGCTCGTTACAGGTGAGATGTGCTCATCTCTCCAATCACAGTGGAAAAACCTTCCAGATCAAGCACACTAAGGCCACATCCAGGCGGGGAAGGAGGGGGAAGGGTGGTGGGCGGACTTGCTGAGGGCAAGTCAGGAAACCTCCATCCTTGCCTCTGACCTCACTGGAGTGATTCTAACAGAGCAAAGTGTTAGAAAATCCTTGTGAGCCCAGAAATCAACCCATGCATATATGGTCAATTAATTTATGACCAAGGTGCCAAGAATAGACAGTGGCGAAAGGACAGTCTCTTCAATAAATGGTGCTGGGAAAAACTGGACAGTAACAGGCAAAAGAATGAAACTAGACCTGTCTCTTAACATCATACAAAAATCCACTCAAGGGCTTCCCTGGTGGCGCAGTGGTTGAGGGTCCGCCTGCCGATGCAGGGGACGCGGGTTTGTGCCCCGGTCCGGGAGGATCCCACGTGCCGCAGAGCGGCTGGGCCCATGAGCCATGGCCACTGAGCCTGTGCGTCCGGAGCCCGTGCTCCGCAACGGGAGAGGCCACAACAGTGAGAGGCCCGCGTACCGCAAAAAAGAAAAAAAAAAATCCACTCAAATTAGATGGAAGACTTGAACATAAGACCTGAAACCATAAAACTCCTAGAAGAAAACATAGGCAGTAAGATCTCTGACGTCAGTCCTGGCAACGATTTTTTGGATTTGACACCAAGAGCAAAGGCAACAAAAGAGAAAATAAACAAGTGAAACTAAATCAAACTGAAGAGCTTCTATACAGCGAAGGAAACCATCCGCAAAATGAAAAGGCAACCTACAGAGTGGGAGAAAATATCTGCAAGTCATCTGCAAAATATCTGATAAGGGGTTAATATCGAAAAATATACAAAGAACTCATACAACTCGATAACAAAAAATAAGAAACAAACAAACAAACAAAAATCTGATTTAAAAATGGGCAGAGCATCTGAATAGACATTTTTCGAAAGAAGATATTCCAAAGAGGGCCAACAGGTACATGAAAAGATGCTCAACATCACTAACCATCAGAGAAATGCAAATCAAAACAACAATAGGTATCATCTCACACCTGGAAGAATGGCTATTATAGAAAAGACAAGAAATAACAAGCATTGGTGAAGGTGTGGAGAAAAGGGAACCCTTGTGCACTGTTGGTAGGAATGTAAATTGGTGCAGACACTATGGAAAACAGATTGGAGTTTACTCAAAAAATTAAAAATAGAACTACCACATGGTCTACCAATTCCAAAGGGAACAAAATCGTATCTCGAAAAGATATATGCACCCCCATGCTCATTGCAGCGTTATTTGCAATAGCTAAGGCATGGAAACCACCTAAATGTCCACTGATGGATGAATGCAAAAAGAAAATGTAGGAAAAGCCATAAAAAAGAATTAAGTCCCGCCATTCGTGACAACAGGATGGACCTTGAGGACATAATGCTAAGTGAAATAAGTCAGACAGAGAAAGATGAGTACTGTATGATCTCAGTTATATATGGAATCTGAAACAAATCCCAACACATAGATACAGAGAACAGATGGGTGGTTGCCAGAGGCAGGGGGTGGGGGGGTTAGAGAAGTGGGTGAAGGGGGTCAAAAGGTCAAAGCTTTTGGTTAGGGGCTTCCCTGGTGGCGCAGTGGTTAAGAATCCGCCAATGCAGGGGGCACGGGTTCGAGCCCCGGTCCGGGAAGATCCCACGTGCCGCGGAGCAACTAAGCCCGTGCGCCACAACTGCTGAGCCCGCGTGCCACAACTACTGAAGCCCACGCTTCTAGAGCCCGTGCTCCACAACAAAGAGAAGCCACCGCAACGAGAAGCCCGCGCACCGCAATGAAGAGTAGCCCCCGCTCGCCACAACGAGAGCAAGCCCGCGCGCAGCAATGAAGACCCAACGCAGCCAAAAATAAATAAATAAAATAAATACATGTATTAAAAAAACCAAAAACGTTTGGTTATAGGATAAATAAGTTCTGGCCATGTAATGTACAGCATGGCGACTATAGTTAACAACAATATAGTGCATATGTAGGAGTTGCTAAGAGAGTAGATTTTAAAAGTTCTCATCACGAGAAAAAAATTGCAACTGTGTGAGGTGATGGATGTTAGCTAGACTTACTGTGGTGATCATTTCACAAGATATACACAGAGCAAGTCACTATGTTGTATACCTTGGACTAATACAAGGCTATTACACATTTATATTATATTATACAATGAGATCTCAATAAAACTCAGTGGGGGGGAGACATAAAGTTTGCAAGGAAAGAAAAAAAGGAAGATCCTTGTCTTCCTGGCAAGCCAGCATGGCAGGAGCAAAGCCAGGGTGCCTCTCGACACGAGGTTTGATGGGTCTGTGCAGCAGCTGCTACTACCAGGGCAGCCCCTCGATCCCAAAGTGCTGGAAATGGAGTCCACAGGAGCCACGCTCAGGATCCACCACCTGCAGTGGACCTCAGCATATGCCTCAGGGGCATAACTGAGTTTATCTGCAGAGATGGATGACAGGCTAGAAAGCTTCGCACCAAGTCAAATGCTCAAGAGGTCTGCACCTTGGGGACATTAGGGGGCATCATGGGGACAAATCACGTCATAGCAGGGGGACTGAGAACCTAAGTGTTTCCCCTTTTCAAACTGAGAAAGCTTTATCGTTTTGCTTGATCGTAAAGATAAAGCATGCCTCCTGCAAAACCATTCAAAATGCAGAAAAACACATCAGAACAAAGGACAAGTCCCATGACCAAAGACAACCACTGTTAATTTTTTGTGAGGCTTTAACTTTTGGATTAGATACACATGCACACACACACACAAGCATCACCTTGCAGGTGCTGGACCAAGGGACGCAGGTTCTACATTAGCTCTTTACTCTCCACTCTGGGTTGTGGCATCATTTCCATGTCAACGAGCAGAGCAAAAGTTGGACCCTGAGCCTCAATTTCACTTCGGTTCCTCTGTGTCCTTTTCTGTCCTAGAAGGGGGTCTCCTTGCCCCCCTCCATTTGTCTGCCCACGTCCCCTCCCACACCCACCATCTGCTCTGGGCCAAGAGAAGCCACACATGGGAATGGATCATTTCCTTCTTTATAAACATAGCTCGTCAACGAGGTCGGCCCGAGGGGGCTTTGAGGGGCTGCCAGGGTCTCAGAGGCTGGGGGACAGGAAACAGGCTGGACCCTCAGGTGTCACCCATCTGAATTTCAGCCTGGCCCTGCCACAGTGAAAGCTGGCTTCCCATCTCAGGGTCCCAGACCCCAACTGTAAAAAGCAACCACCTACTTGGGCAGGAAGGCTCACAAAAGCTGTGACTGGGCAAAGGTCAAACCCATGCAGGGGGGTGGGGGGGAGGGGGGAAAGGGCTGGGAAGAGGAAGGCTCCATACCAGGGGGAAGGAAGGCGTATCTCAGAGGAAGCTGCCAAACCAGGGCCCCCACCTGCCAATTAATTAATTTTTGGCTGCATTGGGTCTTCGTTGCTGTGCGCGGGCTTTCTCTAGTTGCGGCGAGTAGGGGCTACTCTTCCTTGCTGTGCGCGGGCTTCTCATTGCGGTGGCTTCTCTTGTTGTGAAGCATGGGCTCTAGGCGTGTGGGCTTCAGTAGTTGTGGCACACGGGCTTCAGTAGTTGTGGCACACGGGCTTCAGTAGTTGTGGCACACAGGCTCAGTAGTTGTGGCACACGGGCTCAGTAGTTGTGGCACACGGGCTCCGTAGTTGTGGCTCGCGGGCTCTAGAGTGCAGGCTCAGTAGTTGTGGCACACGGGCTTAGTTGCTCCGCGGCACTTGGGATCCTCCCGGACCAGTGCTCGAACCTGTGTCCCCTGCATTCGCAGGCAGATTCTTAACCACTGCGCCCCCATGGAAGTCCCTTCCAGGACTCTTCATTTTTAATATTTTTCTCAAAGAAGAGACCCTCAAATGGTCTAAGTTTGCATCCTTTCAATACCTGGCTCCAAGCCTGGCTTATGCCATTGACAATAAATAATGAAAATTTGTTTCCATTTCTTAGAGTTAATAACGTATTTGTAATGGAACCAAGAAAAGACATGCAGTGAAACTCTTCCACCCTTGAGTAGGAAAAAGATCAAGATTTACCGCTTCTGGTATCAAACTCCGCCTCAGAGGGCTGGTTGCTTCCCTGAACTCAACACCAAGGGCAGTGTCTGCAGAGAAGAGCAGAGGCAGAGAGAGAAGCAGCAACAGCAGTCGCCCCAGCCAGCTCGTCCTGAGCTGGGACGGAGGTCAGGCTCCTGGGAGCAGGGAGGTCGCAGAACTATCCTCCATCCACCCCACCGCACCTCCAGGCAAAGTCCTGTCCGTCTTCTCTCCAACCCACCCACCCTCTCACATGGATCTAATGGAGACGCCTCAGGGCTGACAACACCCCTCTTCCTGGGAGGCTGACCAGCTCCTGAGACCCCACCTGCTGGCCCAGGGGTGGACACAGACAAAGACGATGTGTGTCCCCCAGCTCACCCCACGCCTGTGCCAGAACTCGGTAGGCGGACCTTCCCACCCCATCCAGGCCTCCTTGCTGTCCAGGCTCAGTTTACAAATGAAGCCCAGCTCTCAAAGCCCTGAAGGGCCCAGGCATTGGGGGGGCACAAGGATGGGGGGTCCTTGAGGCTCCATTCTCACGTGACCTGGCTCGACGGTCATCCTGACAGTGACAGTCTTGGCACAGTGGCTATTTCTGAGAGCCACCTCAAGGATAACAGAGCCCCAGACCCCTCTAGGCAGCCACGGATGACCCCTTGGACCTCGGAGGGGCCATCTCACTCTGGTTTCTCCTAAGCCACAGCTATGTGTCATGTCAGCATGTTGTTAATGGGAACACAGATGTTTTGATGCCTTTAGATCTATGAAAGGACGGAACACACTTGCCAAGTGTGTGCCTGCTAGCCAAGGCTCAAGGCCCTCTGCATCTGAGTCATGTAGAATTTGCACATGATTTTTTTTCTCCGAAAGTTTTTTTGTTTTGTTCTGTTTTGTTTTTTTAATTTTAGACCAAATCAGAAGCGGGTTATAACTCCTCAACTTCTCTCATCCCAGTGACCTTGACCCAGCACCCACACAGAAGAGTAAAGGAAGGACACTTCTGGGGGAAGTGAGGGAATTTTGCTTGGGGAGGTGCCCAAGGCCCTTGTCTTAGGGTTCTCCAGAGAAACAGAACCAAGAAGAACCAATTATATCTGTACACACCCTGTAGAGAGAGAGAGAGAGAGAAGGAGAGAGATTTATTTTAAGGAATTGGCTCATGCAAAGTGTGGGCTGGAGACCCAGGGAAGAGTTGGTATTGTAGCTCCAAAGGCCGCCTGGAGGCATAAAGCCCTCCCTCTCTGGGGACCTCAGTCTTTGGGATGAAGCCCACCCACATTATGGACGGCAACCTGCTTTACTCAGAGTCTACCATTTAATGCTAATCAAGTCTAAAAAAATAACTTCACAGAGACTTCCCTGACAATCCAGTGGTTAAGACTCCACGCTTCCACTGCAGGGTGCGCAGGTTCGATCCCTGGTCAGGGAACTAAGATCCTGCATGCCGCACCATGTGGCCGAAAAAAAAAAAAAAAACCTTCTCAGCAACATAGAGACTGGTGTTTCACTAAATATCTGGTCTAGCCAAGTAGACAAATAAAATTAGCTATCACAACCCTCCAGCAGAGTCTCCCTTTGTGTACTCAGGGCATTTTGGGTTCTTACGATGCCGGCTGCCCAAAATTCTATATTTTCGCCCCAACTCAACTCTTGTCTACTTTTTGAAATGGCCACGGGAGCGATGACAACAGTGGGAACCAAGAGGCAGCACTGCCACCACGCCGCACGCAAGCGAACTCGTTAGATGCTCACAGCAGCCCCCGGATATGGGCACCATTATTACACCCCCGTACAGGCAAGGAAGCCAAGTTGTCACTTGGCCATGGTGACGCATCCAGGATTGAAATCCCAGCAGGCCTCCTCCAGACCCTGATGTGAAACTTCACAGGGGGGTCCACGGAGAACCCCCAGGAGCCCTCCTCTGTCCATCTCCCAACTCCTCTCCTTTTCTAGCACCCCCTCGACAGGCAACTCTGGTCACCTCGCTCCTGGCCCCGTTGCATGCCTGAGGGCAGACAACAAGTTATAGACAACTTGGAATCCTCATCACTGAGGACAGGACCTGAGTGCACACGAGATGCTCATTTGAGCGAACCAACAAAACAGATGAATGAGGCGCGAAGGAAGATGTAAGTGTGAGCCCAGGGCAGGCTTCCTCATCTTACTCCCCAGATCCACCATATTCTTTCACCTGCTTGCTGCCCAGCCAAGCTTCCAGTGGCCACATTCACCTGCAGACTTGGTTGTGCCTTTAACTGCATCACTTTACCTCCAGCAAATATCTCCCCTAACGCCCAGCCCAGTGGGGAGCTCCGTTCACACACACACACATTCACAGACACACATACACAATACACATATACACACACATACCACATACACGTATACACACATACACAATACACATATACATACCACATACACATATCACACATACACACATACACACACACACACAAAACCAGCCACAACCCCCTGTGGAGCCCCCTGGTACTGGGCCTTCCCCTCATCTCTCTCCATAACTTGAGGACCTCCTGGCTGCAGAAATGGGGCATGTTTTGCTTACTTCCTTTTGGGACTTGACCCAATATGAGTAGAGAAGGAGACAGGAAGTTGAGAAAATAAAGAGGAAAAGAAGAGAAAAAGGAACTTAGTATATTGCACCTTCTCCTCACTTACTCATTTTTTGTTTGATTTTTCTTCTTTTTTATATTACATTTTTATTGCGGTAGAATTGACATACAACATTCTGTTAGTTTCACATGTACAACAGAATGATTCCATAATTCATTCATTTATTCATTATTCCACAAATATTCACTAAGCATCCTACGTCGTGCCAGGCACTGACATAAGAAACGGAGCCATCGTTAGCTCATTTAGTCCTCCTTGCAGCCCCCCTAGGCAGGCATGGTTATCCCCATTTCACAGCTAGAGAAACTGAGGCTCAGGGCATCTGGTTGGTCAATGGCAAGGCTACCTTACCAGTCACATTGTGCCCAGTCCACCCACTGGGAAAGTACATTCTTCTTCTCTCTTCAGCCCGACGGAACCAGGACGAGGGGCTCAGAGGCCCCAGTGTGCTAGCCGACCCTCTCAGTCCCCCCACTGTCCCCCCCAACATACACGCACGGACCCTTCAGAGAACGTCAGCCCACATGTGTGCACATTCACACATGATCCAAGATTTCTGCGACTTGTGGAAGTGGACATCTGGATCTGACCAGGTCTCCTGGGGCTGACGCCAAGGAGGCGGAGGGCGCTGGGGGACCCGGTCCTGGTGGGCAGCGTGGGCAGAATGAAGGGGACTGATGAGGTGAGTGCGGTAGGCGTGGCCACGCGTGCGAGGTGGAGCCTTGGAGTCCTTACTCTTAAAGAAGTTCACCTGGATGGTTGTGAAGGCCGAATGACATACGTGGTGCACTTTCAGATCTTCCTACCTTCGCTAGCGAAAAATCCCAAGCGCTTCTCCGTGAGCAGGCAACGGTGCGACAGAAACTATCCTGTCCTGCACCTGCAGCTGCATCCCACCTGCTCTCCCTGCGTCCTCCCGGGCCCTCCTGCAATCTAAGCTTCCCAAAAGACAGAGGTCAGAACCCCGGCACAGGACTCACTGGACTAACATCAGGGTAAGATTCTCAGGTTTCTGGGATAAGAACATAGATATCTTTGGGCAGAGGGCATTATTCTGCTTACAGAGCCGTATGTGATCAAGCCCTGCCACCTCCAACTGGGTCCAGATCAGGCACCTTCCGTGCCCCAATATTCAGACCTCCTCTGTGTTTCTCCACACACCTCAGCAAGCTAACTTCTACCTCAGGGCCTTTGCACTGGCTGTTTCCTCTGCCCAGATTCTGCCCCTGGTCCTTGAAAGCCAGGCTCCTGTCTTTCCATTTTCACTTAGAAGCCCCCTTCTCAAAGAGCCCGTACCTGCCTACTGAGTACAGAGCAGCCTCCTGGCCACCCTCCAACACAACACCCCATTTCCATGGTCTGCCTCCAGATACTTTCAGGTTTGTCTTGTTTTTCTCTGCCTGCTTGGTGAGCCACGTGACAACAGGGTCTGTGTCCACCGCATCGTTCTCTCCCCTAACACGTACTGAGCCCTTATTTTGGACCTGTTCTTTGAATGTCACTCATTTTCTCCTTCCTACAACCCCATGAGACAGGCATCTCAGAGGAGGAGGCTGACTCACAGAGGCAGGAACTTGCCCCAGGTCACTCAGCCGGGAAGCATGGGAGCCAGAACACAGACCAGGCACTCAGGGTCTTCTCCACTTGCTACACTGCCTCGGGCCCTGCTGCCTTGCCAGACCCAGAAAATCACCTGGCAGGAGAGGCTCTCAGGACATAGTTGTAGGATGAGCACATTACCTTACTAGTTAGATTCCTTCTGGGAAGGTAAAATCTTTAATTATGCAATCAGAGAAGGCGCTGGGAGGTGATACTGACAAGTTTGTATGTTTTTCACACCACAGTGTAAATGACTGATGGTGTGGAGGCTTCTCTGGAAGAAGCTTTTCTTTTTGTCTTTTTTTGCCTACAGACACCCGTGGCACTTTCCCTTTCTTCAAATCAGCCAAGAATCATCTGATTCTCTCAGCTCCCTGGGCCGTGCACCCAGTTACCCATCACACTCTGCCCCCAACCCCTCCTGCAGAGACGGGGAACCCAGCCTAGGGGAGCAGAGGGAGGGGCATCTCCTGAGCTGGCAGTGCGCCACTTCTGTTGAGGGTCTACAGGTAACCTAATCCCCGGCATAAAGGGAAATGTCTGAGTCAGGAGCCAACCAGATGACAACAGGGAGGTCAGGGGGCAGCCTAGGGTCTCCTGAGTCCCTGGAGTTGCCATCCCACCCCCACACCTCTAGTCTTTGATGTGAATGATGTCACGTCTCAGTCTTAACTTGGAAACCCAGCCCCAAGATGAGCTCCCTGGGCTTTGCTTCCCATTTAAGCTGCTTCCCTCTGGAGAGTCTGGGGCCCAGACTGCCAGAGGTTCCTGCCTGAAAGACTCCAGGCCAACCGGAGAACCCAGGGCACTGCCTTCTTCCCCAGCTGTTTACATCCAGTCCACACCCTCAGCACTCGTTGCCCAACACCTCCGGGGGCCAGAAACTGCCCCACAGAGCAAAGGGGTCTCCACTCTTCTCTGTAATCAGGGCCGTCCTGGACAGGACTTGGAGAGTCCCCCTCCTGAAGGTGCCAGGGAAAGGTGGGGGCTGCTGGAGAAAGTGGAAGATGGCGGGACGGCCTCCCGGTCACCCATCCTCACCCTGACCCCACCCCTTCATCTGAACACTGTCTCTGGGGGAGTAAAGCCCTGGATCACTACTGATGAAGGTTTGCAGAATGGCAATCTCTTCCTCCCCACACCCACACCATCTGCAAGGAGGCTCTGCCAGTCTTCCCATCCAGAGGGAGGTCTGTTTTCCCATCTCCGGATATGGGCGGGTCTTGTGACTTGCTTTGGCCAACAGAATGCACTGGAAGCGATATACCAGTTCCAAGGCTGGCTCTGGATTAACCACATTGTCTAGTTTCTGTATGGGATGTTTTGACATCTGGGGCCACGCTGACTTGGCACAGAATGCCCCTCTGTGGCAGGGCCAGCAAATTCCTAGAGGCAGCAAACAACGCAACACCCTCCCTGCCCATGCCCAGCACACCTTTGGTAGCAGACCAACTGAACCAGAGCCCATCCGCCTGCTTATCTGGCTCCGAAGCTTGTGAGACACTAACACCTGCCCAGTCCCCACCAACAAACCTGGGAATCGGCATCAGACAACTAGGGTCAGCCCTATACCACCAACCTGCTACAATTGTTCCAACTAGCCAATCCTAACCCGGTTAGTCCCCTTAACCTGTCTCACCCATTTCTTCCCTCAAAACCCCCAGTAAAGGCTTTCCAGAAGTTTCCCTCCCTCTCTCTCTGCCTGCTGTTCTCTCTGTAGCCCAACTTGGTACGACATGCTCCCTCCTCGAGAGAACTGTAAGTAACACACTATCCTTTTCCGGCAGTGTCTCCTGATCTGTTGGCCGCACCACACTTGGAGGAAGCCAAAATCCCAGCTTCATTTTAGAACAGTGTCTCAAGAAGTCTTGGGCATTCTGCTAGTCCTGGCCCTTGACCGCTTTCTACCATGTGAAAAACCCAGGCTAGCCTGCTGGAGGATGAGAGGCTGCATGGAACAGAGCCACCCTGGACCAACCAGCCTCAGCTAACCTGGCAGCCGTCCACAGGTGAAGAGGAGCCCAGGCCCGAAGAGCGGAGCCTGGAGCCAGTGAGCAGGACAGTCCAGCTGAGCCCAGCTCAGACTGCCACCCTGATCGGCCAACTCCAGATCTAGAGCAGCCCTTTCAAAACCAAATGCACGGTCCTTGTCTGTTTTGTTCCCAGCCTGGGCCATGGCAGTCACCAAATATTTGTTTTACGAAATGCCCCATTTTCAAAATGGATGATTCACATGTCCCCGTAGCTTCCGCTCACCCCCATGTATTCTTATAATACGGGCGCTGGTGTATAAAACCCTGCTGCAGGGTAGCAAATACTCCTGGTGCTGCGAGCGCGGCAGATACCTTTAATCAAGCATGGCATCCTTTTGTGCCGAGTTCTGAAGTAAACAGCAATCCATGTCAACCTGGAGTCCAGCCAATCCATCGAAACTGGCAGTAGAATTGATAAGCTGACCATACCACACCGGGAAGGAACATACTTGGGTTTTCACATTTCCACCCTTCTTCATCTCATTTGTTCTCAGACCAGGGAACAGATCTCAAACCCTCCCCACCTCCTTCCCTCCCGACTCAGTCAGTGGGGGACACTGGGTGGGGGCATTTCCCCCCCTCTGGCTCCTTCCTCTGGCTTTGCTCCCAATATGAGGATTCAGCTGCCACTTCCTCAGGCACATCAGGCTCCCCATCTACAGCGTGGGGATAATGGTGCTACCGCTGGCTGCTTTAAAGTTTCAGGGTAGAAAAATGGTAACATCTACCATAGGAAAGTGATCTGGGAAGGCCTAAGGATCGCGGATTAAAACATCATTTTCCTGAGAATGTGTTCAAAAAAACAAGGGAAGAAGCCAAGAAAGAGGAAGACATATGATCTAGAAAACATAAACTCCAGCGCAGGCCAAAGTCCCTGGGTAGCCACAGGGCCATGAGCCCAGAGAAAGGTCAGCACGACTGGGATCCAGGGGGAAAGCAGCCCGACAGAATATGGACTAGGAAAGAGATTATTGGAAACAACTGTGCTTATGTAGAGGACGAACCGGGCAAAAGAGAAAAATCTTGAGGAAAACCAAAAAGTTACACAAGAAAGGAAATTAATCATAGTAGACTATTTGGCCCTGCAGTGAACAATGGAACAAAGTACTCATCTGTCGTTACCGGAGATCAATTGTTTAGAAACGGGGAGTAATTTCCAGGGCATTTAAAAACAGTTGCCTCAAGAGAGAGTGAGGACGGTGGAACAATTTCTTGAAAGCCACAAGCTACCAAAAGTCACCCAGAGGAAAAAGGTTACCCTAAGTAGTTCTGTATCTGTCAGAGAAATTGAATTCATGGTTAAAAACCTTCCAGAAAAGAAATCTCCAAGCCCACATGGTTTCATTGGTCAATTCTACCAAACATGATAGAGGAACTGACACCACCTCTACACAGTTTCTTCCAGAAAACAGAAGAGAAGGGGACAGCTCACAACTCATTTTAGGAAGCCAGCATTACCCTGGTAAGAAAACCAGGTAAAGACAGTAGAAGAAATCCATAGATGAGGGATAGCAAACTGTGTCTGTAGAAAGAGGGCCAGAGAGTCAAATTTTTCATCTTTGCAGCCCATAGGGTCTCTGTTGCAACTGCTCATCTCCGCAATTGCAGTGCAAAAGGCAGGTATGGATGACATGTAAGTAATCAGTGTGGACAGATTTGACCAGCAGTGTACTGGATGTGGCTCATGGACCATAGTTTGCTGACCCCTGCTATACACCCATATCCCTCATGAACAAGATACAAGAATTCTCACAAAACATTAGCAAGTAGAATCCAGAAATATAGACGATGTATACGATGCCATAATCAATTAGGGTTTATCTGGGAATGCAAGGCTGTTTCAAAATTAGAAAATCAATCACACAGCACTGTAAATCAACTGTACTTCAATTTAAAAAGATTAAAAATAAATTTTAAAATTCAGTCAAAGTCATCCACTTTAATAACAGACTGAAGAAAAACCACAGGATCATGTCAATGGAAGCAGAAAAAGCATGTGATAAAATTCAACATCCATTCATAATGAATACTCTATCAAACTATGGCTAGAAGAGAACCTTAACCTGACAAATGGCATCTGCAAAAACCCACAGCCTAGCATCCCACTTAATATTAAAAAACTGAATGCATTCTTCCCAAGTTCTAGAACAAGGCAAGAATGTCCACTCTCTTACTCAACACAGTACTGGACGTTTTAATAAGTGTAATAAGGCTAAATAAATAAATATATGGCACATGGATTAGAAAGGAAGAAATAAAATTGCCCCTCTTCACAGATAACACGCTTGTTTATGTAAAAAAATCTGAGGGAATCTACACACAAAAAAAATGCCCTATAACTAATAAGTGAGTTCCACAAAGTCACAGGATACCATGTCAACACAGAAAAGCCCACTGAATTTCCATATACAAGTAATACAGCATTGGAAATGAAAAAAATTAAAACCTAATACCACTTAAAATAGCTCCAAAAATGAAATACTTAGATATAAATCTAACAAAACATGTTTATGTTGGTAACTAAAAAATGCTGATGAGGGAAATCAAGGAAGATCTAAATAAATGGAAAGACATATTGTTTTCACAGATTGGAAGACTCAATATTGTTAAGATGCCAATTCACCCCTAATTGATCAGTAGGTTTAATGCAGCTCCAATCAAAATTCCAGTGGAATTTTGTGGATAGAGATAAGCCGATTCTAAAATTTTAATGGAAATACAAGCTATGATAACCGAAACAATTTTGAAAAAGAATAATAAAGTCTTAAAATCTATCCAATTTTAAGTCTTATATAAAATTACAGTAACGGGTCTTCCCTGGTGGTGCACTGGTTAAGAATCCGCCTGCCAATGCAGGGGACACGGGTTCGATCCCTAGTCTGGGAAGATCCCACATGCCTCTGGAGCAACTAAGCCTGTGCGCCACAACTGCTGAGTCTGCGCTCTAGAGCCCGCAAACCACAACTACTGAGCCTGCGCACCACAACTACTGAAGCCCGTGCGCCTAGAGCTCGTGCCCTGCAACGAGAGGCCACCGCAATGAGAAGCCCGTGCGTGGCAACGAAGAGTAGACGCCCGCTCGCCACAACTAGAGAAAGCCCGTGCGCAACGAAGACCCAATGCAGCCGAATAAATAAATAAATAAATAAATAAATAAATAAAATTACAGTAATCAAGATAGTGTGTTACTGGCAGAAATAAACCCATATGATGCACTGATTTTTCACAAAGTTGCTAAGACAATTCAATGGCAATTCAAGTCTTTTCAACAAATGCTGTTGGAACAACTGGATATCTACATGCAAAGTGTTTATCTCAACATAAACCTCACACTTTACACAAAAATTAACTCAAAATAAATTACAGATCAAAATGTAAAAATGCAAAACTACAAAAATTTTAGAAGAAAACATACAAGAAAATCTTCATGATCTGGGGTCAAAGAGTTCTTAGACTTGACACCAAAACCACAATCTATAAAAATAAAAAATCGATCAATTGGACTTCATCAAAATTTAAAATCTTTGCTCTGGGAAAGACACTGTTTAGACAAGCTGCAGTGAATGAAATAATGCCATTTGCAGCAACATGGATGGACCCGGAGATTATCATACGGAGTGAAGCAAGTCAGACAGAGAAAGACATATATCATATGACATCACTTATGTGGAATCTAAAAAAAAATGATACAAATGGACTTATTTACAAAACAGAAATAGACTCACAGGCTTAGAAAACAAATTTATGGTTACCAAAGGGGAAAGGTGGGGTGGGGAGAGGAATAAATTACAAGTTTGGAATTAACATATACACTCTACTATATATAAAATAGATAATCAACAAGGATCTACTGTATAGCACAGGGAACTATACTCAATACTCTGTAATAACCTATATGGGAAAAGAATCTGAGAAAGAATAGGTATAGGAATATGTATAACTAACTCACTTTGCTGTACACCTGAAACTAACACAACATTGTAAATCAACTATACTCCAATATAAAATAAAAAAATTTTTTTAAAAGACAAGCTGCAGATAGGGAGAAAATATTGGCAACTCACACACCTGATAAAGGATTTCTATTTAGAATGTATAAAGAATACTCAAAACTTAACAATAAGAAAACAAACCACCCATTTGGAAAATGGGCAGAAGGCCTGAACAGACACTTCACCCAGTAAACTATTCAAATGGCAAATAAGCACATGAAAAGATGTCAATATTATCAGTTATTAGAGAAATGGAAATTAAAACCACAATGAGATACCATTCCATACCTATTAGAGTGACTTAGAAACAAACAGACAAACCCGATAATATTAAGTGCTGGTGAGGATGCACAGCAACTGGGTCTTTTATGTACTGCTGGTGGGAATGCAAAATGATACAACTGATATGGAATACAGTTTGGCTGCTTCTGACAAAGTTAAAGATACACTTACCATATAACCCAGCAATCCCACTCCTAGATATCTAGCCAAGAGAAATGAGTGTTTACATTCACACAAAAGCTGTATGGGAATGTTTACGGCAGCTCTAGTCATAATCACCAAAAACTGGAACTGATACCATGGGTGTCATTCAGTTCAATGGCTGAATTGATAAAAAACAAAGCTGTGATATGTCCACACAATGGAATACTACCCAGCAATAGGAAGGAACTGTGCATCCCCAGAACAATATGGAAGAATCTTAAATGGTTTATGCTAAGTTAAAGAAGTCAGAGTCAAAAGTCTATGTACTTTTTGCTTCCATTTATATGACACTGTGAAGATGAAAAAACTATAATGCTGAAGAACGGATCAGTGTTGCCAGGCACTGGGGTGGCCAGAGGGTGTGACTACACAGGGCATGAGGATGTCATTTTGGGGTGGTGGAACTGTTCTGTCTCCTGACTGTGGTGGTGAGTACCACATATGGAACATAGTTCTATGGTTAAAAGCATGGAAATGTACACCAAAAACATTTCTTTCCCATTAAACTGTAAAAAGCAATGTATCAACTGGGAGTAGACAACCAAAAGAATGAATCTCTAATGGTGGAATTTGGAACCCTGTGACATGTGATCACAAGGAGAGGTTTTGGAGAAGGGGAAACGTTCTGAAATACCATAGCCCCCCCTCCCCACAGGCAACGAGGAGGCCGAGAGCCATCGTGGGGGAAGAGGGTGAGGCGTGGGGTGTGTTAAATGTTCTCCCTTTCTTGTCTCCCCAGCAAGGCGGTTTCTCTTCCTGGGGGAAGGCCACAGAGTGGGCAGTAGTGTTGGGAAAGGGCCCCACTTACGGGACCCCCACATTGCTCAACCTCCCCTCCTTCCCCAGGACCACTGGCTCTCCAACAGCAGGTCACAGAAATCTTGCAAAGTGACCCAGGGCAGATGTGCTGAAAAGTCAGACAAGGATTAGGGGTGAGATTCCCCCGACTACATAGGACTTTGGGTGAAGGACAGTTTCACTAGAATTTTTAAACTAACTTCTATGGAGGATCCCTTCTGCTCCCTTTCCCCTTCACAAAGCCCACTGAGGCAGGTGCTCTCACAGGTAAAGAAACCAAGGCTTAGAGGAGAAGGAATTTGAGAAAGCCTGGACGTGGCAGGGCAGGGATGGGACCCAGATCTCCCCCAGGAACAAAGCCTGAGAGAGCTTACTTCCCTGCTTGAACAGCAGCTGCAAACATCTGAGAACTGCCAAGGTGTCACCACTTTTCCAGGTAACCTTCAGAGATCAGATAATGGCAGTGCAGAGCCCCTCAGCTTCCTCTGGCACTTCCTATCCACCCTGCCCCCTCTCCTGGGCTGGGTGGGGAGCCGGCTTAGGGATGCACCTACCTGTGCTTCTGGCTTTGAGCTCTGGGCCTCAGGTTCTATTACATAATCTGCAAAATGGGTGGGACACCCCACTGTTCTGCTGGGTGGGTTGATTGTGGTCCTAGACCAGGCTTCTGCTGCCTGGTGGCTGAGTGACTTCCTGCAGTGGCAACTCACCATATTCTGCACTCACACGGGTCCGTGTTCGGTCTGAACTGAGTTATCCCTGCCTGGAACCCCTTCCTGTGCCCCAAGGGCTTCTAGGTGGCCACGGATGTGCCTGTTAGGTATTCAGCCCATGGGTGAGAGTCTGTGGGGAAGGGAAAAGGCTTGGAGACTAAGGAGAGAGATTAAATTTACTCCACTCCTTCCTGGCCATGTGAACTTGAGTAAGTCAGAATCTCCCTGGGTCTCAGCTCCCTCATCTGCAAAATGGGGATGACAATAGTTCCCAACTCACAGCGCTGCTCTGAGAATAGAGAGCCTGGAAGATGCTTAGCAAAGAATACAGCACTCATCACTCAGTGAGCTTTCTTTCCGTCTGCCGTTACTATTATTGTTATGGACGGTATTCTTGGGGTAGCTGCCCCACAGCCCACGGGACACGCCGTCACAGAGGGAGGGGTCTCCAGTTTCCAGAGCCAGTCTGGTGATAGCTGGCTCTGAATTGAGCAATTCCAGTCTCACCTTTGGAAGACGCATTTTTATCTGCATTCTCATCTTAATTTTAACCATGAGTTTTTACTGCTTAATGTAAAAGTGAATCTGGTCAAGCACATAAATCCAGTGGGACTCCAACAGACACAAACGTCAGGGAGAGAAAAATTAAACGGCAAGCTGCCTGCAAGTGTGGGAAAGAAATGCAGTCCCAAATCTAAGCTCCCCTAGGCTCAGGTGAGGCTGCTTCAGAAACCTCCCACCTGTTTCTGCCTGGGAAACGCGGCGAACTGCTAAGAAAGTTCTGAGCCTTTAAAAGTTGGTAGTGGGGCTTCCCTGGTGCGCAGTGGTTAAGAATCCGCCTGCCAATGCAGGGGACACGGGTTCGAGCCCTGGTCCGGGACGATCCCACATGCCGCGGGAGAACCTAAGCCCGTGCACCGCAACTACTGAGCCCACCGCCGCATCTACTGAAGCCCGTGCGCCTAGAGCCCGTGCTCCGCAACAAGAGAAGCCACCGCAGTGAGAAGCCTGCGCACCGCAACGAAGAGTAGCCCCCGCTCTCCACAACTAGAGAAAGCCCGTGCGCAGCAACGAAGACCCAACGCAGCCAAAAATAAATAAAATAAATAAATGTAAAAGTTGGTGGTGGTAAGAATATTTCAGTTAGAAATTTAAATGTTGGAAGTTGGAGGGGAGCGGACAACCTCTACCCTAATTGGGTGAGCAGGGAGCTCTTCTGGAGACCTGAGGAAGACCAATGTCTCATAAATCCCAGGGCAATCTTTCTACAACGCACGGTTCTCACGCGGAGCCCTCTCTCTCCCTCCCCCCAGCGGACCGAGGCTTTCGCACAAACTGCTCGGCTAGACCAGCCCGGGTTCTCCCAGACGCCCGGCCCGCGATGCATCCGATGACAGATGGGGGGACCTCACGCTTCCCTCTGAAAACTGAACCCCAGCTCCAGCCTCGCTCCAAGCCCCCAGCCCGAGCATTCCGGTGGAATGTGGCGAGCCCAGGTCCTCCGGCCTTGGCGTGGCCTCCCCTGCAAGCGGGACAGGGGAGGGGCGGGAGGGACACTGACCTGGGAAGCCTGCGATTCGGGGCAGGCGAGGAAAAGCAGCAGGAGGAAGAGCGCGCGGGGACAGTTGGGCACCATCTTGCCAATCGGAACCTTTCTGCTTGGGAAGGGGAAATAACTTTGTCTGCCTTCCCTGCCGAGGTTGTCCCAAGCCGATGCCGCAGCCGCCCCTGCGGGGAGCGGGGTTCCGCGCGGACCCGAGCGGCTCGGGCAGGGAGGGAGGCGGGAGCCCCGGAGCGCAGCCGGGCCCGCCGCGCTCGGGAGGCGCAGTCCCGGGTCCAGGTGCGCCGCGCGCAGACCTGCAGCCGCAGCGGCCAGGAGCGTCCGCAGCCGCCCGCACGAGACAATCGCGGCGAGGCGGGGAGGCGCCAGCCCCTTGGCCAAGGCCGAGGAGGAGGGGCTGCCCGGCCAGGAATGCGCCTGGGAGCGCGCCCAACCCGCGCGGCTCCCCGAGGAGGCCGGGCGTGACGCCGAGGACGAGCGCGGGCATCCTCAGCGCCCAGGCGGGGGAGGCGGCCGAGGCGGCGCGCACGTGCGTGCGGGATCCCGGGAGCCCACCCCGCGCCGGGCCGCTCCTGACCCGCCCCTTTCCCAGCTGGGGATACTGAGGCTGATATCACCCAGCAGAAAGTGGAGCTTCAAACCCAGGTGTGTCCAACTTCAGAGCTCACGTGAGGACATCTTCCTCCACGGCCTTCGGAAGACGGGACTAGAATGGCCAGGAGACGGGCTTCATGAACTTAGACCAAGTTCTCCACCCGAGCAGACTAGTGTCTTTTTAAACAATGCTATCGGGGTACAAGAACACACACGCACGGTGACTCAGAATCGACAGCCCTCCTCATTTGCTGTCCTCCACTCCCCAAACGGAAGGAGAAACTCAGTTTGGACCGGAGGCCGGGTTATGGGAACACTGGATGCTCTGCTGAGGTCGGGTGGGAAATGCCGCTGGGAAGGGCAGACATGAGCAGTCTGAGTCCTTGCATCCAGGGGCTGTGGGAGGAACCAGATGGCCTCAGCCCCAAGCTCCTGGAAAACATTATTTAAGTTCTTACTGGAAGAATGTTTTCAGAAGGCAACACTGCAGATGTCATGGTGCACACCAAGTCTGGCCAAGCCTCAAATCTATTTTTCCTTTTCCGAATTTCACTTAGCAGAGCCCACTCAGAGCTCAAGGCACAGAGCTCAGAAGGCTGCAGCCTCAGAGCAGGGACTGTTTTCCTTTGGAAAGGAAAGTTGGAGTCCCCTGGAAAGGGGACTGGTGGCGCCTGGTGCAGCCTGGCCACCTGGGCAGGAGTTACCCAGGAAATCCTGCTGGGCTGCCCCCTCCACCTTCCTGCCGGAGGAAGGAGAGCAGGTCTGGTACTCTTATCTGCATTCCTGGGGAGACGGCTTGAGAGAGACCTGGGCAGAAGATTGCTTTTCCCTGTCCAGGTGGAGGGCGCTGGGCAGCGGTGACCTGAGCCCGGGTGGCCTGTGGAAATAGTGGTTTTCTGCCTTTGTTCTCTGGGCCAAAGCCCAGCGTCCCCCTCTCTGTCTGCACTCTCCCCACCCCTACCCCCAAGGAAGGATTCCTTCTGGTCACTGTGGCTGTGTTTATTTGGTATTTTATCCTACCTTGTGTTTACATGGCAGCCCCCAAAGCCAAGGCTTCTCAGGCGTGTTCCGGCTGTGTGCTGGAACCAGACAGATGTGTGCTGGAACCAGACAGATGTGCACAAGACCTATTGTCCCCTTGAGCCCTCTGAATGGATTCATAAAGCTGGAAGGCACTCCTGATTTCACCAGTGAAGAAACTGAAGCCGGGAATGGCTGAGTGACTTGCCCGTGGTTTGCAAACCCAAAGGTCTCCAGAGCAGGGCTGGTTCCAGCACAGGCTACCTTATCCCACATTTTACTTAAATAATGCAATCATAGGATTTCAGGAATTTTATTTACAGGAACAGAGTTTTTCCTGTTTCTTTCTTTCTTTTTTTTTTTTTTTTTGGTTTTCTTCTTCTTCTCCTTCTTTTCTTCTTCTTCTTTTACTTTTCAAGCATTTCTAAGTTTCAACACAGAGGTTTTTTCCCTATTATCGATTTCCATTTGTTTCCCTTGTCCTATGGCTGACTTCTGTCTAGTGCTCTGGCATCTGCTCCGAATTAACCTTCTAAGGTCCCACTGCCCCAGCAGTACCGTCCCTTCTCTCTCTGTCCTCAACCGCCCTTGACCTATGGTCATCAAGGCACACCCTCCACAGCCAGACTTGCCAAGGCTGCGAAGAGCAGACAGACCGTGAGAATAAACCAAGCGCCCTCTATTCAGGGCTCCGAAAACCAACCTTTGACTTGATAAGATGGGCCTTCCTCGATATTGTTTCTTCTGTTTCCTCTATATTTCATTTTCAAGAGACTATTCTGGAATGTCAGGGGATGAAGGGGGTCTAGATATCTAAAGAAAATATTGTTAAAGCCTTTGGGCAGAATCAGTTGCCACCTCCTGGGCTCCGTGCTCTCTGATACACTCACATCCCCTGTGTAAAGTGGGAATACAAAATGGGGGAGGAAGTTATGCTGTAGAAATCTGTTTAAGACCCGATCAGAAGCAGCACCCAGTCTAAATCAGCCATTCCAGAGCCGTTTCCTGGGACCCTCACAGTGACTGACACGTCGCTTTTTCTCTTTCGGCTTTCTCGGGCTTCTCTGTGGCTGAATCTTGTCTGTCATCTCATTCTGAGCTGCTTCTCCCTCTTTGTCTCCTTCACTCACCTCTATCTGTGATTCTAAGTGTAATCGACCCCCACTAAGCACCTGCAAAGGGGCCCAGGAACAAAGCCCAGCATGTGAGCCTGAGCCAGGATAACAGGGTAGGAACAGGGGGAGGACGGTCTAGCAGGAGTGCAGTGACTTAGTCCAATTTACTCTTTACGCAAATATTTATCAGGTGCCAGCTCCGAGCATGGCCCTTTTGTGAGGGGCTACGGGAGGCTTTCACACTAAATCTCGAGCCCCAGCCAACAAAATCGTGTACTCCTGTGTTGAACTTTGAAGATTGTCCGCTTATGTATGAGGTCATGACAGCTAGAAGAGACTTTCCTCCCTACAAAACCGTTTCCAATTTTATAAAATGAAAATCTGTAGGAAAACAGATTCAACTGTGCCTTGATTAAAGACCAAACACCAGTTAACATCTGCCAAAAGGAGGAAATGCTGCAAATCCATGAATGCCGTTCCACAGTGAAGTCCAAGTGCCTGTGGGAGGGGCAGAGTATGGATGCAGCCAAGGACACACAGCCCTTGAAATCAGACACACCTGGGCCGGATCTTACCCACTACATGTTGCCAGTGTGACCTTGCAACTCTCCTAAGCTTTGCAGGTCTCAGTTTCCTCAACTATGTATGGAAACAGCATTTATCTGAAGAATTATTAAGGGATTTCAAAATGATGAATATAAAGTGCCTAACACAGTGCCTAGCGTATAGTGGTGCTTAGTTAAAGAGTCTCTGACTAAACTGACTCATGGTCCTCCACACGGGGACAACATAAGAAGGGAACCAACATTTCCTTAGCACCTGCTGTATGCCAGGCCCTCTGTTAAGCGTTTCATGAATGTTCTCATTTATTCCCTCACAACCCAGCAAAATAGGTCCTATTATTATTACCATTTTGCGGATTGGGAAACTGAGGCTTAGAATGCTTGATCACCCAAGAGCAACATCAGGTGAGTAATCGGGAGAAACAGGATTTACACTTGGGTGTGTCCGATCCCGAGGAGCATGCTTTCTGCTGCGTTAGAAACTAAACACAAGACTTTGCTCACTGTTCTCCTCGGCCAATGTTTGATATCTTCTAAGGCAGATATATCAAAATTAGCTTCGGGAGTAATTTTTCAGGGATACATTTTTACTGCATACTGAGATTACACCTATACAATTAGGCCTGATTACAATAACCTCCGAGGAATTGTTGAAATTAATTCCCGGGTCTAGAATTTCATACTTAATATTGTTCAAAACAGGACGGCTTTGCCAGATGACTCTATGTGTCCCTCCAGAGGCACTCTGCACCCGTTCCCAGCCTGTCCTCTGCCTCGATGCCAACCTGTATGGATTGCGTCAACACCCTTGGGTGCTGTGTCCTCTGGCTGTGTGCAGCAGGTGGAGGCGCTCAGTGGGAGGTCAGATAGAGAACGGTGAGGTCCCGAGCTTGACTCAAGCCTCGATAGAAGATCACTGCTCTTTTCAAGGCAATCTGTTCTCCATCCCTCTCTTCCTCTGGGATTCCAGCAGCCCCTCTCCCTCTCATCCTCCTGGTCCAGAGACAGGAAGAGCACCTGCATTAGACGCTCTGGGATAGGGCACTCCCCTGGTTGGCGTTTGTACATCCTGTTCATATCCTGTAAATAAATCATCTGCACATTATACGAACTTGAGCAAGCCATCTCTCGGCTTTTGACTGATAGAGTGGCCATTGGCAATAAGTTGAAAATAATTTTTTTCTCCAGAATTGTGCCTCTAACAGGAAATGAGGTGACACACACACACGATCAAGCTTGTGCACACACACTCTCTGGGCGAGGCCCTAAGAGGTTACTGACGATCTTTCCCCTTGGTTAATACAATACTATTTTTGTCTAAGGTTGTAATATACCCAGTTAAAAATACCCCTCCACCACCTCTTCAGACTCCCTAAATGCAGACTCCCTCGGCTGCGTGACCCAGTTCTGACTGATGAGATATAAGTGAAGTCTGGTGAGTGGGGCTTCCAGGAAAGCCACTTTCTTGATAAACAGAAACAGTCTCAACTGGTGTGTGTCCTTCCTCCTCTTGCCTGGAGCATGGGCCCAGTGCCTGGAGGTGCAGCAGCCACCCCATGACCATGAGGAACAGATGGAAGTTTAGAAAGAGAAAAGGCATAAGTTCATAGCAGCAGTATTCACAATAGCCAAGACATGGACACAACCTAAATGTCCATCAACAGATGAATGGATAAAGAAGATGTGGTACATATATACAATGGAATATTACTCAGCCATAAAAAATAAAATAATGCTATTTGCAGCAACATGGATGGACCTAGAGATTATCATACTAAGTGACGTAAGTCAGAAGGAGAAAGACAAATACCATAGAGTATCGCTTATATGTGGAATCTAAAATGTGACGTAAATGAACTTATTTACAAAACAGAAACACAGTCATAGACATGGAGAACAGACTTGTGGTTGCCAAGGGGGAGGGATGGATTGGGAGTCTGCCATTAGCAGATGCAACTATTATATAGAGAATGGATAAACAGCAAGGTCCTACTGTATAGCACAGAGAACTATATTCAACATCCTGTGATAAACCATAATGAAAAAGAACATATATATATATAACTGAATCACTTTGCTGTACAGCAGAAATTAACACAACATTGTAAATCAAGTATACTTCAATAAAATAAACTAAAAAAAAAAGAAAGAAAGAAAGAGAGAAGGCAGAGGGAGCTTGCTTCCTTAATGATTTCTTTGAGACATGCCAGTCCTGGGCCTCTTACTTCCAGATGTCTTGTTTGCTAAGAAACATAAATCCCTGTTTGGTTAAGCCACTGGTAGTTGGATTTCTGTTTCATGCAGTGGAACCCAAATCTATGAGTCCATTGGGTTATAAATATATAAATGATTAAATAAATAAAAAGGGGGGGACAACAACTCTTCCTTACAGAAAAATTACAATCAGTAAAAGTAGAAAAAATGTAAAAAATAGAAAAGTCACCTTTAGAACACTACAGTAATCATTGCTGCAGGTAAGATCCACCAATGAATGCTAAAATTACTGGGTAAATATTTAAGCAGAAACAGGAGTTTTGCATAGCTTCAAAGTATCTCCCCCAAAATATTTACAAATATTAGAGAGGGAAAAATTTAAATTTACAGTGGATCAATGAGGCATATCAACATCAATATCATGTACCCTCTGATCTGAGGCACAGAGAAAGGTACATCACTTCTGTGACATTCTTGCCCAAAATGCATAGCATCAATCCAAACATGAGAAAAAAATGAGATAAACCCAAATTGAGAGACATACTACAAAATACCTAACTGGTATTATCAGGCAATGAAAGATCTGGAAGACAAGGAACTGCCCCAGATAAGAGGTGCCTAAGAAGACATGGTAAACGCAGTGTGGGATCCTGGAGTGGGTTCTAGAATGGAATATGGACATCAGTGGAAAAACTGATGAAATATGCATAAATGCTGTGCTTTAGTTAAAGGTACTGTATCAAGGTTTCATTCACAGCTTTGACAAGTGTTCTGTGGTTATATGTTAACAAAGGGGGAGGCTGGATGAAAGGAGTAAGGGAACTGGACTAATTCTGTAACTTTTCTGTAAATCTAAAATTACCTCAAAAAGATAAAGAAGCATGTCTGTATGTTATAAAATTTGAATTTTAAATTTCATCTTACATCAATTATGGTAAATTAGAATATTCAAGAACTTTTTCCATTTTATCTAATTTTTCAAATTCATTAGCATAAATTATTGGTATTATTCCCTTTTTATCTTCTAAAAATCTGTTGGATATGTAGTGATAGCCCCTCTTTTATTCCTGATATTGGTAATCAGGGCTCTCTCTCTCTCTCTCTTTTTTTTTTTAAAATAAATTTATTCATTTAATTAATTAATTTTTTGGCTGCATTGGGTCTTCCATTGCTGCATGCAGACTTTCTCTAGTTGTGGCGAGCGGGGGCTACTCCTCATTTCGGTGCGTGGGCTTCTCATTGCGGTGGCTTCTCTTGTTGCAGAGCACGGGCTCTAGGCACACGGGCTCAGTAGTTGTGGCTTGCGGGCTGTAGAGCGCAGGCTCAGTAGTTGTGGCGCACGGGCCTAGTTGCTCCACGGCATGTGGGATCTTCCTGGACCAGGGCTCGAACCCGTGTCCCCTGCATTGGCAGGCGGACTCCCAACCACTGCACCACCAGGAAAGCCCATCAATCTCTTTTCTTTTTTTTTTTACTAGTATAGGTAGACATTCATTGATTTTGTTTATCTTTTCAAAGAACAAACTTTTAGCTTTGTTAACTTTATTGTTTGTTTAAATTTCATGGGTTTTGGATTTTTTAAAAAATTGAAGTATAGGGGACTTCCCTGGCAGCGCAGTGGATAAGACTCTGCTGTCCCAATGCAGGGTGCCCAGGTTCAATCCCTGGTCAGGGAACTAGATCCCATACACATGCCGCAACTAAGAGTTCACATGCCACAACTAAGGAGCCCACCTGCTGCAACTAAGACCCAGCGCAACCAAAAAAAAAAAAAAAAAAACTTTAAAAAAAAGTTTGAAATATAGCTGATTTACAATATTAGCTTCAGGTGTACAACATAGTGATTCGTTATTTTTACAGATTATATTCCATTTTAAATTATTATAAAATAATGACTATATTTCCCTGTGATGTACACTATATCCTTGTTGCTTGTTTTATAATTAAGAGTTTGTATCTCTTAATCCCTTACCTCTATCTTGCCCTTGTCTCCTTCCCTCTCCCCACTGATAACCACTTGTTTGTTCTCTATATCTGTGAGTCCATTTTTGTTTTGTTATATTCTTTCACTTGTTTTATTTTTTGGATTCCACCTGTGAGTGATAACAGAGTATTTCTCTTTCTTTGACTTGATATTACACTAAACATAATACCTTCTAGGTCCATCCATGTTGTTGCAAATGGCAGAATTTCATTTTTTATGGCTGAGGAGTATTCCATTGTACACATGTACCACATCTTCTTTATCCATTCATCTGTTGATGGACACTTAGGTTGCTTCCGTATCTTGGCTATTGTAAATAATGCTGCTATGAACATAGGAGTGCATGTATCTCTTTGAATACTGTTTTCATTTTCTTCCAATATATATCCAGGAATGGAATAGCTGGATAATATGGCAGTTCTATTTTTAGTTTTTTGAGGAACCTCAGTACTATTTTCCATAGTGGCTGCACCAATTTACATTCCCAGCAACAGTGCACTAGGGTTCCCTTTTCTTCACATCCTCACCAACATTTTTTATTTGTGGTATTTTTGATGATAGCCATTCTGACAGGTTATCATTCTGACAATGATATCTCATTGTGGTTTTGATTTGCATTCCTCTGATGATTAGTGATGTTTAGCATCTTTTCATGTGCCTGTTGGCCATCTGCATGTCTTCTTTGGAAAAGTGTCTGTTCTGGTCTTCTGCCCATTTTTTACTCAGGTTTTTTTTTCTTTTTTTTGGATATTGAGATGTATGAGCTGTTAATATATTCTGGATACGAACCCCTTATTGGTCATATCATTTGCAAATATTTTCTCCCATTCAGTAGGTTGTCTTTTCATTTTGTTGATGGTTTCCTTTGCTGTGCAAAAGCTTTTAAGTTTAATTAGGCCCCATTTGTTTATTTTTGCCTTTTTTTTTTTTTTTTTTGCCTTCAGAGACTGATCCAAAAAAAATATTGCTACAATTTATGCCAAAGAGTGTTCTGCCTGTGTTCTCTTCTAGGAGTTCTATGGTTTCAGGTCTTAACTTAGGTCTTTAATCCATTCTGCCCCCCTGCAGTATTGGGAATGTAGACCCTTAATTGTGAAGGCTACTGCTGAGCTGGGGAACAGAGTATGGTAGTAGGACAAATTAGAACACCACCAAGCTTGATGTTCTTACTGAAATTCAGGAATTTTTCTTGAATAAATGCTCCCTAGGTTGCTGCAAGACTGGTCAATTTCCAGAGTTCAAAAAAGGTTTATTCTGAAAGGTTTCATGAGGATTTCCATTGTTTATATGATAAATTTTCAGAGGTCCTTAGTCCCCATTTTCTCTGATGTCACCCCACATTGTTTTTAAGCAGGCAGTTTACATGGTTGGACTCTAGCCAAACTTTGTCTCTTATGTTAGCAGAAATCTTAGTTTCATTTTTTTAGCCTTAGATGGGTCCATGGAGTCTGTACCACCATACATGCATAGTTGAGGGCAAGCCAGTGATTTGGGAGGTTTATACACAGAGAATGGTTCTTACGTTTTTGGCTCTCTCTTTCAGTAATCCTTTCACTTTCCAGCTGTTGTGGTTCTTCTAATTTCTGTCTTCCAGCTCAGGTAAAATTCAGGTTTTATATCTGGGTTTAATCTCCACTTGGCAAAAACTGTGGCCTGCCCTGAGTGTAAAAGCCATAAAAATGGGAAATGCACCCAGTACAATTCCCTTCATCCAAGTGTTGAGTACCTTCCAGTGTCTCCCTGTTTCTGTCTCTCTCCGATGTCTTCAAAGTAGCTGTTATTTAAATTTTATCTAGAGTTGTTGTCTGTGGGTAAGGTTGGTTCAACAGAAGGTAATTCTCCATTATCAGAACTTGAAATCCACAAATACATTTTATAATAATAAATCCATTATTTAAAAAGCAATTTCTTAGTGAAAAGGCCAGCTTGTTCATTCCCCACTTAATTTTCTTTTTTTAAAAAAGAAAGGGCACATCCCTGGCAGTCCAGTGCAGTGGAAGTCTCTTGTGCTTCCACTGTAAGGGGCGCGGGTTTGATCCGTGGTCAGGGAAAAAAGATCTTGCATGCCATGCAGTATGGCCAAAAATAAAAAATTAAAAACAAAAAAGAAATTGAAAAAACAAAAAAGGAAGATAAAATTTAGAATAGAATATTTTATTATCAGTATGTTCAGTAGCATTAAAAATGAAATAGACACTGTCTTTAACTCTCTGGAGTCTACTATGCCTCAAGGAAATGTCCACTTATCAAATTAAGAACCAGAGAATCAGAATTATGACTCTTTATGTAGAGACAAGAATTTGGTGGCTAGAGTGAAAGACAGCACAGTACTATAAAATGACGTAGCAAGGGATAACCAAATCATAGAAAGTATATTTCAAGTTTTGATGTGCAGTTCAACCTGCCTGTGGCACCTCCCTCCCTCTGACCCTGAGGATCCAGAGTTGAGAAAAGCAATCTAGGAGACAGGCTCCCACTCTGGCCTGAGAGACCTGGGGCCAAGGAAGCTTTCCTGGTTCATTATTTTCTCATCTGTATAATGAGCTCAGAGGCCTCTTGGAGCTTTCAAGTTCTAATTCTGAGAGAGACTGGAAATATACCTAAAGGAAAAGTTTTTTTTTTTTTTTAATTTATTTTTGGCTGCGTTGAGCCTTCGTTGCTGCGCTTGGGCTTTTCGCTAGTTGCGGCGAGCTGGGGCCACTCTTCGTTGCCGAGCACGGGCTTCTCATTGCAGTGGCTTCTCTTGTTGCAGAGCACGGGCTCTAGGTGCGTGGACTCAGTAGTTGTGGCTCACGGGCTCTAGAGTGCAGGGTCAGTAGTTGTGGTGCTCGGGCTTAGTTGCTCCGTGGCATGTGGGATCTTCCCGGGCCTGGGCTCAAACCTGTGCCCCCTGCATTGGCAGGCGGATTCTTAACCACTACGCCACCAGGGAGACCTGAAAAGTTTACCTGAAAAGCCTTTTTTTTTTTTTTTTTACCAGGATGGTGGTACTCTTTGTGTACATTTAAAAAATTTTTAAAAAATTTTATCCCTAAATTGGCATTTGGTAAGTAAAAGTAAATGAATAAAAATTTTGAAGGCAAGAATTAGAGGCCAAAAATAGAGATTAGCCCTCTTCAGAGACATCACTTTGGCACCATCTGCTGGATAGTGTTTAAAAGCATTCCTGTACATAAACTTGCACTGGAGTTTCTTATTATTTCCCAAATGATTTAAAGGAAATATTGTCAAAATTATTTACATCTGAATTCAGTACCATACCAGCTTATGTTAGTAGGAATTTAGCTGTCAATCCACTATCACTGAAGGGGCATAGGACATGCCTTGGGTAACTTCATTTTTTAAAAATTTAGTTGCCGATTCTTTTATTTATTTATTTATTTATTTATTTATTTAATTTTTTTTTTTGCGGTACGTGGGCCTCTCACCGTTGTGGCCTCTCCCGTCGCGGAGCACAGGCTCCGGACACGCAGGCTCAGCGGCCATGGCTCACGGGCCCAGCTGCTCCGCGGCACGTGGGATCTACCCGGACTGGGGCACGAACCCGTGCCCCCTGCATCGTCTGGCGGACTCTCAACCACTGCGCCACCAGGGAAGCCCTAGTTGCTGATTCTTTTATTCAGTATTAATGTATGTCCACCATGTGCCAAAAAGTGGTGTCACATGATTTTGGCAGAGACCACTGTTGCTCGTGGAATACAACTCTTCCATATTTCCCAGGAGTGCACTCTTCCCTTGAAGGTCAGGTGAAACGGAAATGAGCCCTTGTGCTATGGATCACCAAAAATTCTGTGTGCTTCCTTCATCCCACATTTCTCTGCCAGAGAGACTCAGAACCTGTATTAGTTTTCTATTGCTGCTGTAACAAGTTATCACAAACCGGTGTCTGAAACAATTCAAACTTATTATCTTACAGTTCTGGAGGTCAGAAGTCCAATATGAGTCTCCCTGAGCTAAAATCAAGGCATGAGCAGGGCCGAGTTCCTTCTGGAGGTCCCAGGGAAGAATCTGTTTCCTTGAGTTTTCCAGCTCCTCGAGGACACCTGCATCCCTTGGCTCATGGCCCCTTCCTCCACCTTCAAAGCCAGCCATGGTGGCTCAAGGGCTTTTCATAACGCATCTCTTTGACTCATGTCCTGTAGTCACATCTCTCTCTGAGTCAGTTGGGAAACATTCTTTTTTTTTTCAATTGGAGTATAACTGATTTACAATGTTGTGTTAGTTTCTGCTGTACAATGAAGTGAATCAGCTATATGTATACCTATACCTACTCCCTTTTGGACCTCCCTCCCACCCATCTAGGTTGTCACAGAGCACCGAGCTGAGCTTCCTGTGCTTTATAGCATGTTCCCACTAGCTAGCTATTTTATGCATGGTACATAAATACAATGGAATATTACTCAGCCATAAAAAGGAATGCAGTTGGGTCATTTGTTGAGATGTGGATGGACCTAGAGTCTGTCATACAGAGTGAAGTAAGCCAGAAAGAGAAAAACAGATATCGTATATTAACACATATATGTGGAATCTAGAAAAATGGTACAGATGAACCTATTTGCAGGGCAGGAATAGAAAGGCAGACATAGAGAACGGACATGTGGACACAGGGAGGGAAGGGGAAGGTGGGACGAACTGGGAGATTAGGATTGACATATATACACTACCATGGGTAACTTCATTTTAATGCATGTAAAGAAACCTTAGAATGTGTTTGAATTTTGTATGGCGTTTCTTTCAACCGAGTCTCAGTACCATCTACCATAATCACTGTTGCTTTTTTTTTTTTTTAACTGTTGCATTTTTTTTTTATACTAAACTTACCTGTCTTGGGAAGGCCTGTACACCAGGCACTTTATTTTATTTATTTATTTATTTATTTATTTATGGCTGTGTTGGGTTTTTGTTGCTGCACACGGGCTTTCTCTAGTTGTGGTGAGCAGGGGCTACTCTTCGTGCGCGGGCTTCTCACTGTGGTGGCTTCTCTTGTTGTGGAGCACGGGCTCTAGGCACACGGGCTTCAGTAGTTGTGGCACGTGCGCTCAGTAGTTGTGGCTTGTGGGCTCTAGAGCGCAGGCTCAGTAGTTGTGGCGCACGGGCTTAGTTGCTCCGTGGCATGTGGGATCTTCCCAGACCAGGACTCGAACCTGTGTCCCCAGCATTGGCAGGCAGATTCTTAACCACTGCGCCACCAGGGAAGTCCGCACCAGGCACTTTAGATACAATATCTTAATCCTCTAACAAGCAATCACATGTTTGTTAAATGAAATTTCCCTTCTCCCCAGGACTTTGAGGACAACCCTTCAAGGACACTTCTCACCCACAGCTGGTATTGTACCAGTTTTGTCACTTGTCAGGAGGGTGACCTTGGGTAAGTTATTTAACCACCGTGTCTCAGTTTCTTATCTATAAAGTGGCTATACCTCCCTCATTGTCTACTATGAGACCACAACGGTTAACCAAGCCTGGCACTCTCCAGTACTCCCAACACTCCCTGAATTGTCATCACAGCCATGACAACAGACCCTGCTTTTCCTCTGGGACTACCCATCCTGACCACCCCCCAAGGCTGGGAGAATTCCCATGAAGAAAATCCTCCACGTCCCATCTACTTGGGGCCAGATGGATTTTATTGATTAATGGACTCAGCTGTGATCTGAGAACACATTTGTTTCTAAAGTTTCTGATCTCGTACAGCCTAGTTATGGCCCTTTTAACATATTTATTTCTCAATATGTTGACCTTAGAAAATTGGAAAAACATAGGTTTGGAAGTCTCCCCTAGGCCAGTGACCCCAAATAACCTGTGGCAGGAGCCTTCGTTGTCCACCGAAATCCATCCTCTCCTTTCACAGTTAGAATAGCAGGCATGGGGCTTCCCTGGTGGCGCAGTGGTTGAGAGTCCGCCTGCCGATGCAGGGGAAACGGGTTCGTGCCCCGGTCTGGGAAGATCCCACATGCCGCGGAGCGGCTGGGCCCGTGAGCCATGGCCGCTGGGCCTGTGCGTCCGGAGCCTGTGCGTCCGGAGCCTGTGCTCCGCAACGGGAGAGGCCACAACAGTGAGAGGCCCACATACCACAAAAAAAAAAAAAAAAAAAAAAAAAAAAAAAAAAGAATAGCAGGCATGGATACGGCTCGCGCCATTCCCCAGTCCAGCTGACAGTTTGGTGTGGCCACATGACTGAGTTTTGCTCATGGAATAGGCTAAGAAGTGACGGGCACCACTTCCAGGTCTAGCCCCGCAAAATCCCCAGGCGGGAGCAACTCTCCCCTTCTGCTGGCTGGATGCAGAGGACAGGCCCCAGGAGATGGTGGGCCCACAAGATGGAAATAAACCTTGGGCCCCTGAGGGACTGTGTGAGGAGGGCGGCCCTGCTCACCTCTGCACCTATCCTAGCACAGTTACGAGGTCAAGAAATAAACTTTTTTGCCTTAACCTACTGAAATGTGATTGACTTATTATTTATTATTAGTTACAGCCTAGCTGAACCTGAACCTTCACCCTGCGTGCCAGTGATGTGTTCTCACTCAGTCCTTTCCCTACTTTGTGTTTACATAGATGAGGTCACATATGTGACTTTGGATTATATTTCTTACAAGTACGTTTCTACGTTATCATATATTCTTCATAATTTAATGGTTGCAGAGTATTCCATAAAGTAGCTGGTAAACCATAATTCACTTAACCATTCTACTGTTGATTATTTAGTTTGCTTCTTGTTTTTTCTCTACTTTAAATAATGCTATAATAAACATTTTTGTGCAGAAGCCTGATTCTATATTTTGAATCATTTTTAAAAACGTCACCAGAACTGGTATTATTCAAAGGTTGTGAAAAGGTTGAACTTCTTTTCACAAAGACTGAATCAGTTACATTACCATCACTAATGATGTGCTCATTCCATCAGACATTAAAAGCAAAAGAATTTTTACAAATACTTAACAGCATAAACATATCAACTTGATTTTTTAAAATTTCCCCTTTTATTTTGCATTTCTTTGATCACTACTGAGATTGAACACTTCTTCATGTTTGTTAATTAGTTGTACCTCATCTTTTGAGAATTCTGTTTATGTCCTGCCATCTATTGGAGTCTACATTTCCTGTAGGTTTAAGTAATCTTAGCACTCATAAATCCTATCAAGAAGGGATCATCCAGGGACTTCCCCGGTGGTGCAGTGGTTAAGAATCCGCCTGCCAATGCAGGGGACACGGGTTCGAGCCCTGGTCTGGGAAGATCCCACATGCCGCGGAGCAACTAAGCCCGTGCGCCACAACTACTGAGCCTGCGCTCTACAGCCCGCAAGCCACAACTACTGAGCCCATGCGCTACAACTACTGAAGCCCGCGCACTTAGAGCCCGTGCTCCGCAATGAGAGAAGCCACCGCAATGAGAAGCCTGTGCATCGCAACAAAGAGTAGCCCCCACTCGCCCCAACTGAGAAAGCCTGCGCACAGCAAGAAAACCCAGCACTGCCAAAAATAAATAAATTAAAAAAAAAAAAGAAAAGAATGGGTCATCCAAAATTTCAGAAAGCATTTTATTGTCATAACAAATATTAAGGCACAAAAATACATCAGTTTTTTCAAACAAAAATCTTTGAAATAGCTTTGTCCTACATTCAGAGCAGCTTCTTCCAAATAATACAATAATTTAAACTTTTAAATAAAAATATATAACTTCTTAAGCCCCTTTCTTCCCAAATACATGTTTTCCTAGTTCTAAAGAAGTTTCTTATTGAGCTCCTGTGTTATAATGTACATTTCCTTAAATCTAGTTTTGTCACTTATATACATTCGTTATGTAATTTAGTACTTTAACCAACATGTTAAACTTCTTTCTTATAAGGCATGGTGTTTTGTATTGCTTATCGCATGCTGTCGATCATACGAAGACACAAGTACCAAAACTAGGGACTTATAAATCTAGCATAATACGGCTCATAAACCAGTCCTGTATGGCCTAGTGCAATAGACTCAAATTCCTTTTGAAAAAAGGATATAAAAATCAACGTTTTATACTTTCATGCACATGTATGTCTTTTATACTTTCAATCTTCACATTACAGTAGTGCAAATATAATATACTGCCATAGAGGGGGAAAGTCAGTCCTCTCTACAGGATATGTGAAAGATTTTAAATATTATTTTCTTTACAGGAAAAGTAAAAAGTATGGGAGCATCTTATCTCTCGGGCTTAAAAAATTCACATATTCATCTATTTTTCCTTATTTTTTGAAATAAACTAACTTAAAGCTCCACTAAAGCAGATACTAATACTAATCTAACTCAAATCATGAAAATTCCCTTTTAAGCAGATTTCATACATCACATAAACCTAACATGAATTGCATAATAAAAACACTTAAGCATTTTGCCTAGGAACACATAAAACTGGACTCTTATTCTCAGATCCCTGCATTAATGGGGAAAACCCATCCTGATGACATCCTAAGAATAAAATGATGTGAGAGCCTCAAAGACCCTGATGCCCAGTTTCTGGAAACTTTGTGCAGAAGCGGGGATGACGAGCTGTACGGTGGCTCTGAGTGTGACTTCTCCCTGGGGTCCTTCATCAGAACTACGGCTAGAGCCCCAGGGAGCCCCTCCTGCGCACACGAGGGGGCCGAGAAGGTCCGCTGTAGGAACACTCGATTCAGCTCACGAGTCACCAACAAACACAAGTGCCACTGAAGGTGACAGACACAGTATACACCCCTTGAAAAACATTTCTGATGAGGTTATCAGGAGAAAACACTGCTTTCTGTGATTTGGAGAAAAGTCTGCATTGCGGTGTGCACCTGAGCCATACCGGCAGCATTTTTCTTGCCAGCTGCAGACAGAAGTGTTTTTATAAACACTATCAAGGTTATGTGAGAAGCATTTTCCCTTATTACTACACAGTTACCATCAACTCCCCACTCGCACTCCATGACACCTGCAGCTGGAAACCCAGGATTCTACATTTCAAAATTCAACTAGAGCCCTATGAGTTGGGGATCAATCTGCTTCAAAATCTGGGGACTGGTATTAGATACAAATGTTAGGAACAAGAAGGCACTGGTCACCTCCAGCTCTGAAACAACTGGGCTGAGGGTAAAATACACCAAAACCAGAATGGACATAAATGCTGGGAAAGATGGTAGGTGGGAGCCCATTATTGTGGCAGAAACAGAAATAAGGAAGGGAACCACACTGTTAGATGTTCTTTTCTTGGGAAGGACGTCCCAAACCTTTCTCAGTACAACACGGTCCATATTCACTACTGCAAATAAATTTGAAAGTATCTTTCAAGAGGCATTACTACTAGAAAGCTTTTTTACTAACTCCTATGAAACGAGTAAATGAGAAACCAATTCATAATGCAGGCTTTTGAAAGAAATCATTTTGTTTTGTGGCTTCACAATGAAAATAATCAATGAAAGGTTATGATTTAAGTGCTTGTACTGGTTAAGACTTTAATGCTTAATCAAAAACTCTGGTTGGCTTCCCTGGTGGCGCAGTGGTTGGGAGTCCACCTGCCGATGCGGGGGACACGGGTTTGTGCCCCGGTCTGGGAGGATCCCACATGCCGCGGAGCGACTGGGCCCGTGGGCCACGGCCACTGGGCCTGCACGTCCGGAGCCTGTGCTCCACAGCGGGAGGGGCCACAGTGGTGGGAGGCCCGCGTACCGCAAAACAAACAAAAAACAAACAAACAAACAAAAAACTCTGAAGTCATCCTCAACTCACAAGCTTAGAACTCCTTCAAAGAAAGACATATAGGATTCTAACTTTAATTCCTATTCTAAATGTTCACTAGGCTGTATCTTTGGTCAGGAGAGCAGCAGAACATTCACCATTTCCATCATACTATATTCAACTGCTTTTCAAGTTTAGAACATTCTGCATTAAAATTTTTTTTTTTAATTTCAAATTACATATATAATGTAACAAAATAATATATAAAACATGGTTTAAGGTTAAAAAATTAGTTACAAGATTAATAGTGATGTACTATGCAGTTAAATATATATTTTGTTACGAAACCAAATATGCTAGGATTACATAGAAGGTTCTAGTTTCCTCAAGGTTCACTGGTAATGAGCCTCCCAGCTCGCCAGGGAGGAAGTGCTCTGGCGGAGCCATGTGGCCAGGGGACCCCACCTGCCCCAGGCATTCAGCAGCAGCACACAGATATCCGGCCTGAGGGAGGGGACAGTGGCAGGGCAGATCTTTGGAAGTAAACTCTCTCCATGTACTGTGCTCCCCTGAGCTCAGACAGAGAAGACCAATGCTATGATTTGATGTGTGTGGTGATAATTACACACAAGGGCTTTGTGCAGATGTGCATACACAGAGGTACACACAGAGCAAACCTAACCATATAAACAACCTTATGTTCCAACGTTAACCAAGTTTTACTTCTTATCGAATTGCTTCAGCATGAAAATCAAAGAGAATTATTACTGCATCTAGTAACTATAAACCCAAGAGATGGAGACACTGCTTTACCACACCTCAGAATCACATCACCTGAATCAAACAAAGGTCAGTGGAAGAACAGTAGGAGCGTTGATGTAAAAAAGTTGTTTTAAATTGTCGTATTTCCCAGGAAAAAAAAGAGAACCCAAACCCACACGCCTGCCACCCATCAGCCAAGGGCATTTAGGCACCTATCTTTACTATAATACTTCTCTCAGGTCATTGCCAAGTCTAGGCAATTTACTGGACATTAAACTGGCATTCAAGAGTCAGCTTAATAAGGGTTGCAGAACCCTCCCACCATCTGAATTCCTAATTTTAGTACGCAGATTTCCAAGATCATGCAATAAAAACTGATTGTACTATATCAAAACAAAGTTCTCTTTTAGTCTTGAGGAAGTCCTTCACTGTTATGTAGGCTTCATTTATGTGGGTTCCAATCACATTATTTTTTCTGAAGAGAACATTTTTTCTGCCATTTCAGATCTGGTCATAATTTCCTTAAAAAACAAAGGGAAGATATTCATCAAAATGTTGATGCTCCGTCCGGGTCCTAACAGAATCCTCTATAGCGTCTCTACGAACTAGTCACAATTTTGTGGGGTACACGCCACGATAGACACAGAAATATCAGATACGGAAAATAAAGACCATATAATCCAGACTTCTAGTAATGGAGTCGAATCAATTATCCGTGAAGTTCAGAAAACGTTAACATTTCTAATTCAGAATCACCAGTGTGAGGCAGCGGCATGGAGCTCACCTAGGGATTTGCCTGACTTCACCACTTTAGGTATTTTTGAAATTACAAATCAATTATTTATCAAATGAATACTACAAATGCCCTTTTAAAAGTAATTCCATGGTATATCTTTCCATAAATCCTGGCGTTATAAATCCTGGAGTTCAATGGTTTTGTAGCACGGTGCGTATATATGGCAGCCTCCTCAAAACTTCCCATCCCACTGGGGCCAAATCCCCACGCTGATACCAGTCTTCTCCCTGACCTTTCAATGAACAGAGCTGTAGCTTCTCTCATATTCTACAGCCACCACGTAAATTACTCCTTAGTTACCACTCATTTCCCGCTACTCTTCCTCTGGATAAACTGGTGGTCCCCACGTCCATCCTTTAATCCTTACACTTCAGACTTCTTCCTGTCCTGGGCCACCCTGCAGTGTCCAGATGATCTATAACTAATTTTTCCCCCCAAAACCTTCCAAAATCCACATCATCTATTCAAATTTCCTACTTAGTAAATGTAACTCAGTTAGAAACTTTATTTAATACCCCAGGAAAATATCTACAAATATAAGAGACTGATTTAGACAAAGAAGTCTTCTAAACTCTTACATCTTAAGATGTTAGAAAACCATAGACTCAAAACCTCATAAAATAATTCTTCCCTCCTTTTACACCAATAAGCATTTATCTTGCTCCTGTTTTAAATGAGGATCCAGTTCCTTAAAACTTTACCCACAACTGAACGCAGTCTTTCAATCTGCTCAATTTGTAATCATTTTAAGAAGTAACTTTCAGAGCTTCTTTTGAAATACATTCCTACTTTGTGAAAATAATAGCTCCAAGACATAAGCAAAAATATATTTTACCTCATCTGAATCCGCTAATACTGGAAGAGCTCTGAAATAAAAGAAAAAAAAAAGTTGACAATGTTATTAAAAGGCCAGTGTATCTACAAAGCTGAATATAAGCATACCCTATGATCCACCAAGTCTCACTCCTGGAAGACAAAGTCAACAGAAATGAATACCTAGTGTTGCCAACACACACGGAGAAGAATATTCATAGCAGTGTTGTTCTTAACAGGCTCCAAATAGGTAAACTGGAACACTATACAGCCCCCAAAAGAGGTATGAACTATTGAGGGATCAAATTTTAAAAACTGACACAAGTGATCTACAGTTACAGACATCAGTACAGCAGTAGCTTTGGGAGAGTGGGGTCATGATTTGGGAGGAAAACAAGAAGACAGTTTTTAGGGTATTAGTGATGTTCCAGTTTTTCTTTTTTTTTTTTTTGCGGTACGCAGCCTCTCACTGTTGTGGCCTCTCCCGTTGTGGAGCACAGGCTCCGGACGCGCAGGCTCAGCGGCCATGGCTCACGGGCCCAGTCGCTCTGCGGCATGTGGGATCTTCCCGGACCGGGGCACGAACCCGCGTCCCCTGCATTAGCAGGCGGATTCTCAATCACTGTGTCACCAGGGAAGCCCATGTTCCAGTTTTTGATCTGGGTATCTGGGTGCAGGTTACATGAGTGTGCTTGTATTAAAAATTTACTGAGCTATATACTTATTTAGAATTTGTGCACTTTCCAGAATGGGTGCTATACGGAGGGTGGGAGGGAGGGAGACGCAAGAGGGAAGAGATATGGGAACATATGTATAACTGATTCACTTTGTTATAAAGCAGAAACTAACACACCATTGTAAAGCAATTATACTCTAATAAAGATGCAAAAAAAAATTTCAGTTAAAAAATTAACTGAAATATGAAAATAATTATAACTTCAAAATGGAAGCAACAACAAAAACCAGCAATTCTAGAGGCTAATATGTTGGAAGAACATCAAGGACTAAACCATGATGAATGAATAATTCCAAACACAGTGGGCATCCAATTAGATCTTTGTTTTTTAAGCCCCTGGTTATTTTTTACTTTGAATAGTTGGACAAATATCTTGACTAGTGATGTGCTGTCTAATTTGAAAACCCACATGTCGTGTACTTTTGTGAGAACTTAAGAGGGATGAATAGGCTTGACTGTAGTCATCATTTCACGACGTACATGTATATCAAATTATCATGTTGGACATCTTAAATAAACACAATTTAATTAAAAGATATACCTATTTTTAAAAAGATGGATGAGTAAACATATTATGAAAGATGGTATTTATGGTATCAAGTATTTGTTTAATCCTATGTCATTGTTACCATTGACTGGACATAAACCAGTGAAGGATGCTGAAGAGAAAAAGTTATGCAACAGAACCTTCACTCGGGAAAGATTATATGGATAAAAAGACAAATGTAGAGCTTCGACGTGCAATGGAGCACTGAGAGGGAGAGCCCAAAGGGTCTGCATGCCAAGGTCACAACATGAAAGTCACATCCACGCACAATCCAGAGGATGCTACTAACAGTGCAGCCCACAGTGGAGACAGAAGAAAGAGAAGTTGGGGCCTCGCTAGATGTGAGGAAGGAGCCAACTTATATGGCTTGGAATAATATTAAGGGAAATCCAGACTGCTTTAGGGAAAGATGACCCAGAACCTTGGGAGCCCAGAAGACAGCCCACTGAGTGCTTAGCACCTCGTTTAGAGATAAACACTGCAATCTCCAAAATGGTTCCTTTTGTGAGGTAAATGACTATTTAAAACTTACTAAGACGGACTCAGTGCATTGAAGAGGAAGGAGAACTATGCTAAGCTGATCTTTTTGGTTTATCAGAGATACAGAAAAGCCATAATGAATACCATATGAATATCACATAACACACTAGATCATATGGTTATTCATGATCTGTTTAAATTGTCCTATGGCTTGCAAAATTTTTGGTCCATTTCTATTGATGTATAAAAAATTGTTTACCTGTACATGAAGTCCAGTTTCTAAACTTGCCACATAAATTGCACATGAATTTTGGGTAGCATTGTGCTAAACTTCTTGTGTTAAAGTTTTCAGAATGGACACACAGGTTCCTAAGAACCTAAAACGCTGGAAGCTATTTTGGATTATACAATTCTACTCATTTCACATAAATGGTTCATGAGAACATAAAAGAAGACATTGTGTTCTTTTATATTCCAGAGGAATTTTTGTAATCAGGCAGACATTCTACTTACAGAAAGAAATTGTAGAGAGTAATGACTCTCTAAGACATAAGGAGAACTGCCCAGGAGCCTTATTGCTTTCCACCAAGAAGTGGTGGCATAGTACGGGGTTAGTCTACTTAGGTGATTTCCTTCTAAAGTACTCAGTAGTGAATTTCCAAATCTGGAAGACAATGGTTGCCACCTAATCTGAATCTCTCCATACACCTTGCTCAAAATTCCATGAAGTCCCTAAGGATTGCAAACAAAACCACACACAACTCACAGTCTTCAGCATAACCAGGAGAACACAGCAAACCTGAAATTATATGTAAACAGAGAAATACATGCCAATACCAACAAATTCCCTGCTGTCACTGCAAGCTCATGAGTACTGAGAGCGGGGAAAGAGAGGTTTGAGAGACTCTGTGAAAGAGTAGAGGGGAAGGAGGATTTAGACAAAGTATAGACAAACCTCTTCAAGAAAAATCAACACTAAGTTCCAAAATGCTGACTAAAGGCCAGTGACTTGGTAGTTCACAGTATCTGCTACAGGGAAGGGGCTTAAATTGAGTGGAACCAAAAGAAGCAGTCTTGAACAATCATGGTTTTCAGGGGAGAATCAGATACATGGAAGAGTGGTACCCTCAGAGCTATGGCAGTACCATGAATAAAAAGAAGGAAGTAAAAGGGGAAAATTAAAGATCTTGTAGAAATAAAAGAAAAATAAGACACCACCACCCTCCCTCTCTCCATACCTCCATCCCATCAACATTTTCCATAAATAAAACTATAATTTATGCAACTGATGGAAGAAAGCACTCAAAGTAGGAACTCTCACTACCAAATGCCTAGGAACAGGAAAAACAAACAAAACCAATTCCATATAATGGTGCAGGAAGAAAAAAAGAAGGAAAATGAAAATCAAAGTGTTTTACAGTAGAAGAAAGCTACAGCTATAACATAACACTCCAAATTAGATGAAACAAGTTAAAAAGAATATTTGGTGGTATTAAAAACTACAATAAGAAATTTTAAAACCAAGAGAAAAAATGGATAAAAACAAAAGAGGAAGAAATTCAAAGAGTCCATTAAACTCTGGGAAAAAAAAAAGACAAAATCATCCCAGCAATGAAGAAAAAAATTACAAGGTACCCAAGGCAGAACAAATTTAAATAAAAATTTAATATGTGGCAAGAAAACTACTAAGAAAATGAAAATGATATAAAGAAAGAAGTAAAAAGGATTACAGAAAAACTAGTAAAAAAAAATGGAAGATAGCAGGTAAAGGTGGAAAGAAATCAGATGATTCCTCCCACAGAAACATTTATAAAACCTGGACAAAAATATTAAAAATAAGTAGTTAAAGGCACTGGAAAATGACCAAAGGGAGTGGGGATATGAATCCAAGTAGCTCAACAAATTCCAATACTCAAAAAGGAAACCATACCTAGGCACATTATACACACACCATGGAAAGCCAAATGTAAAGAAAAAAATCTGAAAAGTGGCAAAAAATAAATGACATGGTACACACATGAGGACAATACAACTAAAAACTGACTTCTCTTCAAAACAATAGAAACCAGAAGATATTGGAGGGATGTGTTGGAAGAGCTCAAACAAAAGTCAATGAAGATTTTTATATCCAGCAAAACCATCCTTTGAACAGGAGGGCAAACAAATACATTTCACATAAATAAAATTGAAAGAATTAGTTTCTAGCAGACCCATACTGTAAGAAACACTAAAGAAAGACCTACAGGAGAAGGTGATAACTCAGATATACAGGAAGGAAAAAAGAAATAATAAAGGCATGTAAAGGATATTTATACACCTACTTTCCTTTTATGACTATTAAAAAAAAAAGGATAATAGTGTACTATTAGTTTCATAATGTAAAGGCAGTTCTTACCTCATATGAATCTGGTATGTGTGCATTTCAGTTACCACAGTTTAATTAAACAACACCAGTCCCTCAACAAGACAGTTCTAATTTCAGTTACTCAAAAGCACAATGCGATACCACTTCACAGCCACTAAGAGATCTAAAATCAAAAAGGTGAACAATTACAAGTGCTGACAAGGATGTGGAGAAATCAGAAACCTCATACATTATTGATAGGATTATAAAATGGTTCAGCTCTTGGAAAATTGCTTGGCACTTCCTCAAGACGTTCAACATACAGTTACCATATGATCTAGCAATTCCACTTCTAGGTATATACCCAAGAGAAAAGAAAAACCCAAGAGAAGGAGACAGTCCTGAAGGCAGCCAAAAACAAAACAAAACAAAACCCACGTAACATATGAAGGAACAGAGAAGAGGCACAGCAGACTTCTTTCTAAAACGATGAAAGCTGGAAAACATTCAAGTGACAATCTTTGAAGTGCTGAAAGGAAAAACAGTCAACTAGGAATTCTACACCCCACAAAAACAGCTTCCCAAACAGCCAAAACAAAGACTTTTTCAGACAAATAAAACCTGACAGACTTATTACCAACATACTTGCACGACCAGAAACATAAAGGAAATTCTTCAGGCAAATGTAACATCATACTAGACAGAAACTATCTAAAAAGGAAGTAAATGGGAGCAGGGAAAGGAACAAACAACATGTGAAAACATCATGCTTGGCTATCCTGTTGTCTACTGTGGAAACAGCTAACTGGAATTTCTGTGTCATATAGGACACTGATAAAGAAGAACCTGAATAGCTCCAAGTTCCCAGAGGGGCTTCCTCTGCACTCTAGTTTTCCTATGCTCATGTTTTTCCTCCAAAAGCTTCCCCACCATACATGGTATCGTGGTTACACGTGTTTTTTAAAAAAAAAAGTTTGAATTCTTCCATATTATAAAGCTAAAACAAAATGATCCTGATAAACTTACATAAGAAAATGTTGGAGTTGGTTATAGGGCAGGAGTATTAATAGAGTTGTACAGCGAAAAAGGAAGGAGAAAGACAAACCAAGGCAGGGCTGTGTTTTCTTTGCATTTCGATATGAAGTTAATCAGTCAAACACTAGTGATGGGGGCCTATAAAAACATACAGAGGTGAGAGTTTTGAAAAGCACATAACAAAGCATGATAATTATCCCTTTATACTACAGCCTAAATTTTAGATTCAAACTTTAGCAGAGGATATTTACATATCTGTGAATGAAGAGGGAATGTTTTCCTCCACCCACTTCAAATCTTCATCCTGTAGAAATAAATATTTACATATTAGCTTTTGCTTAATAATGTCTGAAAGGAGAATTTTTAAATAGAATGTATATATAATTTAAGCATTTAAATTCAAATGTATGACATTCTTTTAATTTCTACATAGCCTAAGAAGTTGACACTTATGCCACATGAAAATTATGCCAGTATTTTCTTAAACAGTCAAACACACACTTGGATTTTGGATTTTTGTACTTCTTTGGTTTTGGCTGATGCACAGGTGTTATTTTTTTGTCTTGAAAAACCACAGTAAAAATACAGAGAGTTGATTTATAAGATAGAAAACAGCATGAATACTGATTTGTATTAATTTCTTGCTTCCAGCATTCAGTATGCCTCCTAATCTGTTCACTTTATGAGTTTATAATTTTTCAGCAGAAAAAGATGATGGTACAGATATTCTAACTTTACAAAAGCCTATTTATTTCAGTCACTTGTGTTTAGTGCTCATGTTTCTGTAGAAGAAAAGAAAAGCAGGTCAATTGGGGTATCTAAATTTTTTTTTCAACAGAAACTTGCTTACAGTTATCTCACTGGGAGTAAGAAAAATAAAAGGTATATTGAATATTTTGGTTTATAATGTAAAATAAATCAAAATGGCTACATGGAATCCTCTGGTTCTAGCATTAATTATATCTTGCTTACTTACAGAGAGAGAGAAAGCAACTGAGCCAGTACTAATAGGCACCCCAATTCTCTGAGTGAATCTTGGGTAGAAATGAGTCAATCAAGGAGAGACAAGGTCCCCGACTTCTGATCAAGAGCTGACTACACGGGACTTCCCTGGTGGTGCAGTGGTTAAGAATCTGCCTGCTAATGCTGGGGACACGGGTTCGAGCCCTGGTCCGGGAAGATCCCACATGCTGCAGATCAACTAAGCCCGTGAGCCACAACCACAGAGCCTGTGCTCTAGGGCCCATGAGCCACAACTACTGAGCCCACGTGCCACAACTACTGAAGCCCACATGCCTAGAGCCTGTGCTCTGCAACAAGAGAAGCCACTGCAACGAGAAGCCCGTGCACCATGATGAAGAGTAGCCCCCACTCACCACAACTAGAGAAAGCCCGCGCACAGCAACGAGGACCCAACGCAGCTAAAAATAATTTAATTAATTAATTAAAAAATAAAATAAAATAATTATCTAAAAAAAATAAGAGCTAGGCTTCCCTGGTGGCGCAGTGGTTGAGAGTCCGCCTGCCGATGCAGGGGACACGGGTTCATGCCCCGTCCGGGAAGAACCCACATGCCATGGAGCAGCTAGGCCCGTGAGCCATGGCCGCTGAGCCTGCGCATCTGGAGCCTGCGCTCCACAACGGGAAAGGCCACAACAGTGAGGGGCCCGCGTACCGCAAAAAAACCCCCCCAAAAAACCAAAAAAATAAGAGCTGACTACACAATTTAGAGAAATGAAAACATTTTCCCTTGCTATATGTGCAAATACTGAGCTTTAAAATAAACTGAAACATATCCCTAAAATAAGAGGAAAATCTCTTAGCAAGCTGAAAGTTTAATAGTTCTAACACCAGATAATTAAAACTGTGGAACGCTTTAAAGTTTAGTTAAATTACCATAAAACTACTCAAAGAACACATTTTAAGAATTATTAATTACCAAAAATGAGGATTAGAGAATTTACCAAATCCAACAAATGAAACTGTTTCATACACCATCCATCCTGTCAGAACTTAGATGCCTACATAAATTTTTACACCTTATTAACCACATATGTAACTGCAAGAAAGCCAATTATAGGCATTTCCATTTTGTTTAATTACTCTCATAATTACCACTTGTATGCATAAATAATATGCATAAAATATTTAAAAACTCATCTCTACCCAATATTTTAATGTTTTATTCAAGTTTACATGGTTTAAAAGTCCCTTTCCAACAGACAACAAATGTTATCTGAAATAGCTTCAAAAATAACATAAAAGTGTTGAAAAATTAATACAAACTTTCACTATAACAAAGCTTCTCAATCTTTAATGTGCATGTGAATCATCTATAGAATTCTGTTAAAAAGCAGATTTAGATTCAGTACATCTGGTGTAGGCCTGAAATTCTGTGTTTCTAACAAGTTCCCAGGTGAGGTTTGTGCCGCTGGTCCAATGACAGCACATGAAAAGTGACGGTTTACAGCAGTACAGTTGTCAGACTTAACTAGTATCACTACTTAGTAACATTTATTTTCATACAAAAAAACCTAGTAAAAAGTGTTCTCCTGAAGGTCAATGAATGTGACACTCATATAGATTTCTAAAGTATTAAAGACTGAGACGCTATTAAATATATACTATACTCACAAAATTATCAGAAGTAGCAGGTTTAGCTGTTCCATTGGAAACCATTTTTGAGACTCTTAATTTTATTCCGTCAGCTGTAATGATAAACATTATAGAAATTCACAAAATTATAAAATAATAATATTTTCCTTTGTAGCTTCACATTTAATAACCCTATAAAGAGAGTTAATAGTGGAAGCTTTGGGCTGGGTGCTGGCTTTAATATACCATTTGGGAATGTAGGAGGGACAGAAAAAGTTAAAAATGTCGTAACTGTTTACAAAAACAACCAGGTTCTCAAGTTGCTAGTCTGAATTCCAGTTTTAGAGGAGTTTAAATAAACAAGCAAACATACATACATGCACACATTAAGTAGTTTCAGTACATTTTAAAGTTCATGGATTTAAAAATCTATAGGATTTATGATATATTTAAGAATAAAACACACCTTTTGGCCATGCTTTCACTTCTCTAATGTATAAATTTTTAGAATGTGTTTATGGTATAAATAAAATAGGGAAGAAAAAGATTTTCTTTGTATTTGACCAAGGCTCTTCTTTTTTTTTTTTTTCCAGTACGCGGGACTCTCACTGTTGTGGCATCTCCCGTTGCGGAGCACAGGCTCCAGACCCACAGGCTCAGCGGCCATGGCTCACGGGCCCAGCCACTCAGCAGCATGTGGGCTCTTCCCAGACCGGGGCACGAGCCCGTGTCCCCTGCATCGGCAGGCGGACTCTCAACCACTGCACCACCAGGGAAGCCCCAAGGCTCTTCTTTATGCCAGCAGGTTTAGCAGAGGAGAGGTTAAGAGCATGAGTCCAGAAACTAGATGGCTTCACTTGGAATTCTGGCTCTATCTATGTAAACTCGGGCTAAGCAATCAACTTTCTGTGACTCAATGTCCCTGTCTATAAAATGGAATAATAATGTCTACCTCAGAGAATTCTGATGAGCATTAAACAAATTAGCATATATAAGGTACCTGAAACATAATGTCTATGTCCAATAAGTATTCACTTTTGTTACTACAGTAATTTGCAAAAAGTGCTTCTCCATAAACTAGGACAGTTGGTACGATACGATGAGATCAAGTGCATAAGTGGATATAATGAGTGAAAATGAGGTTGCTCGATCTAAAAATGTTTCCATGGGGCGTCTGAAATCTCAACATTTGAGATCCTTCTCTTCAAGGCATAATACACTGATTTTTTTTTAACTGAAGTATAATATACAAAATACAAACTTTTAAGTGTACAGTCTGAAGAGATTTTTATCAACTCTTGTGTAACTACCATCCCAATCAAGACATTTAACATTTTTGTCATCACAGAGGATTCTTTTTTTTCATTTAATATTTTATTTCGTTCTTTATTTATTTGGGTCTTAGTTGTGGTATACAAACTTAGTTGCGGCATGCGTGTGGGATCTAGTTCCCTGACCAGGGATGGAACCCGGGTCCCCTGCATTGGGAGTGCAGAGTCTTAACGACTGTGCCACCAGGGAAGTCCCCACAGAGGGCTCTTTAAATTCCTTTCTGGTCAATCCCAACCCCACCAGAAGCAACTATTGCTTTGATTTACATAATCACCACAGTTTACTCCTGCCTGCTCTAGAACTTCTTATATAAAACCATAAGGACTCAATATTCTTTTGGATTTGACTACTTTCACTCAACATAAAGGTTTTGAGATTTATTCAGGTTGTATAGTGTTGATTACTTTTGCTTCCCAAACAATATTCCACTGTGTAAGTATACCACTATTATTTTATCCATTCATCTGTTGACAGACATTTGGGCTATTTCAGTTTTGGACCATTAGGGATCAAGCTGCTATAAAAGTATACACAGTGTCTTTCTGTGGACATATGCTTTCATTTTCATTTTTGGATAAATACTTTGGAGTGGAATGGCTGGGCTATATGGTAGGTGTATGTTTAACTTTTTAAGATACTGTCAAACTGCTTTCTTAAAACTTCTTAAGACTTCTTCCACAATGTATGAGCGATCCAGCTGTTCTACATCCTCCTCAGCATTTCATGCTGCCAGTCTTTTAAATTTTAACCATGCTAGTGGATACATGGTAGCATTTCACTCTGGTTTTAATTTGAGTTTCCCTGATGACCAGTATTATCGAACACATTTTCATGTGCTTACTGGCCTTTCCTTTGTCTTCTCTGGTGAAGCGTCTATTAAGTATTCCCATTTTTTTTTTTTTTTTTACAAATTGAGTTATCTTTTATTGATTTGTAGGAATTCTTATATTCTGGATACAAGTTCTTTGTCAGATATATGTATTGAGAATGTTTTATCCCAGTCTAGGGCTGGCCTTTTCACTTTCTTGTTTCTCTTGATGAACATGTTTTTAACTTTGGTGATGGCTAATTTACCAACGTTTTTATTTTATGGTAACTGCTTTTTGTGTCCTAAGAAACTGCCTAACCCAAGGTCATGAAGATATCTTCCTGTTTTCTGCTAGAAGAGTTATACTTTAATCTTTTACATCTAAGTCTGTGATCTCTCTTGAATTAATTATAGGTGATATACACGGCAGGAGTCTAGGTGATTTTCCCCCCATGTTTATCTAGTTGTTCCGCAATCTTAGTTGAAAATACTATCTTTTCCTCATATAAAGCCTTGCTGCCTTTGTCAAAAATCAATTGACAAATGAGGTTTCCAATTTGGAGCTAATTTAAATATTATATCTCTTTTAAAAACAAAAGCTTTAGAGACCTCCTATTACATTGGAATCAATTTGGTGCTAGTAAGAGTACATTCTTTAAAGTGTTATTGCATTGATAAAATAATCTGAAGCAACAACAACAAAATCCACTGAACAATATGTGCAGATTTATTTTTGGACTATTTTTTTAAGTTGTCTGAAATTTCATTTCGTTTTATTTTATTTACTTATGTTTGGGACTCTACTTTGATACACTGATGTATGTATCCTTATGCCAATACTACACTGTCTTGATTAGTATAACTTGAAATTTTCGTCTTGAAATCAGTGTTAAGTCCATTAATTTAATTTTATTTAGATATAACTTCCACACCATAAAATGCACCATTTTGAAGTGTACAGTTCAGTGGATTTTAGAACAGTCACAGAGTTGTGCAATCATCATCACTGTTAATTTCAGAAGCTTTTCATCACCCCCGCCCCCGCCAAAACCTCATACCTGTTAGCAGTTACTCCCAACCCACTCCTTCCACCAGCCCCTGGCAGCCACTAATCTATTTTCTATCTCCAGGCATTTACCTTTTCTGGACTTTTCATATAAATGGAGTCATATAACATACGATCTATTGTAATTGGCTTCTTTCACTTAGTATAGTGTTTTCAAGATCTATGTTGTAACTACAAGGATGTTTAGGTTCTTCCAGATCTTTTGTATTTCCATACATATTTTAAGATCAGCTTAACCATTAAAAAAAAAAATCAGCCAGAATTTCAATTGGGACTGTACCGGATCTACATATCAACTGAGGAAGTGATGGCTTCATAATATTGAGAGTTACAATTCATAAACATTTACTTAGTCTATAATTTCTCTTGGCATTGTTTTGTATTCTTCAGTGCAGTTTTCCACCTTTTTTTCCATTAAATTTATTCCTAAATATTTTATTTTTTGAAGCTCCTGTAAACAATATTTTAAATTTCATTTTTCAATTATTTCCAGTTATATAAAAAACAGCTCATTTCTGTATTTGGACATATATCCTATGATTCTGTTATATTATTCACTTATTAGTTCTACTGTATCTTTTCTTTTCTGTAGATTCCTTAGGATTTTCTACATACTTAACGTTGCTGAGGAATTCTCTGGCACTCCAGTGGTTAGGACTCCGTGCTTTCACTGCCGAGGCCGTGGGTTCAATCCCTGGTCGGGGAACTAACCCCACAAGCCGCGTGGCACGGCCGAAACAAAACAAAGCCTTGCTGTTTGTAAATAAAAACAGGTTTACTTCTTGCTTTCCACACTTTATGCCTTTTGTATTCTTTGGGTTGGTTTGTGTTTTGCCTTTCTGCACTGGCTAGGAACTGCTGTCTGATACTGAGTCAAAGTGGTGAGCAGATATCCGTGTACTTTGTTCCCAATCTTGGGAGGAAAGTATTCACTATTTCACCATTGAGTATGATTTTAGCTGTAGAGTTTTTTCAAACTATTCTGTAATTTGTTTGCTAAGTGGGTTTCTTTTTAAAAAAATCATGAATAGGTGAATTTTGTGATGTCTTTCTGCACCTACTGAGATAATTATGTCATTTTTCTTCCTTATTCTTTAGATGAATTACACCGATTGATTTTCAAATGCTGAAACAGCCTTGCAACCCTGGGATAAAGTCCCCTTGACAGTGATGGTCTTTCATTATTCTTCCAGATTTTATTTACTAAAAATAAAGTAAAATAAGAGTGGTATGTGGAATCTTAGTTCCCTGACCAGGGATCGAACCTGTGCCCCCTGCAGTGGAAGCATGGAGTCTTAACCACTGGACTACCAGGGAAGTCTGTTTAAATGAATTTTGTGTCTCTACTCATGAGTGATATTGGTCTGTAACTTTCCTTTTTTTGTCTTTGTCAGATTTTGGTATCTGAGCTGTGCTGGCCTTATAAAACAAGTTGGGAAGTATCCCTACCTCCTCTATATTCTTTTTTTTTTTTAACATCTTTATTGGAGTATAATTACTTTACAATGGTGTGTTAGCTTCTGCTTTATAACAAAGTTTCTGCTTTATAACAAAGTGATTCAGCTACACATATACATATGTCCCCATATCTCTTCCCTCTTACATCTCCCTCCCTCCCACCCTCCCTAACCCACCCCTCTAGGTGGTCACAAAGCACCGAGCTCATCTCCCTGTGCTATGCAGCTTCTTCCCATTAGCTATCTATTCTACGTTTGGTAGTGTATATATGTCCATGCCACGCTCTCACTTTGTCCCAGATTACCCTTCCCCCTCCCCATATCCTCAAGTCCATTCTCTAGTAGGTCTGCGCCTTATTCCCGTCTTGCCCCTAGGTTCTTCATGACCTTTTTTTTTGTTTTTTTAGATTCCATATATATGTGTTAGCATATGGTATTTGTTTTTCTCTTTCTGACTTACTTCACTCTGTATGACAGACTCTAAGTCCATCCACCTCACTACAAATAACTCAATTTCGTTTCTTTTTCTGGCTGAGTAATATTCCATTGTATATATGTGCCACATCTTTATCCATTCATCTGTCGATGGACACTTAGGCTGGTTCCATGTCCTGGCTATTGTAAACAGAGCTGCAATGAACATTTTGGTACATGACTCTTTTTGAATTATGGTTTTCTCAGGGTATATGCCCAGTAGTGGGATTGCTGGGTCGTATGGTAGTTCTATTTTTAGTTTTTTAAGGAACCTCCATACTGTTATCCATGGTGGCTGTATCAATTTACATTCCCAACAACAGTGCAAGAGGGTTCCCTTTTCTCCACACCCTCTCCAGCATTTACTATTTGTAGATTTTTTGATCATGGCCATTCTAACTGGTGTGAGATGATATATCATTGTAGTTTTGATTTGCATTTCTCTAATGATTAATGATGTTGAGCATTCTTTCATGTGTTTGCTAGCAATCTGTATATCTTCTTTGAAGAAATGTCTATTTAGGTCTTCTCCCCATTTCTGGATTGGGTTGTTTGTTTTTTTGATATTGAGCTGCATGAGCTGCTTGTAAATTTTGGAGATTAATCCTTTGTCAGTTGCTTCATTTTTAAGTATTTTCTCCCATTCTGTCACCTCCTCTATATTCTAAAGAGTTGTGTAAGATTAGAATATTTCTTCCTTAAGTATTTGAAAGCATTCACTAGTGAAGCCAGCCATTTGGGTCTGGCACTTTATGGGAAGATTTTCAATGTCAAACCCACTTTCTTTAATAAATATATGGCTATTCCAATTAGTGGCATAGGGTTAGAATTAAGATTAGGGTAGTTTCTTAAGTGTATTTTTCAAGGAATTTGTTCATTTTATCCAAACTCCCAATTTGTTCATAATATCCCCTTACTTACCCTTTCTTACTGTAGTACTGTACTCCCTATCTTTCCAATGTTGGAAATTTGCCTTGCTATATTTTATTTCTGGTTTAGATTACCTAGAGGTTAATCAATTTTTATTAATCTTTTCAAAGAAACTACTTTTGGCTTTGCTGATTTTCTCTATTTCCCCCTGTTTTCTATTTCACTGGTGTACACACAAGTTTATTATATCCTTCCTTCTAATTACCCCAGGTTTAATTTGCCATTCTTTTTCTAGCTTCTCAAGATGGAAACATATTATCAATATGTTTTCTTGATAATATAGGCATTTAAAGCTATTAATTTTCCTCTAAGAATTGGTTTAGCTGCATCCTGTAAAATGTGACATGTTATGCTTTTATTATCATTAGCATGAAATATTTTCTAAGATTCCTTCAATCCATGAGTTACTTAGAAATTATTGCTTAATTTCTAAACATTTGATTATTCTGTAGATATCTTACTGCTGTGCATCTAATTTAACCATTGTGATCAGAAACATACTCTATATGACTACAATCCATTGAAATATATGGAGACATTTTTAATGGCCACACATATGGTCTATCTTATTCAACGTAGACTCGAACATTTATTCTTTGGTTGCTAAATGCAATGTTCTATAAATATCAATCAAGTCAATTAGGTCGATGGTTTTATTCAACTCTAACTGTGACATCTGGGCCACCTCTAGATTGCTCTTACTGATTTTTCCCTCAACTATGGATCACAGCTTCCAGTTTCATCCCATGTCTAGTAATTTATAATTGTATACTAGACATTGAGAATGGTATCTTATAGACTGGATTCTGTTATCTTCCTCTGGGAAGTGTTGTGTTTTGTTCTAGCAGGCAATTCAAATTATTGCTAGACCACTGATCTTTTGGGGGTATGCTTTTAGATTTGATTAGGGTTTATTTCAGTTTAGCTTTAGTCCTAGGGTAAATTTCAGTGGTCCTAGACTGTGGTCTTTTCTTCTAAGGAGTGGCCCTTCTGGGGTTTTAAAGGAAAGCCCAAGGGGTTTACCCAAGCACTTTAACTTGTTGAGATTTGAATTTCAAACTCTGCAGTGGCAGCTGCTGAAATTTCTGTTCCGCTTCTTAGCCTAATAGCTATTGTTTTCCCCCTGGCTTCTTGGAGTCTCGCTTTGTACATACCCAGTTCAGGTATCAGATAAGACTAGAGAGACTTTATAGACTTTCAAATTTCCCCCTTTGTGGCTCTCTCTTTTCTGGATTTCTTCCATCAATCTCCAGACATTCTTACAGGCCCAAATTTCACTCTCCAATTCCTTGCATCAGTAAGATTATACCTATCTGCTTGTGCTCTAGGCACTGTACTGTCTCATTGACTGGGCATGAACTCTTCTTTCATGGTTCTCTTCTTTCAACAGTGAAATCTCCTCCAGTTTCTGCCTGCTTTTCTTTGCTCTCCAGTGCCTCCAATAGTTAATTAAAAAAAAAAAACAAAACTGTCCAGAGTTTATTCTAGCTATCAGCAGGAAGATTAGCCCCAAACAATTCATTCCATCATTATTAGAGCCAGAACCAACACACTGAATTTTAATATCTCTGCTGTGAATAAGTTTTGCAGGTTTCTTTTCTTAATAGAAAAGTCAGAAAAACATGAAAGAATTAGTTCTAGGTGATAATCTGATGAGAGGAGGTAAAAGGAAGTGTGCACACTGAAGACACACTGATTATGTTGCAAATTTTGCTGACTGGGTAGATTATAAAATTTTCACAGTAGAGAAACAAAAAAAATTGTGAAAAAGAATGTACTAATAAGAGAAACCAAAGTAAGAGGAAGGAAGAATGGAATAAAGATAAAATTACTCTTTACATCTGAGTTACATACTTATGTTGCCGTAACAAATGCTTTAATTACAGTGTTTTGGTAAAATTAATAAAATGATAAGACACTTATGTATAAATTAATAGAAAGATGAAAACTAAAGCACTAAAACCATAATTAGAAATGCTTTGGGCATGACTGGGAAATTACAGATGTGCACAATTTTCAAGAGCAAGAAGAGGTGATACAAAGAAATTTAGCAATCATCATTAAGAAGACAAATATTGTTTAGGAGCTAAGCACAATATACACCAAATCACTCTTGTGGAAAACAGTGCAGCTACTTCAATACTTAGACTTTAAGAGCAAACATGTAAAAAAAGCTCAAACTACTTTAGCAATCTTGAAAATTTCATTACTGACTTCTCTTCTGTGACTGTCTACCATAATAGAGGTTTCTGCAGATATAGTTTTAAAAACATTTTACAGGAAAAAAAGTGTATCTGACCTTGCATCACAGGTAGAGGTACAATATTTCTTTGTTACAATATATACAATGGTCATTTAATAAGAAAATATTCCACTCACTTAAATTTTCAGATGTTACCATGAATTCTTCAATTTCATCATCAGAATCATCTATTAAGGGCATGAAGGCATATCTAAATCAAAAACAAGGAGTAGTTTTACTAGTGTGTTTAAACCTGTTCAACTTTCAGGTTACATCTAAAAGAGTCAGTACACACTTTAAAAAATATATACACTTAAAAAGTTTCCCATAAATTGAAATGATAAAAATTTAATTATTTTACTCTCAAATCAGCAAAGGTTACTGTGAAGAAACTGAAACTGGGGTTCCCAAACCCGTTGGTAAAAGCATCAATGGATCAAATTTCTCTGGAAGCAACTTTGAAATATCGAATGCTCAGGGAAGGGAATTTTCTGCTGTACTTTTTTCTCCAGGTCAGGCTTACCTCCCTGCCCGCTATTTTTACTTATCCCCTAACGAAAAGAAATTGCTAACCTGATTGGTGAAAATAAAGCACACCAATCGAGTAACATTTACTAGGTCCAACAGCATTCAAAAAGCATTGCTGATTTAAAAAAAAAAAAAAGGCATTGCTGATAATAGCAAAAAAACTATAAACTAAGTGTCTAATAATTAGGGACTGCTTATATAAATTATGCTACAATCATATGGAATGCCAGATAGCTATTAAAAGTAATATGGTAGGTCTATACAAGATGATAAGGAAAGACACATTTTAAACAAAGAAAGTGCAGAATAGTGTATATATGTATGTATGTATTATCGTTGTATAATTCTTAAATCTTTTTTTAATCAAAAAATTTTCTATTGACGTATAGTTGATTTGCATGTTGTTGTATAATTTTAAAGAGAGAGAGAAACACACACACTAGTATATACTTTTTCGTTTTTTCCTAGAAGGACAGTGCTTTCCTTAAGGAAGAGGAATGAGGCAAGGGAAGCTGTGGGGCTTCCTGTCACATGTAGTCTAAAGTACAAGTTTCTGAATTTCGCATTCAAGCTCTTTACGATTTTGCTCCCACTTTTCCTTTCCAGCTTTATGTCCCGCCAGTGTAAGAGTAGTGACCAAACTGCATGGCGTGTTGGCCTCCAAAGTATGCCATGTCTGTCCCCGCTACCCCTAGAAAACCTGCACTCTTTCCCAGGTCAGCCATTCACAGTCCTGCTCCGTTCCTGAAGGTGTAACATAAATGCTGCCTTTTCATGGACCCCTCTTCCACCTTCCTGCTGGGCTTATATATCTCTTATTTCACTGTCTTGCTTTTATTACATTTGTCTTCCCACTTGACTGTATGTACACTCTTTAACAGCAAGGACTACCTCTCCAGTTTCTATAAATGCTGTTTTAACATTGTAGCAGATGAGGAACAAATCCTTGCCAAATTGGAACTTTCCTATGTTAGGTACCTCTGATTATTTGCTGATGGTCTCCACAAAAACATTATTACAAGAAGGATAAGGGAAAAAAGGAAGCTCCAAAATGCATCATCAACCCAGCGTTCCATCCAATCCTATAATAAGGACAATTCAAACAGGAAAAGTTAATTTTCTGATAAACATACAGATTTCCCATCCAAATAGGACATAATGACAAGTACTAATGAAATCTTTCCAACCAGTAAGTCTTCCAAATGAATAACCACACGTTTTTCAGAGAAACATAAAAACTAAGAAATGCTATCTTTATAAAATCATTATGCTTACTTCAGTAATATTAATGCTTACTTCAGCCTTATAACCAATACAATGAATAAAATCCTAACAAATTATATAGTATCATAAAAAGAATTAGAGGGACTGTTGGTGCAGTGGTTAAGAATCCACCTGCCAATGCAGGGGACACAGGTTCATGCCCTGGTCTGGGAAGATCCCACATGCCGCGGAGCAACTAAGCCCATGCGCCACAACTACTGAGCCTGTGCTCTAGAGCCTGCGAGCCACAACTACTGAGCCCATGTGCCACAACTACTGAAGCCCGCGCACCTAGAGCCTGGGCTCCACAACAGGAGAAGTCACCGCAGTGAGAAGCCCATGCACCACAACGAAGAGTAGCCCCCACTCGCTGCAACTAGAGAAAGCCTGTGCACAGCAACGAAGACCCAACACAGCCAAAAATAAGTAAATAAATTTAAAAAAAAAAGAATTAGAGTTTAAAAGGGCTTCAGAGGTCAATTATTTTCTAGACAAGAACAGTTTCTTCTCTCACTAAATTATCTCTACAGCAGCAAAAGTCCAGGGTTTTCAGAGGGCTCTTTATAATTATTTATATAGAACTAGAGACTATTTCCAAATCAAGAAACTCCCAAGAGGGCCTTTTATATTTTAAGTCTGAGAAATGTATCTTCTTCTAACTAGAGAATCCATGGAGGGTATCTCCTGAATGTTCATAATGAGTATACCATCCTAGAAACATGTCAGGCTTAAGGTTTACAGTCCTAAGTACAAAACAACCCAATTACACTGTGTGCTGGAAGAAAAACATTTCCTGTTACCTTAAATTATACAGGGGGAGGATTCCTTTTCAAAATATACAAAAAGAAGTTGAGAAAAGGGCATAACTGGAAAAGGAGATTTAAGAGGAACTTTTTCAGACATTTAAAGAAGGCAAATGTTTTTATAATTCTATACAAAATAATTCCAAGTAAACAGAAAATCTCCACTAAAATTATCTGTCTACAAACACAAAATTCTTCAAACTTACACAAAATAAAATAGAATAATTAGAAACGAAAACTGTTTAAATAGGAAGATTATACTTACTGATTGACATTTTGCAATTCTAAATGTCTTAGTTGTCCACACCATAAACACTACAGATGCTGAAACACACCAAAAAAAGTCAACCTTTGAAAGAATATGCAATACTAAAATAATGTATTTTAAAAGAAAAATAAGATAGCTTACCCATTATGGCAAAGATCAGGGTATTTGTAAAGTGCCTGTACAAAGAAAATTTCACTGTGTTCTTTCTTAGCCTTAGAGTCTTCATAGTTTGTGCCAAACTTATAAAAATGTGAAAAAAGTTAAGGAAAAAATTTTAAATAGTAATATACAGTTAAGATAAAAAACAAAATAAGAATCTTCTGCTACATTTCCAAAATTAGTACTGCTATATATAATTCCTATAATTTAAAACTAATAAAAACACAGAAAATGTTGCCTTATCCAATATTGTATAATCATGATACCAATTTCATCACAGATACTGTTTTACAGTATACCACTGTCTGAACTAAGTAAACAAACTTCAAGGAAAAAAAACATAAGCAAGAAGACCTATGATGTGCTCCTTCAATGCCAAGTTCTTGAAACAGAGAACAGAGCAGGACACACACTAAATGCCAAGTCCCCCTTAGGCCAGACACTCTTTACAGATCCCATCATGATGTGCCATTTGGCTTGTGCTTTTCTGTCTGTTTCTTTCTTATTTTGTTGTTTCTGGTCTATTCTCATTTTATCCTCCGAATGACCATAATTAAGAAGTTACATCATCTGCCAATTCCATTTTATAAATTTAAACTGAAATATGTCAAGTAACACAAATCTGGACTTAGGTAAAAAGAGACTTTATTGAAGAGATTATTGCAACAGGGAAAATGTTCCGACTATAAGGTCTGAGAGAGTCCCAGAGGTCAGGCAGGGAAGGGCTTTGCTTTTATAGGGAGGAGTAAACAGGTGTTGAGAGCGGCAGGTGTGAGAAGTGGGTGGCCTGACGGGACAGTTGCTCAGAGAATGACTTTCCTTGAAGTCTGCAGGTTTTCAGGAGGGGCCATGAAGGAGGGCTGCGGGTGGATGAAAGCTCGGGGACCCGGGGGAAGGAGAAGGCTTAGTTTGGTCCAGTCTGGTATTGTGTCCAGATTGGTCAGTGGGTACATAGGTCTGTGTCTGGCCTTGTCACAAGTAAACATGGGGGCACCTGGGCGTCTCATCGAAGTCTTATGGGGAAAGGCATCTGTTTGTATTGATAGTAAGCCTTTTCCCAGTACACGAAAGGGTGGAGGCTGCCTTAACCACGGCTGTTCCAGGAGCACAGGGCTCAGGTAAAGTGCGACACCGTCAGGTACGAAGAAGCAGAAAGAGGTTTGTCCACTGGCTCCTCAGCAGTGCAGCTGTGCTCAAGCCAGAGCTCTGTCAACGGGAGCTGCTTCCTCTGCAGCACCTGCCCAGCCCCGTTCAGGGACCACACTCTGAACATACATAGCAGAGTTGAGCAAAGGAATGGAAGTGGCACAGTTTGCACTGAGGCCTCCTATTTAAATTCCAAATACTTCATTCATCAAAAACTTCACTTTAGTACTAAAACTACCAAAGCTGCTTTTCAATCTTTCTAAATGACCAGTAAGTTGCAACAGAAGATCAATTTCTAAAATAGCACAATTCAACCAATTAGGCCTACCGTCAGAATTTACAGAAATGCAAATATGCTTTATTCAATAAACATGAATCAAGACCAAATACTTCTGAAGCAGTAATGAAAGCACACAGGCCCCATCATCCTGACAAGAGAATCACCTTGAACGTGCTGCTGCGCTAGGAAAAGGATATCCACCAGCACAAGCCAGAGTCAAGGAGAGACAGAGGGAGGCTGGCCAGAAGCACAAGATCTGAATCATTTGCCTGCAGCAAAACAGCAAAAAAATAAAACGAACAAGCGGGAGAAAAGAGGCAAAGGGCTGTGGCTTTTGGCATTTTCAGGCTATTTTTTCTATTAATGTAGAATTAGATTCTTACAGGAGGAGCTAGATTAGGTTCATCAAAGGTGACGGAAGCAGGGTCATTATCCCAGCACTCAATTCTATAAGGACGTAGTCCTGCTTCTTTGCTTGTCACTGGTAATCATTTAGGAAATCCACTACCTTTTTGTACAGAGAAAGCAGACTTTTCATCTCAGTGATGAAAATTACCAAACAGCAATCTAAAAGCAAATGTCAGAAATTCAGGTTGAAGCAGAAATGGATAATACTAAATTTCCTTTCTCTCACCATGAAATACTAACCAAGAGAACTTTAATTTCTGGATTTCTTTATGACTTTTACCTCAAACATGTTTATTAAAAACATTATTAATTAAGCAAGCTAAATCTTTCCCCTTATTTTCCTTCTCTCCCCATCCCAATCTGGCTCATTATGTGTTGGACCAAAGCCAATGCTGTCCATAAAGGTGGTAAGTTACCCTCATTCAAATCCAGATGGAATTAGAGCGTTTACAGCCACTTTCCTCTGGAATTTTCTGCCAAGTTGCATTACTATGTATTTTTCCCAATGAACAATATACCACCTTGTAGATGATTAAAAACAAGAATACTTTGAAATACATATCTGTAAATTACCAGGAGAAAAGATAATATAGATTTTTAAAATATAAAGTTTACAAGGCTCTAAGCATATACAAGTTTAGAAATAAGACAACTCTAAAATGAATAGATGTCTTAAGCTCATTTTCTAAACTCACAATGACAGAAGAGAAGACATGAAGATTAGAGACAGTAACGCTGAGCCCAGTAGCTAGTTCACCTCCCCTGCAATTCCACCTGTCCAGGTCCCAGGATGTTCGCACTGCCTGCCCCTTATCCTCAAGTCAGGTGAGAATCCCTAACAAGCGGTGAAGCTGGGGCTTCGGCAGAGCGGGCTCCACACTGGGGATGAGTACTCAGAGCTGGAACCCTGCTCACCTGCAGAACTGAGGAATGGACTTCACCTTTTTTTTTTTTTTTTTTTTGGCGGTGCGCGGGCCTCTCACTGTTATGGCCTCTCCCATTGCGGAGCATGGGCTCCGGAGGCGCAGGCTCAGCGGTCATGGCTCACGGGCCCAGCCGCCCTGTGGCATGTGGGATCTTCCCGGACCGGGGCACGAACCCGCGTCCCCTGCATCGGCAGGTGGACTCTCAACTGCGCCACCAGGGAAGCCCTGGCCTTCACCTTTTTAACAACTGAATGACTCTACATGTTTTTTTTTTAGTGTAGAAAATATGAAAAATTACACTAGAGTAAGATATTTTTATGACTCGGAAAAGATCAGATTTATATTACTATAATTTTACTCAGTAAACTTGGATTCTCAACTGGTAGCTCTCAACAGAAGTAGAATCCAGTTTTCAAGCAAGTTGGTCGAAACAACTCTTAAAATCAGGTATTATCCCTTTACTAGACACCCCTCGGACACTAGGGGCTATCTGGACATAATTTAGGAGGTCTGTAAATGCCTCACTGTGGGAAAAACTCCTGGTATGAATGAAGTGTGTGTTTATATATAATCTGTGAAGAGGCTCCACAGCTTTCATCAGATTTGCAAAGGCATCTCTGCTGCCAGAACCCAAACAAGGCTAAGAACCACTGCTTCCGAGAATAAAAATAAATTAAAAGATTTCTGTTGTGTTTTTAACTTGGAAGCATATCGAGAATTCACAAACAGGGAATTTAAAGAATAGATAAGACCGGGTTTAGGAAAACAACCCACAAGGAGCTCAGAAAATCCTACTAACAGTGTTACATCCGTTAGCGCACCTTCAGAAAGGGACAGCTTCCTGTAGAGAAGGGACACGGGCAATTTTAAGCCCTCCGGCCCTCCCTGTGAGAGACAAAGATGAGAACATGAAAAGAAACACAAGGAAAACAAAATCACATTTCATGTTAAAAGCTAAAAGACAGGGATTCCCTGGTGGCACAGTGGTTGAGAATCTGTCTGCTAATGCAGGGGACACGGGGTCGAGCTCTGGTCTGGGAGGATCCCACATGCCGCGGAGCAACTAGGCCCGTGAGCCACCAACTACTGAGCCTGCGCGTCTGGAGCCTGTGCTCTGCAACAAGAGAGTCCACGATAGTGAGAGGCCCGCGCATCGCGATGAAGAGTGGCCCCCGCTCGCCGCAACTAGAGAAAGCCCTCACACAGAAACGAAGACCCAACACAGCAAAAATTAATTAATTAATTAATTAATTAACTCCTACCCCCAACATCTTCTTTAAAAAAAAAAAAAAGCTAAAAGACAATTATCAAAGACAACAGAAACAAAAAGAACTGTGTAAAAATAAAAGCTTATGAGTTTCAAAGAGGACATGAATGTCAACGAAACAGATAAAAATAATGTTCTGGATCCGCAGAACCCTGCATTCTGCTCTGACCAGGTCGTAGTTTCTCTAGAATCCCTCCCATTTCCACGAATGCACTTTAGAGGGTCCTGCCTTGGAGAGGAAAACAGTGGAATTGCCCAGACTCCACTGGAGTCACTCAGTCAGGGAGGAGGAGCCTCAAGGATCGGTTAACACTGTCTCTGAAACTTCTCCTGCTGTGCTATGGCCTCTGGCCCAACACCTCCACCGAACCCACTCTCCTGCTGTCCGCCGTGACCCCTGGAATGACCCAGGCAGACAGGTGCGCCTCGGGAACTCATCTCTCTGCAGCGCTGGCCACTGCTGAGCGCCCCTCCTTACCAAAGCTTTCCCAGCCTCCACCCCAGGACGACTGCCTGGGTCTCCCACCTCCCTTCGCCCTGGACTTCCCTCCGTGCATGTTTCCGCCCCACGAGGCACTATCCTGGTTCCTCTCCACTTGCTGGTCTACCTGTTCTTCTTGGGTCGCTTCCGCGGCTGCGACCTTCTCCCACACAAAGCTGACTCCCACCTTCATCACCAGCTCTGACTCCTCTTGCTAAGCCAGGCTGGGACTTCCAACTCTCTTCTTCACACTAATGCCCCGGGCAGCTCAACGCTCACCCACTGTGGTCCCTTATCCATGTTTACCACCCTGAGAATGGCAACACTGGTCCAGCCACCTACCTGAGACGTGCACACCTTCCTGGGAGCCCTCTCTCCCTTTCCCCACCCACTTCTAGCCAGCCTGTCATCCGGAGCCCTTCTTCCATTTCCTCTGCCCCATTTCTAACCCTCACTATCCCTCCTTTGGCCCACTGCAAAGGACTCCTTACTAGACTTCCCAGCTCTAGACTCTCCTTTCCCAGGCATTTTTTTAAATGCCATCCTTGAGTTCTTTCTTCCAAGATTTCATCATGTCATTCACCTGTGCAGCCTCAACTCCTTGCTACTTTCCACCTTCTAAACTCTCGAGCATGTCATTCTATCCCTTCCTTCTGGTCCCACCTTCCATGATTCTCCGACACACGTTACCTACAGGCAAGCGACTCTGAGACATCATGCCACTGTCCCTATATTTTCATGCTTCCAACTGTTTGGTCCCCTTAAATCTCCCAGAATGCTTTCCCCTCAGTTCTTTTCCTAGTAAACCCCGGTTTGTCGGCTCAGTCTAAATTAAAATGTCACCATCTCCCTGAAATCTTTCCTGATTTTCACCCTGGAGCAAATTTCTCTTTCCTCTGTTTGCATAGCACCTCTCTAACATGGGAATTACTATTGCTATGTTACTCCTAGTTAAGTATTTGTCTTCCTTACCAGATCGCTCAATATGTGCCTTTAAGTTTGCTGAACTAATAGAAAAAATAAGGATATTTTTTGTTTGAGGAATCGTTACTTTTTCACCTTCAACTAAATTTCTATATTGAGGTAACAATAATGCATAAGTATATTTCTCTCTATTATTATTACAAACTAAAAATAATCTGATTTTAATGATACAACAATTTTAGGACACAGTAAAGGATATGAACCATACAAAAATGGAGTCAATAACGGCTAAAATAATGTCACCAAATACAACAGCTAAATGGTTAGAACCCTGAAAAATAAAAATAGGGAAAAAAATCTGAATGTAAACGTTTCATTGTATTATAATAATTATCATCTGATGAAGAAAAACAATTTATCTCATATCATCATTTTATAAAAGGCCACATAAAAGATGTTATTGCCTAACAGAATTGTGTTTGAGCACATGGAAGTTATCTGTTTTGGTGTCAACAAATATTTGTCATCAACTTGTCCCGTGATAACGTAAAAGTGTATTATAAAGTGGCAAATAAAACACAGCGCATCCCACCCGACTCAGGTCAACCATTTCAATCTCTGCCCTCTCCGCACCAAACCTGCAGCCACGGCTCCTAAAGAAACGGACTCCTCATCATCCCCACGCGTGTGAAAGGACACGCAAAAAGTAAAATAGGGAAAAGGAACTGTGTGGAAGGGTATAAACAAACCATAGGTTGGATGCGTACTCAAGAGCTGACGGAGAATCATATTTAAAACGGTCACATCTAAGATGCTGACTGTGTAAAATTTTAAAGAAATACAATGCAATCTATCCGTGGGATGTTTATCCTTTCCCTTTTCTTCCTAGCAAAGATTATTTTTCTGTGAATTATACATGTAAATGCAAAGTTCTTCATTATTATGTAAAAGTAAAAATAAATGCACCTTTCAAGGAGCAGGTGTATCTAACCCATAATGCAGATGTGTCAAAGACACCAGAAGAAGAGTAAAGCTTTTAACATTATTGGACAAATGTCCTGCTTTAAGGGTCAGATCAACCTACATGAAGTAGACGTATGTGGCAATATACAGATTATTCACTCTGTGCACAGTGATCTGACTTAAAACATCTAATCCAAAAGACGTTTTGAGTAAAAATTACAAGGTTCTCTGAATCAAGTAAAAATATAATAAGCTTCTTAATCACTCAGTCGTCAGCCATATTATTAAGGAAAACCGAGAGCTAGAAACGTAGGGGTCTTCACAGATACAAATATTCACTCTTCTCTAGAGTAAAGCATTGCTGCCCATGTTGCTAGAGCCGTTTCTCCCCAGAACACTACCTCCTCCTGGTTTTTCCAAGCGTGGAGTCTGCTGAATCCCCCAAATTCTGAGCCCACAAGAGTCAGGGAAAACTTACAACCAAAGGAGACTTTAAAAAGCGATGACACATAATATCTGTATGCACACAAGGTAAAATTAACTTGCTCTTCACTTACACGTTTAAACCAAGGGTTAAGGAAGAAATGAATGTGTTCCGACTGCATAATGATAAAGATGAATGTTCTTCATAAAGAACAACCACGAACGTTTTTGAGATGGAGCTAATTCCTAGGATGACGTCAGGTGGTGCCTTCATAAACACGTCATTTAAAAAAGTGCTCTCTTTAGCCTTATACTTTCAGGATGTATTGAAAAAGGGAAAGAGTCCACAGGGGGGAATATAAACTCAAATTGGGCCTTTATCACAAATTTCCTATCTTTAAAAATTCATCTCAGGAGATAGAAAGTAAAATCATATTTCACAGCAACAACAACAAAAAGTGCAAGTGGAATGATGTAGTTTTTACCCCAATGACTCTTGTCACGCCTTCAGTAGCCGCAAAGATAAAGTAAAGAATCCCCAGTCCGATGACCCGGTGCATGACTGTTCCTAGACGAGGCCTGGTACAAGGAGGAAAACAGAAAAAAGAGAAAGAAAAAGCAAGGTGAGTAAAACGTATCTGACTACAGTTAACTGGCCCCATTTCCAACACTGGGGATGTCACTATCCAAACACGTCAGTCCCTTCCCGCCTCGGAGGTACTCTGTTTTGGGAAACAGCATTGTTTCCTGGGAAGAAGGCAGAAACAGGCTCAGGGAAATCTGGCCCCCTTCTCTAGGACTTGAAGCTGTACTGATGCCTATGAAGCAACATTTTTGAGGCCAGAGGATCTTGCTGCTGAAATCCAAGCAATATGATTAACATAAACCAGGTACTATGTCTATAGAATGGACGAGAAGAGTGATGAAACCTAGAAAGTAAGTGCCAACTTCTGTCACTGGCAGAAATAATCATTTAATTCTTTCACTAACAGAAATTGTAAAGTGTTCTGAGATGTGTCTTGTCAGCGATAATCCACTGATTCTATGACTAGGGCAGAGAAAGAGCAGGATGTCAGGAGATCGAATCCCACTGCCTTCCTCTCTCAATACTCCCAAATGACAGTCCGAACAGACTTCAGTTTTCATTCTTCGAATTGAAAAGAATTAAAATAACAGTTTTGATTCTTTGAAAGTATAAATGAGTTGAGAACATGCAAAGATGATGATTTTTGCAATTAGTCATTTGAAAATAGAACTGAAATTTCGAGAACTCCCTGGTGGTCCACTGGTTAGGACGTGGCGCTTTCACTGCCGTGGGCCCAAGTTCAATCCCTGGTTGGGGAACTAAGGTCCCTCAGGCCGCACAGCGTGGCCAAAAAAAAAGAAAAAAAAGAACTGAAATTTCATGACACTTGCAAGTCAGAATTTAATGTGAATACGTTTTAACTCAAAAACCCTCTTTTCAGAGTAATTAGAAGAAAAAACTGGTTTTGAAAAAAAAATACTTATGATAGTCATTTTAAAACAAATCTAAGTAAAAACTGAACTAATACCCATAGCTCACATTTCAGACAATTTATCTAACTTAGTTAATCTAAATTCTGGTTCACTATAGCCAGCTTACGGGAACCCTGCAACAGCCAGAACTGTTACTGCGCTCGCTTTGTAAGGGTTGAACACAAGTTGACAGTGAAGGGATTCAGTCAAAAAGGGCTGAGCCCTCACGCACCAGCTCAATCTTCTATCCCTTTCTCAGCCACCACCCTCTGCACCCTGGCACCTGACGCTCATAGCTCCAACTGTGAGCTGCCACTGGGACCCAGAGGGTTTTGTGTTCTATATACTGTACTAAGGCCAAAAAACAAAAGAAAGCAAAACAAACGAAAAGAAGGTTTCCTCGCTACAGTCCTGGTAACTGCACCAGTCCGGAGCTCAGAAGCACATGTGCGTGCATTAGTGCACGCTTACTGAGTGCACGCTGTGCACCGCCCAGTGCACTGGGGCCTCGGGATACAGGACACAATACAGGGAAGTCACACACAAGTGGGGGGAAGAGACAACAAATGCTAAGAAACACATCAAAAGGGACGAGGGGCTAGAGCGATGGAGGATGGGCACTGATTAGGGTCCCAAAGGGCCATCCTCCCTGGGGGGTGATGGTGAGGCAGAGAATTAAAGGAAGTGAGGGAGCAAACCACGCCTGGGATCCAGAGGAGAAGCTGACAAGCAGAGGCCTTTCCTGCACTGTGAGTCAAGTGTCTGCTGTGTTTTGTTTTGTTTTGTTTTGTTTCGGCACTTGGGTCTCTCACTGCTGTGGCCTCTCCCATTGCGGAGCACAGGCTCCGGACGCGCAGGCTCAGCAGCCATGGCTCACGGGCCCAGCCGCTCCGCGGCATGTGGGATCCTCCCGGACCGGGGCAGGAACCCGTGTCCCCTGCATCGGCAGGCGGACTCTCAACCACTACGCCACCAGGGAAGCCTTGCTGTGTTTAAGGCACAGTGAGGGTAAGAAAACCAGCAGGAGGGAGCAGCGTGTCTGGAGGGAGAGTGGCAGGAGATGAGGTCAGCCATCGGAGAAGCCACAAGATGGAATCTGGGTTTCACTGAGTGAAATGAGCAGGAAAGTAATGAAACTGGAGTTACATTTTAAGAGAATCATCTTGGCTGCTGCTGTGTTTGAAAAGACTGACAGGAGACCAGGGCAGAAGCGGGGAAACCAGTTTGGAGGCTACTGGAGTGTAGTCTCGGCAGGAGAAGGTGGTGGCCTGGACCAGGGTGGTGGCTGTGGAGGGGCGGGACGGGCTCATTCTCGACACGTTTCATCAGTCAGAGCCACAGAACTGGATAGAAAGCCTTGGGGATGCCGGTCACTAGAGCAGAGGTCTGGGGCCTGAGCCCAGGGCCCCCCAACACTGGAGCTTGGGAAGACGAGGGGGCTCCGGCACAGGAGACCCTGAAGGAGCCTCCATGACCGGGCACCTGCACAGGGGCTGAGCGGGGCCCTGCGATTTGGCAAGGAGAGGTCAAGGTGACCTTGACAGGAGCAGTCTCAGTGGAGGAATGGGGCCAAACCTCACAAGGACAGAAAATGAGGGAAGTGGAAGCGGCCAGGCACAGACAACACATCTGAAAGATGCTGCTGCACACAGGGGAAAAGCAATGAAGGAGAAGCAGAGGAGGGGGCCATCTGGGTTCAAGGGAGGGTTTGCTTCTGAAGATGACAGAAGTAACGGTGTGCTGATGGGAATGGCCCACCGGAGAGGGAAATTGACGCTATCAGAGAAAACGGGACAGACTGCTGGAACAGCTTCTTTAACAGAGGAGGTAACAGGACCCAGGGCACCAGGGCAGGGCGGGGCTTAACCACACACAGGGATGGTCCACGCCTTACAGGAGCAGAACATGCTGCGTGTGGTCCAGAGGTGGGGAGGATGACACAGACCTGATGGCCGCAATTCCCTCCTGATGGCTTCTAATTCCTCAGTGAGAAAAGAGCCAAGATCAGCTACGATGGAGGAGGGTAGGGAGGTGTGAGGAGAGAGAAGGGGTAAATGGTCTTCTGCAGAGTGAAGAGTCAGAACACAAATGGCAAGGGGATGGAGAACTGCCAGCAGCACTCAGGGCGCCCCTCAAGTTCAGGGTCATGAAGTGAACTGAGCCAGGCAGTGGGGTGGGGTGTTCTTCTCAGGCCGACTCTGCAGCCCCAGCTGAGCCTGCGCAGATGGAGAGCTGGATTTATCAAGGGAGGCTGACAAAGGAAAAGGCGGAGGGCCTCAGGGGTGGCAGGGGTGATCAGTGCCCTGCTGGACCGTGGAAGGCGGTGGGATCAATAGGCCGGAGGCCACACCAGGGACCAAGAGTGCCTACAGCTGACATATTAGAGAAAGTAAACAGGAAAAAGGGGAGGCTGAAGAGTGGATTGCTTAAATGTGCCACCATGGAGCGGGTGCAGTTATACACAACAATAAATAAATAATAATCAAGTCTAGAAAATGGCCAGGGGACTCAGGAGTTGAGGGGAGGTGACAGGTAAGAGCGGCAGAGGTGAGGAGGTGAGGTCAGGTTTCTTAAAGGGTCCTCAAACGGATACTGAAATCACAGGGAATCCTGACAACGAAGTGCTGAGGAGAAAGACAATAAAGCAAGTGCTCGGAGCGGTGAGGGATGAGGGGAAACCTGGCAGCTGACAAGGCCTGCAATCAGAAGATGCAGCTGTGGTCCAGTGTGAGGACTTGAGTTTCTGGGAATCACAGGGTCTTAGGGAACAGGCTCTTCCATGTTCATGCCCAGGGACTCAAAGGTAAGAGGGAGAAAAGATCTGCTTGAGAGGGTCCCGAAAGTGGGTCCTCAGGCGACTGCCAGGTTTCAGCCAGAAATTCCACTGAACCTGGTGTTTAATCAGAGCACTCTCTCTTACAATATCGCATACACAATCATGACCCCTAAGTATGCTGTCTAGGAAACAGAAAATGGTCTGAACTTCGAGAATCATTTAAAATTTTCTATTATCCTTATAGTTGATTATTCATCTAACTATAAAGTTACTGGAATTCAAATTCAGGATCTTTATTTGAGAAAAGAATAAAATAGCCAGTGCATGGAAATCTTTTAAAAACACCTCCTTGGGCTTCCCTGCTGGCGCAGTAGTTGAGAGTCCACCTGCCGATGCAGGGGACACGGGTTCGTGCCCCGGTCCGAGAAGATCCCACATGCCGCGGAGCGGCTGGGCCCGTGAGCCATGGCTCCTGAGCCTGCGCATCCGGAGCCTGTGCTCCACAACAGGAGAGGCCACAGCAGTGAGAGGCCCGCGTACCGCAAAAAAAAACACCAAAAAACAAAACACGCCCTTGCAGGTATTTCCCTCAGGGATTTGTGTTAGGATACTGAGAGGTGTCGGGTCACAGGGGTCATGGCGGGGATGGATGGGATCACAGGATGGGGACGCAGTGTCTTTTCTGGGCCCCGGTACTTACTTCACAATGCCGTATCCCAAGCTCACGATGATCACCAGAAGGCGAGCCAGCGTCCTCTTAATCGCAGATATCAACTCCGCGAAGATCAGTAAACTCTGGGCTGAGGGAAGGAAGGAAAATCATTTGCTCTGGGTCCATCTGGACGCCTGCCGCCAAGAGTCTAAATGTGTACTGTGTCCAGTTACGTCCTGACCTCAGACGAATTAGCCACGTTTAAGTTAAAGGTCATCTAATCCCAGTGATGTTTGAAACCTCAATGAAGGGGATTCTGATGGGCTCTACTGGGCACAGCTTTCTCACGTCCACTGGAAATCTGTCTCCCCGAGCTCCCCTCTGCTCTTATTCTTCTCCTTGAGGCTACAAAGCATTGTAGCCCTTTCCTGTCCTGTAAATATCTGAAAACCATAACGCCCTCCAGAGCTCTCTTTTCTCCAGGTTGCCCTCATCACTTATTCATTCACGCTCCTACCGTGTGGCTATCACAGTGAAAGACACACCATGTTCCCTGCCCTCGTGAAGCCTGTACTCTGGTCGGGACAAGTAAATGGACAGAGCTCAGCAAGTGCTGGAGGTAATGCTGTATCTCCCAGGACTGTGATGAAAGCGACCTCATCCACACGGGGCAGGAAAATCTTCTCATAGGAAGTGACAGCTACACCAGGGTTTGAAGGCTGAGTAGGAGTGAACCGTCTGGAGGAGGGAAAGGCGAAAGCAAAGGAAATGGCACGTGCAAAGGCATGGAGGGCAAGAGAGACAAAGCAAAATATGCTGCAAGAAGTGGAAGTTCGGCATGTCTGCAGCAGAGCGTGTAACGAGGGAGGTCAAGCAAAGAGGCTGGGGCAGAGGCGGGGCCCAATCACCTCAGTTTTAGGCTAGGTCATGAGTCAGGGCTTGTTGCTAAGGGCAGAGGGAAGTCAATGATAGTAAACAAGGGAGTGAAAAAGGAACTGGTAAACTACAGCCATAGGCCAAATCTGGCCCTACATCTGTTTTGTAAATGAAGTTTTATTGGAACACAGCCATGCCCATTTGTTGTCTGTGGCAGCTTTCATGCTCCAATGGCAGTAGTTGAGAAGTTGCAACACAGACTACATGGCTCGCAAAGCCAAAAATATTCACTGTGTAGACTTTGCAGGAAAAGCTTGCTGACCCTTGGAATAAAGTAGACAGCTTTATTTTATCAAGATTGCTCTACTTAATGGCTTGGAGAGGAATAGACTGTAGGTGAGGAAAACGCTCAGGAGTCTATTCCAGAATTTAGCCAAGAGATGATGAGAGTGCTGGCGGTAAAGATGGAGAGGAGAAAGCCATTCAGAAACTAGTTGTGAATCCACCTAATATGCCTGTTTTCAGTTCATGTTTCTCTGCCTTCTCTAGAAGAAACCACAAGAGACCTTGCCCAATACCTTGAAGAAGTGCAGATATACTGAATTTATTACATTTGCCTAACTGCCAATCTAGAAGCACAAAACAAAGAAGTCAATTGACACGACCTATTCTTTTTTTTTTTTTTGCAGTACGCAGGCCTCTCACTGCTGTGGCCTCTCCCGCTGTGGAGCACAGGCTCAGCGGCCATGGCTCACGGGCCCAGCCGCTCCACAGCATGTGGGATCTTCCCGGACCGGGGCACGAACCCGCGTCCCCTGCATCAGCAGGCGGACTCTCAACCACTGCGCCACCAGGGAAGCCCCCGACACGACCTATTCTTAACGTATCCTTGCTGGGTCCTAACAATCACTAAATCATCATTGCTTGATGTTTCTGAAGTCTATCCTTCCAGGACCAATGCTAAGCAAGACAGCCTGGGTTACAGAATTTAGGCTTGGGAAAATCAGAAACAACATCAGCCCAGGCCCCATGTGGCACCTCTCCTCTCCACAGGACTCCTCAAAGACTAGGACAGCAGTCTGGGGTTTCTCTTCCAAGGGCCTTCTGGTGTCATCTCAGAGGGCTTGAAGGCCCTGAGGAAGACAGATGGTCTTTCCTTCTCTTCATGGATCTCAGGCTTTGGCTGCCCCTCACCCAAGTTCACGCCACCCTCTTCTGGACAGAGAGCCCCACCACTGGCAGCAAAGGAGCTGACCCGCCTTCTCTGACATTCAAGAACGCTTTAACCCCCAGTCCTACGCAGCAGCTCTGTCCTTCCTTCCTTATCTGGTTTAGGGCAGGCACACACACATACACAGGCACACACGTCACTAAAATTTCTTATAGGGTAATGATACCTCTAACATGCCTCCCTGGATGTTTGTCTTTTCTTTATTGCCTTGTACATGTCTTTTTAAACTTTTTATTTTGGGAAATTACAAACATTCTCCAACACAGAGAAAGCGATATATTGAACTCCCATGTACCCATCACTCAGCTTCCATAACTATCAACATTATGCTAAATTTGTCTCATCTATTTTCCAACTCACCCTCTTTTTTTCCCGGAGTATTTTAAAATAAGGAGCAGGTACAACTACACCCTTTGAAAATCTGTACCGCGATCATTTGTAACTGAGCACTCAGAAGCACATTCCTGAGGGCTTTCTACCCTTCTGAGCTATCTCTCTTTTGAAGGTTCAGCGACGGAATTAATTGTACCTTTACTTCTCTGGCCCTTTTGAACTCTACCTTCTAGAAGTCTGGGGCACCCGTCTGAGGATGCCCCACTATATGCCCTGCCTGCTTGCCACATTCCACTGTGTAAGCTGGGATGGTATCTCCCCCAGTCACACGAAGTTCTTTGTAAAAAGGGTGCAGTCACCATCCATCCTGGCACTACTAATTTTACTCCCTGTGGCCAAATTTTCTTTTCTTCTTTGGAGGGGAAAGGAGAAGAAAGAGGAAGGGGAAAAAAAAACAGAGAAATAGGTTAAAAGGATTGGCATCACCCGATGTCCCCAGTCCAGAACTTCGTGTTGTTTAAAGCCAGTCACGGGTACCTTAGGAAACAGGAATTTTCTTTTCCCCAGAAGGGAAATAAGGGAAAGTCAGCAAGAAGAAAACAAAATGAAGACAACACACATGCTAGCCTGGATCAGAGTCCTACTCTGATATTCTCTTCTTGGCTTCCCTCCTCTTCATCTATATGGTTGTTCCCAAACCAATGTATGAAGGTGGGGCGGGGAGTCCCCACAGCTCTGCTCACAAATGCTAGGAGACCCTTGGGTCATACCATATTCACGGACACAGTCACCACTTACTTGATAACCCAGTGCTGTTGATGTTTTGGTATTCAGCATAAAAAACTGCTTTTTCAAGCATTCCCAGGAAAATAACAGCTGCAATCCAGAACTGGATTCTTAATATATCTTTCCAATAGCAGGCAGACCACATCAGCCAGAGTACGCCATATAAGATATAAACGATACACATCACCATGTAGAACTGTGAGAGGAGAAGCAATTTTAGTCAGTTAAGCCTTTTGATCATTTGAAAATTGACATTTCTACATTCAAGTTTGCAATCCTTTATTTTCCAGTCACCATGGAACCAGAAATAGAGGGTATGTCAAAGTGTTAGCTACTAAGGAATTACCACCACTGAGCTCTTAAAATGTTTAAATGTTCCAATTAGGATACAAAACTCATTTTTAAAAAAAGGAAGAAATGATGAGAGATACTCACAATCATCAGAGGCCAATCTGATGCAGAGATATATCCATGAGGCCCCATCATAGAAAGAGAAACTGGTGAAGGCAGGGTGGGGATAAAGAAATTAAGGCATTAAAATTAACAACCAGTTTTCCTTAAGTTTTTCAATGTAAGCTCATATTAAGACTCCAAGAATACAAACCAAGTTAAATGCTGAATTTTTACCTTTGATTATGTAACTGTATGAAGATATCTTTACGTATTTGTATACATGCTCTTGTAAAGTGTGGGCCAGGTCAGACCTTATGCAGACAGCAAAGTAGTCCTGGTCTGAGATTGGCCCTGGCTGAGTCCCTGACCTAGCTGAGGACTTTGTCTTTCTTAATGTAACTTGGATAAATTACTGAACTCCAGGGACTTCCCTGGTGGTCCAGCAGTTACGACTCCGAGCTCCCAATGCAGGGGGCCTGGGTTCCATCCCTGGTCAGGGAACTAGATCCCGCATGCCACAAGTAAGATCTCACACGCTGCAACTAACGATCCCGCACGGTGCAACGAAGATCCTGCATGCGGCAACCTGGCACAGCCAAATTAATTAGTTGATTAATTTAAAATATTTTTAAAAAATTTACTGAACTCCAGAATCTAGTTTGGTTTGTTGTCCAAGAGCAATAGCAAACAGAGCGCCGAATACAGGGCAAGACTTGCAAGGCTTAGCAACTGCGCCCGTTACTAACCAGCAGAAGCTTAAAGCTGCCTGCTGGCGTCAGAGGAAAAGACGCCACACCTGGGAAGGCAGGGCGCACAGGCTGGGGCGCAGGATGGCAGCAAGGCCCCTCTGTTCCCTGTGTGGCACGCTCTGGGCCCATTACAGCACCTCCGGGAGGAAGGCCTGCTTCACACTCTCCAGAGCAGCCCCCCCACCAGCTTCCCCGTGGAAGACCAGCTCTGGGCCTCCCCTGCGGCCATGCCTGACTCACCTCCCTGCTTTCTCCCTCCTCTCTGGACTGGGTGCCCCTCAGAGACAGAGCCTGGCTTCACTTCTGTGTCCCAGTGGGTGAATCAGGGCAGTCTGCAAATCCCCAGGATCCTCACATGCTGCTTGGCTATTGTCAGCCCAGCAGATACCTAGTCTAGACGATGACCGCTAAAGCAATTCCAGGATCCACGGAAGCATTCGCTCCCTTGAAAACCGCCTAATGTGAGCCCGCTCTCACACTGGGCACCAGGAACTACGGTTTCATGAGGCAAAGAGCATCTACCTTACAGGCAGGCAGGGGAGCTCACAGACCACAGAAGCCACAGTTGCCAGACAAGCTACTTCTACTCCTAGGCTACAAACAGATTCTTTTTTCTTAAACTTTTTAAAGAACAAACATTTTAAACCCCTGATGATGGCCATTTTCAAGAAACAGAATATAATCCACCTCGAGTACGATTAAGGTGTCACCTACCCATTTCTACATGTTAAAAAAAAATTTTTTTAATCTGGAAGGATGGAGAATTTTGTATCCATCTATGAAGTTTAAAACTTTTTAAATTAATCTTTTTTTTTAATTCACCCTTTTATTTTATTTATTTTTTCTTGGCCACACTGTGCAGCTTGTGGGATTCTAGTTCCCCGACCAGGGATTGAACCCTGGCCCTCGGCAGCCGAAGCACAGAGTCCCAACCACTGGTCCACCAGGGAACTCCCAAAATTTATCTTAATTTAAAATTTCCATTCCGTTAAAAAATATATATATTAGAGTTAAGATAAGCATAAAGTTCTAAGTACCCCAAATAAACAGATTATTCATTTTTGTGATTAACAGAAAATCATTTTTGAATAATGTGTTTTAAAAGAGAATGTAGATTTGGGTTAATGACAAAAATACAGAATACAGTAAAAGCAGACAATAAAACATGCATACTGTTTAACTATACCATTCAAATTCCAGCTTGCATCTGTTTTTTCTGTTTTAATAGAAACAATAAAGATATGAAACCCATCTCTCTGTGTTTTGGCTACAACATCCTGAAACAGAAAAAAAAATCCTTCATGTTATTTTTTTTAATTGCTATATAAGATATAGCTAAACAATTGTCCACCATATTTTAAAACAACTTTTAAGAACTGAATTGGGTTACTTTAAAAAAAAAAACACAGATAAAAGGAATGGTGGGCTGTGGAAGGACAGCGGGTAGTGGAAGGATTTCCTCCATTTTTTTTTTTTTTTTTACCACCATCCTCCCAGACCCAAAGGGATGGAGGAGGAAAAAAGCCTTTTCCACTTGCCAATGTTTTCTACTTTTTATATTTCTACAGGTTTTCCCCCTAATGTTACCATTCTATGTTTTATTTAATACTACCTTTCAAATAGTTTTTCTAATATCCTAGTATAATCAATCATTCAGTTATTTATTTATTTATTTATTTTTACTTTTTGGCCACGCCCTGCGGCATGTGGAATCTTAGTTTCCTGACCAGGGACTGAACCCACACCGTCTGCACTGGAAGCACGGAGTCTTAACCACTGGACCAACCAGGGAAGTCCCAAGCATTCAGTTTTTAAGTGTGTGTTTTTTTTAATTGAACTGGGGGAGAAAGATGTCCGATAATATTGCTGGAAATGACTCAGATTCGGTGCATAGGCTAAAGTATTTAAATTCCTAAGGCACTCTGTTGCTGGCAGTCCCACTGAGGCCTGAAACTGCCCACTGGGACTGCCTGTGAACCTTGCAGTGCCCCCAGGTAGCTGGACCAAGCTTTTCACACTCTTCCTTCCTGAGTATTTCCTATCCTTCCCTCTCATTTCCTACTCCTCCACCTGTGACAGTTTGTGCAAAGCAAAGAGTTGGTCCAGCCACTGCAGAGTGAACGCCCTTCCACTATCAGACTACTCTGTAAGATGGTTGGAGAAAACAGTATAAAAGCAGAAGAGTCCCAGTCTAAAGGCAAACATCAAGCTCTTCTAAATCCACTTTCAGTCCTTACACTCAACTCCTTGTAATCCTCTCAACCTCTTAGTCTTCTGACTTTGAGTAATTTCCCCAAATTCCAAATTTCCCCTCCCCCTCGTGCTACATCATGATTTCTATCTATTTCTTTACTTCCTTAATGACGATACAGATCAGCCCACTGCTGTGCGGTCTCAGGTATTTGGCAGCGGAATTTTATTTTTTAAAATAAAGAAAGACTCCATAGAAGTTACTGTTAAATCACACCTTTAAAGAGATTTTTAAACAAAGATAGAACCAAGTATGTACAAAATTCACACAGACATATGTAAGGAGATATACTGTTTTAAATAATGCTTCTTTTTTCTTTCCTAATTCTACTAACCCTACTTTAGATCACTCTCTGAGTATCTGTCCATCAAAAGATTCTGCTCAGTCTTACTCTAACTTGTATGTATTTGATTTAAAGGCAAATAAAATGACTTACCGTTGACCCTTCCTGGTTTGAAACATTACCAGTATTTGTTATTAGTTCTTTATTCTGGAAAAATGAAATAAAATTATTTCATTTTATATTGGTACATTTCCATAAGGAAAAATAGTTTTAACAATTAAGAAAAAAAAATGTGTTGTGAAAAAAGTAAAGATTAAAGCTGAACACCAGAGAACAAATCTCACTGTATCCCAAACATGTGTAACAAAATCCTACTTTTGAAAAATTACTTCCTTAATCAGAGCAGTGGTTACCGTTGGCAGGGAGGGTAGTAGGAACTCAAAGGGAGCTCGAGGTGCTCAAATGCCCTGTTCCTGATCGGGATTCACATGGGTGGGTTCAGGTTGTGAAAATTCATCAAGCCCTACACTGCTGATATGCAAGCTTTGCTGTAAATTTATGTATATTTATTATACCTTGACACAAATTTTTAAAACAACCCTTTAACGTTTTTATTAAAGACATTTTCATTTCAGAATTTACAGGACAAAAAAATCAGTTAAAATGACCCACAGCCTCACTACCCAGAGAGGACTGCTGTTCACATTTTAGAATCTAGTCTTCTAGGCTAGGAGGAGAAAGTGCACAAAGGAGAGTGTTCAAGTGTGTTAAATGCTGGTTAAGTCAAGTACACTGACAGACCTTCAGTAGGAGTAACAGACCTAGGGATCTAACGACATGGAGGTCACTGGTGACCTTGACTAGAGCTGTTCTGATGGGATGATGGGGGCAAAGCCCTGACTGGGGTGGGCAGAAGAGAGACGAGGGATGGAGTGACGGCACATCATGAAAGGATGATGAAAGGATCCTCTTTCAAGGATGCTGCTGCAAAAGGCACAAAGAAATGGAACAATGGTTCCACTTTTTATGTACCGCCACACACACAAAAGAACTAAACCTAATAATTGACATATTAAGCACCTTCCTTTATCAAAATACTGATAAAACAGAAGTTGGTACTTGCATTCACTGGGAGAAACATCAATTCTATGTCAGCATCGCAAGACAGGTACTCACATTCAATGAGGGAAACACCTGTAAATCACTGTCGCAATCTAAGTTTTCAGTTTTTGTTGTCCAACATTCGCTGTTCTTGAAATAATGACCACAGAAGTCTTCACCGACACTAAGTTCATGTTTCTGGGACAGCTCCTATGCAAAGTAAGGTTCTATGTCATCATTTATTTCCACTTAATATCTAAATAATCCCAAAAAGTTATTCAGCTTGGAACACTTGAAACATGCAATAGAACAAAATACAAAAAAAGAAAAAGTTTTGAATATAATTTTCAGCACAATTGAGGTAATCATAACATTTTAGCCATTCTGATGTGCTCAGATACAGTAATACATAATATAAGCATTCTCTTACAGTCATAAAAGTGATTAAGATGCTACTACAAGGAAATGGTTCACAGAGAAATACAAAATACTTTGTCCTGGGGCTTCTTCCATTTTACTCCAGGTATAAAAGATTTTACAGAGAAAAAGCAGCATTTAATTACAAGGAAAGATAAACCAAACACTTAGTAACATAAAGCAAAGACGGCAAGCCCAACTGAGTGCAGGGGGAACACTCATTTACACATCGACTAACAACGGGGCTCCTAGATGGATGAATAAAACCGCGCTCCTAATGGCAACTCCCAGGCATGAAGAAGAGGTTAAGAGGCTTCCATTGGCCAAATATGGGACAATTTGAGCAAAATACATAAAAACAGTAATAGATTATAACCCACCCAACAAAGTGAAAATCAGTGAGTCCATATTGATAACTGATTGACTGACAGATGGATAAGAGAGAGAAAAAGAGTGCAACCTCATAGTCGAATGCTAATAAATGTAGAAGAAAACATGGAATTAGAAAATCATTGTTTAGCAATCATCACAGTGGTAACTGTGCTTTGATTCAGGCAAGAATCAAAGAATGTTAAAACAAGGACTGATGAAGAAACAGGATATTTACACATAAATACAAAAGTATTTCTTCACAAATTATTGTTAACAACAAGGAGAAAAGTAGTAGCTTTACAGTGGAGAAACTTCCTTAACTGATCAAAGTTAACATCACCAAAAATGGGACAAAACAGTATATTTTCTGGTATGCCTGCCAAAAATATAACCTGAATTTCATCACGAGGAAACCTGAGAAATATTCAAATTGAGGGACATTTTGTAAAAATAAATGGCTTGTACACCTCAAATACATCAATGTCATGTCAGGAACCACCCTCAACACCTCCACCCCCCCAAAAAAACCCTGCAGAAATACAAGGTGATCCTGGATTGGATCCTGTACCAGAAAAAGAAAAGAAAAGAAAAAAGCTGCTAAAAAGGATGTTGTTGGGACACTGGCAAAGTTTGAACATGGTTTATGAGCTATTATATCAATTAGCATTGTATCACTGTTACATTTCGTAAATCTGATCTCTGTACTGTGTAATCTAAGGGAATATCTTTGTTCTTAGGAAATACACATTGACCTAACCCGGTCTCTTTTTCCTCTCTCACACTCTCCCCCTCCTTTTCCCTCCTCACCTCTTTCTGAGGTCTACTTATACTCACTAAATCTACTCATACTCACTGAAGCTCTAGGTTCCCTATTACTAATTTTTTGAATGAAGTGAAACTTTTACATTTCTTCTTTAAGTTGAGTTGGTTTTCATTTGTGCGTGACCCACAGTCCCCTTAGCAATGGTTTCCACAACTCTGATTTAAATATTTACTAACATTTTTCATAAGATACAAGGAAACTAAAAGATCTGTATTCTCAGAAAGCATATACTTTGATATAATTGAGGCATTTATTACCCCTAAGTCCCAAAATCTGTGGCACTTCTCTATTTCTGGCCTCCTCACTTGATAAGCTAATAAATCTTTAAACTCCTAACTTTTCCTTCACAGCTTTAGACACATTTAAAATTTGTGTTTTACTTACTTCCAGGTTAGAATATTCATTGTGACAGGTATGATGTTCCAAAAGCCACACTATGGTAAACTTCACAGGCCCAGAGCAACTGAATGACTTAACTGTTTAGAGAAAGAAAGTCTCATTTTACAACAATAATATATATACTCTAATATAAACTTAAGGTTTCAAGAATGCAATTTAAAATAGACTACTTTGGACTTCCCTGTGGCGCAGTGGTTAAGAATCTGCCTGCCAAGGCAGGGGACACGGGTTTGAGCCCTGGTCCAGGAAGATCCCACATGCTGTGGAGCAACTAAGCCCATGCACCACAACTACTGAGCCCACGTGCCACAACTACTGAAGCCCGCGCGCCTAGAGCCCGTGCTCCACAACCAGAGAAGCCACCGCAATGAGAAGCCAGCGCACCGCAACAAAGAGTAGCCCCTGCTCGCCGCAACTAGAGAAAGCCCGCGTGCAGCAACGAAGGCCCAACGCAGTCAAAAATAAATAAATAAATGTTCCTTAAAAAATTAAATACATAAAATAGACAACTTTAAGGAAACAATGAGTAAAGTATTACCTAATTTCTCCAAAACGTCACTGAAAATGAGACAGATAAATTCCTTAAATTGAATTATTATGGTTAACCAAGGCTGAGGCTGGTAGAGTTTCTGGGGCAGAGTACACAAGAGGCAGGAACTACAGAGAGGAAGGGTCAGTGAAATCTGCACACAGCTCCTTGGTCTCTGGCTGCATAACAGCGTGCCCGTGCATAGGGACAAGATGAAAAATTCTCAGAGTTCACATGGGGATGGGAACTAGCCAGAGTCTGCACTAGCCAGAGCAGAAAGGCCTCATTAAACACACCCAGCGTTTGGGAGAGACGCAGAAGAGTCACACCTTAAAAGTGGTGCTAGGGCTTCCCTGGTGGCGCAGTGGTTGAGAGTCCGCCTGCCGATGTAGGGGACACAGGTTCGTGCCCCGGTCCGGGAAGATCCCACATGCCGCGGAGCGGCTGGGCCCGTGAGCCATGGCCACTGAGCCTGCGCATCCGGAGCCTGTGCGCCGCAGCGGGAGAGGCCACAACAGTGAGAGGCCCACGTACCACAAAAAAAAAAAAAAAAAAAGTGGTGCTAAGTTAGTTCTAGAGTAAAGGCTACTCCTGATCCCTCCTAAAAGAAATTAAAAAGAAAATTGGAAAGGATCGAACTGACCCCAAAGAAACTTAACTGTCTGCCAGAACAAAGTGGTTCACGGAATACAACATTCTAGTACTCAAGAATGTAAAATTCACGATATCCACTATCCAAACAAAAATACTAGATATACAAAGTGGGAAAAGTTGACTCATAATCATGACATGAATCAGTCAATTTGACAACGATGTGCACTGTTCTATGTGTCTATTGCAGTTCCACAGTGTTAGGATTACCGTAGCTTCATGTTAAGTTCTGAAATCCGAGAGTAAAAGCCCTCCCACTTCGTTCTTTTTTTAAATTGTTTTGGCTATTCTAGGTCCTCTGTATTTGCATATAAGTTTCAGAGACAGCTAGCCAGTTTCTATATAAGTCTGCTTGGATTTTGATTGGGATTAATTGAATTTATAGGTCAATCTGGGGAGAATTGCCAGTATAATGTTAAGTTATAGATTTATCATAGATGCCCTTTATCAGGTTGAGGACATTTCCTTCTATTTCTAGTTTTCTGAGAGTTTCCATCATGGATAGGTACTGATTTTTTTCAAATGCTTTTTTGTATATATTGAGATGATTATATGATGTATTTCTTTTATTCTGCTAATATGGTGAATTACACTGAGAGATTTTCACCAGTGGCTCCACATGACTGTATGCTGAATGGAGTAGCTAAGAGGGGTCACCTTAGCTTTCCTTAGGGAAAGCAAGGCACCTGATCCACCAAACAGCATGGACACATACCCAAGGGACCAATGCTTAACTTTGTAGGCACTAAAATTTGGCTCTGGGACTTCCCTGGTAGCGCAGTGGTTAAGAACCCACCTGCCAATGCAGGGGACACAGTTCTGAGCCCTGGTCTGGGAAGATCCCACATGCCGTGGAGCAACTGAGCCCATACGCCACAACTGCGGAGCCTGCGCTCTAAAGCCCACGCGCCACAACTACTGAGCCCATGTGCCACAATTACTGAAGCCCGCATGCCTAGAGCCCGTGCTCCGCAACAAGAGAAGCCACCGTAATAAGAAGCCCGCGCACCGCAACGAAGAGTAGCCCTCGCTCGCCACAACTAGAGAAAGCCCGCGCGCAGCAACGAAGACCCAACGCAGCCAAAAATAAATAAATAAATAATTTTATTTTTTTAAAAAGTCATTCCTAACAAATATTTTTTTAAAAAAATAATAATAAAATAAAATTTGGCTCTGTGAGAACTCAGAGACTCAGTTTTATCTTTCACACCACGGATGTAGGTGTGTAAAACAGAATGCCCAATTACTCACTTAAACAGTAACTATAAAGTAGATGATGAGAAGGCTGCTTGGTGAATATGGCAGCAGAACAAGGAGGCTCAGATGGGCACTTCATCCACCCCCGCCAGCCACAATGTTAGAGCTGCAGTCATAGTTACAGAAAGACCTCTCTCCCATCAGTGCTGGGACACTGCCAGCTTTTACCTGACTAAACCCTCATTTTTTTTTTAAGCTTTTGTTCCTAACTCCCTTCTGCTGCCTCATTTTTCTTTCTTTAGATATGTTAATACTAAATTGTGGTCTACTTTTACGCTGATCTCGGACATTACATATTGATTTTTTTAAAAATCAAATTCTGTGTTTCAGTGGTCCATATAACTTTTTATTCCTCCATGTAATTTTTTTGTCTGCACCAGTGTTTTAAATCTTGTCTAGACAGTGAGACATGAATTTATTAAAGCATTGAGAGGCCAAAATGTTTTCCTCACCCACCTTGGGCTTCAATTTCCTCTTGCCAAGCTCTTATCACCACTGATGATCTATATCACGAAGCTGCTTTGAACCGCCTTTGCTTTCTAGCTGATGGCTGGCCTACTTCCGTCAGCAAAGCCCACACACGGCAGAATTCTCCAACAAATGTTCAGAGGATGGTGCGAGAGATAAAAGGGCCACGGCTGTGGGTCCCACGAAGCCAATTTGCTCTACCCAACAAAAAAACTACTCCTTACCCCAAACTTTAACTCTGGCAACCAACTGACCTAGTCAAGTTACTGGAAACACCTAGAGGGGTTGGTGCACAGTAAATATGATCCAATGTAAACTCATTAAAAATACTGCAAACCTCAAGATCTATGACTTGGTAGTCATGACACACCAGTATTTACATAGACAACACAGTCCCTAGCAAATATTTTCACTTTCATAAGCTCTAAAATCCTAACTGTTAGTGTCTAATAATTTTTATTTCATACTGTGATCATGTGTATATTTAGAAAATTTTCAGAAACACAAAGCTTTCATCACAATCATGGCATTTCATATAACCATAAAAAGAATTTACTGAATTTTAAAAGGGATTCAGAGTCAAATTTCGGAGGTCAAATACTTTTTTGCTGAAGACTCCTTTATTAGGTTTTAACTATAATTTTTAAAGAATGATAAAGAATGATTCACATTACATATTCTGAGACAGGATCAGAAAAATTCATTCTTGAAAATAACTATGACCCGACTGGAACAAAAGAAACCCTTAAAACGTTAGGATCACTTAAAAACATTTGCCTAGTTTAAAATATATAATATTACAATGTGTTATGTTAGTTTATATTAAATTAATGCATTAGTTTATATTACATGTTGCTCATTTATAATTTGTTATTTTACTGTTATATTAGTTTATTATACTTACCAGAAAACTTGATCTCAGTAGAGTTAAACATAGTTTTCCTAAATATCAAAGGTCCTGATTTCTATAATGAAAAACAAAGAAATACAGAAAGCTCTTGTTAAAAAAATTTCTCTCTACTGTTTAAGAGTATAGTTTTATCCTGGAAAATATATAGTTCTAATCCTTTAACTCCTATGCCTGGAGTGATTATTCTTTAAAAACATAAACCTGGGACTTCCCTGGCGGTCCAGTGGTTAAGACTCCGTGCTTCCACTGCAGGGGGCACAGGTCCAATCCCTGGTCGGGGAACTAAGATCCCACATGCCCCGTGGCTCGGCCAAAAAACAAAAAAAAGGCATTAAAAACATAAATATGATCACATCACTCACTGGCTTAGAATCTGGCCTCATGTAATCTACTCCCTGCAGTGGATGTGAGGCTCCAGAAGGCTCCTGGGGCCAGCAACACACGGCGGGTGAGTGCGACTGCCACTGTACGATGACTGCTGTTCAGACAGCAGCCTCTGCAGCTGCTCTCGTGGTATCAACATAAATGCGCTTCTGATAAAACAACGGACCCCCTCCCTAAGCTATGGTTTACCGCTGTCTCTTTACAAGAGACCAAATCTCACGGCTGCTCACAGGGCCCCGCATAACCAAGGCCTGCCCACCTCGCTTGCACCTTTCTGGCAGGTCCTCAAAAACATGGTACCTCCTTCCTGCCCTCAGGACCTTAGTAGTCAACCTGAAACTTATTTGAAATCCCCTCCCTGTCACTCTCTTCATCTAGTTATTTCCTTCTTACCCCTGAAAGCCCAGTTCAAATATCCCCTTCCTCAGGGTGTCTTCCACTGGGGCCCACACCAGGCCAGGCCCTCCCTTCCATGGCCTGTAAGACCCATTCCTCACAACCCGTACCACAACCAAAATGAAATCTTACACTACTTAGTTATTTAATGTCTGCCCTCACCAAGAAAAAAAATCCCATGAGAAGGGATTACGATAAACGGACATGTGGTCAGGAATTAAAGAAAAACACCGACAGGACAAGCAGCTCTTTCTTGATAAACTCTTCTCCCTCCTCAACAGTTTCAACATCAACAAAACCCCGGGCCCAGACCCCTCCTCTGAGCTGCACATCCACATACCCAATTACCTAAAGGTCATGTCCACTGGGATGTCCAGTAGACAGTCCACACTCACCTGCCCTAAACCAGACACCTCCCCCTCCACTCCCCAGCAGCTCTTCCTGCGCTGTCTACCGTGGCTGTAGGCGATGCCACCCCCAGTCATGGATCCTTCCAGCCCCTCACCTCCGTCACCCCATCCCCACGGCATGCCTACTGTATCTCACAGGCACTTCACAGACTGAGCTCTTTCTCTCCATTCCTGCCACCACTGCTGTAATTCAAACCTACGCTTCTGCAGTAACTGGTACCTCTGCCTCCAGACCGGAGCCTGTAATTCATCCTTTGATGGCAGCCACAGTGATTAGCAGGTACGTCTAAAACCCTTCACTGGCTCTTCCTCATTCACACCCCAAAGCTGCTAGTGGGGCTAATCCAACCTATAAACGGGGTGTGTTAGGCCCACAAGGGGCCTTTAAACTTTTTTTTTTTTTTTTTCGGTACGCGGGCCTCTCACTGCTGTGGCCTCTCCCGTTGCGGAGCACAGGCTCCGGACGCGCAGGCTCAGCGGCCATGGCTCATGGGCCCAGCCACTCTGGGGCACGTGGGATCTTCCCAGACCGGGGCACGAACCCGTGTGCCCTGCATCGGCAGGCGGACTCTCAACCACTGCGCCACCAGGGAAGCCCTAAACATTTTTTTTTTTGAGTTAGTGGACATAATAAAAATATGGAATCTGACTTCACTTTAAAAAAAAGAAAAGGAGACCTGGCAATTCTGTGCCTAGACCACCCTGTAGCATCCACCAGCTGGAGCCGAACGGCAGCTGCCCTCTTCAGCAGGGGCATGTCATCTGCAGTTCACTGCATTCCCCACCAGTCCCTTCAGTCCCGAACCCAGCACACTGATACGACTTGCCTCAGTCCCCACAGGTCCTTGAGTTTGAGACCCCTGGCCTCAGGCTTAAGGCCAAGCTCAGGCATGGAAGGAAGGCTTCTGGTGGCCTAAGTCCCCCCTAACACTCCTGCCTTCGGTCAGCAGAAACACTAAGAGTTTCTACACAGCTGCTGTTCCACTCCCCTCCTTCTTCACCAAGGTAACATCTACTCATCTTTTCAGACCCAGCCAGGCACCAACTCCGGAAAGTGGGATTAGGTGACTCCTTTAGTACTCCAGTAATATCCCAAGAACGCCACCATGTATGTAATTACTACCCATGAATCTGCTGTCGCTACCATTGTGTGAGCTTCTTGAGAGGGGGCTAAAATTCACCCTTGCAACAGCAATGGCCAGTGTAGTGCATGGCACACGGTAGGCACTCAAACTGTTGACCTTTACAATCAAAAGAACCAGTTCTTGGGACTTCCCTGGTGGTCCAGTGGCTAAGGCTTCACGCTCCCAATGCAGGGGGCCCGGGTTCAATCCCTGGTCAGGGAACTAGATCCCTCATGCCACAGCTAAGAGTCTCATGCCACAACTAAAGATCCCGCATGCTGCAACTAAGACCCAGCACAGCCAAATAAATGAATATATTTTTTAAACATTAAAAAAAAGAACCATTTCTTGATAGATTTGCAGAACAAATGAAAGAAAACTCCACTTTCCTTTCCTGTTCTGAAGAACAAGTTTTGACAACTTGAAATGGGGAAAAAAAAAAAAAATCAGCCTGCTCTTTGCAAAGAGCTTTATGGATTGCTACTGTCCTGAATCACACAGGACTAAAGATTACGTGGGACCCAAAGGTAATTTTTTCTTCCTCACGCAGGAAGCAAAGTCATTCTCTCCCCATGGCCTTTGGAATCTCACCATCCAAAGTATACTTGGCAAAGATCTTTACAGATATGGTCAAGGAGTCTGTATGCAGCCGATTCACTTCCAACTTATTCGTTAGTTTATGCTACTGCCTACTCACTGCAGAAGCACCATCAAACGGTAAGTGTGGTTCCCTGAGTTTTGCTTTTTACTGTTCTGAGAAATTTAATGAGGAAGATACGCAGGCTCTATCACTGGCGCACAAAATAGGGCACCAACCCAGAAGAATCCTGGAAAAAATGGTTGCACTGGGTCTTAAAGATTCAGAAAGATATGTACTCTCCTTCCTTTACGCAGCTTTTGTGTTATAGGAAGAATTTGTAGCCTCTGGTACTTTCTTTCCGGTTGAGGAAATCAAAATATAAGTTTTGCCTTTAGAATTGGGACATCGTTTCCATACATGTGGAAAATACTCATCTCAAACGGAGCTGGATGAATCCTCTGAATCTAGAAAAGCAGGAGGTAAGGCCTCTTCCATTTCCTGTCCCTCTTCAGCAAATCTTTCCAAAACTCTACCTCTGCATTCCTCCCACGTCATCTCATGTAACTACTGGATGTCAAGTTCTCAAATGGCCTGCCCTGGAAAGGAAGAGTTTCCACGCACTCATGCCTCTAGATTAGCCTTGCAAACATTCCTCAATTACACATCCTGCCCCCGCCCCCCGCCAAAACACACTCCCGGAGCTGTGATGTCAGGAACCCAAGAAGAGGGAAAGAGGGCTGGGGTGACTATTGCATGTTCCCTTCTCATTTAAAGAAAGAAAGAAAGAAAAGGCACAAGCTCTTTCTAAATTTATGCGGAAACTCAAGCCCTGGAAAATCCACCCTGTGGCCACACGGGTGTGGCCCTGTGGCCGCACCCGGGCACGAGGAGAGGTCAAATCCAAAGATGCCGCTAGGAGTGCCGAGGGGTTCAGGGCTCAGGTCTGAATAAACGAGGACCTGATCTAGCCAGAGCAGGTCGGAGCAGAGCGAGGGGCCAGGACTTCGGGAATAGTGATCCTCGTGAACAGGGTTCAGAAGGGATAGCAATCCCCCAGCACACAAGCTTGACTGATCCTCCCCACAGCCCAAGTCGGGCCGGAGAAGGGGGCGCTCCCCGCGCCGAGCAGACAAACAGCCCAGAGAAAGTATCAGGGGACCCGGGGCAGGCCCTGCCAGATCAACAAGCCCGTGACCGGCTCCTGGAGCCCAGAGAGCCCGGGGAGGACTTGCGGGCCCGGGCAGCACCTCGCCTGGGTCCGACACTCCACTTACGTCATTGATCGTCGCTGCCCAGAGCCCGAGCTCGGGGACGGCGCCCACAGCCGCCGGGCCCCAGCACAGAAGGCAGAGGGCGACTCGCAGCAGCGGGCGCCTGGCGGGAAGGCGGCCGCGGGATGGGAGCCAGACCCCGGCCCAGCTGGTGGCGGCCATCTTGACGCGGAAGCCGCACCTGGCGCTCCGTGACGCCCGCCACGCCCAGGCCCGCACCTGGTGCAGCTCCGCCCCGGACGGGTTCGGGTCCGGGAAGTGTGGCTGGGGCATGGAGGCGGGGCTCAGGGCCGGCCGGGGCGTGGAGCTAGAGGTGGGGCCAGAGAATGGAAAGGAAAGGGGGCGGGCTAGCGGGAGGGGTCCGAGCATAAAGGCGGGGCCAGGCAGGGAAGGGAGCCGGGAGAGGAGGCGAGGGGCGGGGCTCAGGGTTGGGCGGGAGTGTGGAGGCGGGGCCGGGAGGGAGTGGAGGAGATGGGCGGGGCTCAGAGTCAGGCCGTGGGGGGCGAGGAGGCGGGGCCGGAGGGGAGGCGGGGCTCTAAATCGGCTGCGAGCTGGAAGCGGCTTCAGCCCGAGGCGGGAAGCTGAGGTCCCAGAATTCGCATGGCTCTGGTCGAATGCTTAGTGGGAAATATAGGATGGAGCTACTAGCTAAGGTTTTTCTCTGTGTATTTCCGTTTCTTGAATCCTCTGCATTTGTCCCCCAACCCCCTCAGCTCAGGGGAAACAAATTGTTCTCTAAATTCACGGTAAGTGCCTGGAAAGTGCTTTGAGGTCCTGTCCGTTGAACCCAAGGCGTTGTATTTTGAGTATAATGTCGGTAGGATGGTTAATGATTTTTAGAACAAATAAAGTTGCCTGGTTACTTAAAGCTCAGAGGGGCAGAGCTTGGGTCTGTCTTAACTGTGTACTTCGCCAGGCATTTTTGACTGTGAAACCTGAGTAAATGTCTTGCTGTCAAAGAGAACTACAGTAGTTTATTTATTTTTAAATGTAAATGTAAATAATGTCCAGAGGGAGAATACTATCCTAGTTTAACACTGTCATTAACGTAAAATAGGATCGATTTATAGTCAAGAGGATCTGGCCTTATCAGTCACCTTAGTCACTTATTTAGACAGTAATTATCGAGAGCCTAATGTGTAATAAAGACTGCACGTGCATTCCATACGTGCCCGTGCCTTTCCCAGCAAGCAGTTGTGATCATTTCTATGTGGGTGGAAATAATAGACTACGCCAAGGCCTGGAGGAACAGAAAGACCTACGAGATGACTGGTTATTGGTGTGAGATGGACAGTGGCAAGACTGCGAATATTTAAACAGTAGCAGAACATCCAGCTCCTCCTAAGCACTTTAGTCTAAGACATCAGAGGGGCAATGATGGTTTTTAAGCAAGGAGGATGAAGTGACCAGATTACTTTGGTTAATCTCAGTCATATGAAAACTGTGTTAAGGAGGGCAATGAGATGATCAGTTAAGAATATTTCAATACTTTGTATGACCAGTTAAGAATAAATTACGGTAATTCAGAGATGGTGGCCTCAACCACAGAAGCTTCCATTAGAATAGAGATTTGGATGGATTCCAGAAATGTGGAAGATGGAGATTTTAAATTAAAAGACCTTGGTGGGGCTTCCCTGGTGGCGCAGTGGTTGAGAGTCCGCCTGCCGATGCAGGGGACGCGGGTTCGTGCCCCGATGCGGGGAGGATCCCACATGCCGCGGAGCGGCTGGGCCCGTGAGCCATGGCCGCTGAGCCTGCGCGTCCGGAGCCTGTGCTCCGCAACGGGAGAGGCCACAACAGTGAGAGGCCCAATTAGCTAAAAAAAAAAAAAAAAAAAAAAGACCTTGGTGACTGATTAGATATTGGAGCTTAGGAAGGAGAGGAGTTGAGGCTGGAACCAAGGTATCTGGCTGGAACAAATGAGGTGTGGAACATCTGGAAGAGGAGAAAAGTTAGGAGATCCAGGACCAGATGGCTTCACAAAGGGGTAATTTATTTAGGTAACTGTACATTGGGGAAAGAGAGATACCCAAACAATTCAAGGAGTGTTGGACACAGAGTCTGAGTTGGTATTGGCTCCCTGAATGAGAGGCATAAGGGGCCAGGTAATAAATAGAGTCTGGGCCCACAGTTGGATCCACTGGGTCCACAGACCCACGTGGTGGTAATTATCCTGGTTCCAGATTGTATAATTGGAATATACATAATGAGTAGCTGAAATGACCTTACACTGGTCCTTGGTGTCTAGAATAAGAGCTGTCTTAATGGGGAAGTCCAAGTAGAAGCCTCTGAATCTGCCCCGCTGGCCAAACCATATTGTCTCCTGGGAGGAATGGCAGAAATTAGTGCTACCTTTAAAAGATGCAATGGTGGTGGCTACCATCACATCTCCATTTAATGCCTCTTCCATTGTAGGTGCTCCCGTTAGTACAATATTATTTACGAAGGACACTTTGTGTCTTTTTCCGTTGATCCACTCACATCCCTCTATCCCAGATTTCCTTGTCCCAAATCTTCTCATCTTTCTCCTCCCAGATTCCTGACCAGCTGGCTAAGCCATTAACCACTGCCCATAAATCCATGTATGTTTCAACTTCAGACAACTTCCCTTTCCACAAAAAGTGAGTAAACAGATGCATTGCCTAAAGTTCTGTCCCTGTGCCCCACCCTGGGGACACTGGAAGGATTTCTTCCTCACCTTTGTCTTTCAAGGCCACCCCTGAGTAAGACTAGAGTGCAGCTGCTATCCTTTTTCAACTTGCCCCTACATATGGAGCTGATCCATCTATGTACCAAGCTCAGGCTTTTAACCTCTCTATCAGCTGATCATAAATAGGATCTTCCATGCAGCCCTGGGTGTGAACTGAGAGAGAAGCACTTTTGCAACTTTGCTTGATGTCAATGAAAGTAGATAAACAACATCTATTAACTACAAAGCCCTTGATGACAGAGAAATGATTGAAAAAGTTTTCTGAATTGGAAGAATTATTATTGTTAAAGTGCCCATTCCCCCAAAAGTCATCTACAGTTTCAGTGCAATCCCTATCAAAATTCCATTTTTTCACAGAAACAGAAAAATCCTAAAATTTGTATGGAAACAACAGGAGACCCTCAAATAGCCAATGCAATCTTGAGAAAGAAGAACAAAGCTGGAGGCATCACACTTCCTGATTTTAAACTATATCACATAAAAATGTACTTATTTACAAAACAGAAAAAGACTTACAGATATTGAAAACAAACTTACACTTACCAAAGGGGAAACGTGGGGAGAGGGATAAATCAGGAGCTTGGGATTAACATACACACACTACTATATATAAGATAGATAACCAACAAGGACCTACTGTATAGCACAGGGAACTCACTAGTGTGTGATAACCTATATGAGAAAAGAATCTGAAAAAGAATGAATATATGTATATGTATAACTGAATCACTTTGCTGTACACCTGAAACTAATACAACATTGTAACTCAACTATACTCCAATAAAATTTTTTAAAACTATATTACAAAGCTACATTAAAAAAAACCAAAACAAAACCCTCCCCCCCCCAAAAAACAGTATGCTATTGGCATAAAACAGACACATAGATCAATGGAACAGAATAGAGACCCTGGAAATAAACCATTGCATAATGGTCAATTAATTTTCTACAAAGTCTCCAAGAATACACAATGGGGAAAGGACAGTCTCTTCAATAAGTGGTACTGGGAAAACTGGATATCTATATGCAAAAGAATGGATCCTATCTTACACCATACACAAAAGTCAATGCTAAATGGATTAAAGACTTGGTCATAAAGCTAAAACCATAAAACTCCTAGACGAAAATGGAGGAGCTAAGTTCCTTTACATTAGTCTTGGCAACGAGTTTTTGGATTTGGGACCAAAAGCAAAAATAAATAGTGGAACTACATCACACTAAAAGCTTCTTCACAGGAAAGGAAACCATCAACAAAATGAAAAGCAACCTATAGAATGAAACTACTTGCAAACCACACATCCAATAAGGAGTTAATATCCAAAATATATAAGAAGTCATACAACTCAATAGCAAAAAAACCAACAACAAATAGCCCAATTTAAAAAATGGGAAAAACACCTGAATAGACATTTCTCCAAAGAAAACACACAGATAGCCAACGGGCACATGGAAAATGCTGAACATAACTAATCATCGGGGAAATGAAAGTTAAAACCACAATGAGGGGCTTCCCTGGTGGCACTGTGGTTAAGAATCCGCCTGCCAATACACGGGACACAGGTTTGAGCCCTGGTCCAGGAAGATCCCACATGCCGCGGAGCAACTAAGCCTGTGCACCACAACTACTGAACTTGCGCTCTAGAGCCCACGAGCCACAACTACTGAAGCCTGTGCACCTAGAGCCCGTGCTCTGCAACCAGAGAAACCACCGCAATGAGAAGCCCGCGCAACACAACTAGAGAAAGCCCGTGTGTAGCAATGAAGACCCAACACATTCAAAAATAAATAAAAAATTTTAAAAATCACAATGAGATATCACCTCACACCTATTGAGATGTCTATTATCAGTAATAAATAATAATAATACATAAATGATTAAATAAATAGGAGAGAAAGAAAACCTCTTCCTTACAGTAGGACACCAACAAATAAATATAGAATGAATGATGGAGTTAGAAAATTGTCATTCGGTAACTGTCATACTTACACTTGACTCAGAAAGAATCATCAATTGGATTCTAAAATTAGTAAAAGTTTGTTGAGGAAGTATCTGCCACAAACTATATTAATTACAAAGGGGAAAATAGTAATTTTATGGTAGAGAAACCTGGCAGACACCACCTTAATGATCAAAGTTAATATCACAAGGAGTGGGACAAATTGACATGATATTTCTCACGCTGTGATGCCCTGAAAAGAAGCAGCATCACTTCTGTGGTATTCCTGCCAAAAATGCATCGCGTGAATTGAATCATGGGGAAACCTCAGATAAACTCAAATTGAGGAACATTCTACAAAGTAACTAGCTAGACTGAATTTCTAACAGTTGCTTTTCACAAGAAACTTGTATATCATATAAATATTTTTCTATTGTGTCAAAGTTTTATTGTTTACTAATGCTTCATACAAACCCCTTGTTATGCAACCATTAAAATTCAAGAGCACTAGGAAATAGAATTGTTTCTAGAACACTAGCCAATCCTCACCAGTAGGTGACACTAGCAGACTGAAGATATTTTACATAAAATACTGTCTACTCTAAATGGCTTTTTAATCCAGAGTTTTCATCTTCCAACGTCAATAGATGATGCTATATATACCTCTAATTTAAGCCATTAAAACTTTAATCCATCAGCAAGCATTGTGTGCCTTAGTGCTAGGTATCACACATTTGATTGCTGGTAATGGACTCAATGGGGATTTTACATTATTAAAGAACAAATGCTTTTATGTGTTATTTATTTATTTATTTATCTTTACATCATCATTATTAAGCAAAATAATAACAGCATTTTATTTATTTTTTAAACATCTTTATTAGAGTATAATTGCTTTACAATGGTGTGTCAGTTTCTGCTTTATAATGAAGTGAATCAGTTATACATATACATATGTCCCCATATCTCTTCCCTCTTGCATCTCCCTCCCTCCCACCCTCCCTATCCCACCCCTCTAGGTGGTCAAAAAGCACTGAGCTGATCTCCCTGTGCTATGTGCTGCTTCCCACTAGCTATCTATTTTACATTTGGTAGTATATATAAGTCCATGCCACTCTCTCACTTCGTCCCAGCTTACCCTTCCCCCTCCCCATGTCCTCAAGTCCATTCTCTAAGTCTGCATCTTTATTCCTGTCCAGCCCCTAGGTTCTTCAGAAACATTTTGTTTTTAGATTCTGTATATATGTGTTAGCATACGGTATTTGTTTTTCTCTTTCTGACTTACTTCACTCTGTATGACAGACTCTAAGTCCATCCACCTCACTACAAATAACTCAATTTTGTTTCTTTTTATGGCTGATTAATATTCCATTGTATATATGTGCCATATCTTCTTTATCCATTCATCTGTCGATGGACACTTAGGTTGCTTCCATGTCCTGGCTATTGTAAACAGAGCTGCAATGAACATTGTGGTACATATCATACTGTTTTGATGATGGTAGCTTTGTTTTTTGTTTTGGCTGCATTACGTCTTTGTTGCTGCGCATGGGCTTTCTCTAGTTGTGGCGAGTGGGGGCTACTCTTCATTGCAGTATGTGGGCTTCTCATTGCGGTGGCTTCTCTTGTTGTGGAGCACAGGCTCTAGTAGGCCTGTGTGCAGGCTTCAGTAGCTGCAGCATGTGGGCTCAGTAGTTGTGGCATGTGGGCCCTAGAGTGCACGGGCTTCAGTAGTTGTGGCTCATGGGCTCCAGAGCACAGGCTCAGTAGTTGTGGTACACAGACTTCATTGCTCCACAGCATATGGGATCTTCCCGGACCAGGGATCTAACCCGTGTCCCCTGAATTGTCAGGTGGATTCTTAACCATTGCGCCACCAGGGAAGTCCCTGTATTATATTTTGAAATCAGAGAGCATGATACCTCCAGCTTTGTTCTCCTTTCTCAAGATTGTTTTGGTTATTTGTGGTGCTTTGTGTTTCCAAGTGTCCATTAATAGATGAATGGATAAAGAAGGTGAGATATATATATATATATATATATACACACACACACAATGGAATATTAGCCATAAAAACTAATGAAATCCTGCCATTTGCAACAACATGGATGGACCTAGAGAGTATTATGCTTAGTGAAGTAAGTCAGACAGAGAAAGACAAATACTGTATGATTTCACTTATATGTGGAATCTAAAAAAACAAATGAACAAACATAGCAAAACAGAAACAAAGTCATAGATACAGAGAATAAACAGGTGGTTGCCAGAGGGGAGGGAGGTGGGGGGGAGGAGAGAAATAGGTGAGGGAGATGAAGAGGTACAAACTTCCAGTTGCAAAATAAATAAGCCATGGATATGAAATATACAGTGTGGGAAATATAGTCAATAATTAGTAATATCTTTGTATGGTGACACATGGTAACTAGACTTATCCTGGTGATCATTTTGAAATGTATAGAATTATCAAATCACAATGTTGTGTAACAGGAACTAACATAGTGTTGTAGGTCAATTATACTTCAAAAACAAACAAACTCATAGAAAAAGAGATTAGGTTTCTGATTTCCAGAAGTAGAGGGTAGAGAGAGGGGGAACTGGATGAAGGCATTCAAAAGGTACAAACTTTCAGTTATAAGATAAATAAGTACTAGGGATGTAATATTATACATGAAATGTGTTAAGTGAGTAAATCCCAAGAGTTCTCAACACAAGGAAAACATTTTTTTCTATTTCTTTAATTTTGTATCTATATGAGATGATGGATGTTCACTAAATTTATTGTGGTGATCATTTCATGATGTGTGTAAGTCAGATCATGATGCTGTACACCTTAAACTTATACTGTGCCGTATGTCAATTATATCTTTATAAAACTGGAAGAAAAAAATAAAAATTAGGTTGTCATTTTACTGTTGAGTTGTAAGAATTATTTATAAATTCTGGATAAAAGTTCCTTTTATCCAGACTGATGATCTCAGATTTTGGATTGGAATATTTAATCCATTCACGTTTAGTGAACTATACTCATCACTGGCTAAGCAAGAAACACTGGGAATGCCAGGCAGACTTGTAAACTTCCTGACCTTGGAATATATTATCCAAGCTACAGACAGATCCATAAACAAAATGTGGAGGCCTCATTGGCCCAAGATGTTTAAGTACAACGTCTGATCAATGATTGGCTTACTACTAAACTCTGCTTGACTCCGGGATGACCCCTTAAAAGCCAGACTTAAAAATAAAAATACGAATAATTTTTAAAAATCAACTGAGCAGAGGCACCAGTGTTCAGACATTGCAGGAGAAACACAACCTACAGGATTAGTTCGGGCAAACCCCTAAAGAAACAGTGATAACAACCACCCCTGGAAGGGGAGACAAATTAGAATCCATAGTTGTTGCAATATATGATCTGAAATATCCAGTTTCAACAGAAATAGATTAAATGGGTAAATAAACAAGAATATTAATGCATACACAGGAAAAAAGTAGTCAATAGAAACTTTCCCTGAAGGGATCCAGATGTTGGACTGAACAGACATTTTATTATGTAAAAAAGCATCTATTTATAAATATGTCCAAACAGTGAAAGAAAACCATTTTTTAAAAATCAAATAGAGAATATCAATAAAGAAAGAGAAGTTATTAAAATAACTGAATGGAACTTCTGGAGTTGAAAAAATACCATTACTAAAATGAAAAACTCACTAGAAGGGCCCAACAGCAGATATGAGCCAGCAGAAGGAAGAATCAGTGAACCTGAAGGTAGATCATTACAGATAATCTCACCTAAAGGACGGGAAGAAAAAGAGTTGGAGAACCACACATTTTTGAATGAGAAACTGTCTTCTGTCTTTGGAGAAACTATGTTAAAACAAGCCTCATGGAGTTAAGTACTCATGGAGTACTCCATGGAGTTAAAGAAGCAGCCTGCATTCTCTTGTTCAGACTTGTAACATGATGGAATTTTGGTTTTCAAACTCCAACTGATGGCCCTTTAATTTTAAGTCAAATGGGGCTGGGCCTTAGAGCCTGCTTTCAGGAAAAGCGTTTGATCTCTAGCTCTGAAGTTTGTTACAGAGTCTGAACAGCATCTGCAGGCCTGGCTGATCTGCTTTACTGTGGTATTAATAGACTTCAATAAAATGTGCAAGTCAGAGTACTCTGAGGAATATTCTTTAAAAGAAAGTATTCATTTGAAGCCATCTATTCCCTCTTCTGGACTGTTATCCAAGACAGCAAGGCCTAGATTGCTGTGCTTTGCAAATCCCAATGTCCCAGTTCTGTTCAGAATATAGTCACTAATATTCTCAGTGAGTATCAGTTGAATGGGTGAGTTGATTGTATCCTCACATGGCTGATGTTCAAAAACACTTTTTTTTTTTTCAAAAATACTTTTTTGGTTAAAATTCGTAGATGTGCAGTTTCAGTAAATCCACTGATTAATTTAAAATTATTGTGTCCTTAAGAGGTAGGAAGGGTTAATATACATAATTCTCAAGTGTCTCTTTCAAATATCTATGCATGGAATCCTATTTCAATAAAAGATATTATACATGAAAATGTTCTAAAGTAGTGGTCTTTGGGTTACAATTTCTGAAAATAATCATTACATTAAAATACAAATGAGTTAGGTAATTTAGACATGCTTTTTAAAGTTAAACAGGATTGGCAATTTTACTTCTATTCTTAGAGCTTTAAAAGCGAGAAAATAAAACCTACATACAGAAACGTCACACGTTACTGAAGTGTTCATTAAAGAAAGCAAAACTTCCCGTTTTCCCATTTGTCACTCAAGGTACCTAAATGTCTTTAGAGAAGTTAAGTTGCTGTTATAACTGGTTTATTTTTGGGTGAGTTACTTTCCTACCGACTCAGCAGAAGTTCCAACTTGCTTTTCTCATTTACCAGGAGAAGTTACAAAATTCTTTACTTTCATGAGTCAGGACAAGTCTAGCCAGAATTGACCTGATTTGTAAAATAAGAGCTGTGGTTTGGCCTGTTTCCTGAGAGGGAATCTCTGCTTGGTCTGGGGGACATGGAAGCAGAGGGAGGGTCTCCTCCTCCCTGGAGGGCACTCTGACACCTCAGGTCCCTAAATCCTGTTGGTAAAGTCACCACTGCTTGCCATCACCCATATATGGAAAGAGAATGGTCACCAAAGCTCAAATAACTAAACTCCAGGATGAGACTGATAGGAGAGGTATCGGCATCGCTGTGTAGGGAGTTGCCTGCCTCTGGGGGTTGAGGGCCACTCTCCTGCACTCTGGCAACTTCCCCTACTGTGTGCATCACTGGCAAATATTAAGTCTTTTTCTTTTCCTCCTCTCCTCTCTCCTCTCCTCTCCTCTCCCTCTCTCTTTCTCCCTCCCTTCCTGCCTTCCTTCTTCTTTCTCTCTCTCTCTCTATTTTCCTTATTATTTTTTGGCTGCGTTGGGTCTTAGTTGCGGGATCCTTCGTTATGGCGCTCGGGCTTCTCTCTAGTTGTGGGGTGCAGGTTTTTCTCTCTCTAGTTGTGGTGCGAGGGCTCCAGAGCATGTGAGCTTTGCAGTTTGTGGCATGCAGGCTCTCTAGTTGAGGCGTGTGAGTTCAATAGTCGTGGCATGCTGGGCTTAGTTGCCCTGCGGCATGTGAGATCTTAGTTGGACCAGGGATCGAACCCACATCCCCTGCATTGGAAGGCGGATTCTTTACTACTGGACCACAAGGGAAGTCCCTTTTTCTTTTCTTTTTTGAATTAGTTTGCATTATTTTGGAGGCAGTTGATAACATAATCAGGGACAATATGTCTACTATGACAAATGGCGAGTTTGTACTGCATAAGCAATGAAATTGGGAGAAGCCTCTGATTGGGAGAAGCCTTGATAACAAGCATAAGGTCCTTTCAAGGACCTTGCCACCTCCCCTTCCTACAGGGGGTGCAGGAGAAGGTGTTGCAATCTTTACTGTACACTGATGGACACTTGGGCTCTAGGAGAGCAGTGACCTGACCAAGATTGCCCAAGGAATGCTCACAGGACTGGTTCCTGTCCAGCCCTTGCTGCTGGCTGCGTGGTCTGACTCCTGAGGCCCTGGTTCTTCTCACTTCTCCTTTCTACTCAGAAAGAAAGGCCAGAAAAAGGAATGGAAAGGGGGGTGGGGAGGAGGGGAGAAAAGAAAAGGAAAAAGGAAAGAAGAAAAAAGGAGAGAGGTGGGAAGGGGGAGGGAGGGAGGGAAGGGAGGAAAAAATAACCCTCCCAAGGCAGAGCTAGTCTCACCTGTAGGTCACAAGTATTTCTGGTATTTGTTTATTTCTCTTGCTCTCCCCAGCCCTGTCCCAGCCCGGCTGAAGAGAATGACTGACTTGTTTCTCCGTTTTCTCTCCCAGACTTTTTGCCCATAAGAGCCACTTACAAAAGTAATTTGAGTTTATACAAAAGAGAACTTGAAGGGCTATGTTCAGTTCATGCTCAGAAGTCTATACAAGACTTTGCCAGGGATCGGGTCCTCTGAAAGTTACTTCTTTCAAACATTCCAGCGTGGCTGAGAGAACATGGTGGTACTGACGGTCTCAGGGAGGAGACTTTAAGTGTCTGAACAAGGGTAGTCTGGCTCCGTTCTCCTGTTGGGAAAAGGAGGCTGGGATGGGAGTTCTGCCCATCACGCCCCGTTTACCCAAGGCCCTGGGGCATCGCTGTGGGGTTGAAGTGAATTTCTCTGCCATGTTTGTTAATGTCTCAGGAAAAGCCAGAAGTCACAGCTTTCTCTCTACAGCAGAACTGGCCCAAGCTTTCCAGCCCTTCTCAGGCCACACGGCATATACTGAGCAAACTGGACAGAATTTGAGGGGCTGTGGGCATTTGATGACCTATTCATTATATATTTGTTTACATTATGTAATTAAAATTAAAAACACAAAGTGTATTAGTTTAGATATTTAATATTAAATGTGTATGAAACTCCCAAGTATGTTTTTCAATTTGCTCATTTATCTTACAGATGCAAATATACTTTCTAAAAAAATATTAATTTAATTTATTTATTTGGTTGTGCTGGGTCTTAGTTGCAGCAGGTGGGCTCCTTAGTTGTGGCTCATGGGCTCCTTAGTTGCGGCATGTGTGCTCCTTAGTTGCGGCATGTGTGCTCCTTAGTTGCAGTGGCGGCCTCCTTAGTTGTGGCTCATTGGCTCCTTAGTTGTGGATCACCAGCTCCTTAGTTGTGGCATGCAAACTCTTAGTTGCAGCATGCATGTGGGATGCAGTTCCCTGACCAGGGATCGAACCCGGGCCCTCTGCATTGGGAGCACAGAGTCTTAACCACTGTGCCACCAGGAAGTCCTGAACATACCTTTTTTTTTTGGGCTGCACGGCTTGCAGGATCTTAGTTCCCTGAGCAGGGATCAAACCCGTGCCCCTTGCAGTGGAAGCACAGAGTCTTAACCACTGGACCACTAGGGAAGTCCCCACGAACGTACCTTTTTACCTTGGGTTTTTTTGCTTGAACTAGCCAGTCAGTTCCTGATCAAGACATTCTCAAGAGTTATCCCCAGTAGGAAACTTTATTTGCACAAAGTAAAAAAATAAAATTCTCCTACTGATTTTCAAATAACCATTCAAACATTTCCAACAGTAGAAATGATCTTTATAGGCTCTAACAGTCTTTTGTTTTTTTCCTTTCACGGATAAAATGTGGTGCTAGCATTTCTCCTAACAATGCAGCTTCCTTTCCAACCCTCAGAACTTTCTTGTCTGGAGCATTTCACGGTAACAATAGAGCTGGCAGACCCTGGAGACTGGGGCATCTGGGCTGGCATCCAGGACCAGGACCCAGACTGTGAGGACCACACACTGATCCCTGCAGGCTGCAGTGGCTTGGGTGAGGCTACTCACAATTGCAACACACCTGGGGATGCCAGTGGCCCTGCGTCTGCGTGGCTGCCCTGGGGGCTGAAGGGATCAACACTGAAACTGACCACATCAGTCTACTGCTTTACTAGCAGAGTAAGTGAGCCTCCTCTTGCCTCAGTCTGCCGATCTGTGACATGGAGATAACAGTAGTACCTACCTGGTAGGGTTGTTAGGAGGATTAAATGACTGCCAGGCCTGGCCACATACTAAGGGCTATCTATGTGTTTGTTAAAAAAAGTTAAAAGGTCAAGAGGCTCTAGAACAGACCCCCAAATCACATGCTTAGAGCCAGCCAGAACTGGATTCCTTCGTTCTGAATTCTGGCTCCCACCCTCTCTAGACACGGGGCATAGCAGGCCCTCAACCTTTCCAGCCTCTGTTTCCTGGCCCATGCATGATGATGGCACTGGTACCCACATTAATGATGTACATATTAATGTACAGTTCACATAAAGTGCTTGAGACATAACAAGTGCTCAACCAGCAATGGCTGTTATGACCCAGCAGAGCCAGGACGTGAACTCAGGGGTCCTAAGCTCTGAGCTTGTTCCCTGTCCACTGCCCGCGTCTCCCTCCTACGAGTCTCGCCTTCCCACAGAAAAGCGCTTAACCTCTTGGACTCTCTTCTAGAATTTTTTTTTTTTTTTTTTTTTTTTTTAGCCGTGCCACGCGGCATGCAGGATCTTAGTTCCCTGATCAGGGATTGAACCTGTGCCTCCTGCAGTGGAAGGGCAGAGTCCTAACCACTAGACCACCAGGGAAGTCCCTTCTACGATTTATTTTAAATCTTTCCACTCAGATTGTATTTTTCAACCCTCTAATATTTTTTTGTTCTTCATCTTTGGACTCTCTGGAGTGCTTTTTCCATGTCTTTAAAAAAAAATGTCGAGTGGTCAGAGCAATTGCATCGAGGGCCAGGCATCAAGGGAATTCCTTTGCAAGGGCACTGAGGCAGCCAGTGGCCATGTCTTTCCAAGTCTCAAGTAAGTACCACGCATCTTTCCTCATTCATATTTTATTAGGAAGCCAGATCGGAGAATTCATCAGTTATAAAACTTTAAATATGAAATGAATCACTCTTATCAAAGAGATGATTCAGGTGGGAATACCAGATTTTTCTTAAGAGTAGAAGCAAAGGCAAATATGGCATTTTATTTTACACATATTTAATAGTCATGAAAAAGGAAAAGAACTTTAAAAAAACAACTTTGTGCCAACGTGAACATCCAGGAACTGCTGTGGAGATGGGGCTGTTAGAGCTTAAATGTTAAGATCATCCAGAAAAGTGACATAAGTCATCTTTTATTAAAATAGAATATCTTTGTCTCTTTCCACCATATACATATAGATATTTTCTCTTTAAATAAATATATGTTACGTATTCTAAACGATGACTTACTTGACAACATTCACGTGGTGCTTTCGGGCCAGGGCATTGACTTGGTAAGGAAGACAAATACCAAAAACATCGAGTGTATGTGGGTTCTCGTAAGGCGGATTTTCCAGGATTTGGGAATGTGTCTCAGCTCTCCTCACACGAGGACTTCTGAGTCTTCTGAGGAGTCGTCGGCAAATAAGAGTTCATCTGACACTGGGCTCCCCAAGGGCAGCGTGCTGGACTGGGACCAGGAGACCCCATTCCTTACCAGCCTGTCCTCCAGTAAAACACCGTTCCTTCCCGCCGTCCCCGTCGCCGGGGCAGGAGGAGCCTGCTCTTCCCAGCCCTCGCTGACCCCGTTCAGGATGTACCTTCCCTCGTGAGGTCTGTTGTCATGGACTTCTGCGGTGACCACACTGACGGTGGCGCCGGGTGTGCAAGAAGCAAGGCCCAAGTCGGGATGGATGTTCACGTCCAGCTGAGCAAGTGCCGAGCCCTCGGCCGGGCCCTCGCAGCTCCCCAGAAACTGTGTGTTGACGTAAATGATGTCAGCTTCGTCCTGAACTTCAGGCAGGCTTTCCAAGAGCTTTTCTAGCTGCAGCCTCAGCATTGAGAAGGTGGGGCGGTCCAAGGGCTCAGCTCTCCAGCACGAGTGCATGACTTCATACCTAGAGGCGAAGAAGAGTGTTATCTCCTGGCGCAGCACGCACAGCCCACGTGCAATCCGCCCCTGCTTCTCCCACTCAGGTGGGAGTGGAGGGGCTGGGGGGAGGAGGAGGGGAGCGGGGGTCCTGGGAGCAGACAGGTGTCAGCGCCAGCTCCACACTCACCGTCGTTCCAGGCCTTGGGAGGCTCGAGGAAGGAAATCCAGAGGGGGGCTGGCGTGGGCAGGTGTGTGAAAATAAGGGCAGTGCTGTGACAGCGGCAGGTGAGCCCTGGGCTGGGACAGCCCCTGACTTGAGGCGGCCGCAGCTTCGTGGTGCGTGTAGGGCTGCTGAACCTCGGCCACCTGATGCTGCTCCGTGAAGGAGAAACGCTCTGGGGCCCCTGTTCTTCTCCGTGACTTCGACCTCCTCCAGTAAAAATAATAACCGCTGACCTGTCATCGGCATTTCCTATCTGACAGCCATTGTGTAAGGTACTTTTATTTTTTTTTAATTAATTAATTAACTTTTGCTGTGTTGGGTCTTCGCCTCTGTACGAGGGCTCTCCCTAGCCGCGGCAAGCGGGGGCCACTCTCCATCGCGGTGCGCGGGCCTCTCACCATCGCGGCCTCTCCCGTTGCGGAGCACAGGCTCCGGACGCGCAGGCTCAGCGGCCATGGCTCACGGACCCAGCCGCTCCGCGGCATGTGGGATCTTCCCGGACCGGGGCACGAACCCGCGTCCCCTGCATCGGCAGGCGGATTCTCAACCACTGCGCCACCAGGGAAGCCCCGTAAGGTACTTTTAGAGATACTAGCCTGCTTAGCAGCACGAGCCCACACACAGGTACTGGGATCCCCATTTTACAGAGGAGGATCCTGAGAGCGTGATGCTTGGCCCCAGGACGAGGGTGAAGCTCTGACCCACATCAAAGAGTGTCTGACGCCAGAGCCCACGTTCTTAACCACTGAGCAGACCTGCTAGCCATGGGTCAGACCCTGACGGGTTTAGGTTCTACCCTATGAGCAAGGGGGAACCACAGAAAGATTGTGCTTCGGTGCATTCCCGTGACCAGATGACAATTTTAGGAAAGTTGCTTTGGATGTCACCCAAAGGATGTATTAGGATCCTGGGGGTGATGAGAAGAACAAGACAGGAGACAGAGGAGCCTGCACTCCCCTGTAGGAAACAGGGACCCGCTCGTTCACGTACATATACTGTGGATGTCAATGCGCCAAAGTTCCCACAAGTGTCACCACCCCCAGGCCCCGCCAAGCCCTGGACCTCTGTGGTCTGACAGTACTAGCAGACCCCGTTTTATTGCACTTTGTTTTATCACACTCCAAAGATACTGTGTGTTGTTTTTTTTTTTTTACCAGTTGAAGGTTTGTGGCAACTCTGCATTGAGCAAGTCTATTGGTGCCATTTTTCCAGGAGCATTTGCTCACTTGGTGTCGCTGTGTCACAGTTTGGTAATTCTGACAATATTTCAAACTTTTTCCATTATTGTTATGTTTGTTAGGGTGACCTGTGATCAGTGATCTTTGATGTTACTATGATAATATTTTTGAGGTGCCACAAACTGTGTCCACGTAAGGCAGCAGATTCAATCAAAGTACGCTGTGCCTGTTCTGACTGCTCCACCGACCGGCCATCCTCTGCCTCTCTCCTTCTGCCTGGGCCTTTCTATTCCCTGAGACACAACAATAGTGAAATTACACCAATTAATAACCCTAGAACGGCTTCTAAGCATTCAACTGAAAGGAGGAGTCACAGGTCTCTCACTTTAAGTAAGCTAGAAATGATTCAGCTTAGTGAGGAAGGCGTGTCCAAAGCTGAGACAGCCGGAGAGCTAGGCCTCTAGTGCCAAACAGCCCAGTTGTGGATGCAAAGGAAAAGTTCTTGAAGGAAATTAAAAGGCACTACTCCAGTGAACACATGAATGATGAGAAAGCAAAATGGCCTTATTGCTGATGTGGAGAGTCTGAGTGGTCTGGATAGAAGATCAAACAAGCCACAACATTCTCTTAAGCCAAAGCCCAATCCAAAGCAAGGCCCTACGCAGTGGTTGAGAGTCTGCCTGCCGATGCAGGGGACGCGGGTTCGTGCCCCGGTCCGGGAACATCCCACATGCCACGGAGTGGCTAGGCCCGTGAGCCATGGCCGCTGAGCCTGCGCGTCCGGAGCCTGTGCTCCACAATGGGAGAGGCCACAGCAGTGAGAGGCCCGCGTACCGCAAAAAAAAAAAAAAAAAAAGAAATATATTTTGTAAAGCTAGAGTTGCCATGGGTAAGAGATTCCTCTGATGAATCTGAACAAAGTAAATTGAAAACCTTCTTGAAAAGATTCACCATTCTAGATGCCATTAAGAACATCTGTGATTCATGGCAAGAGGTCAAAATATCAACATACACAGGAGTTTGAAAAGAAGTTGATTCCAACCCTCATGGATGACTTCGAGGGGTTCAAGGCTTCACTAGAAGAAGTCACTGCAGATGTGGGGGGAGAGCAAGGGAACTAGAATTAGAAGTGGAGCCTGAAGATGCGACTGAACTGCTGCAATTTTAACCTGTTTTTTTTTTTTTTGGCTGCACGGAGCAGCTTGCGGGATCTTAGTTTCCCAACCAGGGATCAACCTGGGCCCTCGGCAGTGAAAGTGTGGAGTCCTAACTACTGGACTGCCAGGGAATTCCCTGAATTGCTGCCATTTTACGATGAAATTTTAATGGATAAGGAGTTGCTTCTCATGGATGAGCAAAGAAAGTGGTTTCCTGAGATGGAATCTACTCCTGGTGCAGATGCTGTGAAGATTGTTGAAATGACAATAAAGGATTTAGAATATTACACAAGCTGAGTTGCCAAAGCAGCAGCAGGGTTTGAGAGGACTGACTCCAAGTCTGAATGAAGTTCTCCTGTGCGTAAAATGCTATCAGACAGCACTGCATGCTACAGAGAAATCATTCATGAAAGGAAGAGTAGATCGATGCAGCAAACTTCACTGTTGTCTTATTTTAAGAAATTGCCACGGCCACCCCAACCTTCAGTAGCCACCACCCTGATCAGTCAGCAGCCACCAACATCGAGGCAAGACCCTCCACCAGCAAAAAGATTATGACTTGCTGAAGGCTCCGAGGATGGTTAGCATTTTTTAGCAATAAAGTGTTTCTTTAAAAAAATATTTATTTATTTGGCTGCGCCAGGTCTTAGTTGTGGCATGCGAACTCTTAGCTGTGGCATGTGGGATCTAGTTCCCTGACCAGGGATCGAACCCGGGCCTCCTGCCTTGGGAGCACAGAGCCTCAGCCACTGGACCACCAGGGAAGTCCCCACAGAGTGTTTTTAAAATTAAGGTATGTACACCATTTTCTAGACATAATGCTATCGCACACTTAACAGACTACATTACAGTAATCATAACTTTTTTTTTTTTTTTTTTTTTTTTGCGGTACGCGGGCCTCTCACTGTTGTGGCCTCTCCCGTTGCGGAGCACAGGCTCCGGACGCGCAGGCTCAGTGGCCATGGCTCACGGGCCCAGCCGCTCCGCGGCATGTGGGATCCTCCCGGACCAGGGCACGAACCCGTGTCCCCTGCATCGGCAGGCGGACTCTCAACTACTGCGCCACCAGGGAAGCCCAGTAATCATAACTTTTATATGCACCGGGAAACCGAAAAATTCCTGTGACTCACTCTACTGCAGTGCTCTGGAGCTGAACCCGCAATATCTGGGAGGCGCGCTTGTACTGGGGGAAGGAATGGAGGGGAGGGGGACCCTGAAAGACATCTGCTGGCTGTGGGGACCCAGTGGGATAAGAAGGAACAAGGTGGCCTCTGTGTGTCACCCTGGAGACGAGGAGACCAAGGGCTGGTGCCACGAACCACAGTGGCTGGAGCTGGGAGGCTGTGAGTTCGGCCGAGGAAAGGTCCCCCGGAGGTGATGGGAGCACCACCCAGAGCGGCCTCTTGGGTGATGGGGACCTGGTCATTCAGAGGTGGGGATGATGCCGTAAGAAGAGGTGGCCCTCAGCGGGCAGGACCGGGGAGCGGGGCTCCAAGCACACCCTGTTATTTCTCAGGGTTGACTGTAAAATGACCGAGGGGCAACGAAACACAGGAGTCAACTCATCTCCACTACGGTGAGACAGCAAACAGAGATGCACTGAAATATCAGCCTCAGTTTTCAAAGAAAAGACCCCAGATACGGAAATGCAGAGAGCTCTCTGGGGAAAGCTGTCGTTCGCCAGCATCCAGACTCAGAGGGGACCTGGGAAGCGGGCTTGGCTCACCAGAGCCTCTGCGAGCCTGCGGTGTGAGGAAACAGCCTGGGCGTGGGGACCGCAGAGCCGCTGCTTCCTCCTGCTTTTCCCCAGCCTCCCTCCCCCAGCCGCACGGCACTGCTGACACTGCAACTCTTTCACCTAAAAAACCACCTCTCAAAAACCGACTCAGCATTCCCTGGTCATGGCTCTACACGCAGCATCTAAAACCACAACGTGACACAGCTTAGACCTTGCTAAGACCCCAGATAATCAACTTCTCCTGGAGCACCAAAGAAGCCAAGACAGAAACAGCCACAAAAGTCTCCATTCAATATTGTTTGACAGAAATGGCTTCCTCATTTGCAGAAGCAAACATTTCATTCATGTGGCCCTTTCAGAAACGACCGTGAAGCCCCAGATCTAATTGAATTAGGATTTTATGATGTTTCTTTTAAAGGGCTTGTGACTTCTGTTTCTCTTCTAAATGTTATGGATTTACAACCATACTCACCACCACCACTACCACCGCCCCCCCGCAAGCAGTGCGAGGCTCTGATCAAAAAAAACCTTTCCTTCTGTTTGGCCGCGGTGGATCTGGGAGGCCCATGTGCAGACTGACCGGGGCCTTCTCACCGGTCCGAGGAAGCAGGGCCAGAGTGTGAGTGTGGGTGCGCGTGTGTGGAGTCCTGCACGGGCCCACCTGCCCGAGCAGCACAGCCCAGCGTTCCACGGCGGAGCCCACGCAGGCCCACGGTCCTGAAATGTTCTTGCTAACCATGGTGAGAATGCCCCTCTCCAAGCCCATGACCCCTGTTACGCTGGGGACAGACTCATCATTAGGAAGGTTCAGATCACCAAGCTACAGGCAGTGCCCCAAGAAATGATGTTTTAAAAGTCGGCAAGGTGTTTGGGAGGGGATCGACTTGTAAAGATGTTATTAATCGCGGGCACCATGTGTGACACTTAGCGTGCATGCTCCCTGCAGGCTGAGCACTCCACACACTTCTTTGTTAACCCTCCAAATACCTCTGCAGAATACGTGACTATACTTTTTTGGTGGCTGATCACGTGGCACAGAGCGGTCAAGTCAGCTGCAGTGGCCACAAACGTGGCTAGTTAGGAGGCAGAGCCTGGCTTCTCTGACTCCAAGTCCCAGGCCTCTCCCCGTACTGTCCACCCCGAAGAGAGGGGCCTGTTGGGATGGGAAGGGCACTGTGGTCCTGCACGCTGGGAGCTGGGGGGTCTCACGCCGGCTGAGTGTACAGTCTCCCGGGGATAGTTTTTTTTTTTTTAACAATATTATTATTTTTATAAATTTATTTATTCATTTAGTTATTTTTGGCTGCGTTGGGTCTTTGTTGCGGTGCGCGGGCTTCTCATTGCTGTGGCTTCTCTTGCTGTGGAGCACGGGCTCTAGGGGCATGGGCTTCAGTAGCTGTGGCACGCGGCCTCAATAGTTGTGGCTCATGGGCTCAGTAGTTGTGGCTCGTGAGCTCTAGAGTGCAGGCTCAGTAGTTGTGGTGCACGGGCTTAGTTGCTCCACAGCATGTGGGATCTTCCTGGACCAGGGCTCAAACCCATGTCCCCTGCGTTGGCAGGCGGATTCTTAACCACTGCACCACCAGGGAAGTCCATCCCTGGGATAGTTTTAAAACATACATTTCTGGGCCTGTTCTGTACCAAGAGAATCACAATCTCCAGGCACAGGGCTGAGGAATCACATTCTTAGAATATCCCCTAAGCAATTCTGATGACCAGCCTGAAAGCAAAGTTACTGGCTTAGATTTCTAAATTTCCTGATTCAAGATATTCCTGTGATTGGTTTGTTTAAGATGTTGAATGAAAAGAGAAGCATGACTGCAGCAAAAGAGGGCAGAGAATCCTCCAAGTACCTCATGCATTATAAAGTCGACCTATTTATCTATAGGATATACAGTCATCCCTCGGTATCCATGACAGATTGGTTCCAGAAGCCCCAGCGGATACCAAAATCTGCAGATGCTCAAGTCCCTTGCAGTCAGTTGGCCCCCCCGTATCTGTGGGTTCTGCATCCACCCATACAGAGGGCCGACTGTATTTCCTAGAGGGGCTTACGGAACTTCAGAACACGTGCGGGCTCGCCGGAGATGTGCACACACCGCTTCCCGGCTTACAGAACTTCAGAACACGTGCGAGCTCACCGGAGATGTGCACACACCACTTCCCACACCAGGAGAGGCTCCTGTCCCAGACATCTGCGTGTGTCATCTTCTGCCCACATCCGCCTGGCTAAGTGTCCCCACCCACTATGGCAGTGTGTCCCCAGGTCTTTGCAGGGTACCCCGAGATGAAAAGCAGCTGACTCACAGTTCATCCAAGCAGTCCTCTGGCTGTTTCAGCCTGTGGCCGTGGAGCAGATAGTCATATATTTCGTGGTTCTGGACTCCGGGATAGGGGGTCATTCCTCGTGTGGCTATTTCCCACATGGTCACGCCAAATGCCCACTAAGGACAAAGCGACAACGTCAGGATGCAAGTCTTTCCAGAAGGGCTGAATGGACCTTTTCATGGGGAAAGGTCATTTCCTTAGAGCCCCGGCGGTCACGCACAAAGCTGACAATTATGTTTGAGATACGCCGCTCTCCCAAAACGGCAGTAACGTGGGGTCGGAACGTCACAGTTCCCCATTTTTACTAAAGCTGTTTGGGAAATGAGACAAAGGCAGATCTAGCCTTGTGTCACGTCAGTGCTCTGTGTAACGTTCTGTTCCTACTGTTGTCGGCAAGTGCTTTCTTTTCCTGATCTCTGGTTAAGGGTATGAATACACAGCACCTTTTATACAGCATCTTAGCTCCAAACAGCCATGGGATGAATTCATTTAATTTAATGGGACTATGAAACATCTTAGTTGCAGGCAATGAGTCACTATACTGTAGCAGAGGCAAGTGGAAATAAATTAAGGGCCTTTGCCATCCTCTGAATGTCAGGCTACTTCACCAGAATCTAATGTGCCGCCTGAATTAAAGCATCGAGCGATAAATAAAGAGAACTGTGAGCATGCCCCAATCTTCAGCTGATCAAAGAGTAAGATGTCCTGCATCACCGGCTTAAGTCATCTCTTTCAGCATGCCTTCCTCTTTGCAATGCGGGGCCCCGACTCAAAACTCTGTACGTACGTACCACGTCACTTTTACTGGTGTATACTCGGTCCGCGAGACTCTCTATGGCGATCCATTTCACAGGCATCTTAGCAATGCGGCCCTGGCGGTAGTAGTCGCCACTGTAAATCTTCTTAGAGAGGCCAAAGTCCGCGACGCAGACAGTCATGTCATCTCGCAACCTACAGAGAGAGACGGAGCGAGTTCACGTCCTCAGCGACCTCAGAGGCAAAGCCTTAAATCACAGGTCTGCACCTGATGCAGCTGAAAACATTCACGATGAGTAACCAAAAGATAGAGACCCCACAGCCTGCGAGGGTCCTGCTTTGGGACCAATGGCAGAGCAAGTGAGGGGGGACCAGATGAGTTATTACTTTCTACCCTTCTGGTCGGTGTGGGAATCTGGACCAACCAGGGCACCTGGGCACAGAGGATGGAGCCAGCTGGAGGAACAGAGGGGCACGGGTGTAGAAAGAGCAGCAGCTCCAAGCCAGCGCCCCCTGGTGGACTCATCTAGAGCCCAGTAGCCTTCCTGCCTGACGTCTGGAAGCAGCCCTGGCTCCATAGATTAAGTAAGCCACTTGACAGCTTGGGGGAGGTGGGGAAGCACGTGCTGTAACTGGGGGACACTGGACTTCCTGCTAAGACGGTGCCAGGTGGTACCTGAGGAATTAACTGGAAAATTAAAGGAATACAATTGCATTTACAGCCCAAGCAGTTAAAATTGATCTTAGACAAGGAGAGGAGGAGGAGGAGGAGGAACGAGTGGTCTGGAGGTAGGGCGACTACCTTGTCCCTCTTTGCCTGACACTAACATTTAAAACTAAAAGTCCCACATCCTGGGAAATCCCTCAATTCTGGACAAACCGGACAGCTGGTCACCCTACCTCGTGGGAAAACCATGAAGGAAATGTTAAGGGGAAGAAAAGGTTTTCATGGTTCTCCCTCCATGGTAGACAAATGATTTCAATAAAAAACAAAACCAGGACCCTTCTGGGTTTTCAAAAATGAGGCGAAAGTGACAGAGGGCCGGGGGGCAGGGTTGGTTAGGAGGAGGGAGGGGACGGGCTCCACTGTCACATCTCCACCGAAGAAAAACGAATAACAGCAATACGTTTAAGGAACACTCTCTCTTCTTGCAATAGTAAATTTCAAATCAAGAAATAGTTATTGTTTTTGAAGATTTACAGCAGATAATGGCTGTTGAAATAGATTGAAGAGATGGGGAAGGTGAAGTTAGAAGTTCTTGTATAAGCCCTTGTCTCTCTGCTGCAAGAGGAAAGCTTTGGTGTAGTCAGGACAAAACTACTTCACAAGGCAGTATCACGAAAACTCAGGGACAAAACCATTATGATTTTCATTACTGTCTTCATGATCAGCTGACTTATATGTAACTCTGGATCCAAATAAGCTGATGGCAGTTGGGGAGGATCCCAAAGTTCACACCTAGTACTCCTAGCTGAGTGAGAGTGTGAAAATCAAAAAGTAGTCACACATAAACACACCACACTATAGAAAATAGATAACTAATAAGGACCTACTATATGGCACAGGGAACTCTACTCATTGCTCTGTAATGGTCTATATGGAAAAAGAATCTAGAAAGGAGTGGCTATATGTATAACTGATCACTTTGCTGTACACCTGAAACTAACACAACATTGTAAATCAACTCCACTCCAATAAAAATTAAAAAAAAAAAAAAAGAAGTCACAGGGGAGTTTTGGAGGCCAGCCAGACTCTTAGAGGCAGAGGTAGTGAAAACCCTCAAGCAAACACCCAGTCATGTGTCAGGGCGGTAGAAACCCCATCTCCGGAGCCTGCCACACTGTCACCTCCCAAGCCTAATCCTCCTCCATACTTTAACATCAACAGGTCACCCCATAGGCCCACAAATATCTACCACCATGAGGTCCAACCCACTCCAGGATGGGCCAGGGCTCTTACATGCAGTTTCGAGCAGCTAAATCTCGATGAAGAAAGTTCCTGTTGCTCAGATACTCCATTCCCTGGGCAATGTCCACCATGAACTTCAATAGTGTCTGCAGAGGAATATGCTAGGGGGTGGAAGACACAAGGAGACAGATTATTATTATTATTATTTTTCTGGCCACACCATGTGGCTTGCAGGATCTTAGTTCCCTGACTAGGGAATGAACCCGGGCCCTGGCAGTGAAAGCACAGAGTTCTAACCACTGGACCACCAGGGAATTCCTGAGAGACTATTATTATTTTTTAAAATAAATAAATTTATTTATTTATTTATGGCTGTGCTGGGTCTTGGTTGCTGCGCCTGGGCTTTCTCTAGTTGCAGCGAGCAGGGGCTACTCTTTGTTACGGTGCGTGGGCTGCTTATTGCAGTGGCTTCTCTTGTTGTGGAGCACGGGCTCTAGGCACGCAGGCTTCAGTAGTTGTGGCACGCAGCCTTCAGTAGTTGTGGCTCACAGGCTTCAGTAGTTGTGGCTCGTGGGCTCTAGAGCGCAGGCTCAGTAGTTGTGGAGTACAGGCTTAGCTGCTCTGCGGCATGCGGGATCTTCCCAGACCAGGGCCCGAACCTGTGTCTCCTGCGTGGGCAGGCAGATTCCTAACCACTGCGCCACCAGGGAAGTCCAGGATTATTTTTTATTTTTTATTTTTATTTTATTTTATTTTATGTTTAATTTTTTTTATTTTTTTAATTTTTTGCGGTATGTGGGCCTCTCACTGTTGTGGCCTCTCCCGCTGCGGAGCACAGGCTCCGGACGCGCAGGCTCAGCGGCCATGCCACTCCGTGGCATGTGGGATCCTCCAGGACCGGGGCACGAACCCGTGTCCCCTGCATCGGCAGGCGGACTCTCAACCACTGCGCCACCAGGGAAGCCCCCAGGGTTATTTTTTAAACGGAACCGAGTTACTTCCATTTGAGGGGGTGAAATGATGGCTTTATGACTTAGAAGTGTGGCCATGAAACAAGGAAATTTCCATATCACTAATGTCACAAATAAGGTTTTAAAAATGAAAAACAAACAAAAACCAACAAACCCTAAAACTTCTTGGCAAGTATCACGTTTTCTTCTCCTCGTCTTTAAAGGTATTTAAAAAATTAATTTATAACTTTAATGCAATTCCAAAGATACCGCCAACAATTTATTTTGTGTGTGTGGCCAGTTAATAACATTCTTTTCACAAGTTATGAGCTCAAATGCGATCCTTGTGTCCTTCTGAGTGGCAGTGGGACAAAGAGAGGAAAAGAAGGGGGGTCTGGCTGCAGTGGGGGAGGATCTAATGTTCTGACAGCAAAAAGCCCATGGAGAAGGAGCTGTTCCCAATTATGCACCCACATCTGGTATCATTTTATTATGAAATGTTTCAGAAGAGGCTTTTTTTCTTCTGGACAGAAAGTAGGATGGTCTTTACCCCTTATCATGGGACCAAAGTACCACAAGTAAGTATTCGGGAATTTTCATTTTTGTTTCTCTAGGGCCTTCCTGTAAGTTTTAACAGCCTAATGTTTTTTTCCTATGTTGTAAAAATCAAACCAGACTGCATGTTAGAAAACCTGCCGTGTTGGGACTGATTAAGAGGATGATGACGAATGAAGACTTCTGTGTAGTAATTCAATGTTTTAGTGCAGTCAGAGCCCTAAAGAAAAGGGTTCACAAAGTTCCTAGAAATCATAAATGGGTCCACCCATGATATATGCTTCCCCAAGGCACTGGATTTATGGTTTATTCTATATGGCACATGAGTCTTCTAAAGTGGTACTCGTGAAAACACTGAATTTTTTTTTTTTTTTTATTGGGCTGTGCTGGGTCTTAGCTGTGGCATGCAGGCTCTTAGCTGAAGCATGCGGGATCTAGTTCCCTGACCAAGGATCAAACCCAGGCCCCCTGAGTTGGGAGCATGGAGTCTTAACCACTGGACCACCAGGGAAGTCCTGACACTGAATTTTTAATGATTTATATTTCTCAACTAAGACACGTGTCAATCACAGACTGTATATATAACAAAAATGCTTTGTCCTTTACCCTTACATAATGGAGTTGTTAAAAAAAACGTAAGTAAATCAGGCATGAAAGCCTTACACCTCTGTTCTATATATCTGGGGCATTTGATTTTCTGGATGCTAATTTCCAGGAAAGAATTTGGGTGCTAAGAAATATCAAATCTGCTGACATTCATGAAAGTATAATGCATATCAGGTGCTATTCATTTGTGTTATTTTTTTCCAAGCAGAACTATGTTAATCTTGCAGACTGTGACCAAAGGTCATTTAAAAGATCATTGTGTGGGAAAACTAATAAATGAGGTCAGTAAGGTTGCAGGATACTAGATTGACATACAAAACTCAACTGCATTTCTACACACTAACAATGAACTGTCTGAAAATGAAATTAAGAAAACAACATCTACAAAAGAATCAACAACAAAATACTTAGGAATAAATTTAACAGAAGAAGTGCAAAACTTATACTCTGAGAACTACAAAAGGAAAGAATTAAATTAGTTTCTAAATAAATGGAAAGGTATCCAGTGCTCATGGATTGGAAGAGCAGGTGTGCTATTCACACAGAGGACAGAATGGCACCCAGGTCCTGCTGAAGAAGCACATTTATATGACTGAGACCTAGTCTTGGGCCACTCTAGCAGGACCAGAGGTATTTATTGCCAAGGAACTGACTGATAAGGCAGTAGAGATTTGAATAAAAGCTTTATTTTCTAGTTTGTCTATGATGCATTTTGTGACTTTCAGCTTTACATGTGGCTACAAGGTGTCAAAATATGAAAATACATTCCCTTTAAAAACATTCCTTTTCAATTTTTATAAAACCTGGGAGTTTCCATCATTGGAGATATACTTTATATTTTTGCAAATTGAAACTATTCATTAGTCAGTAAAATGCTGTGTACTTCCTTGTTATTCTGTTCAAAAGAACATAAGATGACAGCAGTACTCTTGGCAGACACAAACTGATTCTATAATTTATACAGAAGGGCAACAAAACTAGAATAGCAAAAACAACTCTGAAAAAGTAGGATAAATTTGGAGGAATCACATTACCCGATTTTAAGACAATAAAGCTACAGTAATCTCAGTGGTGTGATAGGGGTGAAGGATGGCACATAGCTTAACGGAACAGAACAGAGAACTCAGAAATAGACCCACACGTGTACAACTGATTTTTCACAAAGGTGCAAAAGCAATTAGTGGATTAAGGACAGTCTTTTCACAAATGATGCTGGTCATCTATATGCAAAAAAAGCAACAAACTAAATTTCACACCTTCTACAAAAATTAATTCAAAATGGGGCACAGACTTAAATGTAACATGTAAACCCACAAATTTTTAGAAGAAAACACAGAAGAAAATCTTTTTTATCTGGAGTTAGGCAAAGAGTTCTTAGAAATGACAGTGAAGGTATGATCCATTAAAAGAAAAAACTGATGAACTATACTTCATCAAAATTAAAATTTTTTTGTTCATGTTAAGAGAATACAAAGCCAAGCTACAAACTGGGAGAAAAGTCTTTGCAAATCACATATCCAACAGAGGAACTGTAGCTAAAGAACTCTCAAAACTCAACAAGAAAACCAACAACCCAATTAAAAAATAAACAAAAGACTTTAACAGACACTCACCAAAGAGGATATAAAGATGGCAAATAAACACAAGATGCTCAGCATCATTAATCATTAGGGAAATGCAAATAAATTTCATGATAAGCTATCACTATACACCTATCAGAGCAGCTAAAAACAAAACAAAACAAAAAACTACAGATAATACCAAGTGCTAACAAGAATGCAGAGCAACTGAATTTCTCATACATTCCTGGTGGAAATGTAAAATGGTACAGCCATTCTGGAAAGTAGTTTAGCAGTTTACTATAAAGATAAACATACATTTTCCATATGACCTAGCATCCCATTTGTGGGTATTTAGCCTAGAGAAATGAAAAATTATGTTCACTCAAAAACCTGTATGTGAATTTTTATAGCAACTCAAAACTGTCATAGGTCCTTCAATAGGCAAATGGAAAAAGCAAACTGTGATACAGCCATACAATAGAAGCCTCCACAGCAATAAAAAAAGCAATGAACTACTGATACATGCAACTTGGATGGCTCCCAAAGGCATAATGCTGAGTGAAGGAAGCCAGTCTCAAAGAATTACAAACTATATAATTCCATTTATATGGCATTCTCTAAAAGACAAAACTGTAGTGATGGAGAACAGATCAGTGGTTGCCAGGGGTTAGCCATGTGGACAAGGTGTAACTATAAAGGGGTAGTAGCAGGAGGAGGAGTTTTGGGTGACGGAACTGTTCTTTATCCTGATTGTAATGGTAGTATATGAATCTATACATGCATTACAATTTATATAACTATAAACCAAAAAGGGAAAAAAGTCATGTTTTTCTGTATGATAATTTAAAAAAAATTTTTTTAGAAGCCCATATGATTTAAGTTTATTTATTTATTTATTTATGGCTGTGTTGGGTCTTCGTTTCTGTGCAAGGGCTTTCTCTACTTGTGGCAAGCGGCGGCCACTCTTCATCGCAGCACGCGGACCTCTCACTATCGCGGCCTCTCTTGTTGCGGAGCACAAGCTCCAGACGCACAGGCTCAGTAGTTGTGGCTCACGGGCTCAGTTGCTCCGCGGCATGTGGGATTTTCCTGGACCAGGGCTCGAACCCGTGTCCCCTGCATTGGCAGGCAGATTCTCAACCACTGCACCACCAGGGAAGCCCTTAAAATATTTTTATAAAGGATATAAATGGCCTATTTCTCTTCTACAAAGATTCCAGAAAGACATCCAATCTGAGGCTCACTACACTTGCACAGGGGTCCAAAAAGGGGAGGAGAGTTAAGCTTCACAAGATGGATGATTGTTGGTCATCAAACAAACCTGTGTATTTTTATTTTTTTTACTACAGAAATCACTCTTGTGAAATATGAACCCCCCCCCTGCAAATTATTAGAAAAATCATACAAAATACCAGGAAATTAAATGTAGGCAAAATCACTCATCAACATGAAGCAAAATCCATTCAAGAGGATGCTATGCAGCCATTCACAGACATCTGTCTGGAGGCTGCCCTGTCGGGCAGGGGCACCCATGGGATGGGGCAGAGAAGAACTAAAGGCATGGGGGTCTGCAGCCAGTTCTGCCTCCACCACTGCTGATCTGTGCCTCAGTTTCCTCACCTGAGATTCTATTAGTAACTACTTATTATGGTGGCTGTGCCATTGGTATATGTGAAACACAGGCTGGCCTCTGCCAAACATTTGAGAAATGTTAGCCCCTGTTGTTGGCCTACAGACAGATGTGTACATACTGAGCCCCTGCCTGTGAAACACACAGATGTGGAATAAACGGTTGCGACGTGAATGTCCGAGGATGCCAATGTTGGGAATTATGGGTAATTTTTTCTTCTTCTCCAGGCTTCTTATAATGTTACTGTCTGTTTCTTGGGGGACGGGGCAGAGAAGGAAAGCACTCAGCCATGCTGAGTCCCCTACTTTGGATTAGGCCCTTCACCTCTTTGGAGGAGCCCCAGTGACTTTGTAATAGCTCTGTGATGTGGCTACAATTTCCTGTCTCTGGTTAGTATTTGTGCTGGTGAAAGACTTAAAGAAGCCATGAACAAAATAGGTGTGAGCACAGGACCATGGGGGTAGCTAAAAAAAGGAAGGGGCTCACTTTCCCGTTTAGGTCTCTTACGCCGTCCCTGGAAAGAACGGAACAAGTACAAGAAAAAGGAAAGCAAAAATCTCCTGGCCTGTTCATAACACACAGGCATAAGCTACCAACGGGGGCAGCAAGACACAGGGAAGAAGGCTCTAGAAAATGTTCCCCCTAAATTGGGTCTCAAGTTTTATGTTTTTTTTCAACTGCCTCGCCATATTATAAATAAATGGCTGTTCCTACAGGTTCACCTGTCTCTTGGGATAAGGACCTTCCCCAGGAAGCTCCCCAGGCACCATCTTATTCCTACTATCTCATCATGAGTCCCTCTACCACCTGTGACCAGTGGGCGAGGTGTTTCAGTCTAAGAGCTCGTTTCCATTTGGCGTCTGTGTGCTGTGGGGCTTCAGGGCAGGGTTTGCCCTGTGGGGTCAGTGCTCCTCTCAGGGGCACCGTGGAAGGCAGGCAGGCTGGCCCACCAATTCCCAACACACTTTCTGATTCTGAGGACAGAGCGGCTCAGGATGAAGAGAAACATGGATGGAGCCCATTCCCCCTCAGGGTCTCTGAAAAACAACTCAATGCAACTTCTCCCTGAAAACTGAGATGGCTCCGGCACTCAGTAATTTCAGAGTGAACAATCTAAAGAGAGGAGACTTTCAAGGAAAGAGGCCCCTCTGACAGCAAGAGGGGCCCTCTCTGCTCCACTCCCAGCCTGCTTCTCCGTCACATACAACAGGAATAATGAAATCTATGGGCAGGCCGGTTATGAGGATCACATTTCAACCCCCAGGGTGCACAGTGAGCGCTGAACAGAGGCCAACGTCCCCTCCTTCCCTCCGTCATTTTCTAGGTTAGAGGCTGGTGTTGTCCAGGTCCTGTCACAGGAGCCCCAAGCGCTGTTCAGAGTCCATGTAACTGGGTGATCAATTACCTTTGGTCCTGTGTCCAATCGGGAATAGAGTAAATAGGTGTGCAGATCCCCATATTTCATGAAGGGTAAAATCACCATGGGCCTGGGGATGCCTTGAGGGCTCACTTCTATACACACACCTGGAATGAAAAACAGAGAGTAAGTTACAAAGAGCCCTTGTTACCAGTGACCAGAAAAAGCACTGCAGGAGCACTGGCCAAATTGAAAACATGTGCTCTCAAGTTAACGGTTAAAAAAACAAAACAAAACAAAACCCTCACAACTCACACGCTGTATTCTAGAATATGGAACACACACTGGATCCACTTCTTGGTATTTCTTTTTCTTTCAGACTAGTGCCAATCTTTGCGTGAAAGCTCTCAAAAATTAATCGATACCTAGTACAGCCATCTATAAACCCGTGGCGTTTTTGTTATACTGAGTCTAAGTGAGGGGTAGTGACTGCAGCAGAATTCAAGGGCAAACTAGTTTCATGGGATGGTTAAATACTTAATCATATGAAGAAGTCCCCTGCAACCAAATGCTTAAAACTATTGGAAGAATTCTGAGGGCCAATAGGTGAAATTCACATCTCTAAATGTTAACACATACACGGGGAAAAAAACATCATTTGTCGTGGATGCTAGACTCAGAGCCTGTCTGTCACCTGAGATCAAGCTTACAAAGCTCTTGCACGTGGTGGTACAATTACAAAGCGCCATTGTTCTCAGAGTCTGCTGAAGTCAATAGTTACAAATGAGCAACAGTAGTTTCTTTGACATAACATTGTCTCCAAACATTAGTTTTCCCATCTCTCTGCAGTGTCCATCATAATAAAACTTTGAAAGTTCCCCCAAAGAATTTAGCATTTATCAAGTCACAGGACAGCAAAAAAAAAAAAAAAAAAAAAAAAAAGTCAGCAGAATATTCAATGATTTTTAGGTCGCTCTTCCCTCCTGGAATAGTATCACACAGTAACCACTTGATACGGGCTCTCCGTTTTGTATTTTTTAGCAAACAGTGCCACAAAACCAAATTCTGCCTATTAAATCACTGACTCAAATCACTTTAATCAAGGGCCATGAAATTGTCAGTGTAGATCCCAAGAAACCAGTACTTGAAAGATGTCAATAAATTGTTTCTCAAAGATGATCTATGGAATTTGTCTACTTTTACAGCTTTACTCCACTAGCTTTTGATTCACGGATAAACTAAATCAATACAAATTATAGCATAACCAGCTTTCATGTCTTGTAACTGGGGTAACCGGGGGCCGTTTTAATCCACAATCACCTAGAACTCTGTGGACACGAAACATTCCTGAGCCCACTGATGTCCAGGAAAATGCAGGCCTATTTTTACGACCAGCCTCAGAAAACATAACCATAAGAAGTCTTTTGGGTGAAAACTCCTTTATTTTTATTTTATTTTATTTTTTGCCACACTGTGCGGCTTGCGGGACCTTAGTTCCCTGACCAGGGATCGAACTCGGGCCCCCCTGCAGTGGAAGCGCCCAGTCCTAACCACTGGACCGCCAGGGAAGTCCCGAAAAACCCGGTGTTATAAATTGCTTCGGAGTTATACAAAGTGTAAAATTTATCTGCCCCAGAGATTTTTGCTGTGGCCCAGAGTGGATGAGCCGAGCCCCTCCGGCCACCCAGTCCTATGTTTCTCTGAGTACCTAGGAGTCGGATGACATTTGGGTGGTTGAAGTCTTTCATGCACGCAGCCTCACTGAGAAACTCCTCAATCTCTCGCTGCGAAAAGTTGTCCACTGAAAGAAAAGACAGAAAATGTTAGGCACGAGTTATTTACTCAGAGAAGGGGAGGGGGCAATAGCAATTTTGTTCTTTAAAAGTAAAATCAGGGGCTTCCCTGGTGGCGCAGCGGTTGAGAGTCCGTCTGCCGATGCAGGGGACATGGGTTCGTGCCCCGGTCTGGGAAGATCCCACATGCCGCGGAGCGGCTGGGCCCATGAGCCATGGCCGCTGAGCCTGCGCGTCCGGAGCCTGTGCTCCGCAACGGGAGAGGCCACGGCGGTGGGAGGCCCGCGTAACGCAGGAAAAAAAAAAAAAAAAAAAAAGTAAAATCAGGCAAAGGCAAAATGACAGCAACAGTAAACGAGTGGTTGTCAGAGACTGGTTGGGGGAGGGATGAACAGATGGCGTTTGGGGATTTTAGGAAGGTGAAACTTCTGTATGACCCTGGAATGGTGGACACAGGGCATCATGCATTTGTCAAAACCCACAGAACATACAACACAAGGTGAACCCTAATGTAACCTATGCGTTTCAGTTAATAATGTATCACTACGGGTTCATCAATTATAAAAAATGTACCACACCCATGCAAGATGTTAACAGGGCAGACTGTGTGAGGGTAGGGGGCATATAGGAACCCTCTACTTTCTGCCCTTTTTTTTTTTTTTTTTTCAGCTGAGCTGCAAGGCATAGGGGACCTTAGTTCCCTGGCCAGGGGTCAAACCCATGCACCCTGCAGTGGAAGCCCCGAGTCTTAATTACTGGACTGCCAGGGAAGTCCCTGCCCAATTTTTCTATAAACCTAAAACTGCTCTAAAAATGAAAGCATATTAGTTTAAAAAAACTAAAATCAGATCCAACTGATCTGTTGCAATGATTTTTGCCTTCAAAAAAGAAAGAACACATGCTTCTCTCTTTCACCACGTTTCTTGCAAGTCTGGTTGCCCAATCACGCCTTGTGAACTAGATACACTTTCATACTGAGTTTTTGGAATTAAGCCAATTTAAGAGAAACATTTAAAATTCTATATTATGGTAAGTGAAATAAGCCAGTCACATGAGGACAAATCCTGTATGACTCCACTTTTATGACGTATTTCGAGAAGTCAAATTCACAGAGACAGAAAGTAGAATGGTGGCTGCCGGAAGCAGGAGGGGGCATGGGGGATGGAGGGTTGCTGTTTAATGGGTACGGAGTTATGGTTTTGCAAGGCGAGAAAGTTCTGGAGATGGATGGTGGTGATGGTTGCACAACAGTGTGAATGTACCGAATGTCCCTGAACTGTACACTTAAAAATGGTTAGGACGGTATATTTTACGTTATGTGTATTTCACCACAGTTAAAATCAAACACAAAGCCAAGCATACCTTAGGGAATCTGCTTTAACAGGGGGGAAGTGTTGATTGAAATTACATGTAAGAGCATGTAGTACAGGGTCTGTACCTCCTATGGGCTTAAGATATATTAATCTTCCTATCCAAGCAAATTTAAGCAAAAAAATTCTACAGACCTGCAAAATGTCTGCCAACTTTGCCCCAAAAAACCAGGTGAAGTGGGCAAACCCCTTCCCCAGGGTCTAACCCCTCCAGGCAAGTGTAGATGAGCCTGGGATTCAGAGGCCAGAGACTGGGCTTTTAATCTTTGGTAATTAGCATGGATACAATTCACATACAAGTTACTCTAATTAAGTTAAAGGATTGCAGAACCAAGGCCAGAGAGGAAACAGGTTCCAGGCCCAGCTCCTTTTACTAGGGCCCCTAAACTTTCTACTGGTGAATTGGGATAAATGATGGAAGGAGCCTTCCCAGGGACACACTGAGAGGTTAACAGAAAAATGAGAGAGGCAGGAAGGATGCTGACTGTGGCTTGATACCCAGACTCGGCTCCACACCGGGTTCAGCTCCAGTCAGTACTCTAACTTTGGGTTTTCTCAGTCTATGGAGGAGATTACTACCCACACCTACCTCCTAGCTGTACTGATATCCTGCTCCTGCTGTACTGATGAAATGTGGGAATAACTGCAGTGACCTCTGGCACACAGTAAGAATGACATAAGGGCTTCCCTGGTGGCGCAGTGGTTGAGAGTCCACCTGCCGATGCAGGGGACATGGGTTCGTGCCCCGGTCTAGGAAGATCCCACATGCCGCGGAGCGGCTGGGCCCGTGAGCCGTGGCCGCTGAGCCTGCGCGTCCGGAGCCTGTGCTCCGCAACGGGAGAGGCCACAGCAGTGAGAGGCCCGCGTACCGCAAAAAAAAAAAGAATGACATAAGTACTGGCCATTATTATGTATATAAAAAGCTTGAAAAAGCAAAAAGCACCAGCCCGTCTGACTTGGTTATTATGGTTACTTTTTATATTTAAATGAAAACTTCAGCCTCCAATTCTGGTTAAGAAGTCTCAGTACATGCTTATAATCTAACTGATGCTTTAATGCCCAATAAACAGTGGATTTAAATTTTAGGAAGAAACCAATTTTACATTACCCCTTGATCAAAAATAATATTGAATACATACAAGGGGTAAAGGAGGAAGCAATATTAAGAGCATTAACAAACACAGCACCAAATAATTTTCCTCTGTATGAATTGTGAAGACAACTGCAGGTGAATGGTGTATGATCATGGTCAATTTCATGGGTGCCCAGCTGGACACCTGAAGAACCGAACTTAGACAATCATGTATCTCCAGGCCCTGGAGATGCTTCTTGGAGAAGGGCATGGGGGGACCCGTTATCATGTTCCGCCATTGCAGTCTGGTCAATCTATGGTGAGGAAAACTCCGGCCCAACTCTCCTCCTTTCTAGCTATTTGATTTGGACAAGTCACCACCTTTCTGAGCCTTAGTTTCCTTGTCTAAATGGACATGGGCACAGACTCTGAAGGGCTCTAACTGGCATCTGCCACTATTTTTGTCAACACTGTAATTCATTCTCCTCCATGCTGCAACCAAAGTGAACTTTCTAGAATGTAATAATATGCTCTTGTCCTTATTTGCTTAAGACTCTTAATAGCGCTTTACTACTTGTGGGATGAAAACAGATTCTGTGTGATGACTTATCAGGCCCTTCCTGACCCAGATGTAAGCACTCTTCCCAGCTCCCTTGGAGATTGCAGTTTATGATCAGAGCTCTTGATATGCCTTTAACCAAAGGATATTTCTCCTCTCTCTGGGAATCTTACCTTCCAGGCAGTACACAGCTTCCTGCAGACCACACAACCACCCTCAAGTGAGGAAGTGAACCCACCAAGCTAAGTCAGACCAATCCCTGGGGTCAGATGCTGCTACCAGCTCAGTCCTGCCTTGGAAATTCATGCTTTACTTTGGAATCATTATCTCTACTAAATGATAAGAGAGGGGGAGGGAGAGAGTAAAAATAACAAATGTTATTGCCTTGAGTGTGCTAGGGCTCAGGGTGGGCCACCCCAAAACATGTCACAATGGCATATTAATTATTTTGAATTACAGTTACTTAGGAAACAACCAGTGCAAGAGGGACACTCTGACACTCCTTTCTGTCCTCCTGAAAGCAGAAGATAAATCTCTCATGTGAAAGATGAAGGACACCCTTATCGCCAGAGATAGGGAATTCTGGCTGAAGAAGCCTGTATAAACAAACCTTGTTAGTTCTTTCTTTTTTAACATTTTTATTGGAGTGTAACTGCTTTACAATGGTGTGTTAGTTTCTGCTTTATAACAAAGTGAATCAGCTATACATATACACATATCCCCATATCTCCTCCCTCTTGCATCTCCCTCCCATCCTCCCTATCCCACCCCTCTAGGTGGTCACAAAGCACCGAGCTGATCTCCCTGTGCTAGGCAGCTGCTTCCCACTAGCTATCTATTTTACATTTGGTAGTGTATATGTCCATGCCACTCTCTCACTTCGTCCCAGCTTACCCTTCCCCCTCCCCATGTCCTCAAGTGCATTCTCTACATCTGCATCTTTATTCCTATCCTGCCCCTAGGTTCTTCAGAACCATTTTTTTTTTTAGATTCCATATATATGTGTTAGCATACGGTATTTTTCTCTTTCTGACTTCACTCTGTATGACAGACTCTAGGTCCGTCCTCCTCACTACAAATAACTCAATTTCGTTTCTTTTTATGGCTGAGTAATATTCCATTGTATATATGTGCCACATCTTCTTTATCCAGTCATCTGTCAGTGGACACTTAGGTTGCTTCCATGTCCTGGCTATTGTAAATAGAGCTGCAGTGAACATTGTGGTACATGACTCTTTTTGAATTATGGTTTTCTCAGGGTATATGCCCAGCAGTGGGATTGCTGGGTCATATGGTAGTTCTATTTTCAGTTTTTTAAGGAACCTCCATACTGTTCTCCATAGTGGCTGTATCAATTTACATTTCCACCAACAGTGCAAGAGGGTTCCCTTTTCTCCACACCCTCTCCCTTGTTAGTTCTTTAAATTGACTACCCCAAGCCCAAACTTTGAGCTTTGCTTTGATTCTTCACTTATTGAGTACCTAAAACCCACGTTTCTTTGTCCTGTCAATTCCTCACAAATTTACTATTTCTTTGTCTAAAACGTGTAAAAGCTGCCTCTTTGGCCACTTCGTAGGTCCTATTTCTATGACATTTCCTGCACATGGATTAAAACTTATTTCTTTTTCTCCTGTTAATCTGTCTTGTGTCAATTTTATTAGGCCAGCCACAAGAACTTAAAAGGGGTGGAGGGGGAAATCTCCCCCTCCCTGACAAGTGTAAAGAATATATAATATTCTGAATCACTTTGCTGTACATCTGAAACATTGTAAACCAACTGTACTTCAATAATAAATAAATACATAAATGAATACATAAATAAATAAAACCAAACATTAAAAAAAAAGAATATATGATGCAGGTATGAAGAGCTCTTTACAGTAACCTTCCATCTGTGACCTTAATAGTGCTTTGGATGGCCTTCTGACCCATTGGTGACCGAGACCATGACATATGAACTCCATCATTCATCACTGGCCTGATGAAGCACTGGATACTGAAGCAGCTGCCCACCCCCAGAAGAATGGGTTTCATCAGGGTTAACTCACACTTCATGGTTTTCACGGCCACCTTCTGAGAGGTCCCATCCTGCTGATTAAGATTTCCTTCCATGACAGACCCAAACTCTCCTGTGAAGTAAAACAACATCTATATTGACCTTGTGCAAAATCTCTCTTGCCCACAGAAATGCAATAGCACCATAGCTGCTGTTTTCATGTGGCTCCGTTGTGACCCCAACACAGCAGCCAGGCAGAGCTGGCCAGGTCACCCACACTGGTAAACCCAGGGCACAGGCCATGCCCTAGCCTGCTGCCTGTCACAAGCTTAGTTGGCTCAGACTTAGCTCAGCTCATCATTTTATTAAGCATCATAACTGATTCAAGAAACTTACAAGACAACATGGAAATTGTTACTGACATGTATCAAGTACAAACTCTTAATCCCATTATCATTTATCCTAAGACCATTTTGACAAATATGTATTTTCACCTCTGTTCCTATTTAATTAGGAAGGTGACAAGAATAGTAAACTTAAGAACTAGAGGAATAAATTGAAAGTATATAGGAAGCCGACCAATGAATTGCGTGCATTTTAATGAAGAAAGGAAATTAATATTTTTCAAGAGCCTACTGTGTTTGTTAGGCTCTGCAGAGGCCCTTTTCATAGGCCAAATCTGAGTTTCAAAAATCACTGTTTACTTTTTCAGTTTAAAAGTTATAAGATAGAACTATTTGTATTATAACTTAAAGTCACAAAAATGGTATTTTATTTAATAAATGTATATTTTTTAAAATGGCTGTGAACTGCTTACCTTCTTACTCATATTTTAAAAGAATTAAACGCTTACCTTCACCCAGAATTTTCCCAAGAATTAGAAGGCTCCTGTCAATCACGACATCTTCTAGTTTATTTTGCAGTTCCTCACTGACTCCCAAGCTATGTACTATAAAAGGAGTCACAGAACATACATGACCTGTCAGTATGCTTCCTTTCATCTGAATATAATTAAAATTGTATATAAAGTATAAAGTCCTATAAAAAAGTTAAACAGTTTTCTCATTTTATATCCATAGCTCTCCCCCCAAAATGCCAGTAGTAAAATATCACACTTAATCCTACTTAATGATTAGACTGAGTAAAATGAATGTTTCAGGGCAAACTAATCCTGAAGGATTATAAAAATCAGAACCATATTTCTCTTCCCACTGGGTGGTAGCAGCAGCTGGCAATCAGATTCATGCAAGGGAGCTTTGCCCTTGACTCAAAGGAGTGAGGAAGGTAAGTCAATATTCTTTCTTTTCTTTTTTTTTTAAATTTTAAAATATTTATTTATAAATTTATTTGGCCACACCGGGTCTTAGTTGCAGTACACGGGATCTTCGTTGCCGTGTGAGGGATCTTTGTTGTGTCACGTGGGATCTAGTTCCCTGACCGGGGATCAAACCCAGGCCCCCTGCATTGGGAGCTCAGAGTCTTAACCACTGGACCACCAGGGCAGTCCCAAGTCAATATTCTTTCTAGTGGAGCATTTACTAGTATACCCCTAACTGTGGGATACAAAAAAGTCATCAGGACACCTCCCCTGCCCTCCCATGCCAGGGAAGGTGGCACAGAATCCACAGGAAACATGTAGAGAACAAGGTACAGTTTGTTTTACATATGGTATATAGAACCTCATTATAATGACATAGAAAGTGCTAAATTGAATACTTGGTGGGGGACTGAAGATTCAGATTTTCTATGAGGCGTAGATATGCAGCACAGACAATCAGTGTTATCAATAAAAGGTGTTGGGGCTTCCCTGGTGGCGCAGTTGTTGAGAGTCCGCCTGCCGATGCAGGGGACGTGGGTTCGTGCCCCGGTCTGGGAGGATCCCACATGCCGCGGAGCAGCTGGGCCCGTGAGCCATGGTCGCTGAGCCTGCGCATCCGGAGCCTGTGCTCCGCAACGGGAGAGGCCACAACAGTGAGAGGCCCGCGTACCGCAAAAAAAATTAAATAAATAAATAAATAAAAGGCATTAACCAGGAAAGCGCGACCAATTCAATAGCCATTTGGCAAATGATTCAGTTTGTGCCATAGTTAGGGAATGAGCAAGACTTTGCAAGAAAAAAAAATGTGGTAATTAGAAAGGACACATTAGCTCTTAGTGAAAAAATTTTACCCAAATAGTGCTTCAATCAAGGAAAGAAATTGGTCTAAATGACAGATTTTTTTAAATGCAAGAATAGACATCTAAAAGGCAAAACTTGTAGATTTGAGAAGTAATAACATCCTACATCAAATGAGTTTTTGTTTCATAGTAACCTGCCTTCCATCATCCTTATATTTATTTGTTGTTGTTTTGTTGTTTGGCAAACATCCAGAAGCTTGAATTTGATAATATTCACACACTTCCAACACTGTTTCTGAAATTATTCAAGAACACAGCTGTCTATTCCCATTCTTTGAAACTAAAAGAGTTCCCACTCTGATTCAGCAAAGCTCAAACCATAACTGTCACAAAGTATGCTAGCCAATTGTTCCCTGACTTGATTGCCAGGAAAAAACAGGAAATGAGCTCAAGATTATGACAGTTGCTTTGCTGTTTCCTTTAAATCCCTCTGCCCACATCTTCTCCTCTCGCCCTGAGAGTTCCTTCTTCCCTCCATGGTTCATGGCATCAGGAGTCCTGGTCACTTCACCGTGGGTCCAGCTCCAGATTTCCAGGAAACCGGCCAGTAGGGAAGCCCAGGGCCATGTCTGACTCTCTACTTGTTGGTTTCCAGAGACATGTTGCATATTAAAGATAGATATTCTTCAACTCCTTTGGCTTTTGTTAGAAATCTATCAATTAATTTGTGGTTTTCTTTGCTTTCAACTATTGTAACTTTTGCCAAAACAGAGAAATGAGAGTCAACTTACAGGTGAGTTCAATGGCTCTCCGACAGAAGGACTTCTTTGCTATGTAACTGACAACCAATTCTGAATCCTCCTCTGTGAAGGCGCTCCTGGGTGAATGAGAACAGACATCTCACACAAGAAGCAGAAGGCTACCCAGGTTGGGGCTGGTTCCACAAGATGCTACTAAGCTGCTGCCTGTTCAAAGGGCTCTTCTAGTACAAAAACCTTTCTCACTGGGAGAAATAGGCTTCTTTCCTTAGATCCATTTTAGGCTTACCTGGCAATATCAAACAACCCTGTCTAGGAACCATCAAGAGCTGAGAACAACTGATAAGCTCCCAACGGCCAAAGCTGTAACAATTTGAGCAACACAATAAAGTCGTATTGGATTATAACCCAAAGTATAAAATGAATATCCATGAGTCCAGACTGATAATACACACACACACACACACACGCATATGTGTGTGTATATGTGTATAAATAAATAAATTGGGGGAAAGAGAGAAGTCTCCTGTGCAGAAGAATTCCAAATATTTTATATAGATACTCTGTCTTTAAAAGACGGGGGTAGCGTTAACTCCTTACCCTGTAAGTGTGAGCTGCATATACTGACTTGCTTCCTAAGAGTCCAGTATAAAAAGGGAGAAAAAATAACTATGGTAGAGAAATCAGGCAGACACCACCTCAGCCAGCTGATCAGGATCAGCATCAACAGTGATAAGTCATGTTGACAGTGTGTATCCTTGATGTAATGGGATGAAGATGGCACTCCACCTCTGTAGTCTTCCACTCAATAACCTGTAACCCCCAGTCTAATCATGAGCAGAACATCACACAAATTCCAAGAGAGGGCATCCTACAAAATACCTGACCAGTACTCCCGGAAACTATCAAGTTCAACAAAACAAGGAAAGGCTGGGAAACTGCCATGGCCAAGAGGAGCCTAAGGAGACATGACAACAAAATGTAATGTGGTGTCTTGGATAGGACTCTGGGAAAGAAAAGGGATATTAGGCAAAAACAAAGGAAATCTGAATAAAGTATGGACTTTGTTAATGATAATGTATTGATATTATTTGACTGACTGTAGCAAATATACTGTCCTAACATAAAATGTTAATAACAGGGGACCCTGGATGTGATATATACGGAAAGTCTCTGTACTACCTTCTCAATTTTTCTGTAAATTTAAAACTTCTCTGAAAAATAAAACCTATTTTAAAAACTCCATTTAGTCACTGTTTTAGACTAATTGGTGGAAAGTACTATGAATTCATGAGTCTAAATTACACACTTAACCTCACGTTATCTTGCATATATAGATTATTTTAAAAGAGAGAACACATTTAAAAAATAATATATTTGTATGCAAAGTAAAGAATTTGGAAGGATTTATGCCAAAATAGCAACTGAGACCAGGTAGAAACCCTGGAGTTACAGGTGGGTTTCACTTTCTACTTTCAACTATTCTATATAATTTGATTTTTAAAAAAACTGTAAGAATGTTACTTTTATAAGTAGAAAATAAAGGTATTTTCATTAAAAAATGAACAAATGGAAGGTTTGTACAAAATGAACAAATGAATAGGGTGTTGCAGTGAAGACCCAAGGAAACTGACTTCAGTATAAAATAATGTAGAAACTAACCTGTGATCAACTTTTCACTTGTTTTCAGCTTCTGCTCAGCTTAATGGTTCTTGGAGATAATTTTATTTCTAAATATTTGAAACAGTACTGGAATCTTATTAATATATCTGCTGTACTTTGCAGCCCCACTTTTTGGTAAGTTTAAAACATTCAACATTAAACTTCTCCAAATTATTACAGCTAGGGTTGAATCAGATAATATCTAAGATCTATTTTGGTGGTAAGCTTTTGGGTTCTGTGGAACCATGAGTTAGTGGAGGACTAGCTGATAAGAATGTTTTCACATGGAACATTTTCTTCTGCATTTCTTAACTGCTAGACTATAAGCTACATGTGGGCAGCCCCATGCTTGTCTTGTTCATCTCTCTCCATCCAAACCCTAGAACAGCTTCTGTTTTTTGAACATTCCTTCCTTTCTGCACAGATTTGAAATGCACTCTTCATTGTATATTCTATTCCCACACACATATGGGCGCCCTGTGATGTCCATACACTGAGTTCTCACCAATACCTCACTGTTCTAATCATTTAACATGTTTTTATACCTAGTAGGATTAGCCCTCTCCACCCAAACTTTTGTGTTTTTCAAAACTGTCTTGGCTGTCTCTGCTCATTTACTCTTCAAGGTAAATTTTTTCTTTTTTTTTTTTTTAAGATTTTTTTGAGGTGGACCTTTTTTAAAGTCTTTATTGAATTTGTTACAACATTGCTTCTGTTTTATGTTTTGGCTTTTTGGCCACGAGGCATATGGGATCCTAGCTCCCTGACCAGGGATCGAACCTGCACCCTCTGCATTAAACCCACACCCCCTGCATTGGAAGGCAAAGTCTCAACCACTGGACTGCCAGGGAAGTCCCTCAGGTAAATTTTCAAATCAGCTTTTATCAACAATCCTGCAGCAATTTAGATGGTGGTTATATTGAATTTATGGTTAACTTGGGGAAAAATGATCTCTTGACAAAACTGAGCCTTCCCATCTATGAACATGGTACACATCTTTCCATTTATTTGAGTTGTCTTCTGGATTGTCAGTAAAGTTTAATAAGTTTTTCCACAAAGCTCTTGTACATATATTGGGTTTCTTCTTAGGAACATTATAGTTCTCGTGCTATTGTGGATGGGTTGTCATTCTAGCACTTTGACTTTAATGTATTTTAAAACCAGAATCAAAGTATTTTCACAACATTTAATGTCCTAAAAAATCTTAAGTTTCCTCTTAAAGGAAAAGAAGAAAGGAGGAAAGCAAGAAGGGACTTTGGAAGAAGTAAAAAGCTTTCACTATTGCCTGCCTTTGTGGCACTGGCCTAAGAAGCTGCCTTCCCCCAGGGTGTGCATAATACAGGGACCCAGCTGGGTACCGGAGCTGGGCCAGCAGAAGAGGCATTAACGCTTGGCATAGCAACTTCATCGATACCACTGAGCAAAACATTTTAAACTGAGAAACTTACCCAAACTTTGTCTCCTGGAATCTTTTCCTGATGGCCAGAGATATATATAAAGTCAACCCAATCAAAACAAATCCACAAAAGCAGCCAAGGATGATGAGCACAGGATCTTTGTTGCCAGGTGCTGGGGTTGAAGAGGGGGCAAAATCTACCCAACCTGGTAAAATACCAATAGAATCAATTCAAAACATCTCTTTGGGATTCGGGATAGTTGATTTACAATATTGGGGAACTCTCTTCATGTCAGTTATAAATGTATAAGCAATTGAAAAAATAGTAAAACTAATATTTAACTGGTACGCTCTAATTTAAAACTCTAGAAATACTGAGCATAAAAATGCTTTATTTCTTTGTAAAAAAAAGTATCAAGAGTAGTTTGAACACTGCTTGCCAGCTTCTAGCCATATAGCTTAGGATATAGAGAGAATGTATTTTCCATGCCCTGACAAATGTCATACTCCTTTCCAAGTTTGGATCAGCTTCCAATGTTTTATCCTTTGCACTTTTAGTGTTGTAAAATACCTCTGTGAGTTCCTTTAATGTGATGAGAAGGCAGAGATTTTGAGTTGCTGCTGAGGCATTTTCTTTTATTTTATTTTAAAAAATATTTATTTATTTATCAATTTACTTATTTGGCTGTGTCAGGTCTTAGTTGCGGCACGTGGGATCTTTTGTTGTGGCGCACGGGCTCTTTGTTGTGGCGTGCAGGCTTCTCTCTAGTTGTGGCATGCACGGTCCAGAGTGCACGGCCTCAACAGTTGCAGTGTGCGGGCCCTCTAGCTGTGGCGCACAGGCTCACTTTCCCCTCGGCATGTGGGATCTTAGTTCCCCAACCAGGGATCGAACCCGCATCCCCTGCATTGGAAGGCGGATTCTTAACCACTGGACCGCCAGGGAAGTCCCTGCTGAGGCACTGTATGGTATGACAACCCTGCTTACAACCCAGTATGACAATTTAGAGTCTGGGCATTTTGATAAGGATCTGAGCTTAGGAGTCCTGCTGCAAGTTCCTGCTTTGCTTTTCCGGGGGCACCTTTTAAAATAACCATTTAGAGTTGAGCCCCTGAAAAGTTAAGTACAGGCGTGTTCTACCCTCTCTCTACCGCCTGCTCTGACGTGGGATGAAGGACCACCCTTGCCCTGGCTCTCCCACCTCCTCACCGCACACCCACATCTGGGATCTGTAATAGATCTTGTGACTCTGCTTCCTTTGTGTGGGTGTATTGAAACTGCACAATCAAAATGACCCCAGAGTTTTCACTTCCCCAAAGTGGGAGCTCAGATGCTGAGGGAACTATCTGCCCACCCCATGTGGGTGGTGTGTGCTCCTCATTCAGTGGGCCATAATCTGCATATTCTCAATTCAGTACATCAGCTTCGGGGCCCCTGACACACATGTGAAGACTGTGGCCAGTGTAACTTCCTCTGGGACATCTTTTTCCTTTTCAGCACAACCAGTTCACTCATGTGGGTAAGTCCACCTTCACTGAGTTCCCTGGCTGCACATCTCATGGACCAAATGGCAGCAGCATCAACATGCCCACAGTCAACTATTTCTTTCGTAATTCCACCCACATTCAATTCAAATTCCACTTCCAACACTATCACTTTTTCTTTCTTCTCTACATTTTCATCTTTGTTCACCAGCTCCGTCTCTCAATTATCTGCTTTTGTGAAATGTCATGTGGGTTTGCCCCTGCGAGACAAGGAAGTAACACAGCTCTATGCCTGTTAGATGCATGTGAACTGAATAAGGAAAGCATGATGATCAACTACAGACTTTGAAAGAAGTGACCCAACTGGTCACAACCAAGATGCCCCTGTTATTTATGGAGTGATTTGTGCACTGAAGAGCTGGCGGTGAAGTTTATACAATTACTCAGAGTTAATATATGCTGGCACCTTAAATTTGAAATATTGTTGCGGAACAGGTATGATGTAACTAAACTGTGGTAACTGAAATGTATGCAGACAGGAACCATGCAAAACCAGGACTGCCAGAACAGTAAAGCTTTTCACAGTTTTGACAGTTTATTATGAATGAAGATGAAAGCTCTGTCATCTTAAACTCTTTTTTTAAAAAAATTGAAGAATAGGACTTCCCTGGCAGTCCAGTGGTTAAGACTCTGTGCTTCCACTGCAGAGGCCGTGGGTTCGATCCCTGGTCGGGGAACTAAGATCCTAGATCCCACGTGCCACAAGGTGCGGGGAAAAAAAAAAAAAGAAGTATAGTTGATTTACAATGTTGTGTTAGTTTCTGGTGTACAGCAAAGTGATTCAGTTATATGTGTGTGTATGTGTGTGTGTATATATATACATAATTATATTCTTTTTCATATTCTTTTCCATTATGGTTTGTTACAATATATTGAATATAGTTCCCTGTGCTACACAGTAGGACCTATTGTTTATCCATTTTATACGTACTAGTTTGTAGTTGTTCATCCCAAACTCCTAATTTATCCCTGCCCCACCCCCTCCCCTTTGGTAACCATAAGTTTGTTTTCTATGTCTGTGTTAAACTCTGATTTTTTGTTTGTTTGTTTTTTTGCGGTACGCGGGCCTCTCACTGCTGTGGCATCTCCCGTTGCGGAGCACAGGCTCTGGACGCGCAGGCTCAGCGGCCATGGCTCACGGGCCCAGCCGCTCCGTGGCATGTGGGATCTTCCCAGACCAGGGCACGAACCCGTGTCCCCTGCATCGGCAGGCGGACTCTCAACCACTGCGCCACCAGGGAAGCCCTAAGCTCTGATTTTTAACCTGTGCCTCTAGAATCAGAATCTCATTGTCCCTGAATTTCTGCCAGGTAGGTGTGCCTTGTGTCCCCAACACCAATTACTAATGTTCCATTGGGACTGGGCTTATGGGCTATAGGAGCTGTAATATGGGTCCAATTTGGCACTAAAAGGGAGAACATATTTGAGGGTCACTGGGACAGACATAGGGGGACTCAACAGTCTGTTCCCAAGTCCTGTCTGCTACGGCTGCAAAGGCTATATATTTGACAAGAACTTGTAAATGCACAAATCATACCCATATAGATGGCTGCGTAGAGTTTATGGTAGCAGTTCATTACCAAACAGCCTAGGGCAGGTCAGAGTCAGAACAAAAGCGGCTGCCCTGGTCTACAGAAGCAAACACAGCATTTGGGCCACTTGGGGCACCACGGCGTCACCCTGCTTAAGGCCACTCCAACAACAAGCAGAAGCCAGCACGCAGGGGTGGGCATTTAGCTGAGCGAGCCCAGCGCTGTGTAAAGATGGCTTCTGTAGGAAATGCTTCTTGTTCTGTATCAGTCAATCACAAAGCATGTTACCTAAGGTTTGAATGACTAATAACAGAGCAACCTGCACCGCTTAAAGCAAACAAACAGTGCCAATTATAGAGAGCTGAGGATTAGCCACACTGCCTATCCAAAATTCAGTCATGTAGTTTGGATGCATTTAAACTAAATTCAATACTATATATAAAACAGCTAACTAATAAGGACCTACCATATAGCGCAGGGAACTCTACTCAATACTCTGTAATGACCTATGTGGGAAAAGAATCTAAAAAAGAGTGGATATATGTACATGTATAACTGACTGACCTTCCTGTACACCTGAAGCTAACACAACATTGTAAATCAATTATACTCTAATAAATGTTAAAGGCAAAACCAAAAAACCTAAATTCATTAAGTCCAGTCAAATTCTGGGTTCTGAAAGGGATGAATCTTCCTAGGAAGTTATTACACTGCATAGTAATAGTAGTGGGAAGACGCAAGGGTATCGACAGCTCTGTGATCAACTATCAACTATCCTCATCACTGCGAAATTTCCTTTTGGTCTTTATGTTTCATTCTTAAACAAGCCGTCCATGCCACAGGCTACTCTCTGGCCACCTGTGTGTTGCCCGGATGGATGTTCCGTCAGCCAGTCGGGCACCAGCTCTCACCGTGTGCAGGGACAAATATTTTCACTGGGTCACTGAAGGGCCCGACTCCCCCTTTGGTGATGGCTGCAATCCTCACGGTGCACGAGGCGTTGTGGACTTGAACAGAAAGCTGAGCAAGACTGTCGTTCTGGCCGACCTCTTCTGACAGCTCTTTCTGGGGACAGAGAGGAAAGGAAAGGAAAGGAAACACTGAGGCACCAGGGGCCTTGTTGCCCGAGGGCAGTTCTTCCGAGGGAAGCTGCCCCACCCACCTCCCAGGGGCAGCGGCTGTGTTTCCACAGCATCCCTTCCTCACTCAGGCCACAGCCAAGGGAGCCACTAGGCGGGCAGTGATGCAGGACAGGCTGGCAGCATCCTCAGGTCTTGGGGATCTGGGCCTACTAGGGTCGTGCAAACATGGTACTTAGAGGGGTCAGTGAAGAAACCTCTGGAAGAAAGGGAACATGTGGCAGATGCACCCGAAGGCAAGAGCAGGACTGTGTCCTCGACACCCCCGCCCTCAGAACCCCCCGAGAACACTGCCCAGGAGCTGCCCTGAACCTTGACATGGACCACCTGCCAGCTTCCTTGAACCAGCACAAGTGGGCTCGTGTTCCTTGCAATTCTAAGAGTTGTGACTACAGTCTACATTTAGAAGGGCACTGACACTTTTTCTTCCAGCGACAAACACACAGTGTGCTCCATTTTCAAAAATCTGGCTTTACTTATTCTGTTTTAAAGCCATTGCTGCACAACTTGACCCATTAAAACATGGGGGATGGGGGAGATTTTTGAAAAAATAACCAGGGGAAAAAATACTTTCCCCTTTGTTTCCAAACCTTGACTATCATGGTGTTCTCTGGCGTGGGAAACTAATTTTGTGTTTGGGATTGGCTTTTCAGATAGGAACCATAGGGTTGGTGAAGGCTGAAATGTAGCACTAAGAACATGTCTTCAATTCTGAATTATGGAGATATGTTTTCACAGAGAGATATCACACATGGAACACAGATATCATGGATCAGCAATGGATAGCAGGGGCCTGGTTTGGGTGGTAACTTCCTCCCCTGGTCACTCATGCTGGTCACCTCTCCCAGTGGTGCTGGGTGGAACCAGGTCAGCCCTTATGGAGAGGGCAGTCTCATCACTCATGACCAATGGGGGCACCTGGGTCAGCCACCTGGAGACTGTTTCTAATCTAAACAGGCAGTGACCATCAGGACCTAGAAACGTCCCCAGACAAGGGATGAAAGGGAAAACTATGGTCTTCATTTTTTTTTTTTTCTTTTGGTCTTTTAACCCCATTGGACTCAGTGCCTAAAAGATTTGCCATAGATTTTTTGTTAATTAGGTAGACACATGAGTCATCTTTTTGGATATATCAAAGGCATTTTCTGTATGGCTAACCCAGTTTTGATTATGTGTTAGTTGGTCATTCTCTCTATAATTTGGGGAGGACAGAAAATCATCAAGTAGAGTAACTTCATTGTCAAAGCCTCACAGTCATGGAACCTGGACGGGCAGCTGAGAAGTACTGCATATACCCCACAGTTTAAAACCTAACAGCTCTTCAAAGTACAAAAGACTTCATGCCTGACAAGGAACATGGGGCCTGCTCCTGGTGTCATACATTTTGTCTGCAAAGATTCAAACGCAATACCTTGTTTATGAGAAAGACTATCTTAAAATAAGGGGACACACAAGTTTTGAAAGAATTCAATCCCAAGAAGAAGAGAAATCCTAACAAAACCAAAATTATCCTTTTGGAAATGAACATAAAAGCAGTTGATAACACCTATTCCCATAGGGCCTATAACTCCCTATGAAAACCCAGAGGAGTTACTTTTTAATTTCCACCTCCTACTCTTTGAGTTAATAAATGTAAGGAGTTAATCTGTGAAGTGCTTGAAACAGTGCCTGACCCAGAGCAAAGGTTACCCAAGAGTCACAAGAGCTACCATCACAGTTGGCATTATCCTGAATCTTTTTAAAATTTAATTAACTAATTAATTTTACAAATTTATTTATTTATTTTTGGCTGCGTTGGGTCTTCGTTGCTGTGCGCGGGCTTTCTCTAGTTGCGGTGAGCGGGGGCTACTCTTCGTTGCGGTGCGCGGGCTTCTCATTGCGGTGGCTTCTCTTATTGCGGAGCACGGGCTCTAGGCGCACGGGCTTCAGTAGTTGTGGCATGTGGGCTCAGTAGTTGTGGCTCATGGGCTCTAGAGCATAGGCTCAGTAGTTGCAGCGCATGGCTTTAGTGGCTCCGTGGCACATGGGATCTTTCCAGACCAGGGATCAAACCCGTGTCTCCTGGTTAAGGTGGATTCTTAACCACTGCGCCACCAGGAAAGTTCTAACCTGAACCCTGAAGCAAGGAAATGATGCCAGCCATGGCTCACTGGGAACCCATTTTGGAAATACATAAAAAATCATCCTACTTTAGGGGTGGAATTGTAATCAATGTTGAAGTAGTGATTAGAAAGATAAATGATAAACACTTAGTGGAGGTGTCCAATTTTCTCCAAGAATATCCTTAAATAGTAACCTCAAATTAAAACCTCAAATTTAAACATGATTCCCAATGTTAAAAATTGATGTAATTTATTCATACTGTTTTGATGCCAAATACGTAAAGAAAGGTGTGACCACATCCATATCCCCAAGTATTTTAGTTTTGATCTTGAAAGTTGGCAGAGATCCATCTAATATCAGACAGCTGTAGGAGCCCCCCAGCTCACCCCGTGTGTTATCTCTCTTGCTCTCAGGGTGCAGACTGCCGAAGGAGGGGTCATCTCATTGGCACAATGTGGTCTGACCACAGGACACAGGTCACGGGTCAGCTGCACATTTCTCATTTACTGAGCTTTAAATTTCACCAACACAGGCCCATATCTCTAAGAACTTAAAACCTAAAGGCATTGTCAGGTAATGAAATCAGTTTGACTACAACTTTACTTACATAGAAAACGTATGGACCTTGCCTGTTGGGGAAAGTAATAGCACATCTTTGGAAACACAGTTTCTTTTTTCTCATTGTGTGGCTTCAGTGTTGGTCAGGGCAACTGGATATCCGTTTTCACTTATCAAAAAGACCTTAATATCTCCAACTCTGTAAGAATTCACAACCCCATAATTTGTAACTGTAATTAAGAATATAGGTAATTCCCTGGCGGTCCAGTGGTTGGGACTCCGCGCTTTCACTGCCGAGGGCCTGGGTTCAATCCCTGGTTGGGGAACTAAGATCCTGCAAGCCATGCAGCACAGCCAAAAAAGAAAAAGGAGTATGGCCCATTTCAAAATTACTAAGGGGGAGACGGGTTCAAGATGGCGGACTAGAAATAGGTGCACTCACTCCCTCTTGCAAGAGCACCAGAATCACAACTAACTGCTGAACAATCATTGACAGGAAGACACTGGAAGTCACCAAAAAAGACACCCCACATCCAAAGACAAAGAAGAAGCCATAATGAGATGGTAGCAGGGGCGCAATCACAATAAAATCAAATCCCATAACCGCTGGGTGAGTGACTCACAAACTGGAGAACGCTTATAGCACAGAAGTCCACCCACTGGAGTGAAGGTTCTGAGCCCCACATCAGGCTTCCCAACATGGGGGTCCGGCAACAGAGGGGGAATTCCTAGAGAATCAGACTTTGAAGGCCAGTGGGATCTGACTGCAGGACTTCGACAGGACTGGGTGAAACAGAGACTCCGCTCTTGGAGGGCACACAAAAGTGCACATCAGGACCCAGGGGGAAGGAGGAGTGACCCCATAGGAGACTGAACCAGACCTACCTGCTAGTGTTGGAGGGTCTCCTGCAGAGGTGGGGGGTGGCTGTGGCTCACCATGGGGACAAGGACACTGGCAGCAGAAGTTCTGGGAAGTATTCCTTGGTATGAGCCCTCCCAGAGTCCACCATTAGCCCCACCAAAGAGCCAGTGCTGGGTCACCTCAGGCCAAACAACCAACAGGGAGGGAACTCAGCCCCACCCATCAGCAGTCAAGCGGATTAAAGTTTTACTGAGCTCTGCCAACCAGAGCAACACCTAGCTATACCCACCACCAGTCCCTCCCATCAGGAAGCTTGCACAAGCCTCTTTGATAGCCTCACCCACCAGAGGGCAGACAGCAAAAGCAAGAAGAACTACAATCCTGCAGCCTGTGGAAGGAAAACCACATTCACAGAAAGATAGGCAAAATGAAAAGGCAGAGGACTATGTACCAGATGAAGGAATAAGATAAAACCCCAGAAAAACAACTAAATGAAGTCTACCTTCCAGAAAAAGAATTCAAAATAATGATAGTGAAGATGATCCGGGACCTTGGAAAAAGGATGGAGGCAAAACTCGAGAAGATGCAAGAAATGTTTAACAAAGACATAGAAGAATTAAAGAACAAACACCTAGAAGAATTAAAGAACAAACAAACAGAGATGAATAGTACGATAACTGAAATGAAAAATACACTAGAAGGAATCAGTAGCAGAATAACTGAGGCAGAAGAACGGATAAGTGAGCCAGAAGACAGATTGGTGGAATTCACTGCTGCGGAACAGAATAAAGAAAAAAGAATGAAAAGAAATGAAGACAGCCTAGGAGACCTCTGGGACAACATTAAACACACCAACATTCACATTATAGGGGTCGCAGATGGAGAAGAGACAGAAAAAATATTTGAAGAGATTATAGTTGAAAACTTCCTTAACACAGGAAAGGAAACAGCCACCCAAGTCCAGGAAGCACAGAGAGTCCCAGGCAGGACAAACCCAAACAGAAACAAAATGAGACACACAGTAATCAAACTGACAAAAATTAAAGACAAAGAAAAAATATTAAAAGTAACAAGGGAAAAAGGACAAATAACATACAAGGGAACTCCCATAATGTTAACAGCTGATTTCTCAGCAGAAACTCTACAAGCCAGAAGGGAGTGGCACGATATATTTAAAGTGATGAAAGGGAAGAACCTACAACCAAGATTACTCTACCAGGCAAGGATGTCATTCAGATTTGACAGAGAAATCAAAGCTTTACAGACAAGCAAAAGCTAAGAGAATTCAGCACCACCAAACCAGCTCTACAACAAATGCTAAAGGAACTTCTCTAAGTGGGAAACACAAGAGAAGAAAAGGACCTACAAAAAGCAAACCCAAAACAATTAAGAAAATAGTAATAGGAACATACGTATCGATAATTACCTTAAATGTGAATGGAGTAAATACTCCAACAAAACATACAGGCTTGTTGAATGGATACAAAAACAAGACCCATATATATGCTGTCTACACAAGACCCACTTCAGGCCTAGGCACACATACAGACTGAAAGTGAGGGGATGATGAAAGATATTCCATGCAAATGGAAATCAAAGGAAAGCTGGAGTAGCAATACTCATATCAAATAAAATAGACTTTAAAATAAAGAATGTTACAAGAGACAAGGAAGTGGTTTCCTTGGTGGTGCAGTGGTTAAGAATCTGCCTGCCAATGCAGGGGACACAGGTTCGAGCCCTGGTCCGGGAAGATCCCACAAGCCACGGAGCAACAAAGCCCGTGCGCCACAACTACTGAGCCTGCACTCTACAGCCCGTGAGCCACAACTGCTGAAGCCCGCATACCCAGAGTCTATGCTCCGCAACAAGAGAAGCCAGTGCAATGAGAAGCCTGTGCACCGCAACAAAGAGTAGCCCCTGCTTGCCACAACTAGAGAAAGCCCGCGCACTGCAATGAAGACCCAATGCAGCCAAAAATAAAATAAATAAATTAAAAAAAATAAAAGACAAGGGAGGACACTACATAAAGATCAAGGGATCAATCCTATAATATGTAACAATTATAAATATATACGTACCCAACATAGGAGCACCTCAATACATAAGGCAAATGCCAACAGCTATAAAAGAGGAAATCAACAGTAACACAATAATAGTGGGGGACTTTAACACCTCATTTACACCAATGGACAGATCATCTAGACAGAAAATTAGTAAGGAAACACAAGCTTTAAATGACACAGTAGACCAGAGAGATTTAATTGATATTTATAGGACATTCCAAAAACAGCAGATTACACTTTCTTCTCAAGTGCACATGGAACATCCTCTAGGATAGATCACACCCTGGGCCATAAATCAAGCCTAGGTAAATTTAAGAAAATTGAAATCACATCAAGCATCTTTTCTGACCACAATGCTATGAGATTAGAAATCAATTACAGGGGAAAAAATGTAAAAAACAAACACATGGAGGCTAAACAATATGTTACTAACTAACCAAGAGATCACTGAAGAAATCAAGAAATGACCACGATGATCCAAAACCTATGGGATGCAGCAAAAGCAGTTCTAACAGGGAAGTTTATAGCAATACAAGCCTACCTCAAGAAACAAGAAAAATCTCAAATAAACAATCTAACCTTACACCTAAAGGAATTAGAGGAAGAAGAACAAACAAAACCCAAAGTTAGTAGAAGGTAAGAAATCATAAAGATCAGAGGAGAAATAAATGAAATAGAAACAAAGAAAACAATAGCAAAGATCAATAAAACTAAAAGCTGATTCTTTGAGGAGATAAGCAAAATTGAAAAACCTTTTGCCAGACTCATCACGAAAAAGAGGGAGAAGACTCAAGTCAATAAAATTAGAAATGAAAAAGGAGAAGTTACAACAGACACCGCAGAAATACAAAGCATCCTAAGAGACTACTACAAGCAACACTCTGCCAATAAAATGGACAACCTGGAAGAAATGGACAAATTCTTAGAAAGGTATAACTTTCCAAGACTGAACCAGGAAGAAATAGAACATATGAACAGACCAATCACAAGTAATTAAATTGAAACTGTGATTAAAAATCTCCCAACAAACAAAAGTCCAGGACCAGATGGCTTCACAGGTAAATTCTACCAAACGTTCAGAGAAGAGCTAACACACATTCTTCTCAAGCTCTTCCAAAAAGCTTCAGAGGAAGGAACACTCCCAAACTCATTCTACAAGGCCACCATCACCCTGATACCAAAAGCAGACAAAGATACCACAAAAAAAAGAAAATTACAGACCAATAACACTGATGAATATAGACGCAAAAATCCTCAACCAAATACTAGCAAACAGAATCCAACAACACATTTAAAGGATCATACACCATGATCAAGTGGGATTTATCCTAGGGATTCAAGGATTCTTCAATATACACAAAGAAATCAATGTGATAAACCATATTAACAAATTGAAGAATAAAAACCATATGATCATCTCAACAGATGCAGAAAAAGCTTTTGACAAAATTCAACACCCATTTATGATAAAAACTCTCCAGAAAGTGGGCATCAAGGGAACCTACCTCAACATAATAAAGGCCATATACAACAAACCCTCAGCAAACATCATTCTCAATGGTGAAAAACTGAAAGCATTTCCTCTAAGATCAAGACAAGGATGTCCACTCTCGCCACTATTATTCAATATAGTTTTGGAAGTCCTAGCCATGGCAATCAGAGAAGAAAAAGAAATAAAAGGAATACAAATTGGAAAAGAAGAAGTAAACCTGTCACTGTTTGCATATGACACGATACTATACATAGATGATCCTAAAGATGCCACCAGAAAACTACTAGAGCTAATCAATGAATTTGGTAAAGTTGCAGGATACAAAATTAATGCACAGAAATCTCTTGCATTCCTCTACACTAACAACAAAAGATCAGAAAGAGAAATTAAGGAAACAATCTCCTTCACCATTGCAACAAAAAGAATAAAATACCTAGGAATAAACCTACCTAAGGAGGTAAAAGACCTGTACTCAGGAAACTATAAGACACTGATGAAAGATATCAGAGATGACACAAACAGATGGAGAGATATACCATATTCTTGGATTGGAAGAATCAATATTGTGAAAATGACTATACTACCCAAAGCAATCTACAGATTCAATGCAATCCCTATTAAATTACCAATGGCATTTTTTACAGAACTAGAACAAAAGATCTTAAAATTTGTATGGAGACACAAAAGACCCCGAATAGCCAAAGCGATCTTGAGAGAAAAAAACAGAGCTGGAGTAATCAGACTCCCTGACTGCAGACTATACTACAAAGCTATAGTAATCAAGACACTATGGTACTGGCACAAAAACATAAATATAGATCAATGGAACAGGATAAAAAGCCCAGAGATAAACCCACGCACCTCTGGTCAACTAATCTATGACAAAGGAGGCAAGGATACACAATGGAGAAAAGACAGTCTCTTCAATAAGTGATGCTGGGAAAACTGGACAGCTACATGTAAAACAATGAAATTAGAACACTCCCTAACACCATACACACAAAAAAACTCAAAGTAGATTAAAGACCTAAATGTAAGACCGGACACTACAAAACTCTTAGAGGAAAACATAGGAAGATCACTCTTTGACATAAATCACAGCAAGATCTCTTTTGACCCACCTCCCAGAGTAATGGAAATAAAAACAAAAATAAACAAATGGGACCTAATGAAACTTAAAAGCTTTTGCACAGCAAAGGAAACTGTAAACAAAATGAAAAGATAACCCTCAGAATGGGAGAAAATATTTGCAAACGAATCAAGGGACAAAGGATTAATCTCCAAAATATAACAGCTCATGCAGCTCAATGTTAAAAAAAGAAACAACCCAATCTAAAAATGCGCAGAAGAGCTAAATAGACATTTCTCCAAAGAAGACATACAGATGGCCAAGAGGCACATGAAAAGCTGCTCAACATCACTAATTATTAGAGAAATGCAAATCAAAACTACAATGAGGTATCACCTCACACTGCTTGGAATGGGCATCTTCAGAAAATCTACAAACAGTAAATGCTGGAGAGGGTGTGGAGGAAAGGGTGTGAGGTTAAAAGTGACCTCTTGTACTGCTGGTGGGAATGTAAATTGATACAGCCACTATGGAGAACAGTATGGAGGTTCCTTAAAAAACTAAAAATAGAATTACCATATGACCCAGCAATTCCCCTACTGGGCATATACCCAGAGACAACCATAATTCAAAAAGACACATGCACCCCAATGTTCACTGCAGCACTATTTACAATAGCCAGGTCATGGAAGCAACCTAAATGACCATCGACAGATGAATGGATAAAGAAGATGTGGTACATATATACAATGGAATATTACTCAGCCATAAAAAGGAACGAAATTGGGTCCATTGTAGAGATGTGGTTGGACCTAGAGAGTGTCATACAGAGTGAAGTAAGTCAGAAAGAGAAAAACAAATATCGTATATTAACACATATATGGGGAATCAAGAAAAATGGTACAGATGTACCGGTTTGCAGGGCAGAAATAGAGACGCAGATGTAGAGAACAAACGTATGGACACTGAGGGGGGGAAAGCGGGGGTGGTGCTGGTGGTGTGATGAATTGGGAGATTGGGATTGACATTTACACTAATATGTATAAAATAGATACTTAATAAGAATCTGCTGTATTAAAAAATAAAATAAAATCCAAAAATAAATAAATAAATCAAATTACTTAGGCTAAAAAAAAAAAAAAAGAAGAAGAATATGGCCCATTTTATTACCTCAAAGAAAAGTAACCTTCAATAGGGAAAGAGCTACCCCATGCGACAACAAACTTGTTCAAAAGGGCTTCAAATGCACAATCATCAGTGTAAAACCCTCACATCTTACTCTTGAAACCTGTCCTGTTTTTACTTCTTTCTGCTAAGAGGCCGTGCTGTGGAATTTGAACAAGAGACACTGTACTGTGAAGAAAGCCAAGGGCATCTGGAGAAGAGTAGTGGGGTTCTGAAAAGCATTGGCTTTGGAGTCAGTCAGACCTGGGTTCTTATTTCAGTGCTGCAATTCTAAGCTGTGTGACTCTGGGTAGGTTACTCAATGTTTCTGAGTTTCAGTTTCCTCAAATGAAAATTGAGAAAATAGTATCTTTCTCACAGCGTTTTTGTAAGGGTTAAACGAGGCCTTTTATGTAAAACGCTTGGCACAGGGTCTGTAAGTAATCAACACTGTAAGTAGCTGATGATGGTTATTATTATTCCTACATTCCTATAGCACCTGTAAGGTGCTGTATTTTGATCTGGTTCCCCTATAACTGTAAGGCTCTAGGATAGAACTGAGCAAGTAGTATCTTTCAAGTCTTGGTGCACTAGAGAAAATAATCAAGGCTGTCTAGTTCCCAAACCAAGAATTTTATTTGACCCATTCATGGAGTTGCTCTTCACTGTAGCTTTCTCTTCCAGGCAAAAGGTACCATCCTTGATGGATCCTTGGGTTTCAGAAATGTTTCAGACCCCTGTCTGGCCTGTCTCACAAGAACCTCACCTGTTCTTTTTACCTTAAAATGACACTAGCTCGCATGCTCTGCCCTCCTGTGACAGTGAGAAATGAGGAAAGGGAAGAGGCAGTGGGCACATCTACCCTCCAGGCATGCAGCTTGCTAGCAGGCAGGGGTCTGGGCCCAAGGAAGGAAGCCTTGAGTGCACTGTGGCTTCCCTGTGTCTTTAAAGAAACTGGTTCTACATGTCATGTCTCTTGGCCCATCATAATCAGCTATGAAACTTCCTTCTGATCAAGGATCTCCACCCTTTCCAAACACAGTTAAACCAGCATTAGAGCCCCAATCCCAAAACAATGAGCTCTACAAGAATGACACGTATAAAAATGAGTCTCTGTCTAAGGTTCGGGCAAATCTCGGTCAAAGGTAAACAGATTTATTTATTGCAGAACACTGGAGAACCTTGAACTTGCCAGTATACACTGTGAGTCTTCCAGAAGGGGGTATAATACGCAGTATTTTATAAACTTATCTGCTTACTGAATTCTCACAGGTCTACTGACACTTTATGGGAATGGGACAAGAAATACCAGTCCACACTCATCAAAAGACTGTACCATTCAGAGAGAGAAATTCTCCTGCTGGTTTAGATGTCGGTCAGGTCCATACATCAAGTTCATAGTGCTATAAATGCCTACAAAGCAAGTTTAACGTCCTGTGTTCAGGTGGTACAAAGATGAGCAAGGCACAGCTCCAATTTCAAGGAGAACAGATTTTACTGGATCCTGACCTTTGTATTTTAAGCTTTGATTTGGAAGGCAAGGGATAGCAAGAAAAAGAGAGCAAAAACACTGATGACTTCATCAAGATACAGTAAATGTCCGTACAGTAAATACCAGGAGTTTCTTAGTCTGAAAGTGACACAATGGTTGTAGGATACTGAAGGTACAAATTTTGAACACTAAATTTCCAGCAAACTGTAATAACCCACCCAAAGACTACTTCAAGAATATTCTGAAATTCCATACAAAAAAACCTTCCCTTATTAGAGTAATAAATAAGAATATCTTCCAAAAATATCCAATTTCATCACCTTACATAAAGAAGATGTAGTCTTAGTAACAGTTTTCTTTCTTTTTAAAAAATATTTATTTTATTTTTATTTATTTGGTTGCACTGGGTCTTAGTTGCTGTGTGCGGGATCTAGTTCCCTGACCAGGGATCAAACCCAGGCCCCCTGCATTGGGAGCGCGGAGTCTTCACTGCTGGACCACCAGGGAAGTCCCTAGTAACAGTTTTAAAATGAAAATGAAAGGACGATTTCGAGAGGAAGTTGTGTCTAACTCTTGCCCTTCGGCAAAGAAGGGAGTTTAGGGAACCGAAGTGCTGGGTACAGAGGTCATTTCAAGCTTCACTTTGGAAGGGGGTTTTAGGCCCCTCCCGGGCTGAGCTTCTCTCCAAGTGTTCTTATTTGTCTCCAGCTGCAGTTGGTGAGCTGGGAGCTTAGCTGCCTCAGAGAATGTTACCCAAAGTAAAGTGAGCCACTAAGTCTTCTGTTGTCACGAGACTGTCGTGATGCACAGAGGACACATGAGTACAATGCCAATGACCTTCCTGCTGGGATGAGCTAGCGTCTCCAAGGAGGTGATGACTGGAGAGGTCACAGTCCTAACTGTGGCGGTACTGTCCTCACTACAGAGGGGAGCATTCTGAACAAAGGGCAGAGGGAATGCAAGGCTGGGTGTTAATGGCACTTGTGTGTTACGCTCCTTGGCGACGTCATGTCCTTTGTAAGTAAGGCTTTCATCACTCCTGTCCTTCAGCACGCCTCTGCTGCAGGGGTCCCCCCTGAAGAAGTATCTTCCACCCACACCAGGGGAGAAGGAGAAAGGATGACCTGCAGCTCTTTAAAGAAACTGGTTTGTTCCTACATCACTCAAGTGTCTGCTGAGAATCACTATCTTCCGCCAACCAAAGTTCCTACTGAATCAGAAAGCAATCACTGGACCTTCATGTATCTCTACTAAGAATGTAGTATTGTAAGCAGGAGCCATCCTCTAAGAGAGGCATTTGATTCCCCTGACTCGAAAGTGTGCAAACGTGATCAACAGGCCCCTTGCACAAATGCTCTGAGACAAAAGACCAGGAGGTGAGAGACTTCTTATCTCATAGCTGCAACTCTCTTAAGCAGGGTTTTGACTGGTACAAATAGCATCCTTTTATCATCTACTATGAGGCAGAACAAACCATGGATTTCTAAGCTCTCTTCCTTTTCCATCACTACTGCTTCCGACAGTCTGCTTCCTGATAGGTAAACTGAGGCAGGAAAAGAAAAAAAAATTCAAATTGTTCTTTTGGAAGACCGCAGTTTTGGTAAAAGCTGGGTGATACGAGGTTAAAAGTGACCGACACAAAGCCTGGACATCATGGGTCAGTGCAGCTGTTCACCCCTTTCCTCTCTCGTGCCAAGAAATTGTAACTTTCCTGAGATTCTCCCTACAGATGCCACGAGGATGCTGAAGTCTGACCTATTACCAGGGTTAGATCCATGAGGACTGTAACAACACAAAAGAAGCATGCTTTCCACAGTGGCGGTAAAGAAGAGACAGTCCTGAGGATACAGCCAGTGCGTCTGCTCTTCTACAGACCCTCTGTGTCATGAAAAGTCAGTGTCACCTCAACCCTCTTCCTTTCTCAAGTGGGAAAGGGGCCTGTCTGGGAGCTGCCCACCTAACCACAGTCAGCTGTCCGCCTCACCACTTCTGTCTTGGGCCCGATGTTCCCACCATCTTTAGACCTCTCGGCAATCAAAATCAGACGGCCCTCTGGGCTTGACTGGAGTCACGTCTAACAACGCTGTGCTATACAGTACGTCCTACAGGGCTGTGCCAATCCACCTGCTGGCCTGCTCGACCCTCTCCTTCGGGGTCTAGTTTCTCTTGCCATCCGCTATGAGGCTGGGGGTCTTCCCTGACAATCATCTTCTGGAATTTCCAAGAGGTTATGAATTGCAGGACTGCTAAGCCCGGTAAACCCTCTGAGTAGTTCACACTGCCTTCCTCAAAGAGCCTAAGGTTCCCTGAAGGCAAGAATCAGGGGACAACAGGGGATGAGCTCTATTCACATTGACTAATGAAATAAATGAATGGATGAAGAGTGAGTGAGGAAAGCCCCAAAGATTTCTTGGAATTTTGTAACTTTTCAGGCACTTCTAATTTTTACTACATTGTTTATCTCCCACTGAAAGGTGCCTTGCCTAACCCAATAATATCAGGCCTTTTCACGACAAAAGGAAAGCTCCTAAAGCAGTATTAAATCAGCAAATCCAAGAAGACAAGTGCACTCTGTTGAAGTTCAGACTTACAGACGTCTCTGCATTCTGCCACACGTGAGAGATCCGGTAGCCCACCAGTTCCCCATCCTGCCGCTTAATTGGAGGCTTGATCCATTTGACATCCACCTTGTTGCTAGACTCATTCAGAAACATAGTGACATTCAGAGGTGCTACTGACGGGGCTACAAAAGAGAAAGGAGAGAAGGATGAGGAAGTACGAAGAAAGGCACATAGTGGGTCATTCTCTTCTTGGTTTCTGTACGTTTGGTGTTTTAATTTTCTATGAAAAGCACTCAAATGAGACTGAAATAATAGTGGACTTTCATACCTTTCTATGAAGATTTATTAAGATATTATATGTAAGTGCTTAGCACAGTGTCTAGTTCATTGTAGGCACTCAGAAAATGTTAGTTCTTCTCATTTTCCAGTGCTTCCTTCATGATAAAATCTCTTCGATGTCACATTTAAAAAAAAAATAGTGGACTTTCACCTTCTTTTCAATCGAGGACCATTAAGATATCATGAGTTTAACAAAGTAAGCTTTGTGTCTAAGATTCCAAACAAAATGATCCCTGCATTTCCTCAAGATGTTTAGGGACAGGCTGGTAAGCAAAGCAGTCCGAGCAAGAAATAGGAAATGCAGAAATAGGTTTTGTCTTGTTGCATATAATCTTTGCTCTTTTTAGGCTCTGTGAGCTCTGAAATATATTTTTGGGTTACTTTAGTGTGTTTGACAAGACAGCTTGATATTTCTATCAAACAAATGACTTTCATAGTGCAACAATCTTTGTAAGAACCACTCAAATAAAATTCTCTTAAAAAGGCCACACACACACACACACACACACACACACACACACACAAAGTAAGCGCTATGGACCTAGAGATGATCATACTAAGTGAAGTCAGACAGAGAAAGACAAATATAATATGATATCACTTATATGTAGAATCTTAAAAAATGATACAAATGAACTTACTTATAAAACAGAAACAGACTCACAGACAGAAAACAAACATATGGTTACCAAAGGGGAAAGGAGTGGGGAGGGATAAATTAGGAGTTTGGGATTAACAGATACAACCTACTATATATAATATAGATAAACAACAAGGACCTACTGTATAGCACAGGGAACTATATTCAATATCTTGTAATAAACTATAATGGAAAAGAATCTGAAGAAGAATATATAACTGAATCACTTTGCTGTACACCTGGAACTAACACAACATTGTAAATCAACTCTACTTCAATAAAAGTTTTTTTTAAAAAGTAAGCCCTTTCCAAACTAAAACAACAAAGAAGTGGAAGACAGGGAAGGAGGTAGGTAGAGCTCATGGACTCCTCTTGGGGAAGCAAAACACACACAACTCCAAGAGGATTCTCCAGTAGACACCTGTGCAGCAATAGGTCAAGAAGGCCAGCTGGGGATCAGTTCTATGTCATTTGAGCTGTACAAGGCAGGGAACACTGCTGATCTCAGAAGGAAGCCACGTTTTAAAGTCCAGAGCCAGGTTACTAATGATCTGAACAGAGCTAATCAGTGAATAAATTTAAATATGTATGTGTATGTGTGCGTGTGTGTGTGTGTGTGTGTAAGACACCTCATGAATGAAGATCAGAGGGTCAAATACTATTTGCTGGGTTAGGTGACAAACTGTAGAATTTAGCACTGGTTTTCACTCTCTGGTTTATAGTAAATTCTACACAAGCCACATAACCACTTTATGTCAAAATGTCTATATACAAGGATAATAAAAGTTAACGCACTTTTTAGAAAAAGTATGTATGTGGGTACAGTAAGTGTACAAAATAATTTGGGAAACAAGTCAAGATCACAACTACATTTTTTTTGAGAGGGAAGAACTTGACTGTAGCTATTAAAACTGAAAAAAATATGCCTCTTGACCAATATTTTCTTTCCATGAATTTAATCTAGAAAAATTCTCCTGTAGGTAGTGTTATATTCATTGAAGCATAATAGTGACAGAAAGGAATAAATGTAATGTTCAGTCAATAATTACGATATAATAAATTCTGATAATTTTCCAATGGAATACTCACTACCCCACACTGAAAAGAATTTGCGAGACCATGTAAATTGATATGAAAGAATATCTAATGGTGGGGGGGGGGTGAATAAAACTGCCAAAAAGTACGTATCAATGATCCATTTTAGAAATTAAAAAATAAGTATTTTACACATAGGAAGAGTAAATATGCAATAATATACACCAAACTGTTGTTGTGTTTGTATTTAGGGGAGATTAAATTGTATATTTCTGATATATCTGAAAGGGAAACAAAAGGGCACTATAACCTCTTTGTCTCTGCTGATTCCAGGAGCAGTAATAATGAAGTTAGAGCAAATTTCAGCTTAGGAAATATATAGCTAAAGCTGTACCTATGAAGCGAGTCACACAGTAGAATTTACAGGGAAACATGGCTGACTCAACATGTCTTTATGTCTACTCCCTCCTAAAACCCCTCTATGATGACAATAAGAAATTTGAAACAGTATAAACTCACAGGGTACAGAGTAGTCAACAGTGGAAGAGAAATGCCAACATACATAGGAAAGCTGAAAAGCAGAGTAAGAAGGTGTAATTAACACAGTAAACTGATTCTCCCCAAAGAACCACAGAGAGGCTCAGAAGCGGAGGGCCAAGGGACCAGAGTGGGGACTAAAACTGGAAGATTGAAAGTCTGATCAGGAAGTAGCCCTCGAGATCCTTCTAACCTATGCCCACACACAGCTGGCAGGTATCCCTCAAATTCCCACAGGAGACAGGATGCTTTCTTCTCTGAACTGAAAAGCTACTGGACTTGGGGCACCAGTATAGAATGGAGGCACGATGAGGGGCTGACAACTAGGGAAATAAGTGAAAGTTCATACACTGACTGAGGGGGACTCCACCTCTGGCTCCTCCCCACCTGATCTTAGAGCATCAGCAGCTGTGTTCATATCCCTGAGGCAGCAGACAGGAGACTCATTTCTAGAGGAAGTAAGTGGCTCCAGGGGAAAGAAAGCCAATATTGACACTTGGGGGTATCCAAACTAAAACACTTAGGTCGCTGCCCAATCACCTGACGGTGAAGCCTACAAGCCCCACCCACACTCACAGAGCTTCCCATCAATCGCTGGTTCTTCACTCTTCAATAGGAGAGACAGTGGAAGATGAGAAGAGGCTGGGGAGGCCTTCTTCATGAATGTCAGGGACCAGAACAAAACACCGGACAGAGCACGCAGAGGAGGCAGAGACAATGTAGGGAACTAGAGAAAACTAAAACACAAACAAACAACACCAATCATTAACATACCCAAAGATAAGAAAAGGCTCTCATAATTGAGAACTGGAAAAAACTGTCAATGAAAAATAAAATTATTCTTATATATTGCATTGCCAATTTCAATGAAGTATTCAACAGAAGAATTAGAAGATAAATCAAGTAAATCTCCAGAAGAAAAGTAGAATAAAAATTTTTAAAAGGAGGCCAATTTGAGGTAAAAAAAAAATTGAGGAAGCAATTAAAGAGTTTCAACAAATGTCTAATACAGTTATCTGGAAAGAAAAACAGAAGAACATTTTTAAAGGAAAAAATGTATAAGAAAAAGTCTCAAAACCAAAGCATTTGCATTCCTAGATGGAATGCCTATGATGATGAATGAAACAAATCCCACATCACAGCTCATGACAGCACCATGATTAAAGAGAAAAGATATTAAAAAAAAATTAAAACTAAAAAATAGTTCACCTAGAAAACTCAAGTTATCAAAATTCTCTACAATGACACATGAAGCTAAAAAGCAATGCAGAAATACTTTTAAAATTTTGAGGGAAAATCATTTCCAACCTAAAATTCTCTATTAGGAAAAATTACCAATCCAGTATGACAAACAGACATGGAAGGTCCCATAGTTTTTATTTATATATATATTCTCTCTAGAGCTAACTGAGAATGTGCTCCATGAGAATGAGAGACAGTAAACCAAGAAAGACAAACGCCCAGGAGATGGCAAAGGAGTCACTAGGAGGACTCTGGAGGAAGACAGGAAAAGAACCACATGAAAAAATTAAAGATGAGAGTGGCTGGGCGTCACTCAGGGTCAGGAATAGTGCCTGTTCCCATCAATCAGCCTGGAAAATCTAATGATTCAAGGAGCACTGGGTAGAGTACACATAACGGTTTTGTCTCAATAGTGGGTAATAGTTGACCCTAGATGAAGCACTGCTCTGGTCCAGCCTAATACTAAAAGCAATGTCCAAAAGGATCAGTCTTTTCCCATTAGCTTAACTGTGACCCCAAACAAAGCTCAATATTTATAAGAATACAAAAATATCTAGCACTCAAGAAAGTAAAATTCACAATTTCAGGAATCCAACCAAAGATTACCAGACATGTAGAAAAATTGGAAAGTACTCTCCACAATAGGAATATAAATGAATCAATCAAAATCACTCCAGAAATAAGACTGATGTTAGAATTAGCAGACAAGGACATTAGAACAGTTATTATAACTTATTCCATATGGTCTAAAAGTCAAGTAGAGACAGGAAAGATACAAAAAAAGACAAAATTACAATGTGAGAGTTGAAATATACACTAGATAGAATTAATGGCAGATTAGATACTGCACAAGAAATGATTAGTGAATTTGAAGACATAGTAATAGAAACTACCCAAAATAAAACACAAGGAGAAAAGCAGGGAAAAAAGTAATAGCATCAGTGATAACTTCAAGAGATACGATACATGGGTAACTGGAGTCCTCAAAGGAGCGGAGAGGTGGGAACAGAAAAAAATATTTGAAGAAGCAATGGCCAACATTTTCCAAATGTGATGCAAACTATAGACACGCAGACCTCAGAAGTTCAGTGAACCCCAAGCCCAAGGGATATAAAGAAAGTTACACCAAGGCACATCATAATTAAATTGCTCAAAATCAAATACAAAAGGAAAACCAGAGACATAAGACACATTATACACAGAGGAATAAATTAAGAATTACCACAGATCTGTTATCAGAAACGATGCAAGCAAGAAGACAGTGGAGTAACCTAGAACTCTATACCTAATAAAAGTATCTTACCAAATGAAGGCCAAAGAAACCCCTCAAAGGTAAAATAAAGATTTCTTTCAGACATACAGAAGCTGAATTTCTCACCAAGATTCATACTACAAGAAGTAATGAAGAATCCTTTAGGAAGAAGGAAAATAATACCACATGGAAATATGTACAGATTTACACCAAAAAAATGAATAACATTAGAAATGGTAACTACCATTTGGGTAAATACCAACTGGGTAAATATAGGTTTTTTATAATTATATAAATCACTCTAAAAAATTATGACTATTTGAACAAAAATAATAACAATCTAGTGTGGGCTTATAACATATGTAAAAGTAAAATGAGTGACAACAATAGCATAAATATCTGGAGAAGAAAAATGAAAGTATACTATGTTAAGGTTCCTATACTATACCTGAAGTGGTATAACATCACTTGAAGGTATATAGTAATAAGTTAAACCTGTATACTATAAACCCTAAAGCAACCATTGAAAGAACAGAAAAAAAGAGTTATGGCTAATAAGTCAAAAAGGAGATAAAATGGAATAAAAACATTCAATTAACCCAAAAGAAGGGGAACAAATTACAGACAGAACAAATAGAAGACAGATGTAAATCTACCCATATGAATGATATCATTACATTTTAATGGATTAAATACCCTAATTTAAAGGCAAGGATTGTGAAGTAAAGTACTGCCTACATGAAATACCCACTGAATATAGAGATACAAGTAAGTTAAAATTAAGTATGAATAAAAGATACACCATGTAATCAAAAGAAAGAGTAAAATGGCTATATTAATATCGATAAAATAGATTTCACAGAATATATTACCAAAGATAAAGAAAATAATTTCATAATGATAAAGTGGCCAATTTATTAGGAGAGCATAGTAATATTACACAGTTATGCACAAAATAACAGAACTTCAAAATATGTGAACTGCTAGAACTACAAATAGAAATAGATAAATTCACAGTTATAACTACAGATTTCAATGCATCTGGCTAAATAACTGATAGAAAAAGGAGGCATAAAATCAATAAGAATACAATTTGATAAACACTGTCAACTAACTTGACCAAGTTGACATTTATAGAACACTCCATCTAATAAGAGCAGAATACACATTCTCAAGTACACATGGAACATTTATCAAGATAGACCATGTTCTGGGCTGTAAAACTGAGTCTTGATACATTTCAAAGGATTCAAGTGATATGAATTATGTTCTTTGGCCCCAACAGAATGAAATTAGAAATCACTAATACAAATATTTGGAAACTACATTAGACACCTAAATAACTAATGGGTTAAGGAAGAAATCAAAACAGAAACCAGAAAGTTTTTTGAACTGAATGAAAATGAAACACCATATAAAAATTGTTCTCAGAGGTTTTTCTTCCTCATTTAAGATATTTTACAATCTTGGCACTAGTTTCATTTGTGCAAGGATTCAGCCCTAACAATTTATGACCTAGACCTGTCCCACTGTCTGTATTAAAATTGGAGCACTGATTATGTAAGGCTGGAGTTACGGGCAGGAAAGAGGTTCTGAGTAATCCAGAGCTCTAAATCGGGAAATAAGGGAAACTGGACAATTCAAATCTAACATAACTACAATATTCACTCCAATATTCATAGAAAAAATACAAACTCTTGGAAATCAAAAGCAGCACACAGAAATGAAAGTTTACAGATGTAAATAAAATTTGCTATAAGAAAATAATGTCGAGACAACAGTACCTGCTTCATATGATTGCTATGAGGAGCTAATGAAATAATGCATGTAAAGTACCTAAGATGGTCTCTGGCATGTAGTAGGTGCTTATTGAACATTAGCCACTTTCACATTTATTAGTTTTCTTTTTTTTTTCCTTGCGGTACGCGGGCCTCCCACTGCTGTGGCCTCTCCCGTTGCGGAGCACAGCCTCCGGACGCGCAAGCTCAGCGGCCATGGCTCACGGGCCCAGCCGCTCTGCGGCATGTGGGATCTTCCCGGACCGGGGCACGAACCCGTGTCCCCTGCATCGGCAGGCGAACTCTCAACAACTGTGCCACTAGGGAAGCCCTATTAGTTTTCTTAAGTTTGATGCTATGAGTAATAACTTTCATATATTTATATTTTAATTAAAATAATATATGCTATAAAGAGTGTGCTACTGGGCTTCCCTGGTGGTGCAGTTGTTGAGAGTCCACCTGCCGATGCAGGGGACACGGGTTTGTGCCCCCGTCTGGGAGGATTCCACGTGCCGCGGAGCGGCTGGGCCCGTGAGCCATGGCCACTGAGCCTGCGCGTCCAGAGCCTGTGCTCTGCGACGGGAGAGGCTGTGACAGTGAGAGGCCCGCATACCGCAAAAAAAAAAAAAAAAAAAAAAAAAAAAAGAGTGTGCTACTATTAATATCTTCCTACGTAAAAGAAAATATTCCCTATACATAGTAAGTATAAGGTTCGTCACTAAACCCTTTTCAATTATAGAAGGAAACATCTTTCCCATTTTCACTGGTCACCTCCATAAAATTATCCTCCAGAGACAAAGGCCACACAAAGAAAAAGTTAAACTCTGAATCAGGCCACTGGGAAGGATTTGTTTCATCACATGCCATCAGGCACAATATGCATTCTGAACCCCAGGAATTACCTCTTTCGGTAGTGCTGGCCAGAATCCAAGGGCTCACTGCAGACCAGCCAACTTCATTCATGCAGGACACACCAATGCTATAATTCGCCAGAGCCTGAAGCTGTTCGATTTGATACAGATGTGGTGAAGCAGAGGTGTTAAAAATCATGACTGAGCCATGACTCAGTGGCTCAACTTCCTCGACCTAAATGAAGAGTAAAATTGTGGACCAGGCGTTAGTAAGGGGGTAGGAATGTCAGACTTGGGGCATTCATGCATTCAGTGTACATGGCCCTTCCTCTCCACTGAGGGGAAGTACCTGCTTCCTTTCGGGGCACACCTTAAATTTCCCACCAGGATCACTGTGTATTACTCATGCTACTCACTTGTGCAACAATCGAGGACCTGATGGAAAATGCCTAAAATAAGTGTTCTCACTCCGGCAGGTAACAGAGCAAATAATCGTCATCATAACATTATAATTATTCTACATTATAATATAACTTATAATAAAAGTAGCTTTTCCTCAGAATCACTTCGCTTCTTGATCATTTTTTTCAGCTGTTTCACAGAATATGCAGTAAAGACAAGGGACATCGTATGTGGGGCAAAACCTGAAATATTTACTGTCTGACCCTTTAGAGAAAATATTTCCCAAATCCTACTTTAGAAGATGAGATACTTAATTTTTTTTTTTAAATCTGTATTTCTTTTCATTATGTCTCCTGAGGAATTCTGCTCTTGCCTTGAGGCTAATTTTAGCATGTCCTTTATTCTTACCCCCCAGTTCCCGCTCCCATATAGATTCAACTCCAAAAGCAAACACAGAGAGTGTAGATTTTATGGCATTTTTTGGTGGGGAGATATAGGAAAGGGTCATTTGCACCTCACCCAACAAGCTTTTCTCCAAATCTTTTAAAAACCCATCAGCTCTTTCCCGAGTCCTTGTACCTCAACTTTCTCTCCATAAACTCCACCAGTCTCTCCACATCCCTCTCCAGATGTCTTCTGTATGCACAGGCAAGAGAGAGGGATTCCCAGCAAAATTCAGTCCTAGGCTAAACTTCCAGCTTTTCCCTTAAGGAAACCTCTTATCTGGGAACGGGGATCATGCAGAGTTTTCTCTCACTGTATGTTTTTCACAACTTCTAAAATATGTTGTACATATAACATCAGAAAGACAAAAATAGTATTGGACAAAACAGAAGCCACCAAAAACAATTTGGGGAAAAAAATCTTAAACCCACAAAATAAATTTCTGCTAATAATGGGCTTGCAATTATGGGGTGTGGAAACACAGTGCTGTTATTTCAGGATATGTATGTTTGCAATTTAGGTCAAGGGGCCACACAGATCAACATTTTGGAATTCCAAATCCCCTAGTGGATACCATGAGGGTGGCCCTGGGACCGAGTCTCACCTCTGACTCAGACCCGCAGACTCTGCGGGGTGACAAGAGGGTACGAGTTGGCCTGAGGAGCCACCAGAGGAGAAACCAGGAGCTGTGTGCTTATCTCGGTGGTGGCTGTAGGCAGAAATCACTCTTTGTTTCTTCACTTGAGAGTCTGCACCTACTTCCTGGTGACCAAGCGCTGGAACTAAGGTGGAGGAAACCTTGGCTCCCCACCCCTGCCCCATTTCCGGAACAACGCGCTGGACCATTTCCAGGCACAGGGACACTCTTGGAGGGCATGTTCCTAGAAGAAGACGGGTTTCTCTAACAGTGCTCAGTGGGTTCTGGGGGAAAGGAGGGCATGAAACGGCAAGACATACGTGGGAGAGTTAAAAATAGAAACGGAGTCCATAGCCCAAAAATGGGTGAAGAAAGGAACTGATGCCAAGACCAAGGGAAGTGAGAGGGTGTGTCCGGCTAGTGGGTGGATGTGAATCTTATCCAAAACATTCATTTGTTACCAAGTCAGAGTTTAAAATTGTAACAAACTTGGAATCTGCTACAAAATGATACTTGGTCCCTTCAGAAATGGGAATACATTGTTCATCAACAGAATGTGAAAGTATATAATTTGTGGAGCTGGTTTTGATCAACCTCACTAGGACTGCCAGAGAAAATAAAGGACACCCGTTTATATTTAAAGTTCAGATAGACCACCAATAATTATGGGTATAGGTATGACACAAAATCAGCAGTGTAATTAACTTGTAAAGTAACTGGATTCTTATTTGCTAACTCTGGTCACCCTAGGAGAGATGGAAAGGAGAATGCGTGAAGGAAGCCTGAGCTAGCTGGTGGGGCAAAGACAGGAAAACCACGTCCTGCACAACAGGATCCAAGGTGGTCAAGAGGGGCTTCAATTTGGCAGTCTCAGGATGATCTGTCACGCCCTGGCCACCCAAAGCCAAGGCAAAGGGAGTGCAAGTGAAGCTTGTGTGATCATCCTCCACCTGAAGGGGTGACCTGGTGTTTTCAGACCACTCAACCACCCTACTCTACCTCCCCTCTACCTCACGTCTACCCTGAGACACACTCTTCTTCAAGTGGGGGCAGTACGCTTCCTCAGTCTCCCTGAAGGTAACACCCTCCTATGGGAAGGAGTCTCATGTCCTCTTGGACTCTTCAAACAGTTCAGTAACTGGAAACAATTTTTAAAAAGGCTGGTCCACACAGGGAATATAGCCAATATTTTATAATAACTATAAATGGAGCAAAATCTCTAAAAATTTTGAATCACTATGTTGTGCACCTAAAACTATACCTCATTTTTTCTAAAAAAAGAGCTGGTCCATGCTTTATTTGTGTCCATATGTAGGTTCAGTTATGTCCATATACAGGGAAACAGGCCCTGGTTGTTCCCAAAACAACAGAGTCCTGAAATATATGAAGCAAAAAAACTGATAGAACTGAAGGGAGAAATACACAATTCAAAAATAATAGTTGAGGGCTTCCCTGGTGGCGCAGTGGTTGAGAGTCCGCCTGCCGATGCAGGGGACACGGGTTCGTGCCCCGGTCCGGGAAGATCCCACATGCCGCAGAGCAGCTGGGCCTGTGAGCCATGGCCGCTGAGCCTGCGCGTCCGGAGCCTGTGCTCCGCAACGGGAGAAGCCACAACAGTGAGAGGCCCGCGTACCGCAAAAAAAAAAAAAAAAAAAAAAAAATAGTTGAGACCTCAATTTCCTCTTTTCAATAATAGATAAAACCATGAGGCAGAAGTTTAACAAGGAAACAGAATAAGTGAACAGGACTATAAACCACCTAGACCTAAGAGACATATAAACATTCCACCCAACCACAGCTGAATACACCTTCTCCTCAACTGCACATGGAACATTCTCCAGGATAGAACATATGCAAGGCCATACAACAAGACTTAATAAATTTAAAAGGATGAGGACTTCCAGGGTGGTCCAGTGGTTAAGACTCCACACTTCCACTGCAGGGGGTATGGGTTCAATCCCTGGTCAGGTAAGTTCTGCATGCTGCACAGCATGGCCAAAAGAAAAAAAAAAGATGGAAGTCATACTAAGTATATCCTCTAAACACAACCAACAAAGGAAGAAAACTTAAGAAATTCACAACTAAGTGAAAATTAAATGACACACTCCTAAATAACCAATAGAACAAAGAAGAAATCACAAGAAAAATGATCAAAAACTTGATTATGAATGGAAAACCCCCCAAGTACCAAATCTTATGGTATACAGCCAATGCAGTGCTTACAGGGAAATGTATAGTATAATTGCCTATATTAAAAAAGAAGAAATTTCAAATCAATTACCTAAACTTTCACTATAAGAAACAAAAAGGGGAAAAAAATTAAGCTAAAAAAAGTAAACAGAAGAAAGGAAATAAAGATTAGGGCAGAAATGAATGAAACAGAATTTTAAAAAATAGAAAAAATTAATGAAACCAAAAGTTGGTTCTTCAAAAAAATCAATAAAACTGACCAACCTTTAGTCAGACTGACCAAGAAAAATAAGAGACAACTCAAATTATTAAAATCAGGAATGAAAGAGGGGACATTACTTATAACCTCAAAGAAAAAAAAAGCTTCTAATGGAACATTATGAACAACTGTATACCAACAAATCAGATAACCTAAAAGAAACGCACACATTCCTAGAAACACACAAATTACCAAAACTGACTCGCGAAGAAATAGAAAATCTGAATAGATCTATAACAAGTAAAAAGATTAGCTGGTATTACTCAAAAAACTTTCCACAAACAAAGGCCTAGGAACAGATGGCTTTGCTGGTGATTTCTACTAAATATTGAAGACAATTTCACATCAACCTTTCTCAAATTCTTCCAAGAAACAGAAGTGGGAACGCTTCCCAACTCTTTCTATAAGGCCAGTATCACCCTGATATCAAAACCAGAAAAAGCTAACACAAGAAAACTACAGGCCAATATCTCTTATGAATACAGTCCCAATTACATAATGGTGATGACTGCAGAACTCTGACTGTACTAAAAACCACTGAATTGTACACTTTAAATGGGTGAATATTATGGTATGTAAAATATATTTCAAAAAAAGCTGTTCAAAAAAAAGGATATCCCTGGTGAGACTTTGTAGACACAAGGAGAATTCCTAACACTTACCAGTACTTGGGAGGTTTGCAAATAATGTTGGACAAGATTAAGCAAGGCTGTGGGTAGCAGGGTGAGGGTGGAGGCTATTTTGGGGATGATATGTTTTTACTCTTCTGAGAAGGAACAGCTGTTACACAAGGGTGGGAGGCAATAAGAGCAGAGAAACGAGTTCCACTTGGTATTAAAAACATCTAGTTGTCAACACATAAAATTCTATGAAAGTCACTTCTCTCAGCTGAGTTGGCATGACTGGCCCATGTCAGGTTCATATGTTTTTACCTAATAAGACCAGACATTTATAAAACTAAGAATCATCCCTGACCTTACTGTATGATCAAGTACAGGCAGAATGCATTCATGTTTTCAGCGGATAATCCACGTGTGTTCAACTACCTGCTCCCATCTGCAACGTCTTCCTGAGACACGGAGGAACAGGTGGTCCTGAGCATTGCTTTGGGCATCAGAGTTTCCTGGGCTTGAATTCCGGTTTTGCCACTCACAGGCTCTGTGTGCACTGTGGCCCTGCAGTGCTGGTGTGGGTTCCAAGTAAGATAATGTCTGCAAAGTCCCTGGGCCATTGTGGGCACTCAGTAAAAGGTAGTGTTACTGTTACCCTCCCCTTTTATTTTTTTTGCGGTACGCGGGCCTCTCACTGCTGTAGTCTCTCCCACTGCGGAGCACAGGCTCCGGATGCGCAGGCTCAGCGGCCATGGCTCACGGGCCCAGCCGCTCTGCGGCATGTGGGATCTTCCTGGACCGGGGCACGAACCCATGTCCCCCACATCGGCAGGCGGACTCCCAACCACTGCGCCACCAGGGAAGCCCTACCCTTCCCTTTTTTATGACATGAACACTCAGAGCAGAGCCTATCTCATGGCAAGGTGTCATTTTAGGATGGCTAGCCTATATTTCTTACAGCTCTATTTTATACCAGTTTTAGGTAGTGGTTAAAAGTGGGTGATGACTCTGTAAGGCCTGTAATCCCCAGGCTTCCCTGGCAGCCACCGGCTGAGATGCTACGTTCAGTCGTGAAGATGATCCACCTTGTGCTTGCCCTTCTGTCCTTCATGGCCACCAACCCAGGAGAAGCCAGGCTGCAGGGGACCTGGTTTCTTGGACTCCTGGTTACAAGCCAGATGAGGTTTTGTATCTTAAAAATGAATTCTCCCTGGTCTCATGACGTTCTATCTTGGAAACATGTTTCTCTTCCAGTTGGCCCTGGACCACGCACAGGAAGGAGGCAGCATCATGGGGGCGTGGGGAAGGGCGGGGCCAGAACGTCATAAAATGGTGCATGCCCAGTGGATGCTGATCAGGGGGAAGGTCAAGGGATTCTGAACGGGCGTGCTGAAATGATCTCAGCGCCCATCCTCCGGAGGAAGAAAAATCAGGCAGACCCACTGAGCACCAAACAGCTACTTCTTTTCATTACGGAAGTTCACCTGAATGCTGCAGTCACTGAACGGGGAGTATCCGTCAAAACCGGGGACCCAGGAGATCAGGATGCTGTGTGCGGTTCTGTTGCGGACCCTGACTTCAGTTGGCGGGGAGGGAATTGCTATGTAAAAAACAAAGACACAGACACAATTATAAACCACAGGAGGCCACAGCTACCAAACAAATGCATTAATACCAAGCCTACTTCTGTTTCTTGAGACTGGGAATATTAAACACAAGTTTTAAAGGGGAGCCATCGTACGCCTAAGGGTAATGGTATTAGCCTACGGAGAAGTCTTGCAGTGATAGGATGGCTCGGCCAGGGCCAGAGACGTGGGATGTAGACCTGCTTTCCTGCCCCCTGATGAAGTGAGAACTTCTAGCTGGACGAGGATGGGGAGACATCCGTTTCCTGCTACTGTATGTGGGGGCGTCACTGGGCGCTGGTGCTCTCAATGGGGGTGAAAGGCCATGGCGCTGCCCTTGTGGAGCTAAAGGCTGCGTTGGGGAGACCCACATTAATTGAGGGTGAGTGATTTGTGCTGAGAAAAGAGGGGTACCATGGGAACAGGCATGTGTGTGCATGCGTGCGTGCATATGCATGTGTGTGGTGGAGGAAGGAAGCTTTCCAGGCCGAGGAAATGAGGGAGAGTCAGCTCAAGCAAAAGACCCAAGTGCATCTGCTTGCGGGGAGGGGAGGGCATACTGTAATGAACGTGCAATGACCTCAGCCACAGGTGGGACATGGATAGATATTTACATTAGAATCCAACAAGGATCTGAAGTTGAGGCTTTCAGTTTCTTGTGCTATATTTAACTCTTTTTTTAAAAAGAAATCTATATTAAAATCTGTGAATCAGTATTATTTTTATTTATTTATTTTGGCCGTGCCGCACGGGATCTTCGTTCCCGGACCAGGGATGGAACCCTCACCCTCAGCAGTGAAAGCGTGAAGTTCTAACTGCTGGACCACCAGAAAATTCCCATACATTTAACTCTTAATTAACAGTAATAACCGCACTTATAATCCAAAATGATGACTAATGTTTTTGAGTGCTTACTCTGTGCCAGGAACCTATGGACTTCATTAAACATGACTAATCTGATAGGAAGAACCCTATCAGAGAAGCAGTCTTACGATCCCCACTGACGGATGAGGAAACTGAGGACCAGAGAAGTTAAAAACTTGCCAAAGCTCACAGAGCCCATAAGCAGCAGAATGGGGACTTGAACTCGAGTCTGCCTGACTCCAGCACTAGTGTCCCTCAACAGGACACTGGAAGCTGGTTGCAGGGGCAGCAAGCAGACCAGCGTGAGTACCAGCAGGGGCTGGGGAGTGTGGCCACCACTTAGCCAGCTGCATGGCCCACGGCACAGTTCAATGCCCTCTCTAAACTCAGCTCCCGCTTCTATTAAGGGCGGGGAGTGACCACACTGCTCCACGGGCCGGGGTGAGGATGAAATGCGGTAACGAGGTCTGGGGGAGGTGCGCTGGTGGTAAAGGCGAGGACAGGATGCGCAGGGGATGAGAGGGAAGGAAGGTTGGGACCACGTTAAGCGCTCACTGGGTACGGTATTCAGGAGTTGCAGTTTTACCAGGAGACACACAGACTGATGAATGGGAAAGAGTCAGTGTTTCGTTTGACTCACTTCCCTCAATAGAGTATCTGCCTTTCCAGATCAAAGTTTGGCCACGTATACCTCAGTTGATAACAGATGAGCAGGGAGTTTGGGTTGCTTTGATATACATGCTTAAATCAATGAAAGCCCAAAACATAAGGCTTGGAAATAGGCTTTATTAAAATAAAGTCCTAGTTGAGATTCTGTCTGAAGCATAAAATTCAGGAAGTGCTTCTCATTTTATGGATTTTTTAAACTTTAAGATGTTGATATTTTATGAAAATGTCTTTATAAATTTATGCCCACGCGTGAATTCCTGAAATTCTCAACATTTCTTTTGAAAATTGTAATAATGGAATTCGTAATGAAGGAAGGAAGTTGTTCAGTTCCTCTCCTAGTAACTTTCAGTTTGCTCATTTTGTTTCCTTCCAATGAACTTTTCGAAAATGCCCTCTCGTAGCCTCTTCTAGTTGATTTGCTGAAACTAAACATCAGCACCTTTAAAAAGTATGTCTTTTGCTTCCCACTAGCTATCTACCTTACCTTTGGTAGTGTATATATGTCCATGCCTCTCTCTCGCTTTGTCACTGATTCACTTTGTTATAAAGCAGAAACTAACACACCATTGTGAAGCAATTATACTCCAATAAAGATGTAAAAATAAATAAATAAATAAAAGCAAAACTATTACATCAGTTTAAAAAAAAAAGTATGTTTTTTGTAATTTTGAGTCTCCTGCCATGCATTACCCACCGTTTAACTCATTATTAAACACATTCTGCCGTTTCCCCTCTATTATTTCCCCAAGGATAAGACCAAAAGGAATATGAACTCAATATTGCCTCTCAATATTTAAATTAAGAACAAATAACACAGAGAACAGACTGGTGGTCACCAAGGGGGAGGGGGTTGGGGGAGGGATGCAATGGGAGGCTGGGGTTAGCAGATGTAAGCTTTTACATATAGAACGGATAAACAACAAGGTCCTACTGTAGAGCACAGGGAACTATATTCAATATCCTATGATAAACCACAATGGAAAAGAATATTAAAAACAGAATATATATATATATATATATGTATAAATGAATCACTGCTGTACAGCAGCAATTAACACAACATTGTGAATCAATTATGCTTCAATAAAGATAAAGTAATTAATTAAAAATAAATTAAGAACAAATACTAAAACATACCATTTCCCTGAATTTCTATGAGGAAGGTTAAGGGAGATGAGTTGAAAGGGATAAAAAGACAGTAGATTTTCCTTTCCTTTCAAGTTTCAGGTTCAAATACCTTTGATCCCACAAAAGGAGGAGGAATCTGATGATTGGTTTGGATTGTCCAATCCAATGGCAGATAATTGGATTGGAATGTCTCCACCAGCTTGGGGGAGGTTTCAAACATGTGCCTTTCATTCTGTTATATCCCAGCTCAGAGGAAGCAAGGGGGGAGGAGGAGGTTAGGAGAAAGAGGGACAGGAGCCCTGTGCCCCCAGAAGAAGAGTGACTCTGACATTCTCCTTCCTCAGGACAGCTGCTGGTGGAGACTTGCTTCAGCCCCAGATGCCCAGGGAAGGACAGAGCCCATCCTCAGGGTATCCCCAGATCAGTGCCCCAAGCTGCGCCCACCCTGGGGCTCTTCAAGGAGTAATGGGGACTAGTTCAGGGTAGAAAAGGAAAAAGTGAAAATAGAAGCTAAGATGATCCAGGGTCAGCATTTCAGACAATTTTCTTCTCCATCTGAGCAGAACTAAACTAGCTAATGTTGATCAAAGACAAGTGTCAGGCCCTGTTATGAGTACTTTGACTTGCATTATCTCATTGAACCCTCAAGAGGAGGTAGGTTCTGTAATTATCCCCATTTTACACAGGGGAACACTGAAGGCAGAAAGGTTAAGTGACTTGTCCAAGGTCACAAAGGGAAGCCAGGACTCGACCCCAGGTGGCTGGCTGCAGAGCTCACACTGCACCCCCCTAACCCCTGGAACATGCAGGGGGGACTCCACCCTGCCGCTTACCTTTGATGTTGATCTGCACGCCCTTGGACACGGTCAGCCCTTTGTCATTGTGGGCCTCACAACTGAAGATCGCGGTCTCAGTCAGACCTGGAGGGGAAGGAGAGCCGTGAGACCAGCTGCAGAGAGACAGGCTTCTGTTTATCAGAATCCTATGGGGGTTTCAGCATCCTTTTACTTCTTGGTTCACTGCTTCAAGCCATAAATGCAAAGTTAATTAAAAATACGTGTTGGTGTTTGAAAAACAAACCTAGGATTAAACCTTATGTACCACGAGCAAGGCAACCATGGGCTTAAAAGGCAGCTGTGAGAGAGTGGCATGGACATATATACACTACCAAATGTAAAACTGATAGCTAGTGGGAAGCAGCCGCGTAGCACAGGGAGATCAACACGGTGCTCTGTGACCACCTAGAGGGGTGGGATAGGGAGGGTGGGAGGGAGACGCAAGAGGGAAGAGATATGGGAACATATGTATATGTAGAGCTGATTCACTTTGTTATAAAGGAGAAACTAACACACCATTGTAAAGCAATTATACTCCAATAAAGATGTTAAAAATTTTTTTTTAAAAGAAGGCAGCCATAATTCATTAAAAGCCTTTATTTTCCCTGATGATGAAACATTAGGTAACAAAGCATATCATTTAGTTTTAAAATTTCTGCAAGGAGGTATGGGAATCACTGGCCCCCAAATCAAGAAAAGTGGTTTCTGAGGCTCACCCAGACAATCTCCTGCTTAGAACCCCGTACACTCCACGACACAGTATGGACATGTCAGGGTACCAGAAACAGAAGGATAAAAGTTACAGTTTTAAAAATTTCAGGTGATCTGTTGTAATGAATCCTTTTTTAATAGTAAAAATCAATGTATTCATAAGGAATTATATAAACACAAGGCATCATTATTAATTACTTGAAGAAAAGACACTGGTGCTGAATGAAGAAAATTCTATTATTTCAGAGGTCTGAAGACATCTTGGAAATGAAAAAAATTAGTTGACGTTAATTTTAAGGAGAAAGTAAGAGAGGTAATCCAGATCTTGGTTTCTTATAATACTATTCTCCAGTGAAAGGAACCAGAGCTCCTCGGAGAAATGGCTGATTGTTAGGTTGGAGCAGAAAACATATATGATGAGCCTGAAGCAAAATATAACACAAACAGCATACACCACACACACACACACACACACACACACACACACACGGATGGGGGTACGGCAAAGAGACACAGGATCCAGCTGAAAGAACTCCCAATGGCCAAAGCTGGGACAATTTGAGCAAGAAAATAAAGTAGCATTAAATTGTAACCCAAAGTATAAAACAAATATCCATGAGTCTATATTGATATAAACAAATGATTAAATGAAAGGGGGAGAAGAGACAAACCCCCCATGCAGAGGAATTCCGAATGATTTTTATACAGATGCTCTGCCCACAAAGAGGAGCATCACTCCTGACTCCTTAAGCACGGGCTGCACAAAGTGACTTCCTTCCAAAGAGGACAGTATGGAAAGGGGAATGAAAGGAAAACTTTTGGGTGAGAAACTGACAAACATCTAGCTCAGCCAGATGGTCAAGGTCAAGACCAACAACGGTAAGTCGTGTTGACAGAATGTACCCTTGATATGATGTGATGAGAAGGGCACTTCTCCTCTATGGTCTTCCTCCTCCAAAACATATAACCCAAATCTAATCATAAGAAAAATGACCAAAAACATCAGACAGGTCCAAACTGTGGGACATTCTACAAAAAATCTGACCAATACTCCTCAAAACTGTCCAGGTCATTAAAAACGAGGGAAGTTTGAGAAATTGTCACAACCAAGAGGCGCCTTAGGCAGACATAACAACTAAATCCTGGAACAGTAGAAGGACATTAGGTAAAAACTAAGGAAATCTGAATAAACTATTGACTTTAGTTAGTAACGATGTATCAGGAATTTCCAGAGATAACAGAATAATCAGCTATGTGCTAGTTTCAGGCTTACATTTACTGAAGGGACATTTCAGTGAGATAAAGAGGTTTGCTTTGGGACTTTCCTAGTGGTCCAGTGGTTAATACTTTGGTATGATTAATATGTTTGGTTTTTTTTTTGGCTGCACCTCGCGGCCTGCGGGATCTTAGTTCCCCCACCAGGGATCGAACCCACCCCCCCTGTAGTGGAAGTGCAGAGTCTTAACCACTGGACTGCCAAGGAAGTCCCTGGTACAATACTATTAACTAAAATACAGACCTTATTCAGATTTCACCAGCTTTTGGTCATTTTATTTTGTGTGTGTGTGGGGGGGATTTCTATGAAATTTTATTACAGGTACAGATTTGTGTACGGATGGAGAACTGTTCCATCACCAAAAAGAAGCTCCCCCGTGCCACCCTTTTTACGAACGTCCTTCCCCCAACCTAACATCTGGCAGGAGCTGATGTGTACACCATCACTATAAGTTGTCATTTACGTACAGACACCAAGGGGGGAAAGTGGTGGTGGGATGAATTGGGAGATTGGGATTGTCATATATACACTAATATGTATAAAATTAGATAACTAATAAGAACCTGCTGGATAAAAAAATAAATAAAATAAAATTCAAAAAAAAAAGAGAATGTTGTCTAAATGGAATTACATAGCATGTAACCTTTTTTTTCCCCCCTGTACCAACGGGATCATTTATTTACAATTCAGTAAAAGTCTCAGCCCAAACCAGCAAAACCATCTATATGATTGTAGAGCGTCATGTACGGGTAATTTGCCTTCTGACAAAAGTCTGGAGAGGAGAAAGGGGCCACAGATTGAATTAGGCTCAGATTGTCCAGAAAGGAAATCACAGCTTGAAAACATTTCAAACAGAGGTCCCTTCAAGAGCCTTCCAAGGACAGCCGCCAAGTACATTTTGCATGTAACCTTTGAGATTGGCTTTGTTGACTCAGAATAATGCCCTTTAGACAAAGTACTTCTTCGCTCATAGTTCTTGAAGACAGCGCTTACATCACAGAGGAAAAAAAAAACAAAACTGGTATCAAGAGGGAAAAGCGTATGACCTTCCTGTTCAAACATGTCTCAACAATCAGGGCTCTGTAAACCACTTCCCTACTCCGCATCCTCTCGGTAGAAGGGATGGGAAAAGTTTACTTCAGGGTTAACTCCAAGATAGCAGGGTGCCTACCTGCAAACATTCAGGTTTTATTTACATCAGCATGGGAGGCGCTGCATGGGCACAAAGGGCCCCAGAGGCATCTTGGGTCAGCACAGCCTCGGCACCTAGTTCCCTAAACATGACCTCCTCTTACTGGGAGGGGCTCAGGTCTCACACTAAAGCGTCCTCAAAATTAAAAACAAATGCAGATAAGAATAAATTTGTATAAACTTCCAGTTACAAAATAAATGAGTCATGGGGATGAAATGTACAGCACGTGGAATACAGTCAACAATACTGTCATGTCTTTGTATGGTGACAGATGGCAACTAGACATAGTTTCACAGTGATCATTTTGTAATGTACGTAAATATCAAATTGCTATGTTGTGCACCAGGAACTAACATAATGTTGTAGGTCAATTATACTTCAAAACCAACATATGCATAGAAAAAGAGATCAGAGGAGGAGGGGGGATTTGGATGAAGGTGATTAAAAGGTGCAAACTTCCAGTTATAAGGTAAATAAATATTAGGTATGCGATGTACAACATGATTAATTACCACTGCTGTATGTTATATATGAAAGTTGTTAAGAGAATAAATCCTAAGAGTTCTCATTACAAGGAAATATTCTGTATCTATACGAAATGATGGATGTTCACTAAACATTGTAGCAATCATCTCATAATGTATGTAAGTCAAATCATTATGCTATACACCTTAAACTTATACAGTGCTGTATGTCAGTTATACCTCAGAAAAACAGGAAGAAAAAGATAAAAAAAAAAAAAAAAGAATAAGTTTGTATGTAGTTCTTTCAGAGTGCTACAAAGTTTGGCGTTTGGGGACGGTCCGCCGTAGCTGATTTGGTGTGCCTTGATGTGCCCAGAGCAAGGTCTGCAATAAGAAGCCTACGCCCCAGGCCCTCTCTCCCTGGACTTCTTTAAGCCCTTTGAGGCTGCAAAATGGATGTAAAAAAATCCTGTTCTACCCATTTCACAGAACTCACTAGAGGTATAAATGAGAAAAGAGGTAAGAAAGAGTTTTAAATGCAAAACTAGTGACATGAATACAAGTTACTTCACCATCACTATGTCTCTGTCCCAGTGAAAGGACGTAAGACTCAGGAACTGTTTGAAATTCATTCAGTTGTTCATTCATTCACTCACACAGTTCTGATGTGCCGGGCAATGTGCTGGGTAATGGGGTTAAACTAATGAATGATTAATATGTAATAATCACACTGATTAATAACATGGGGGAGGCAGACAAGCAGATGGGTGTGCTTCCATGTGGTGGGAAGGGATGACAGTCATGGAAGAGGAATACATATGGGTACAAAGATGTCTGCATCAGTGACCCCCAAAAAATTAAAACCACCTGAATGTTCATCAACAAGGGAGCGGTTAGGGCTTCCCTGGTGGCGCAGTGGTTGAGAGTCCGCCTGCCGATGCAGGGTATACGGGTTCGTGCCCTGGTCCGGGAAGATCCCACATGCTGCGGAGCGGCTGGGCCCGTGAGCCATGGCCGCTGAGCCTGCGCGTCCGGAGCCTGTGCTCCGCAACGGGAGAGGCCACAACAGTGAGAGGCCCGCGTACCGCAAAAAAAAAAAAGAAAGAAAAAAAAGGTAATGCAGGGCTTCCCTGGTGGCGCAGTGGCTAAGAATCTGCCTGCCAATGCAGGGGACACGAGTTTGAGCCCTGGTCAAGGAAGATCCCACATGCCGCAGAGCAACTAAGCCGGTGAGCCACAACTACTGAGCCTGCGCCCTACAGCCCGCGAGCGACGACTACTGAGCGCACGTGCCACAACTGCTCGGCACAACTAGATAAAGCCCGTGCACAGCAACGAAGACCCAACACAGCTAAAAAAAAAAAAAAAAAAAAAGTAATGCAAACTGCATTACCAAAAATATAGCATCCAAAACACAAGAGGTTACAGCCTCCACTGAACTTCACACACATCTTTCCAAAATAACATCAATGCTACCAAGCTCTTTCAGGAAAGAGATGGGAACATTTCCAACTATGTTTTATTAGGTCAACAATACCCAGATACCAAAATGGACATTACCAATACAAAACAGAAACAAAAACAAAATTATAAAACAATTTCCTTCATGAACATTGTTGTATGATAAAGTCTGACTAGCTTTTGTTCCTTGTTAGTTCCTGAGTTAGAGGAGTGGCTTTGTTACACTAACAAGGTGACTCAGGATGGGCCCCTAGATAACTTCAGGATGGGGACTGGTCACCAGAATGACTAAATCCTGTGATGGGAGGGTTGGGACTTTGATCCACGGGATATTAGCCCGAACTCCTGACCTCTAGGGAAGAGAGGGAGGTCTGGAGATCATGTTCCATCACATGGTTGATGCTTTAATCAGTTATACCCACGCAATGAAACCCCAATAAAAATTCTGGACCCCAAAGCTTAGTAGTTTCTTGTTCCGTGAACACACTGATGCGCCAGGAGGTGACACACCTTGATTCCACACATCAGGGCAGGGAAGGGCATGAAAGCTCTGCATTTGGGACCCTCCCAGACTTCATCCTATGTGTATCCTTTGTAAAAAAAAAAAAAAAACTATAGTCACAAGTATAGAACTCTCCTGAATTCTGTGAGTTGTTCTGGCAAATTATCGAACCCAAGGGGGTCAAAGAAACCTCTAAGTTTACAGCCAGTCAGTAAGAAGTGCAGGTGGATTAGGGACCCCCTTGAGACTTGTGGCTGGCAGCTGAGGTGAGGGCAGGCTTGTGGCAGACATTGTCTTTAACCCATGGGGTCTGCACTAACTCCTAGTAATTAAGATCAGAACTGACTTGCAGTACACACGCAGTTGGTGTGACCCCAGAATGAGCATAAATGCAAAAATCTTTAACTAAATATTAGCAAATGGAAACTACCACAACCCATCATGACCAAGCAGAGTTTAGCCCAGGAATGCAACATTGGTTTAACATTTAAAAATCAAATCAATGTAATTTGCCATACGAAGAGAAGAAAGGAGAAAAACCATAGACCATCTCAAAAGATGTAGAGGCCTGACGCAAAAAAATAGACACCTCATGATTTCATTAATTTAAATTTCAAGAATAGGCAAAATTAATCTATGATAATAGACATCAGAACAAGGTTACCTATGGGAGGTGGGGGCTGACCTGAAGGGAACAAGAGGGAACTTCCTGGGGTGACAGCAATGTTCTATATCTTGATTGAAGTGGTGGTTACGTGAGTGTCTACATTTATCATGACTCACTGAGTTGTGCACTTAATTGCTAGGCATTTAACTGTATGTCAATTTAAACTACATATTTCATTGTATGCCCCATAAATCCTCCTTTATGGGACTTCAAAGCAATCATCCTACAGAGGGAGGAACGTATTTTTTTTAATTAGTTTTGAACAAATAAGTTACTTGACGATCAATTCCTTGGAGAAACTCAAAGAAAACTCAGATGAAGGCAGAGACAATCATAACATTCCTCGCGGAGTCAGGAGTAAGAAAAGTGATTCAGAAACAATACCTCAGGTTGGCATTCACTTGCTGGTCCACTCAGCGTAAATATTCAGTGATAATTACCATGAGTTAGGCACTGCCTTGGGAGAGACAAAGTCCTTGTTCTTACTGAGTATACATTCTCTAAGAAGACAGACAAGTGGCTAAACAAATAAACAGGGAAATGGCAGACTGTGACCAGTGCAATGAAGGAAGTCCACAAGAATACATGCCTGGGAGTCAATAAAGGAGTGGGGAGGAACTAAAAGAATGACCAGGAAAGACTTCTGTGCAAAAGTGATGTTTGAGATGTGTCATGGGATGAAGGGCAGATGGAACAACACTGCAAGCAGACAGAAAGCAAGTGCAAAGGTCCTGAGGCAGCGAGAAGGGTGACGTTTCTGAGAAAATGAAAGACAATCAGAAAATGCAAGACAGTGGTGCTTAATAAGCAGGGAAAGAGTGGGATGGGTTTGCGCTGGAGAGTTGAGCGGGAACCAGAGCACGCAGGTCCTATGAGCGGGGGCAGGACAGACTCTGAGTGCCAGTCAAAGATAATGGGAAGCCCCTGAAGGGTTCCAGCAGGCAGGGGACACGAACTGCCATTGAGGACGAGAGTGGGGACAAGGCTAGAAGCAAAGAGACCAGTTAGGAAGTTACTGCAGTGCTGTTGGCAAGAGCTGGCAGTGACGTGGACCAGGGCACTGCAGCAGAGACAGAGAAGAGACAGATTTGAGATGTACTGTCGGAACAGAACGGACAACCTGCTGATGCATTCAATGTGGAAAAGGAGAAGGAAGGAAGGATGGGCAAATGGTGATATCATTTACTAAGATGGGGAGCTCTGGGGCAGAGCAAGTCTTGGGGGGAAATCAAGAGTTTCATTTCAAGACGCTTCCATATCCAGTAAGTGGAAATGCCAAGCAAGGAGCTTGAAGCTCAGGAGGGAGGTCTGAGCTGGAGATACGACGTTCAAGGCTGTCATCACACAGATGGTCGTGAAGCCCGGGGCCCAAAGGAACTCTCAGAGGTGCGTCCAGGACTGAGCCCTAGGGCACCCTCCCACATTCAGAACTCCTGTCAAGGGAAGAGGATGAGTCGGGAGGCAGGAAGGAAGCCAGGAAGACAGGGCTTCCTGAAGGTCACCTCTGGCGGGCAGCATCCCTCAGAACGTTTGCTGAGTGTGTGAAAAAAGGAAGGATCAGGGGTGGTAACCTTGCCAGATGTTGCTGGAAGATGCAGCGACAGGAGCCAAAGAGGAGCCCACTGGATTCAGCAGCACAGAAACATCAGTGGCGCTGACCCCGAGAGCACTGTCGGAGGAGCGCGGCAAGGAAGCCGGGGCACGCCCATTCCGAGGGAAATCAGATGACCGCTGACCATCAGGGCAGCCACGGCCTCACAGTGACTCAACCCTCCCACCGCCAAGCCCGTGACCAATGCACTTTCCTTGCCGCCAAACCTCGCTGAGGCCGTCCCGTCAATGGTTCCTGAAATGCAAGCCCTGCCAGCCAGCAGGGCCACAGCTGCCACGGAAGATGTGAGCAGGGCTCCCGCTGCCCAGGCTCAAGCACTCTGGCCACTTTGCCAACTTAACCACAGACACCCGTGGTGGGCATATCCCCACGCTCCCGTCCTGCCCTGTGACCTCTGACCCCCGAGATTCCCACCTGCCTCCCCCTCCACCCGGCCCCTACCCTCAGCTGCCTCACCTGCGGTTTTATCCGCCTCGACTACCTGCTGCTGAGCACAGCAGCGCTCATCGAACTTCTGCTCCCTTCCACCCTTCCAGGGCAAACAGCAAGGAAATCTCACAACTCAGACTCACCAGGAACAGTCAGAACGGAGGGGGATTTTTCTGGAAGTTCATTGACACGGCTGCTGTTCTGAACCCAGAAGATGTTGACGGGCTCAGGCGGGCCCACGGCCTGACAGGTGAGGTTGAAGGCTGTGTTTCTGGTGACATTCATGCTCTCGGGCTGCCTCGTAAAGTGAGGAAGTCCTGCAGAGGAAGAGGTGAATGAAAGAATGTTTTAGATCCACAGGCCAAGGCACAGCCCCCGGGGGAATGGAAACCACACCGGAGCTTGGCAGCAGGAGCTTTCTCTGTCCACCACCCAGGTCTGAAACAGCCAGTTTTTATCTCCCTGAAGTTGGGTAAGAAAGAACAAACAGGCTAATTCCTGCCAGCCTAGCTCTAGCCGGTTTTCTCGGACACTTTCCCAAAGGAGTAATGGTGATTCAGAACTGCTTTTTTCAGAAGGGAGGCCTGGCAGTTCTGAAATTAGGTGTTGCTCAAACTCCTGGGAAAGGTTGGCAGGTTTTCAGGATTCCTTACCAATAAACACAAAGTGAAAACAAAGCCACATAAGAGTCCACCCATTTTTTTTTCTTTTTTAAGTTTAAGTATACTTGATTTACAATGTTGTATTCGTTTCAGGTGTACGGCAGAGTAATTCAGTTATACATATATAAATGTATATTCTTTTTCAGATTCTTTTCCATTATAGGTTATTACAAGATATCGAATGTAGTTCAATATCAGCTATATTGTGCTATTCAGGAGGTCCTTGTTGTTTATCTATTTTATACATAGTAGTGTGTATATTTTAATCCCAAACTCCTAGTTTATCCCTTCCCTTCTCTCCCCTTTGGTAACCACAAGTTTGTTTTCTATGTCTGTGAGTCTGGTTCTGTTTTGTAAATAAGTTCCTTTGTATCATTTTTTTAGATTCCACATATCAGTGGTATCATATGATATTTGTCCTTCTCGGTCTGACTTACTTTACTTGTATGATAATCTCTAGGTCCATCCATGTGGCTACAAATGGCAATATTTCATTCTTTTTACGGCTGAGTAATATTCCAGTATATACACCACATTTTCTTTATCCATTCATCTGTTGATGGACACTTAGGTTCCTTCCATGTCTTGGCAATTGTAAATAGTACTGCCGTAAACATTGGGGTGCATGTATCTTTTCAAATTAAACTTTTTGTCTTTTCCAGATATATGCCCAGGAGTGAGATTGCTGGATCATATGGTAACTCTATTTTTAGTTTTTAAGGAACCTCCATATTGGTTGCATCAATTTACATTCCCACCATCAGTATACGAGGGTTCCCTTTTCTCCACACCCTCTCCAGTGTTTATTATTTGCAGACTTTTGGATGATGGCCATTCTGAACAGTGTGGTCTGCCTGTTTTTGAGGACAACCTATTTTGTGTGAGACTTTCAGGTGAGGGATAATAAATTTTAAAATCTGTACACTTGTACAGGGCTGAACACTTTTCCAAGCACATTCTCATGAAAAGAGTATAGACAGAGTTACACAGTTACAACCCCAAGATCTCCCACTATGATTCCAGAACCAGGGTCATAGGGAAGGGACGTTAAGAATAGCTCAGGGCTTCCCTGGTGGCGCAGTGGTTGAGAGTCCACCTGCCGATGCAGGGGACACGGGTTCGTGCCCCGGTCCGGGAAGATCCCACATGCCGCGGAGCGGCTGGGCCCGTGAGCCATGGCCGCTGAGCCTGCGCGTCCGGGGCCTGTGCTCTGCAACGGGAGAGGCCACAACAGTGAGAGACCCACATACCGCAAAAAAAAAAAAAAGAAAAAAAAGAATAGCTCAGAGAAAACCAGTTGGTACTTATTTGGGGCACGTGACAAAAATTTAACAGATCAAGCTAACTGGCCTCGGACGTTCAAACTGTGTCCTTTTGGGACTGGGAGCTCACAGATCTGGTCCCAGCAGGACCAATGTGAGAGTGGTAAAATGCGATTCTTTTTTCATGTTTCAAAGTTTTGCAAAACTCCATTCGGACCTAACTCATTCCTGCCCTGGGCATTTTTTCTGGGATTTTACAAGTGAAATGTCCTCTGAAGAGTTTTCCCAGATTAGCAGCAAATGTAGCAACCCTCCCCTCTGGCTGATGAGGACAGATCCCTGCGGAACTGGCTGTGCAGCCTGGGATGGGCTCTGAGCAAAGCTCCAAAAGAGACTCCTCTGAGGGGCCCCTCCTTCAAGCCTCCTGCAGCATTAGAGGGTATCAAGTTCAGGTCTGCAAAAGAATAGGTAGCACAGCAGCCTTTCTGTGGGAGATGCTTCTCCTTGAAGTTCCTTGAAAAGCTAATCACCTGCTCTAAAGCCTGTGATGGGGAGGGTCAGGAGAAAGCAGAAAAGTTGTTCTGAAGGCTCTGCTGATGGGGCATCTCAGCGAGCAGGGATGCAGAGACTCTGGAGGGCAGTCCCTAGGACAGTGGGGAGTGGCCACTTGGGGTGATAATGAAGATGCTTCCTCCTCAAAGCCTCTCTTGACAGGCCCTGCCATTGCCGAACCGGACGTGCAAACCCTGAGATGCAGGACCTGGGCCGACCTGGCCTGGCTCACTTGTGCATCAGCTCACGTTCCCCACGGGAGTCCAACTTCCTTGAGGGCAGAGACTGCCTTCTCCTTGCCTGTTGCCCCAGCTCCCCCACCAAGCTCATCTCATGTCATGGCGTCGAACTGCACTGAATCACGTGCCTGACAAATCCTAGGGCCTAAAAAGGAATCCCAGGCCGAGCTGCAGGCCCAATCAAGAAAATGGCTCACTCTCCCTGATTTCACCATCTGCATAAGCAAGACAGTAAAAGATACTGAATAATAAACAAATTGGCACTTGACCAGGTGAGGGGCATCTGGTGCCAGCACTGAGAACTGGATGATAGATTGCATTTTGTTTCTTAACGTAAAAAGACTTCAGTTATTTTAAATTGTAAATAACCTTAGGACAAGGAGGTCCACTATCTCTTTTTACCTCAGCTATAGTGCATAGGATAGAGTTAAATCTCTAAGAATTAAGTGAATTTCATAACTACCTAAAGTCTACAAAGATGGCCTTGTAAAATTTCAGTGCTTATGGATTTGCAAGGTTTGCATACAGAGCTACAAATGGGATAAATTAGGAATTTGAGAGTAACATATATATGCTACTATATATAAAATAGATAAACAACAAGGACCTACTGTATAGCTTGGGGAACTATCATCAATATTTTGTAATAGCCTATATGGGAAAAGAATCTGAAAAAGAATATATATATATATATATATATATATATATATATATATATATATATACACACACACATATAATAAAGTGAATCACTTTGCCATACACCTGAAACTAACACAACATTGTAAATCAACTATACTCAATAAAAACAAGTAAAAAACAAACAAACAAATGGGCATGCCAAACTCTGGATCATTATACACGAAGCAATTAATGCAGGCTCTACAACAAACAGCCCTGTGGCAACTGGACACCCTGTGGCCTCTGGACTCACCTTGCACCTCGACGTAGATGGGGTCAGACACGATCTCGTCGTTGTTTATTTTCATCTTACAGATATATGACCCATTGTCTGAACGCTGCACGCTGGTAATGCTTCCGGGAGAAACACAAAGATATTTATTGTGACGACCTTTAGAGTTCCTACTATAGGAATGGAACATTCTTTTTTTTTTTTTTTTTTTTTTTTCAGTATGCAGGCCTCTCAGTGTTGTGGCCTCTCCCATTGCGGAGCACAGGCTCCGGACGCACAGGCTCAGTGGCCATGGCTCACGGGCCCAGCCGCTCCGCGGCATGTGGGATCTTCCCGGACCAGGGCACGAACCCGTGTCCCCTGCATCGGCAGGCGGACTCTCAACCACTGAGCCACCAGGGAAGCCCAGGAATGGAACATTCTTCAACTTCTTTGTCCTTCGCGGTGATGATTAACATGGCTAATGTGTGTCACATGTGTGTCAACACGGCTAGGTCACAGTACCCAGATACTTGGTCAAACGTTACTCTAGATGTAAAGATATTTTTCTGTGAAGGTGTTTGTCACGTGTGATGAATATTCAGGCCAGTCAACTCAAAGTAAAGCAGATGACCCTCCATCGCTTGGGTGGGCCTCATGTAGTCAGTTAAATCCCTTATGAGCATAGACTGAGGTCTTCCAAGGAACAGGAAATTCTGCCTCCAAACTGCCTTTGGGCCTCAAGGCTGCAACATCACCTCTTCCCTGGGCCTCCCACTGACACCCCACAGATTTCAGAGTTGGCAGCACCCACAATTACATTAGCCAATCCTTATAATAAATTTCTCTCGCTCTCTCTTTGTGTGTGTGTGTGAGTGTGTGTCCCCTCTACCGGTTCTGTTTCTCTGAAGAAGCCAGTCTAACACATATATTGTCACTTGTCTGGATTTCCATGGTAGGCTCTGTACCAGGGTTCTCCATATCAGAGTACCTCCCCTCCAGGCATTTTGCAAATTTGTGGGGTTGTTTTGGATGGTCACAAATAACTAGGGGCAACTTTTCCACATCTCAAATGACCTTATTTTTTATTTTATTTTTTTTGCGGTACACGGGCCTCTCACTGTTGTGGCCTCTCCCGTTGCGGAGCACAGGCTCCAGACGTGCAGGCTCAGCGGCCATGGCTCACGGGCCCAGCCGCTCCATGGCATGTGGGATCTTCCCGGACCGGGGCATGAACCCATGTCCCCTGCATCAGCAGGTGGACTCTCAACCACTGTGCCACCAGGGAAGCCCCCAAATGACCTGAGACTAGAACCTAATCCCACTGTACACACACACAAAATAGTTTGCCCGGTGTTATTATCCATCTCATTTCCCAGGACCGTGAAAATGGAGGGCCAGTATCCCTTTGTCCTGTTTGGAACTTGGCTGTGACTCGGTCATCGTCTGGAAGATGGATCCCTAACAGCACTGCTCCGTCTGCAGCTGCCATGTGCCTGGGTGCAAGTCACTGTGGACTTTATTATAATCTCTCCTGGTGTGGTCACACCCAGCATTTACATATTCACATTCATATTATTTAATTATCAATTGCTTTCCTTTCATTTCCCTCTTATTACAGGATGAACATAAGATATCTTATATAAACAGGCAGCCTTGGCTCTAAGAGGTTCAGAGCCCTGCTTGCCAATTTCCCAATGTGTTTACAAACAGGGAGTTACACCACAGGCGTGAAACCCGCTCTTAGCCGGGGTGGGAAGGGGTGAGACAACGGAGACACACTTTGCAATGCTCTCAGATGCTCTCCTGGAGAGGATGCCTTTATTAGCCCCAAAGCACTGAGTTCTTCTCTGCCCATCAGACACAACCAAGAAGACTGTGAATGAAGGAAAAAGAAAAAAGAAGGAAAACGTGGAGGGGTCCACCTGCCTTCCTAGCAGCTTGTTCCCCGATATGACTAGTTTATCCCAAAGCAAAATAAAATCTGTCCTCAACCTGTCAAGGGCTAAGGCTTAAGGCTTGAAAGAGACCAGGAGGCGGGCAAGGTCAGAAGGGGCAGTTGCCAGGGTTATTAACACAGCACAGGCACCACCAGGAGCTGACAGGCGGCAGTGAAGGGTCCCCGGCCTCCAGAAGCCACGGTTTTCAGAACCAACACTGGACACTGTGAATACCGCTTCTCCCAACAATACCATTCTGCAGACCCCTATTAGCCTATGATAAACAGAGTAACGAAGGTACACATCAAAAACGGCATTGGGGGCTTCCCTGGTGGCGCAGTGGTTGGGGGTCCGCCTGCCGACGCAGGGGACACAGGTTCGTGCCCCAGTCCGGGAAGATCCCACATGCTGCGGAGTGGCTGGGCCCGTGAGCCATGGCTGCCGAGCCTGCGCGTCTGGAGCCTGTGCTCCGCAACGGGAGAGGCCACAACAGTGAGAGGCCCGTGTACCACACACACAAAAAAAAGAACGGCATCAGTCAGAACTACGAGGGCCAGAGCTGCTTGGGTTAGCATCACCTCCTTAACGGTCTCAGATCCGGCAGTGTGACTGTCCCCTGTCCCCTGCACTTCCTGATGTGCCAATCTAAGCAGTGCCCCATTGACAGGGAACACTCTGTCTTCCCGTCTCCCCTCATTCCTATGTAGGCGCGATATAATTCTGGAGTGCACCTGATGAGTGACTGCTGGACTTGGGGAGGATGCAGGGGTCAAGGAAAGGCCGGTCTCTCCATGCTTTAGGGCAGGAGGTGAATGTCACAATGCTTAGAGGTCACCAGGAGAAAACGGAAAGAGACCTCACAGGACAAATATCTCCAAATAACGGGCTAGCTGACGCTTCCCCTAGAATCTGCCAGGATATCAAGGTGAGAGGAAGGGGCTGAAGAGAGCGGGAGGGGAGCAGGCGTCCAGGATGATGCGCTGCCCACCGTGGGTAACACCTAGAGGCCGGACGGTACAACGTGGCTTTCAGCAGCTCCTGCAGATGCTCCACGGCTGACCAGTCTAGTCTTAGCAGTTCCAAGGGAAACCAAGGTTACGGCTACTGAAGAGAGGACCCTTTCTACTCATTTCACAAGTTCACTTTACAAGAAGCAACATTTTCTTGAGGCAAGACTCAGGGAGGGGCTGGATGAAGCAGACGATGAGATGTGACAGGCTGAGGACACCTCCACCCTCGGAAGATTGGGCTGTGGCTCACGGCCTGGGACCCCAGTGCTGTAGCAGGCTTGCTGCATGATTCAGTGAGCCAGGGACCAGAGAGGAAGTGAAGGCCAGAGAGGGAGGCAGGGCACATCCCCAGGGGGACCGCACCCAGCCCAGGGATGCACAGCACGCCGGGAACCCAAGAAACCAGCAGGCACAAATAACCGTGGAGCAGCATACCTTCGGCAGCAGAAATCAGACCACACAAAAAAGTCCAGGAGTACCTTCAACTAACCAGCAAGGAAAATTCAGACTAGGAGTAAAGCAGGAGAATGCAAAGGGAACGTGAGCAAAACTTGGTCTTTACTCATTTGCGTCAGGCAGGATCTAGCATCACTGGGTGAAAAAGACAACGTGTCTGCATTCATTAGCAAGTCCAGATCCATCTTACCTATAGCACAGGAAATGTTTTTCACAAATAATTCTCTTGTTGCTTTCTAGACATCACGTAAAGGCCCCCAGGATGAAGGCAGTGTGGGGGGTGGGACAGGAGATGGGAGACTGGTCCCCAATCTCCTCCCTCTCCCCCACAGAAACAGCAGGAAAGGCTCTGAGCTCAGAATAGCAACCTAGGCATTCGGACGATGACTGAGTGAGGAGTTCCAGAAAGAACACAGACAGGGGAGGAGGGAGGCATAATTCAAGAAAATGTCCAGAACTGGAGATACGGGTCTTTCCTAACCTGACATCTAGGTGGGCAGCACAGCAAGAGAGAAAAGACCCACCAAGGGGCTTCGCCAGGCAATGTCACACCTCTAAGACAAAGTGGAGACCCCCCAAAAGCTTCCAGAGAAAAGAAAAGCAGGAAATTTACGAGTGAATCAGAAACGTATCATGCTTCTCAAGAACAGCTCTGAGAGCGAAAAGGAAACAGCAATGATTTCAAGATGACAACAGGAAATTATTTTCCTTTTAAATTCTGTATCTGGCCAAACTACCTCAAGGGGGAGGTAGGAAAAACATGGCATTTTCAGACACATGAGGGCCCAGCAAGTGAGGAGAGGCTGGGCTCCATGCCAAGGTGACGGGGTAAAGCCAGGAAGGGGGGAGCTGGGCTCCAGGGAACAGACGCTGGAAATCAGCAGGAACGAGGCTCCCAAAAATGAGAGCAAAGTTGACTCAGCCAGACCCCAGACCTGGAGGGCAACGTGTCTGGGCTGGAGCAACAGGGACGGCTCCAGGACTGGCACCTCCAAGGAAAAACACCAGTCCCGAGAATTTGGTCATTTTGAGAGGAGATGCATATTTTCCTTTAAAAAGTGGGAGGAGGGCTTCCCTGGTGGCGCAGCGGTTGAGAGTCCGCCTGCCAATGCAGGGGACATGGGTTCGTGCTCCAGTCCGGGAAGATCCCACATGCCGCAGAGCGGCTGGGCCCGTGAGCCATGGCCGCTGAGCCTGCGCGTCCAGAGCCTGTGCTCCGCAACAGGAGGGGCCACAGCAGTGAGAGGCCCGCGTACCGCAAAAAAAAAAAAAAAAGTGGGAGGAGAACGAGCGATTGAAACTTAGACAATTCAGCGAACCAACAGGCAAGGAAACTATTAAATTCAGGAAAATCAAAAAGCTCTACAACAAGTACGAAGTAATTACAGTTGACTACATGATTCGGCTGAAAATAGCATTTCCATAGCCACAAAAATTGTGAACTCTGGGTACTGATTTAACCACAGCTATGAGTAGTACCCTATTAGATTAACATACCATGTTGGGGCCTGGCACGGGCATGCACACACACCACACGCACACATACACACACACACACGACTCATGGACTGAATATCTCTGGAAAGCTACCCAATAAATGGGTCACCTCAGCTCCCCACTGGGAAAGAGGAACGGGGCTGGAATGCAAGAGATAACTTTTGGATAGTTAGACTACTTTACCATGTGCAGGCACTTTAAAAAAAAAGTATAAGAATTCCATCAGCTTTTGGTCAAACATCTGAACAGGGGAAGACCAAAGAAACCACAGATTCTGCCATAGCGTCTAGACAGGAACCACCTGGGGAGAGCCATGGTGGGGGGACAGCAGCTGCAAAAGCCCATCACACCAGCATCCCCTCAGCGCCCCAGGGCATCCTACAAGGACACACAGCATCTCTCTGGCCCTCAGACCTATTACAACTAGGCCGGCCTGCTCAGAAATGGCTCGCAAGGAGCACCTAAGCTCTCAAGCCTTCTTAAAAGACATATAAAAAAGGACCAATATTGGATGAATGCCTAGAGTAGTCAAATTCACAGAGAAAGAATGTGGAATAGAGGTTACCGAAGGCTGGAGAGGAAGAGGAGTGGGCAGTCAGTGTTTCATGGGTCTGGAGTTTCAGTTTGAGATGATGAAAAGGGCTCTGGTGACAGCGGCATAACGCTGTGAATGTACGCAAGGCCACTGACTTGGATATTCAAAAAGGGTTAAAATGGTAAGTTTTATGTTATGTGTATGTTACCACAATAAAAAAAAACCATGAAAAATGGAAAAAAAAAAACTTTTAAAAGAAATACAAAGACGACCCACTGAGAAGCATCCTGTTTTACCCTGCCTTCGTTCAAATGGCGCTGATAGGATTCCGTGGATCACCTGAGTTCAGGGATCTTGGACCAAACCTGAGCTGAAAGGAAGTCTGAATATAAAGCAAGCCCAAAAGTCTCAGGGATCCATGGCTAAAAATAACTTTTCCAGCTGATGGTTTGGCTAAACAAATTAGGTTCTTACTTTCTAGATGTTTGGCTGATTTCTCATGCACGATTCCATTTTGGGGTAAAGAACAGCCAGCAGTGGCATCAGGCAGATGCACACCCGCACCCCGCCCCGCCTGTGGCAAGGGTCTCGGCGCGCAGCGCCTGCGGGAGCCCCGCCAACACAAGCGTCTCGGGTGCCAGGAGCCCGCAGGGACCCAAACTACCTACTTAACATGTTTACCAAGAAAATGTAGGATGAAAGTAAAATCCTTCTAGCTTTAGCTCCTGGGAAGGATGCCAGAATTTAAAGAGTACTGGGAATACCTAGACTATAAAAAAAACAAACATCAAATACTTTCCCTTCTCCATAAATCACCCAATAACTAAATCTGCAGGGCCTGTCAGTTTACAGGAGCATCAGCTTTTGTTTTTGCTTGAGGGTGAGTCTCCCCAAGTCTTCTGATCTCAAGGCTGGTGCCTTCCTGATGAGGGAGTGTTTCCATCTAAGCGAGAGAGCTTTCTACACCCCATACCAGATTTTAGAGCCATGTCCCACAAGTTACACCCTCCTTTAGAGACTTCAGGGGAAGCTCTTGGCTAAGGAGGGTCCTGGGGCTGGACGAGCTGATAACAGGTGTAGATGGGGCGGGAGACTGGTTGGAGTGTCAAGGGGGATGCTCAGCCTGGTGACCTAAGTCCCACAGTCTAGCAACTGCTTTCAAGTGACGTACCATCCAGGACAATGCAAGGGGTGGGGAGGTGAGTAGGGAGGGTGGTGTGGATGTTCAGTATTCATCACCAAGCTATCAGCTAAGAATACTCCAACCTACTAGCAGACACGGAATGCTTCCTACACCCATTAATGAAAGATGACTCGACTCTATCAAGAGTAATAGACATCTAAGTGAAACGTGAACTATTAGCATAGGATAGACCCAGCTCAAGAGGGCATCTGGATTTGAAGTCCCACATCAGTTACTTCTTCCCTTGTGTATGCCACCAACCTTGGCATTTTGAAAATAATTTTTAAGGTTTTCCCTTTATAATTTCATTTGCACTCTCAATAAATGAATCTGTTTTACAATAGCAAGTTACAGGGGCCTATCACAGCCATTAAAATATTTTGAAGACTTTTAGCAATATGGTGAATGTTCATCATACAATGATAAGTGCATGAAATAAGACATACATCTATGTAATAAAATACTAATTTGATTTCAAGCATCTTGGAGTTCTACATGCTTGGAAAAGTTTTCTTGGGGTTGTGGGCCATAGTTTCCTTCTCTGTACGTGTTTGGTATCTTCCAAGTATTTATCAAAATACATATATAACTATGAAAACAAAATACATATATAACTATTAAAATAACTTAAAAATGCACATACATAGGAGCTAAGACCAAATTGTTTCAGAAATCTTCTGGGGATACTCTCAAGCATGACGCCAAAACAAATGTCCTTTAAGCTTTCCGGGGTGCATGGGATTCATGCTGAAATGCCTGTGAGCTCCTCCTACCATTCCCACCCTCCCACACCTAGTTTCAATAAACTGAGGGTTGACTACAAGACGTGGTCCCCCCTGAGCAGCAGAAGTGTCCTTCCCTTGGTCCTGATGCAGGGCCCTCCTCCCCTAAAGGCCAAATCTAAAATCTGATGGCAACACTACCTTAAACACATCAACACCACCTTAGCGCTTCTGCACTTGACATTTGAGTCTCCCTTCCCCTCCATTCTGTTCACAAGCACAAAGCAGGAGGACAGGGACCAGGTCTGTCCTTCGTGTCTCAATGACCAGATGTTCAGGGCAAGGCTGGCTGTTTTTATAACTAGTGGGCAGTTGCCTGTGTTGTGATTTGAAAAAAAAATCTCTATTCCTTGTGTCCAAAATGATGTCCCCAGTGAATGTTAAAGCTTTCCTTAGTGTAGATTACTTATCCCCTTGTTTCCTTCCTTTGGAAAGGAGAGCACTATGATGGCCACTGTGAGAAAGAGCGGAAGCAATAACAGAGATGGAAGTTCCAGTGCGTTAAATCCGCACGCCTCTTAAACTACACCTTCCACCAGGACAGGTTTTGTTTTAGGATCAAAGACCAGAAGCTTGACTAATCCTAATTTTTAGAATGAGGAGTTTGGGGTTTAAGTGTGGGTTGGGCAGGAGCCAAGGGTCTGCATGATATGAAAGAGAAAACAGGAACCAATATCAGGCTAAGAGAGTTAAATGCAGCATCCACAATCCTGCCAGGCTTCAGCAACTCACAGCTGCTTCGTATTTAAAGCACAAGTGCAGTTGCAAATGGTGGACTCCCCAATCCGGAGACCTAATCATTTCAAAATTCATGTCCATTCTGTCCTTTTTTTCTTTTATTATTATTTTTAATTATTATTATTTGATCTTTTTTTTTTTTTTTTTTTTTTTTTTGCGGTATGCGGGCCTCTCACTGTTGAGGCCTCTCCCGCTGCAGAGCACAGGCTCTGGACGCACAGGCTCAGCGGCCATGGCTCATGGGCCCAGCTGCTCCGCAGCATGTGGGATCTTCCCGGACCGGGGATTAACCCGCATCCCCTGCATCGGCAGGCGGACTCTCAACCACTGCGCCACCGGGGAAGCCCTGTCCTTTTTTATTATAATAACACCTTACAGAAAAATGGTTCTGTGACCTAACTTAAAATACTCTGTGTTTTTCTTTATAGTTCCTCTGACCCCTGCCTATATACAGACATCTATCTTTTGCACATTCCCTTAAATAAACGTGGTCCATGCCAGTCCTGTTAGTGGCAACTCCAGCAAAATTGCAGGCTAACGAATTCCTGATAAAATGGCATCCATTGAAAACCTAGAACTAGTGTTTAACGCTTCACTGTTTCTGGGAACCAGAGTGGATTTCCTTAGGGCCCGTGAAGATTTGAGAAGAGAGGATACTGCAGGTGTGCATATCAGGCTCCCTGGTTAAGGAAGACCAGCTTACTATCTAGTGATCCTGGGCAAGACACCCTACTCTTAAGGACCTCAGGGTCCTCATATAAAAGACATCAAATTAGGGTCTCCAACATCCTTCTCTCTTGGGAAGAAATTACACAAATATTGATAATCTCGATCAAGTCACTATAATTTACTTCACTGAATCACCCACAGCTACAGTGCTGCCTGTACATTACTTTAATAAAGTTGAAGAATATTCTAATGGTGGACTTAGTGCTGTTCCAGATATTACTCAGTTCAGCTGAGTGTCCATCCTTTGCAAGAATTCTGATCACTAAATTTGCTTAGTTGGGAGGTCACATAAGATTTTTTTCTCTTCCAAATGAGTTTATGAGAGTTCGGCCAAATACATGCAAAAGTATACATTTTTCTCTAAAGTTCTCAAAATACCACCCAGTCACCTTCTGAACTCTAAAAACATCAGTTCAGAATAAGACACTAAGTTTAAAAACTCTCCAAATCTTTTGAATATCTAATGGCCCCTTAGAGCACACCTAGAGCTGCCAGTCAGGTGGTCCAAACCCATCTCCTTGGCAAGAAGACCAAGGAAGATGCAGCGGCTCACCCACGGTCTCATGGGGGCCGGTGGCAGGACCCCCACTTGGGACTCGCAGCCCAGAGAGCAAGGCTGTGCTTTCCTCCTAAATGACCCTGGGTGAGACCAATGTGCCAGCTTTTTGTTTCTATAAGCCTTTAAACCTTATTCATTATGAAATGGTGATTTTAGTTCTCCCATCAGAAGCTATGTCTATATAATGGAAAAACATCTGTGTTTTGTAGTTGATGGAGAAAAAAATAGAGTAATGGGCAAGACACCCGAGTCTTGACACTGGCGGAGAATGGCAGCCCGAGAGACCCAGCCAGAGTTTAAATCGACCAACGGGAAATGCGGAAATTGTTTTCTTTCCTTGATGATGACCAAGATAACTTGGAAAACGCTAAAAAGGGGGGTCATCTTATGAATGTGTTGACACACTAAACTCTAACTGGAGTCATCAGGTCTATGGTAACTCCGAGGTGGTTTTCTGAAAAGGAAACACACAATGATTCACCAGAAGACATGACACAGTCTGGAAGAGGCCCAAACATCAGGTTGGAGAAAGTGAAAACATAGCAGATCAAAGAGGGCTCCACTCGGAGTGGAGGAATCCCAGAGAAAAGCCTCCTGAGTCAACGCTGCCGGGCTCCGAATTCATTTTGAAACTTTAGTGACCACAGTCCACTTAATTCTAAAACTGTACATGCCAGGAAGTCCTGATGTAAACACAAACAAACAAAACCCCTCCTGGCTAAGAGGAAGGAGTAGAGAATGAAAAGGGACAGTGAGAAGAGAAGCAGCTGTCTCACTGTCTCCAGTATCTGCGGTATGAGGACTCGATCCTTGGGACGATGGATTGTTCCAGATTTATGTCCTGGCCTGGCTTATCCTTGTCACTCTCTCCAACTCATTGGGGCTGCCCCTGCCAACACAAAGTGGAATGCTGAGAGGGTGAGCCACGTGGCTGAAGATCTGTCTCAACTGCCCAGACTTCGCACTTCCTGCCTCCTTCCTACCCCAACAGGAGGGCAACATCAGTACCAGGATCTGCAGCCGCAGGGGGTGCTGGGAGAGGGAGAAGGGAGAGGAGATAGGGCAAACGAAAGGGGTGGAGGGCTGCCTTGTTTCACAAGTTCCACGCCCACCTGGTGCGTTAGATGTCTCCTCCTGCCAGGTAAGAACACTGGGAGAGCTCCTGAGTCCAGCAGGCCTTGACAGGACTTACAGGCCAGCTGGGAAGAGCATTTGATCACCAAGAGTTCCAGGAGGGCCAAAAGCCAACAGAAAAGAAATCAGCAACACAATCAGCTATTAATCTACACTCTAAATGGACCAGTGGGGTTGCTAACACAGAAAACAGAAGGCTGTTATTTCTTTACAAGCCTTTCCCTTTTGAATGAGCAAAAGCACAACAACAGTTTAAAAGAGAGGAAGAAAGAACACTTACCTGAAGGAAGCGATGATTGCTGTAACTTCATCATCTGGATAAAACTGAGTAATTGCATGATGGGCCCCCAGCAATTCCTTCCCATCTTTCCACCAAGAAATAGCTGCACTGTCCTGGTATATATTAGGTATGTTGATCGAGCAATTAAACTTGACATCTTTGTGTTCAGAAAGTATTATGTGGCCAACCGTGTGATTAAATGCAAGAGGCGGTAGGGACGTGGACCTGGAGGAGGTCACTCCGGGAAGGGCTGCATTTCCGGTGTGCGGTCTTCCAGGCTGGATGGGTGGAAACATGGAGGTGGGCTGGAACCCACTGGTGTGAGGCAAGGAAAATGGTGTGTGGTCAGTCTGCAGGCTTCCTGGGAAAGATCCGGGGAACAGCGGGTTGGGCTTCGTTTCTTCGCTCACCTCAGCGACAGCTGCAAAACAGAGGATTGGATTTTTAGCCTTTTAAATAATGGAGTTTTCCAAGTAGGTCCCCAACTTCATAGGCCATGATGAGAGAGTAAGGGCATCCTGAATGTCCTCAGAAAGCATGAGCGGAATTTATTTAACACACACGAATAATGTGCATATTCTCTTTCACAAGTTCATTCATTCGCTTACTTCCTTCTTTCTAAAGAATACGTAAGAAATATAATGCCCCATCAACATTTTTTCTTTTTTTAAACTGAGACATAATTGATATATAAATATAACATATTTGTTTCAGGTGATTTGTTTCAGGTGATGCAGTGATTCCATACTTGTATATTTTGCCAAATGATCACTGCAATAAGTCCAGTTAATATCCAACACCACACATAGTGAGACACTTGTTTTTCTTGTGATGAGAACTTTTAAGATCTACCCTCTTAGCAACTTTCCAATATATGATACAGTACTATTAACTACAGTCAGCATTAACTCCATAACATTGCCAGAACTTACCTATTTTATAACTGGAAGTTTGTATCTTTTGACCACTTCGCCCATTTTTTTTTTGGCCACCACGCTGCGTGGCATGTGGGATCTTAGCTCCCCAACCAGGGATCAAACCCGCGTCCCTTGCATCGGAAGCATGGAGTCTTAACCACTGGACTGCCAGGGAAGACCCTCACCCAGGTTTTGAAATTCGTGACTCATTCCAAATCCCTCATACCCATCTCACCAGCACGGCAGGCAGGTGATGGAGCCTGAGATCACCTTCCTACTGTCTGCTCAGTCACAAGACTATGCTTGGCCAACAGTCTTGCAAAGGCTGCTACTGGTCACAAAGGGGCGAGTTTACAATTCTTGTGCCTCAGCATGACCCACCCTAAGCATGGGGGAAAAAAAATCAACATGTGCTTATGTCACCAGCTATAGAATGACTTGGAGCTTCCAGCAAAATGCTTGCCTGCAGGAATAGACCTGGAAATATTTTGATTTCATCTGACCCACAAGAATTTCTAAAAATATAGGCTCACATCAGTTGTACTTTTAGGGTTTTTTTAAAAATTGATTAATTAATTTATTTATTATTTATGGCTGTGTTGGGTCTTCGTTTCTGTGCGAGGGCTTTCTCTAGTTGTGGCAAGCGGGGGCCACTCTCCATCGCCTTCCAGTGCAGGGGCTGCAGGTTCGATCCCCGGTCGGGGAGCTAAGATCCCATGTGCCTCGCGGCCAAAAAACCAAAACATAAAACAGAAGCAATACTGTAACAAATTCAATAAAGACTTGAGAAATGGTCCGCATCAAAAAAAAAAAAATCTTAAAAAATTTTTTTGAGTATAAGGATTCAGTTAAGTACTTATTGGGTGAATGGAGGTACAAGCAGATTTGGGGGCAAAAGCGGGGATCTGAGAATTTATACCTCTGGCTTCCTCCCTGCAGGTCACTCTGGACCACACTTATCCCTTAATGGAGGGCCGGGGCTCCTGCCAGGGCGTCCTCTCCATCCAGCTCTCTCTCCCCGACCCGGTCAACTCTCACAGTTGCTGCATCTGGGAACTGCGTCCGGGGTGAATGCCAGGTTGGAGCACAAGAGGTTTCACTATAAGAAACCAGGGAGACCTCATTGCTTGTCCTTGAGGCTGAGGTCTCGGGGGCCCTGGGAGTGCAGGTGTTCTCTGCAGGCTCTGGAGGAGGGCTTTGTGGGTCGGCTGCTGGCTGGCCTTGAGCTCAGTCGTCCAGACAGATTAGTGTGCTGTGATGGGAGTGGTGATTTATTCCAAGGAGTGGAGGTCAGGGTGATTCTGCAGAGAGGGGCCCCTGCCTCTCCTGTCGTCCCCACGCCAGGCAAACTTTATGTACAGGAATGGTAGGAAGAGGTGAAGCCCAGCTTCTCTGATTTGGGGGTCTCTTCCGCAGTAATGGATGCTCCCCAACTTGTCTGATTTGGGGATCCCTCTGCAGTAATGGCTGCTCTGGCTATTTATCTTATGCCTGCAGACCCTCCTCAGAACACTCTTCCTCTACAGGCTTCAAAGCACTTAGAATTCACCTCTGTCTCTTGGAGGCAAACTTACCTGCAGTCTTTCCTATTAAAGGTCAGTTTCAGACGCAAACCACTACATACAGAATGGATAACCAACAAGGTCCTACTATGTAGCACAGGGAACTATATTCAGTATCTTGTGATGAACCATAATGGAAAAGAATATGAAAAGGAATGTATATACAGGTATAACTGAATCATTTTGGTGTAGAGCTTTAGTTAACACAACATTGTAAATCAGCTATACTTCAATAATTTAAAAAAATATATATATACAAAAAAGATACGTCAGTTTGGCACCAAATGTTTAGGAAGGGCGTAACACAGGGCAGTTCTCAGGAGTGGACACCTGGCAGCTTTATCCTGGCCATTGCTTGGATAGTGTGGCCCCCATAGGGAAAATGGGGATGTAATAATAACGGTGTCCCACAGGGCTGCAGTTAGGAATAAAGGAGCCATTACTATGTCTGGCTCATAGTAAGCGCTCAGTAAACGTTAGCTATTATTACTTCTATTACTTTCTCTTTGTATCACTAAAACCTGCCATGGCCCAGTACTTGAGAACTGCTGATCTACAGGGGTTGACGCTGAGGGCTGAACAACCACGCATGCTTGGTGAGGTTCTCACTGCACAGCTTTGGCAAGGAGTGGGGCTGGGATGGGGTGTTGCCATCCGCATAGTCTTCAGTGTAAACGGTGCTTTACAGTATGTGCTGTGCAGTGCATAACCTCGCCAGCCGGATATGGGGGCGTTGACTGAATACGGATAATGTAGGAAAAGGAAAGATGAAAACCATTCCAAGGTTTTGGACCAAAGTCAGGGCAATGATCAATTAGAAATTACATTTAAGCTGCTGATTTTTCAGTGTTCTGACTACTTCAGTTGTATAATGTCCCTCCCCGTTTTTCCTCACAGAAGCGGAAGACTTTAAAATTATTTTGTTGGCGTGGGGAGGTAGTGACGGTAGGAGGATGCGATCAGACCACAAATTTCTTAAACTTTTACTTTTTATTAACGTGTTCTTGTTCATTCATTTTCAAGATGACAAAAGCAAACGTGGTGGGTCTGTTTGATGATCCCCATTGTGGAGACAATGTTTTTAGCCAGAGTCAGAGGTGTATTAAAAGCCCACAGCCAGAGACTCAAAGAGAATTTTGTCCTCTCTCCATGGCACACGTGGAAACGCAGGCTGCTACTGGAATTCACGAGAAATCTCCCCCCTCCTTTCCCCACTCCCATCTTCTTTCACGGTTATTTTCTCATGTGGACGGGACAGCAGCTGAAGTGGGAAGTTTGGCTTCACAAGCAAATGCAGCTGAACAACGTGGATAAATGGCCTCCCACTCAGGTCCAAGAGTAGCTGTCCACATGTTCCAGCAGCTCATCTGCCCACCCCAGGGGGCCACATCCATCCAGTCCTGGAGTTGGTCGTGGAGCGCCCCTGCTGGGTGCCCCTGTGTTTCCAATGATCACCCAGGCCTTGACCAGATTCCAAGGCCAGCTTCATAAAGACAAGGATTGTGTTACCATCATCTTCCTCCAGTGCTCAGCACGGGGACAGGCCCATGGGATATGATTAGCAAATGTTTCTTCAGCCAACGAATAAAGTGATTAGACCTATGGTCCATTGTTTGAGGTTTGCCTTGTTTTTCTGAACAAATTTTCCTGCAGCTTCCTTGAGGGCTGGAGGTGGTATCCTCTGAACCCAACCTGATGCCTGGCACGAAGCTGATATGCAGCAAACACCTACAGAATAAATGGGTGTGACGCGGGCAGGGACACTACTGTGGCTGGGAGTGGGACTGTGGTGGGTCTGTAGCCAGGCCTCTGCAGCAGCATCTCCTCCCCCAACCACCTGCAGTTGCGGTGGGGCAGATACTGAGGACCACAGCCTCTTAGACTCAAAACTGGTCAATGAGGGGATGCTAGGGAAGGAGCTATTTTCTGAACTAAAAACAGAGCTGCCATACGATCCCACTCCTGGGCATATATCCGGAGAAAACTCTAATTCAAAAAGATACATGCACCCCTATGTTCATAGCAGCACTGTTCACAATAGCCAAGACAGGGAAGCAACCTAAGTGTCCATCGACTGATGAATGTGTAAAGAAGATGTGGTACACATATACAATGGAATATTCCTCAGCCATAAAAAAGAATGAAATAATGCTATTTGCAGCAACATGGATGGACCTGGAGATTATCATACTAAGCGAAGTAGGTCAGAGAAAGTCAAATATATGATATCACTTATATGTGGAATCTAAAATAGGACACAAATGAACATATCTACAAAACAGAAACAGACTCAAGGACACAGAGAACAAACTGTGGTTGCCACGGGGCGGGCGGGGGAGGAAGGATTGGGAGGGAGTTTGGGATTAGCAGACGCAAACTATAATACACAGAATGGATAAGCAACAAGGTCCTACTGTATAGCCCAGGCAACTATATTCAACATCCTGTGGTAAACCATAGTGGAAAAGAATATGAACAATGTATTTATATATGTATAACTGAGTCACTTTGCTGTACAGCAGAAATTAATACAACATTGTAAATCAACTATACTTCAATAAAATAAAAATTTTAAAGTAAGCTATTTTCTGTGTGATCAAGTAGCACATCCCACCCTTAAATCCATGAATATTTGCTGAGTGCTTGCTGGGCGTGCATGGCAGACGGGTTGGTGGGCAGTGATGCTTGGGGGTTGGCCAGCAACTCTGTGGTTAGAGAGCCAAGGCCCACCCAGTCCCTGGATGCCTGACCCATGACCTCAGGAAAGCTCTGTCATGCTCTGACCCCCTGCAAGGACAGGAGTACCTGGCGGGGTGGAAGACGATCAGATGATCAGTGCCTCCACAGACACCAGCTGCTGCTGTGACTGGCCTGCATCTGAACCCGGCCTTTGACCACACGGAGGAGGAATTTCTGGGCCTTGTGGGAATGAGTGCTGGGACTAATGGGTCAGGTCTGTCTTAGACAATGCATAGAGAATGGCAACACTGGAGCAACATAATTGCCACCCATGAATGAGAGGAAAAGGCATACTTCAAGTCTGTGAAGTAACCACCCTCAGCCTGCACCCCACTTTTTGACTTGAGCATTTGACTTCTTCTTGGTAGAAATGCTTCGCAAAAGAAGCTTCACCAGCAGAACTGCGACCCCCCAGTCCTTTCTGTTAAGTGGGCATTGATGCAACCATTAAAGAGAGCTCTAAGGAATCTCTCCAGGGCTGGTCTTCACCACTCTTTCCCAGCATGAGCTCCTTTAGATTTTTTTTTGCAGTATGCGGGCCTCTCACTGTTGTGGCCTCTCCGGTTGCAGAGCACAGGTTCTGGACGCACAGGCTCAGTGGCCATGGCTCACGGGTCCGGCCGCTCCACGGCATGTGGGATCTTCCCGGACCGGGGCATGATCCCGTGTCCCCTGCATCGGCAGGCGGACTCTCAACCACTGCGCCACCAGGGAAGCCCTCCTTTAGATTTTTATTGAAGCTTCAGGATCACAGCCCAGGGTGGATAAAGGAAGCAGCGGCTGCTGAAATCGCAGGTCCCGGGGTAGTAGGTGGAGTGGCAACCTTATGCCGCCTCTCTGACCCTGGAATCCCTCCAAGCTGCAAGAGGAGGGTTGGGCAGTGCGGCAGCTGCACGGGAGGGAGAGTGCAGGCTGGTGTTATGTGCCATCAGCCTGCTTTACTACCCTGAAGACCTGGGAACGGACCAGAAGCACCTTGGCCGGATGGGTCAAATAACAGCAGGGCTGAAGTGCCAGCCAGTGGGACCCACACTGGGTTCTCCCTACTGCTTCTCAGACAACAGAACAGGTGGGGACATGAGCCGAGCTCTCTAAAGCTCAGCCTCAAAATCCGGAGACCCAGAGGCAGCTGCAAGAGAGAGGACTTATCCTTGAACTCCTAGGGGTTCTTTGCTTCCCACCGCGGAGCAGGAGGAGGATGCACTTTGGTCCAGGAGCTAAGGGTTCCTCGGCCTCGCTGCCCACGGTGCGATCTGCTATCAAGCAGGCCCCAGCGGTTGGGAGGAGAAAGGCCCCATTCTGGGGTGGGTTTGCAGTTTACAGAAAAGGCTTTTTGGCATCTGGAATCCTGTTTGTGTCCACTCCCCGTCCCTCTCCCTTGTCACACCCTGTGTCGGCCATCCCCCCAGGTGAAAGGGCTGTTACGTGGACCAGAGCCCCCCCATTCCATGTGTGCCCCCCAGGCCGATGACTGAATTGTGTCCGTGGGCGCTTCGCTGTCACTTGGTTAAAAACTCCTCCTCTCACCCCCGAAGATGGCTGAGGCCAAACCCAGAACGAGCAGAAACTGTCTACTTAGAATCATTTCACTTTACGCAAACGCAAAGGATTCTCAGTTGATAAAGCATAGCAACATTGAATGAGAGGACATTTTAAAAAAACCCTTTAACCTGAAATCAGCTGACCTGACTGTCCCCAAATTGTAAATGGTAAAAATTAACTTGAGTGCACAGCACTCCGCCACTTGGGGAGAATTAAACAGAAGGAGGGCCATTCACGGGATAAATGCATCTAGTGCAGGAAAAGTGCAGGGAGAAACCAAGAGCTGACCTGAGGGAAGGGGCCCCAGCAGGGGCTTTACCACAAAGAAGGGGGAGTCATTGGTGGGGTGCTTGTGCCTGGAGGGGCCACAGCCTCAGCAGAAAAAAGCAGAGGTGACAGTGAACCACTGAGATGCCTGCACAGGGTAAAAAGTGGGGTTGGTATAAAACATGGTGCTGGTGAGTCAGATTTTCTACACAGGCTCCGGTGGGCGGGCACCGGGTTGCCAGATAAAAAATGGGATGCCCCAGTTACACCTGGATTTCAGATAAACAATGCCTATGTGGGTTATACTTAGTTAAGTAAATGCAACTTAGTATCCTTTAGCACAAACCAGCTGGAGCCAGAGCCCAGGGAGTTCACTGTCGCCCTCCCCCTAGGCTGGCCTCCTGGGGCCTAGAGCAGGATGAGGAAGGGGTGTTGAGGGGCAAACAGGGACCCCAACACACCAAGCAGGCTAGCCAACCTCTCTGTGCCCTCACCTGGAGGATGTGCCGGGGCTCGGGCCTCTGAGCCAAACGCATGATTATCAGGGTGACTCCTCACTCCCCCTGGCCCCCTAATGCATTGGCTCCAAAAAAAAGACTGGAGCCCCACAGGTGCCTCTCCCCCTTGCTTGGCCTTGTGCACACACTTTAGCAGTAGAAGCTCCAAGGAACTCAAAAGGCTTCAGGCAGCCCCCCATAACCCCCTTCAGCCTGCACCCCACTTTCTGACTTGAGCATTTGACTGTTTTGTTTTTTTTTTTTTGCGGTACGCAGGCCTCTCACAGTTGTGGCTTCTCCCGTTGTGGAGCACAGGCTCCGGACGCGCAGGCTCAGCGGCCATGGCTCACGGGCCCAGCCGCTCCGCGGCATGTGGGATCCTCCCGGACCGGGGCACGAACCCGTGTCCCCTGCATCGGCAGGCGGACTCTCAACCACTGCGCCCCCAGGGAAGCCCCATTTGACTGTTTCTTGATAGAAGTGCTTTGCAAAAGAAGCTTCCCCGGCGGACTGCGACTGACTGACTCTTCCCCATCATTTGCTAACTCTCCACCATGCTTTCAAAACCAGCAGAACATCAGGATCTCTAGGGAAGCTTTTAAAGCTCTGATGCCTAGGTTTCTCCCAGAGTTTGAATTAACTGGCCAGCAGTGCAGCTTAGGCATCGGGATTTTAAAAACTCTCCTCTAGTGATTCTAGAGGAATTAGGGTCAGACCTAATTCCTAGAGAATTAGGGAATGGATCCATCCGGTGGCCCAAATCATCTTGTGGGGGGGGGGCTCCTGAGGGTTTAGCCCTGATGCTTAGAATCCATGTGGCTTGGGAGCGTGGGAGGAACAAGAACTCTGGTGCCTGAGTTCAGTCCCAGCTCTACCACTCAGAGGCCAGATGCCAGTCCCTTGTCCTTCTGAGATTCAGCCTCCTCATCTAAGGAAGACAGGTAACCCCTCCTTCTCTCAGAGATCAGAGCAGAACACCGCACACGGAACACTGCGCAGGCACACAATCCATGCCAGTTATGGCTTTCATAACATGAAACATCTGATCTGCCTTGTTTCAAAGGTGCAACTAGTCATGTCTGGACTATCAAAGGCCAACACATGGAACCGATTATGCTGACTTAGATCATTCAGCCTCTTGCAGTGAAACAGGAATATATGTTTACCCAACCAAGGGTGGCTTTCCTTCTCTTTCCCCTTTGGCAGCATGCCAAAAGTGTCACAGAAAGGCTGAGGGGACACTTTCTGGCCAGGGTTGTGAAGCAGCCGCCCCCCTGGTCCCTGTGCCATCTGGGGCTGCTTCTCCGCAAGAACCAGCTATGGTTTTCACAGGACCCAGGAGAGACGCTCTTGTCCCCAAGTTTAACTCCTCTGTCCTGCCACCCCTGACACACATCCTCCAGCCCACCAATACCTGAAATCCTATTAATTTTAGCCTTTCTTTTCAGGAAAAAATATTTCCTTCTAAAACGTGACCGTCGCTAAAGACCAAACACCTTAGCAAGCACAGTTTGTCCAAGTCTTTCCTAAGTGACAGAGGGCACAGAATTCCCTCCAAAAACAGAGTAGATGGATTTTCCCTATTTCTTCCACTAAGTACACCTAAAAACACTGGGCATTATATTGACATATAAAACGACATTGACATTTTAAAACCCTGAAGAGTGGACAGACGGTAAACCGACCCAGGAACAACATGGTGATGAATTCCCTGGGTCTCCTTTTGTCCTGTGTGTCCCAGATTTGGAAATGCTAACAGGCAAAGACAAAAAAAACCAACAAAAGCCTGCTATCTCTAGTCAAAGGATTAGGAAAAGGCACCTCAGCAAGACAGAAGGCTTTTAAACAGTAAACTGCTCTCCTCCAGGCAAACAGCCCAGGAAAAACCATGGCCCCATCCCCACCCATGCCAGCAAAGATCAAGTGGGGAGCCTAGACTTGGACCCGTACCAGGCTGTAAAGAGGTGCCACATTCCACTGGGTGGTATCAGAGAGGGCCAAGGAGGGAACTGGCACTTTCATCCCTACTGATTGGTGTTAGTAAAGCCCACGTGGGGAGCCTCGACTTTTATTCCCACGTGGCATTAACAAGGCATCCCTCCTCGTCCCCGGCAGGGTGGTATGAGAGGAAGCCTAGTAGAGATTCAGGGCTTTCACTACTCCCTAGCGTCAGTGGAGGTCAGGTGGGGAACAGTTGGAAAGTAATCAGGCACTCCTACCCCTCCCTCAGCCAGAACTTCCACCCCACCCCTGACCAGCAGTAATGAGGACGAGGACCATCCCATACTTAGATGTCAATGGAGGCTGAGTGGGGAACCTAGAATTCTACCCCCACCAGGCAGTGAGGCCCCCTACCACACTGTTCCAGAGAAAACCAAGTAAAACAAAAGACAAATAAGAGTCAGTCTCATAGTACCCCAAATGTCTAGGTTTCAATTTAAAAATTCTATCTGAAACTGAACGAAATACAAACACCAAGATGACAGAGAATTATCTGAAAAAGCTTTTAAAGAAGGAATCATAAAAATACTTCAATGAGGGCTTCCCTGGTGGCGCAGTGGTTGGGAGTCTGCCTGCCGATGCAGGGGACATGGGTTCGTGCCCCGGTCCGGGAAGATCCCACATGCCGCGGAGCGGCTGGGCCCGTGAGCCATGGCCGCTGAGCCTGCGTGTCCGGAGCCTGTGCTCCACAACGGGAGAGGCCACAACAGTGAGAGGCTCACATACCGCAAAAAAAAAAACAAAAAAAAAAACAAAAAAAAAAACAAACTTCAGTGAGCAATTACGAATATGAAACACATGAATAAAATAGGAAGCCTTAGCAAATAAATACAAAGTCTCAGTAAAGAAAGAGAAGATTGAGAAGAGAAACAAATGGGAATTTTTGAACTAAAAAATACAATAACCAAAATAAAAAACTCAGTGGATGTGCTCAGCAGCAGAATGAAGGGGCAGAGAAAGAATCAGTGAACCAGAAGACAGAGCAACAGAAAATTATCCAATCTGAGCAACAGAAAAAACTGAACAGAGCCTCTGCAACCTGTAGGACTACAGTACTGAAGAGCTAACATTTGTATCATCGGAGTCCTGGAAGGAGAAGACAAAGATGGCAAGGCTGAAAAAGCACTTGAAGAAATAATGGCTGAAAACTCCCCAAATATGACAAAAGATATAAACCTACAAAATTAAACATCTGAATGAACCCCAAATAAGATAAACCCCCAAAATATCCACAGCAAGGTACATTATAATCAAACTTCTGAATACTAAAGACAAAGAAAACATTTTGAAAGCACTGAGAGAGATGATACCTTACCTATAGGGGAAAACCAATTCATATGACAGTGAATTTCTCATTAAAAACCATGGAGGATAGAAGGAAGTGGCCATTTTCCTAAGTGATGAGAGAAAAGGAATGTCAACTCAGAATTCTTCTGGAATGAAGGGGAAATCAAAATATTCTCATATTAAGGAAAACTAAGAGAATTTGTCATCAGCAGACCTACTCTAAAAGAATAGCTAAAGGAAATTCTCTAAACAGAAAGGAAACAATAAAAAAAAGAAAACCTGAATCATCAGGAGGGAGGAAAAAACACAGAAAGGAAAAATACTGGTCAATACAATAGAATTTCTTCCTCCTCTTGATTTTTCTAAACTATGCCTGATGGTTGAAGAAAAACTGTAACACTGTCTGATGTGGTTTTATATATGAAGAGGATATATTTAAGATAATTATGCTTTAAATGGGGGATGTAAAGGGACTTAGAAGAAGGTAGGGATTCTATAATTCACTTGAACTGGTAAAACATCAACACCTAATAGACCACAAATTACATTAAATGTAAATGACATAAATATTTCCATTAAAAGACAGATAATGGCAGAGTAGATTAAAAAACATGACCCAACTATCTGCCATTTATAAAAAATTCACTCCAGGGCTTCCCTGGTGGCGCAGTGGTTGAGAGTCTGCCTGCCGATGCAGGGGACACGGGTTCGTGCCCCGGTCCGGGAAGATCCCACATGCCGTGGAGTGGCTGGGCCTGTGAGCCATGGCCGCTAAGCCTGCGCGTCCGGAGCCTGTGCTCCGCAACGGGAGAGGCCACAACAGTGAGAGGCCCGCGTATCGCAAAAAAAAAAAAAAAAAAAAAAAAAATTCACTCCAAATATAATGATATAGGCAAGTTGAACAAAAAGATAGAAAAAAGACATATCATGCAACCATTAACCAAAAGGAAAGCAGCATGCCTACATTAACATCAGATAAAGTAGATTTATAAACAAAGAAAATTATCAGAGACAGTAAGACACATTATGTAAGGATAAGAGTCAATCTACCAAGAAGACATAGCAGTCTTAAATGAGTATGCACTAAAGCAAAGAGCTTCAAAATATGTGAAGCAAAAACCGATAGAACTGAAAGGAGACATAAACAAATCAACAATTATAATTAGAGACTTCCAACATCTCTCTTTCAACAATCGATCAAAGGACTAGGCACAAAATAAGCAAGGATAAAGAAGAACTTGATGAGATTGCCAATGAAAAGAATCTAGACTACATTTATAGAACATTCCACCCAACAACAGCAGAATACACATTCTTTCCAAATGACGATGGGATATAAACCAAGAAAAACCATTATCTTCAGCCATAAAGCAAATCTCAACAAATTTAAAAGAACTAAAATCATACAGTTTATACTCTCTGATTACAATGGAAATAATTATAAATTAATAACAGAAGGTAACAAGAAATTTTCCAAATACTTGCAAACTAATGCCTAAATAATCTATGGATCAAAGGGGAAGTCTCAGTGAAATTTTTTTAAAAATACATTGAACTGAATGAAAATGAAATTACAATGTATCAAAATATGTGGGACACAGTTGACACAGTTTTGAGGGGAAATTTTGTTTAGTAGTCTAATCTCATAACATGGAGAAAGAAGAGCAAAGCAAACCCAAAACAAGCAGAAGGAAGAAAATAAATATAGGAAATGAATTGAAAAAAGAAAAGCAATAGAGAAAATCAATGAAACAAAGAGCTGGTTGTTTGAAAAGATCAATAAAATTGATAAATCTCTAGCAAGACTGACAAAGAAAAAAAGAAGACAAAAATTACTAATATCAGGAATGAAACAGGGAGTATCACTATAGACTCTGAAGACATCCAAAGTATAATAATTAAATACTATGTTTGCAGCCAACTAAGCCCACCATGCTCTCTTCCCCATGGGAGCCCAGCGTGCAGTGGCTGCAAACAGCAGCCTCCTCAGAAGCACATGCAGCCTGTTGCCTGTATGGGTTGCTCTAAGGGACCCTGGAGACAGACCTTTGCAGTGGACATTCATGTCTGGCATGCTAACCCCAATCTAGGCTCCAGACAGGTATGCACAGTGCCTTTGGAAAGCCCCAGGGCACAGTGGCCAGTGTCCACACTGGCCAGGTCATAATGTCCATCCACATCAAGTTGAAGAACAAGGAGCACGTGACTGATGCCCTGCGCAGGGCCAAGTTCCAGTTCCCTGGCCACCAGAAAATCCACATCCCCAAGAAGTGGGGACTTACTAAGTTTAATGAGGATGAATTGCAAAATATGGTGACAGAAAAGTGGCTCATCCCGGATGCCTGTGGGGTCAAATACGTCTCTAATAGTGGAAACTGAGTTTAATCACCAATGGCCAATGACTTAAACAATCATGCTCGTGTAATAAAATCCCACATAAAGGGCTTAAACAACAAGGTTTGAGGAGCTTCTGAGTTGGTGATGAGCTGGGAGGGCGGTACCCCGGAGGGGCCATGGAAGCCCTGAGCCCCTTCCCACATACCTTGCCCTATGTGTCTCTTCCATTTGGCTGTTCCTGAGTTGTGTCATTTATAATGAAACAGTAATCCTAAGTATAGCGCTTTCCTGAGTGCTGTGAATCATTCTAGCGAAGTATCAAACCTGAGGGGGAGAGGAGGCCATGGGAATTCTGAATTTATAGTCAGCTGGGCAGAAGTGTGGGCAGCCTGGACACTCCATCTGAGCTGGTGTCTGAAATGGGCGTTGGTGGGGGGAGGCAGTCTTACGGGATTGAGCCCTTAACCTGTGGAGTCTCTGCTCACTCTAGGTAGTTAGTGTCAAAACTGAACTGAATGGTAGGACTCCCAGTGGATGTCCCCTTTGGTGGAGCCGCTGAAGCGAGGTTTTCTGTAACGTGCAAACAAACGTAAACCCCAAGGACATGGTAACACTATAGTGTTACCAATATAATTACGCGTGATCAAAGGATAGAGAGATGAGTGGGAGTTAAAACACCGATGGCGGGGAGGGGGTAGTGCTTTTGTCCAGCGGGAGGGGAGCAAGGGGACTAGAGAGGGGAGCAGTGGGGGGCTTCAACTGTACAGCTCATGTCTGATTTCTGATGCTGAGTGGTGAGCACAGAGGTGAGTTTTATTCCTGTATATTCTTCTGTGTATCCTAAATATTTCACCACAAGATTTGAGTATGTAAATAAAAGAGTAGGTAAGAAAAAAAAAATGTGATGGTAAAAAGAGAAAGATAGGGCTTCCCTGGTGGCGCAGTGGTTGGGAGTCCACCTGCCGATGCAGGGGACACGGGTTCGTGCCCCGGTCCGGGAAGATCCCACATGCCGTGGAGTGGCTAGGCCCGTGGGCTATGGCCGCTGAGCCTGCATGTCCGGAGCCTGTGCTCCGCAACGGGAGAGGCCACAACAGTGAGAGGCCTGCATACCGCAAAAAAAAAAAAAAAAAAGAGAAAGATAGGCCTTTCTATTTACTAGCTGGCCCACCTGATAAGAATGATGGGATCCCTCCCTGAATCTTTCTTCCACCCGTAGGTCCCCAAATCATAATGTTGCAGGAAAAAGAGTGGGGCACAAGAGGATGGTCTCGTCCCAGGTCTCAGGCGAGTCCCTGGGATGGGCCGCCAAGTGTGGGTTCTTGGCTTCACGCAGGAAAGAATTCGAGAGTGAGTGATAGTAAAGTGAAGAAGGTTTATTCAGGGAGAAACACACTCCATAGACAGAGTGTGGGCCATCTCAGAAGGCAAGAGATGCCAAGGTATGGGGGTTGTTGGTTTTTATAGGGGTGGGTAATTTCATAGGCTAATGAGTGGGAGGATTATTGCAACTCTTTTGGGGAGGGTGCAGATTTCCAGGAATTGGGTCACTGCCCACTTTTTGACCTTTTATGGTTGACCTGGGAACTGTCATGACTCCTGTGGGTGTGTCATTTGGCTGATGTATTACCATGAGTGTATAATGAGGCTCAAAGTCTAGTGGGAGTCGACTCGTCTGCCATCTTGGACCTAGCTGGTTTTAGCCAGTTTATGTCATGTCCTCCAGGGCTGTGTCATTCTTTTAAAGGTTGTGTGCCCTGCCCCCTTCCCGTCTCAATAAGAGCACTTGGCTTGAGGACTCATCCAGCCTCACAGTTCTCACCCTCGTCCAAGACTTGCTGTCTTCCCTGGATAAACATAACTATTTTATTCTTACCCTCAGTGGCCAGGTTCTGATACATGCCCTGGGGGGAGGAGTCCAGGGAGTGGTGTGAGGCTCTGCACCCCTCCTCAAGAATCAGACACACTGGATCCATGGAGTGTAACAAGAGATGTGGCACACAACGGCCTGGACCCACGCAGGACAGGGTCACACCCCAAAGATTGCGTCCATAGGTCCTGGGTGGGACCTGGGCTTCTGTATTTTGAAAATGCTTCCTAGTTGACTTTCTCCTGGGTCTTGCAGCCAAAATGCTTTGGAGCTTTACATTCTACAATTTATTTTATAAAATAGTTTTAAATTTATAAATATAAGATTATATCATAATATTGAGTAATTAGACTTTTTTGTTGTTTGCTTTTGTATGTGTGAATACACATTTTTTATTTGTCTTGGATATCCACCTAAGAGTAGAATTGCTGGGCCATATGGTAACTTCATGTTTAACCTTTTAAGAAACTGCCAAACTGTTTCCAAAGAGGTCGCTCCCTTTTACATTCCCAATGACAGTGTATGAACGTTCCAATTTCTCCAAATCCTTGCCAACATCTGTTACTGGCCTTGTGTTGTTTTTGTTCTTGTTGTTATTCCCATCCTAATGTGTATAAAGTGATATCTCACTTATTTCCTCTCTAGTTTTTATTATTTACTTCCTTCTACTTGCTTTGGGTTTAGTTTATTCTTCTTTTTCTAGTTTCTTATGGTGGAGGTTTAGGTTATTGATTTAAGAGCTATCTTCTTTTCCAATATCAGTGTTTACAGCTATAAATTTCCCTCTTAGCACTGCCTTAGATGCATCCCATAAGTCCATAAGTTTTGCTGTGTTTTCATTTTCATTCATCTCAGAATATTTTCTAACTTTCTTTGTGATTTCTTCTTTGACCCATTCGTTATTTAGTAGTGTTGTTCAATTTCTACGTTTGTGATTTCTTAAATTTCTTCCATTGTTAATTTTTAACTTCATTCCACGTGTGCAGAGAACACACTTTGTATGATTTAAATCCTTTTAAATGTATTGAGACTTAATTTGTGACCTAACATATTGTCATTTGTTTGGGCAAGTCCAGTATCCTCAGAAATACACCTCTGTGTTTTCAGACTATGCTATTGCCCCACATAGAACTGGAGGGGGTACTTCATGGGGACACAGCCCAGGCAGCGGGGAAGGGCAACTTCCCACAGTAAAGAAGCCACTGGCATGACTCATTTTTAAGAAATACCCCGCGCTGCCTCTAGCCCCACTTCTGGGCTGATGCCTGCACTCCTTTTGCCAGTGTCAGGCGCAGGGCTGGGGTCTGGCGGCATCACACTCACGGAAGGCACCATGTCCGAACCTCACGATGAGAAAACATCCCAGCCCACTTGTCTCCTTCAGATGCAATCCATTTTCTGCCCACCAGGGGCCCCAGAATCACCTATCTGCAACCCGCACCCCCCCACCATTTAATCAACGGTGATGTGGAATTTCAGAAAGGCGAAGCATCACACCCCAGCTGTCCCTGCACGTTGAAACTGGGATGAGGACTTACATCTTCAGACTCTCAAAGTGGTTATTTTTTTTAACCTAATGCTTGAGATCTCATGCTAAATCTAAGAGCTTCTTTTTTACTTTGTCCCCAAACTTTCAAAGAAAGTTTTCATCCACAAATCTTTGAATCGTGTGCCAGAATTGGAAAAAGGCTTACAGGCTGCTTTCACTTCCTGCGTGGAGGCAGCCTGCCCTGAACTGCGGCGAGTGGAAAAAACGGGCCTCCAAAGACAGGCCACCCTTGGGAGCCCATGAATATTCATCACTTCGCTGTGTATTCACTAAGTAGCTCAGGGACAGAAAAGTACTTTCAGCAAGTTTGAGTCTATGTTCTAATATCCTCCACGAAGACAGCCTGTCCTTACTGGTAAAAAGATCATTTTCTTTCTTTCTTTCTTTCTTTTTTTGTTAATATTTCACAAAAAATTTATTAGAACTAATAAAACAACTTAGCAAAGTTTGTTTGCAGAATATGAAATCAACATATACGCATCACTTGCATTTCTGCACATTAACAATGAACAATCCGAAAAAGAAATTAGGAGAACAATTCCATCATTTTCTAAAACGATAATGAAGTCGGTCTTCTATTAGTAGCTTTAAAAAGCCCCACGGCTTACAATAGTAAAACAATCTCGTCTCCAAAATAAACAAGGCTTTCCTTTGTATGTCCAACGAGAGGCAGGACCAGAGCTCAGGCACATTCTAAGGCGTCTACTGGCCCTGAATGCCGTGGCAGCTAGAGCACCCAACCCCACCCCGTGCCCCAAAAAGCAGACGACAAAGAAAAGGGATCTGTCAGACAGTGTTTGCCTGATGGTCCAGCGCCAGCCTGAGACCTAAATTGTGAGGATGGGCCCCCTCCCCGAGTGAGCTGGGGCAGAACTCTAACCCCGTGACGATCAGATCCTGCTGGGCCCTTGGCTGGCTCCCCAGAAGCTAGACAACACCTTTGAAGGGATCGACTGGGAAAAATCCAGGAGACACCGTTAATGACTGCGGACAAGGAGAAACATACAAGCATAAAATGTGGTGCCACAAATATCTACGCGTTGCTCTTATGAAATGCAATGGTTTTTCTGCAAGCGTAAGTCTCTCAAACATGCTTAGCTTTTGGTGTAAAACTTCCCATATACGATATTGGTCCAAACATAAAGCCAACATCTGTCTCCTTTCTCTCTTTTTCTCCCTCTCCCCTCTGCCCTGTTCCTTTCCCCACCCCTGCCACCCCCAAGACTCGTGGAAAATCCATTTTATCATTAAGTGAAAGAAGCATTAACAGTGGATGAAATGGACAAAAGGATGAAATAAAACGGTTTAGAATGGAGTGCAGGTTTCTCCACAAACTCTTGAAGACATACTATCTTTCCTTCACTTGAAAACACCAGGACCTAAGGAGGTGACCTGGATGTGGCAGCTAGGCCAGGCCTACTGGATCCTGCTGGCTGACAGAGGCCCAGACAGAGTGGGAATGGCAAGGCAACCGAGAAGGGAGGGCTGCCCAGCTGCTCCAGGTGCTGGAGGGGCCGGGCTTCCAGGCCTCACAAAATTGGGGAAGACCTGGGCCCTCACTGTGGTTAAGAATCTTTCATACAGTTCAATAGCCACACTCCAGACAAAGAAAAATAAGTCCCAGGAAGGAGAGAGTGCTGGGTTGGTGGGTACTCTCGGTATTCTTGCTCCAAAGACGGGCTGCATGCAGGATCCTCCTGCCAGGCTGCATTTTCAGCATTTTAGCTGGAGGCAGCAGGGCTGGAACAAGGAACAAGATAGGGGACAAGTTACCTCTGGGTCAGGGGTTAGCAAATGCCCAGAGTGTGGGATGCAGAGGAGTCTGGGCCTTTCCCAGGGTACCTTGCTTACACCTGCCACCAAGCAGGAAGCATCTGGAAGCCAGGAGTGCACCCGGGCCTCCCTGTCCGGTCTATCTGCTACAAGACTACCTGCACACACCCACTCAGACACAGAACGTCATCTAAGAAACAAAGCCTCATTCTCTAGCCATTGCAGCCAGAAGACTGCATTTGGCAAACTTAGTTTCAGCTGGAAAAAAGAAAAGGAATTATCTGGATGTTTACACTCAAACAACCCCCCAAAAAATTACGAAACCAAAACAAAACCACACCCACTTTAGAGTAGAGTGATGTGGGAAAATCTGAGCAGGAATTGGACTTCATTTTTATACCTTCCTGAGAGGCACATGACAGGAAGCGATTCCTGGACTAAGTTAAGTCTGAATTCAACAAGTGAGGGTGATGGGGGAGTTAGGAGGGGAGTGGTCAGGACAGGCCCTGCCTCATCTGAGGTGACAAGCATGGGTTTTGCTAGGAGAACTACTAGAAAACAGTCCCACAGAGCAAGGACTTCAGCGTTCTCGGATGGACACCCACAGCCCCTCCACCAGAGCGCTCTGAACAGTGGAGGCTGGCCCACAGGTCCGCCCTCATATTTCAAGTTGCAATTTAGGACATATTTCAGTGAGAAAAGAAGAAACTTTTCCCCCAATACCTTTTGTTTAAGAAAAACAATTACCGCAAAATTTGAGTTGAGAAGGGAGAGGAAGCATGGGTAATAATGGCTAACAGTTTTGAAGCATTTACCATGTGACACTGGCTCATTTATCCTTCCATAAATAACAAAGAATCCCACAGGACCGGTGAGGAAACTGAGGTCCTGAGAGTTAGTCACTGCCCCAGGGCTCCCTAGAGGCCAGCTAGGCAGGACAGGAAGCCCAGCCCGCTGGCCACTCAGCCCGTGAGCTGCAGCCCCTGTTAATTTTCATTCCAAGCCCTAGAAGCACACAGAGTGAACCCGCTTTTTTCAGGTTTTATAATGATTAACTTCCTGCTGAGATGCATCCCAACCAGAACCATGTGCTTTGGTTTAAGATTAAACTAGTGACAACAGGCCTGAGTCAAGGCACTCAGGACCCCAATGACCTGGGAATCGGGCAATGTGCCCTGGGCAAGGAGCTGTTAAAACTGTGTCTTTAACATGAAAAATTGGCTTTTGACTTATTTTTAAAGTTGGGATCGTTAAGAGACTATAAAATACGTTAACCTTGTTCTATCAGCCTTAATATAGTCCAAAAATCTACCCTAACATTTCTAGTAAGGAAATCACTTTGGCATCACAGTGAAATGAAAGATTGTTTTCTAGCAACCAAGCCCCAAGCACAAGGTCATGGGAGCTGCAGCACTTGTTTCTGGAAAAGCCAGTAGGAAGAGAGAAGCGGGAAGAACACACGGTGAGACCTGCAGAGGCCTGGGTCTTTGATACCATCTGCAGATACTGAGCACCTGAAATGCGCATCATGCTCGGAAAGTAAAGAGGAACCCATCAGGTGGCAGCAGTGTTATTTCATGGAGTGTGTGTGTATAACTTTGGCAGCAGTGGCAGTGAGGGAAGGCCTCTCCAGGAGAACATCTGAGCTGAGACCCAAACAACTAGAAAGAGCCAGTGTGCAGAGATCTTGGGGAAAAGGTTCCAGCCAAAGGGAACATCCACAGCAAAAGCGCCGGAGACGTGCCGCTCCAGCCACAAGGGGGGAGTAACTGGAAATGAGTCAAAAAGGGAGAGGGAGGCCCCCCCGAGTCCTTGCCAACTCCGGTAAAGAAGGGAGGCCCCTGGAGGCTGTCAGACAAGGGGACGACCCAGCCCGATTCACCTTCAAAGTCTCATTCTGGCCATTATGTGGGAAGCGGAGGGTCTGCATGTGTTCATTTCCAGGCCGGGGAACCCATTTAAACCAAGGTCCGGCCTCAGCCTCCCTACCTGGCGGCATGTTCCCAATTCACCGGCACCTAAAGATGCAACCTGTTCGTAACCAGCTCTGACTGGCAACCCGCTGGCCCTGCTCCTAGAATAACCTGGAAATTATTTATAAAAATAAGACTGAAAAAATAATTATTCTCAATTTGAAAAACCCTAACCCTAACCCTAACTTTAAGGAAGTGGATCAGAATAAGTTTTGAAAAATTACTTATTTTTGAAATGTGCCCTGCTTACTTCCACAGAGCATTTTGAGTCCATTGATACAAAGCCCGTAAGCAACTAGACATCTTAAAGTCCTTTCTGGGAAAATGTTGACAGTATATTGTAATGTGGTGACAGCTTCAGTTTGGGAGAGAAATGCTAACATTGAAGAGTTTTAAAAGCCCAATTAGTTCTAAGGGCTGAGTTTAGGGGCCAAGCACTGCCTCATCAACGGCTAGGTCCTTGCAATGCCTTCGCTTTGATCCACTTCGGTATTTCTTGTCCTCTAGCTTCTCCTGGGCCCTCTAGAGCTACCCTTTGCCTGATTTGTTGCTCACTGGCACCCCCATCAGAGACGGAACAGAAAGGAAAGATTGGTGAGCCCAGAAACGCCCCTGGTTCAGCAGTTTCAGTTCTGTGTGTGTTTGTCTTTGTGGGAGGGTGTTTGTGTGTATGGGGTGGGGGTGAGCGGTAGGGAGGATTCCAGGGTTAAAGTGATGCGTAAATTGTAATTATCCATTCCTCTACAGTGTAGAGTCTAAACACACATTCACACCCTGTCTCTCTCTCCCCTCTGCTGCCTGGTGAGCAAAGCACTTGAAACCACAACATGCAATATGAAAATCGTAAAACTAGACAAGGGGTCCAATTTCCATTTTTAATCTCTTCCTACAGCACTCTTACTTCGCTCTAACTTGGCCAGTGAGAACCCCATTCTTCCAGCTTTTCACAAAGTAAAATGTAACACTGCCAGACATCTCACAGGTAAATTCAAGATGAAAAGCAAAAGGTAGGAAAAGAAACACTGGAGAAACTTTTCACTCTTCCTGCTGGGTGGATTTTAACAGACCTTTTGTGATTATCTGCCTAAACTGATTATTGGCTACAAAAGGTTTTTTTTATTACAGCTTTTTAAAAAAATTAGAAAAACACTCCATTTAAAAAATGTCTTCCACCAAAACTACTGTTTCTATTACTCTTCCCATAATTTTCACCACATTCACTACGTCCAAGACTACTGTTAATGGCCAGCCTTCCCTAGTAGCAAAATATAACAGATTTGCAGCAGATTATGAAAAATGGATCTGGCAGAAATGCTGAGGAATTTTTGAGGGTTTGGTGGAGGGCTGGGAGTAAAGAACAGAATTGCTTTAATTATTTGCTTGGTTTATGTTTCGGATGTTTGCTTCAAATTGCTATGTTGCCCCAAATTATAAATTGCATATGTAATTTAATGTGTGCACTGCTTAAGAATTTCTTATTTGAGCAACTGAGCTTTCCAATGAAAACGTCACAGGGAAAAAATCTGAAGTAAATTGTTTAACTATAAATTGAACTTCCCAGGTACTCTTAAAAAACATCTTTGACTATAATAGGTGAAAGCTAAACCTTTTAGTTAAGGGAAAATGCCTGAGATGTGTTTATTCAGTATAAAGCCCGGTTAAATTTCTTCCAGCTTCCTTAAGCAATGCATCAGCGATTAAACTTCTAACCCGTTAATCACTTATCCTCCAAACGAGCTGCTGATGCAGAATGGGACCTGCCCTCCCTTGCCACCACTTACCCATCCAGTCCAGTACTGGATGGGTAAGAGTACTTATACTGGAATGCCTGGCAGAGTCGAGATAAACCTAGACGCTGACCAAGCACGTTAGATTCGGTTCAGCAGTAACAGGGGTGAAAAGAATGCTTCCCCTTTTTCCGGGGTCCCCACGCTCCCAGGTGTCCCTGCTAATGTTGCCCATGAGGGCCCGGGGGGGAGCAGCCGGACGACAGTCCCTCCCGGTCGCACTCTGGCCTTGGTGGATCTTAGCACCGGGGCTGCGACCCCCAACTCCCGCAGCCTGCTGGTCTCCGGTCCCTCGGGGGATGATGGGGTCTGCGGCTCCCACAACTCCCGCCAAAGCCAGGGTCCAACCACGCAACCATGTCCAGGGAAACGTTTTCGGCGCACTCCCCTCTGCCGAAAATTTCAGGACTTGCAGCGCGCCCGGCCGAGCTCTGTTTCCCTCTTGGAGGTGAAGGGAAGCCCTCGGTGCCCACCCCTCCCCGGCTCCACTGGGACGCGCGCCCACGACCCAGCCTGAGTGCCGGGACAGTGCGTGGGTGGGAGCCCCTGCGCCTCAGCACCCGGCACCGCTGGGGCGGGGGTAGGTGTTTGCAAACTTGCCAGCTGCTGGGTGCGCCCGCGTCGGCGAGCTCCCGGCCCCCGGCCCCCGGCCCCTTGCACTCACCGCCCCTCCACAGCGCGGGGAGGAAGAGCCACGGCAGGAGCGGCAGCAGGGCCCGCCCCATCCCGGGGCCGCGGAACTGGAAATTCTCTGCGGACCGACGGACAGATGGACGTCCAGAACCTGCCGCGTCGCCGGCCAAGCGCGCCCGCGAAGCAGCCCAGTCCCGGCGGCCCCGGGAGCCAGCGCCGAAGTGGCGGAGCCGAGCCCCTGCGGGTGGCGCCGAGGGCTGGAGGGGGCGGGACGCGGGCCAAGTCCGAGCGGACCGAGCCAGTCGGGGAGGGGAGGGGGCGGGAAGGAGGCCGGGAGAGGAGAGCCGCGGAGGGGGAGGAAGGGACGGGGCTGGACCGGAGGGGCGGGGAGAGGCGGGCCTCGGGTCGAGCCTGGGCCGACCGGGATGTGGGGCGGGGGCCGAAGAGAGGGGAGGGAGGTGGGGACCATAAAGGGGAGGGGCGGCCGGAGGTGGGGAGGAGAAAGGGGCCCTGGCTCTGGGCTGTCTCGACGTCCAACACGTGCAGGTGGGAGGGACAGAGGGAGGAGACTGGGTTGGGCGGGGGGAGCGGAGGCCGCCCCACCAGACGTAAGACTAGGCGCCTGCAGCTGGGGGGCTGCGGTGGTCCCGCAGTCTCGGCTCCGCGGACACAAGACCCAGACAGCAATGCTCCCAGAGGCCAAGGCCACCGTGGCGGCGCTCCCTGCTGAGCGCCACACGCATCCGCTCCCGGCCGAGCGCCCCCTGGGTACCCGGCCAAAGGGGTGAGACCAGCCTCGGCGTCGAGGAGCTCACCGCCTCCTGGGGAAGAACTCTTCGCTGTGACCCCGAGTCCAAGAGAGGTGACGCTCACGGAGGGAGACGAACGTCAATGAAAAAGTGCAGACGTGAGTGGAAAGAGGCAGCCCCCAAACGACAAAGTGTGGAGGAGCCAGGAAGGCAGACGCAGAGAAAGTTAACCGTGAAAGAAATGTCAGCCACTTTTACTAATAATCGCAACAATAACTGACATATATATGTATATGTATATATATACTTTAAGGAAACATTTTTAGAATTTATGTGTTTTAATGCGATCCTTTGTCAACATGAGCCATTCCTCTGCTCAAAACTGGACAGTGGTTCCCGCTTTCTCTCTGCATAAGAGCCACAGTCCTGCCTTGTGGCCTTCAAGGTCCTACACGACCTGGTCCCTTTTCTTCTCTGACCTCATCTCCATACTCCACCTCCATTTATGCTGCTTTGTGGTCCAGCAGTCCCTGACCCCTAGGCTGGTGACTTGGGCTAGATTTGGCTGTAAGGAGGCAACCAGCCCACATGGATTTAAATCGGTTATCACTTGCACTGACAGCAAAAGCAGTCAGCACGATGTCAGCTCCTGGCGTCCCTAGTCCCATAGGATGACACCAAGCCCGAGGGGCCAGATGAACAGACATGAGGAGTGGGTGGCTTTGCTGCTGAGCAGCCAACTCTAAAGTACAGCTGAGCAGCTTCATCGACTTTCACAGGTGGCTACTGCTGTGTCCTTGGGGGCAGGGAGAGGCATGGAGGGAAGGCGTGGAAACACCTTGCTCAACTAAAAGTCTGGAGAAGGAAGAGAAACAGGCATGCCTTGAGAGAGAGATATGAAACTGCCTGCAACAGCTGCTCACCAGGCTCACCTCCCCCTGCCGCAGGAGGAATCACGAGACAGTCCGCCAAGACCCGGGTAAGACTGCAGTCAAGGCTCGCCTGCACGCCTGTGTGGAGATGTGCAAGGTCGCCAGGCCATCTCAGCAGAGCCCTTGTTCTCCTGCAGTGTCCTTGCTGCTGCTCATATACACCAGGCTCTGTTCCACCGCAGGGTTTTGCATAGACTGTTCCCTCTACCTGGAATGCTCTTCCCCCAGACTCACCCCCTCTTGGTTAATGCTCCTCCTTCAGGTCTTTGCTAAGTCGCACGTTCCTGATGAGACCCCCCCCCCAGTATAAAACTGTCTAATTATTTATTCCTGTGTGATATACAACCCCAAACGCAGTGGGGGTAAACAGCAGCCACTGTACTAGATTCACAGATTCTGTGGGTCAGAGATTTAGATGGGGCACAAGGAAGATGGTCTGTCTTTCCTCCTCCATCTCTCCTGGGATGTTAGGCTCAATGACTAGGGACTAGAATGATCGGAAACAGGGGTCAGCAAACTATAGCGTGTGGGCCTATCGTCTGTGTTTGCAAATAAGCATTACTGGAACACAGCCATTCCCTGTGTGTTGTCTATGGCTGCTTCTGTGCTGTAATAGCAGCGTTGATTTCTTGTGACAGAGATCAGAGGGCCCACAAAGCCACACGATCTGGCCCTTTACAGAAGTTGGCCAACCCCTGATCTAAAGGCCTGTTTCCTCACATAGCTAGCACTTACACTGGGATGACTCCAAAGACCAGGGCTGCAGACCAGAGCACCTAAACAAGGCTTCTCCATGGTGGCCTTGGTGTAGCTGGAAGACTTACATAGAGGCTCAGGGCTCCAAGAGTGAACATTCTTTCCAGTGGACAAGGTAGAAGCTGCATGGCCTTTCATGACCTAGCCCAGAGGTCACCCCACTCCACTACACCGGACTGCCTTGGTGGACGCAGTCACAGCCCCACTCTCATGGGGAAGAGCCGTAGCTCCCACCTCCTGATGATGGAAGGGTCGAAGGATTTGCAGCATCCTTTTAAAACTTTCACGAAGAACAAAGCTTAGCTCGAATGTGGGATCTCAACTCTATTAATTTTTCATACTTGTCATGCATCTAAATGTTACTGCAAGTTAATGTCCTAATTATTCAAGGCATCAAAATATGTGACAGGAGATGTGAGTTTAAGAGAAAAATCAGACCCCATATTACACAACTATTTCCATCCTTATAGGATGTCTTCCCCCAAAGGCTAAATTTGTGCAACTTTAGCGGGGCGACACCAACCCAGAACCCATACTTCGGTGCCCACACTGTCTGTCTCCTGTATCTGCTAAAGACTCCACATGTTACAAGGGGGAGCCCCTACTTTTATTATGTAAGAAAAAGAGGGAAAGTCAAGGGGCTATAGCAGTGTTCATCCAGGGGCTGGGAAAGTCGACCCCCACCGACTCAAGTGTAGGAGGGCTGTGTCCCAAATCAAGTGGTATTGTGATCACAATCCATGCCTCAAGCACGTCCAACATACCAGTGATGGGATTTAAGACTCACAACTGAAGTCCCCAGAGGAACATGCCAGACTACACATGAAAGATGTAAAGAGTTGATTCTCAATGGCCCTATTCTATTTTTTTTAATTTTATTAAAATATAGTTGATTTACAATGTTGTGTTAATTTCTGCTGTACAGCAAAGTGACTCAGTTATATATATATTCTTCTCCATTATGGTTTATCACAGGATATTGAATAGAGTTCCCTGTGCTATACGGTAGGACCTTGTGGTTTATCCATCCTGTATATAATAGTTTGCATCTGTTAATCCCAAACTCCCAGTCCTTCCCTCTCCCACACCCCACCCGCCCTCTGCAACAAGTCTGTTCTCTATGTTTCATAGATATGTTCATTTGTGTCCTATTTTAGATTTCACATATAAGTGATATGGTATTTGTCCTCTTTCTGACTGACTTCGCTTAGTATGATCATCTCTAGATTCATCCTTGTTCCTGCAAATGGCATTATGTCATTCTTTTAAATGGCTGAGTAATATTCCGTTGTATATATACCACATCTTCTTTATCCATTCATCTGTCAATGGACATTTAGGTTGTCTCTGTGTCTTGGCTATTGTAAATAGTGCTGCTATGAACGTAGGGCTGCATGTGTCATTATGAATGACGGTTTTGCCTGGATATATGCCCAGGAGTGGGATTGCTGGGTCAATGACCCTATTCTGAACCCATATCCTCTTCCTTTGTTGTCCTACCCACCCACATACACATCCCCCTCACCTCTTTCAGCCTTGTCTCCAGCTGGGGCCTGTAATTGACTTCCCACTCCTGCATCCAGTCCAGCACGTGGACCCCCAGTTCACAGCTGGCCTCCTCCCATCCATTTTAACATAGTGCAGATTGCCTAAAATTTAGGGATCGGGCTTAGCCTCACGGTATTCTGTGAATGACAGATTGCCAAGAAACAATCTCATCCTGGTTTCAGTGCCAGAGAGCCATTCATTCATTTAGGATTCCACAGAAATTGACAGCATGTGCTCAATTCCAGGTGTAAGACCAACCCCTGGAATGTGTCACTGAGCCAACGCACAGCACCTCCATCAGGGAGCTACTATCTCATGGGCCAAATGCCAGTCAAGGACCACTTTGGTTCTCCCCCGCCCAGCAGCCATTCCATGGTCCTCCCACCGCAGCACCCCGGTTTCGCTTTGCTGAACCTTGCCTCCTGCGCTCACATTCCCTCCTTCCCCTGCGCCCGGAGGTGGTGTTCTCCTTGCTGCCTGAAAGATCGTTCTCTGTCCCTCTCTCCAAAGTCTCCAACTTTGAATCTCATATCATCAGACCTGCTTGCTGCGGTCACTACAGACCCCTCGGTCCCTCCCTCCCATTCCTTGAAGATTTCAGTACTTGCATCCCTGTCACTCTTTTCACAAAATCCCTGTCATAATTCTTGGTGGTTTCAGTCCTGTATAAATGACATTCCAACACCACAGGGTCCAAGTCTCTTGACCTCTTGTCCCCCATGTTGTGTGCTGAGCAACGTGTTGGAAATCCATGTAAGTACCAAGTTCTTGAAGTTTGCTGGGGAACTGGGATGGTGCCCTGTAAGAGAGTCAACTCAGAACACCCCATATCTTAAGGGAAGCACAAGCCTCTTGTAGTTTCTTTTTTTTTTTTTTTTTTGCGGTACGTGGGCCTCTCACCGCTGCGGCCTCTCCCGTTGCAGAGCACAGGCTCCGGACACGCAGGCTCAGCAGCCATGGCTCACGGGCCCAGCCGCTCCGTGGCATGTGGGATCTTCCTGGACCGGGGCACGAACCCGTGTCCCCTGCATCGGCAGGCAGACTCTCAACCACTGCACCACCAGGGAAGCCCTCTTGTAGTTTCTTGTAGGTGGTGCACACATCTTGTTCAGCACACTCTCCATTCAGTGTGCTGAACAAGATGCTTGGAGTCCAGGTGTGTAGCTCTTGGGGGACCACTCTGCAGGTAAGGTAATCCATTAGGAAGATTGAATTGAATACAAGTGAACAGGTGTACTTGTATAACTAATTGGCAGTGAAACAGGAATCCACTGCTGATGAAGACTCACCGGATCCACATTCTACAGTTTGAAACAGGAAGAGGATACAGTTTAGCAACAGCAGTAAAGTTAATATGCATCACACTTAGTGGTTGTTTCATGGTAAGGGCCCCAGAGAGGCCAGGTACAGGATCCTTTGTCCACCCTTCTGTAAGACATGTGGCTGGATGCACTTCCTATCTTGGATCAGGAATCACCTGGAATACCTCAGAACCAGGGAGCCCAAAATAGAGGCGTAGCTGGAGATTTTGATGTTTCATGGGTCACCTAGGCATATTCCTGAGGCATAACCAGCTTCAAGAGCAGACCCCTCTAGGGGGTCTCACTGAGACTACATACAAATCCTCTGTCTCACTGGCTTTTGTTTAGTTTGCTTTGTTTCATTTTATTTTTTAAATTTATTTTTAATGAAGTATAATTTACAAATTATTAAATAATTATTAAATAATTTTAATAATTATTAAATAATTTTCAAGTGTACAGCAAAGTGATTCAGTTATACATATATATGTATATATATATATATTAAATTCTTTTTCAGATTCTTTTCCATTATAGGTCATCACAGGATATTGAGTATAGTTCCTTGTGCTGTACAGTAGGTCCTTGTATCTCACTGTTTTCAATAAACAGCACTGATGAGCTGGGACAAATCTCCCTGAACCTCCTCGAACCCACAAAGCAACATTACTCATCAGTATGCTTCGTGCCCTGACCAGGAGCCAGGGCCATGCCGGAACTTTAGCAAAATAGCTCAGGCTAGTTCCAGGCCCTCCCAGCACAATGGCTTCCACAGTCATTGCAAAATGATACAAGTAAAATTTCCATTCAGCACAGTGAACATGATGGTGGACTAAAAGTGTTTCCTTTTGTAGTTCTGGGGACACTTTAGCATGAAAATCTGTTCCATAGGCAAAAAAAAAAAAAAAAAAAAAAAACTTACTGGAAGTAAAATTGTCAGGCTCAGAAAAAGGATGGTGCTGATTAAAGATGCCCCTCCATGGATACAAGGACAGCTGTTGAGCTTTTGTAGTTTGTCGGGGAAAAGTGACATTGTCCATGTTAGAGAAACCATTAGGTGTCCTGGAAAAAGTAAGAGAAGCTCAAATATCTAAGTGTTACAACTTTATAATAATGAGATGGTGTATGTTTTCATCATGCTAAAAAACACACCGGAAGTTCCATTGTCTGGCACCTGTAAGTTGTGATGGGGTTGGGAGAGCTCTGGTGGACCCTGCATTCAGCCAGCACACTGAATTACATACTAGAGGCCGGGTGCCCAGTTCTTGAATTTGTTGGCAGATGATTATGGAACATGTAAAACACCTCGCTCCACGTGCTGAACAGCAGATTGAAAATTATCCAGCTCATGTATTTGCAGTGGGTGTGTGTATGTGCGTGGGAAGGGGGGATTCAGATTGTGTGTTTAAAATGCTCAAATCGCCACGGTCAGCAACGTATGGGAAGTATACGTGACCCCCGAACAACTCGGGGATTAAGGGCACCGACCACCCCACTCAGTTGAAAATCCGCATATAACTTTTGACTCCCCCCAGACTAGCCTACTGTTGATTGGAAGCCTCACCAATAACATAACAGTTGATTGCCACATAATTTGGATGTTATAGATATTGAATACTATATTATGTACTATAATAAAATGAGCTAAAGAAAACATGTTATTAAGAAAGTCTTAGGGAAGAGAAAATACATTTCCAGTACTATACTGTATTCACTGTAAGTTTACATCAAATGTTTACAGGCTGCATTCTCTGTCAATACCCACATCAATATTAAACAGTCTTATATGATACAAAACACTGTAGATGCTATACATATGACTAAATTAGACATCTAACATAAATAGATAATGTGAAAAAGAAATACGTACTTACATACAGGTACCATATTTATTGAGAAAAATCTGAGTGTAAGTGGACCCTCGAAGTTCAGACCTGTGTTGTTTAAGGGTCAACTGTACTAGTATTGGAGCATGTAAGAGACTGTGTTTGGAGGGGGTGAATGACAAACTGGAAGGACCAGTGTCTAGCCCTTGCAGCTTTCGGATACCCTTCACCACGCCAAACATCTGGGATGTGCAGATATCTAGACAGAGTTCCCCGAGGCACTGAGATGGTGCTTAGCAGAGTCTCAAATCAGCATAAAACTCTACTGGAAGTGTGTGTCCAACACCTGAAGATTGGGGGAGATTGAGATGGTGGATGTAGGAATCTCTATTTAGCTGCTAAAGAACATACCAGAAGCACAGAGATCTAGATTTTGTAATTTAATGTGAAGCTGAACTAATGCTTGCAAGCAACTCCATTTAGCTTCTGAAACAAAAATACTAACAGTATAAATGTTTTAGGGATTTCCCTGGTGAAGCAGTGGTTAAGAATCTGCCTGCCAATGCAGGGGACACAGGTTCGAGCCCTGGTCCGGGAAGATCCCACATGCCGCAGAGCAACTAAGCCCGTGCGCCACAACTACTGAGCCTGTGCACCACAACTACTGAGCCCACGTGCCACAACTACTGAAGCCCGCGCGCCTAGAGCCTGTGCTTTGCAACAAGAGAAGCCACCGCAATGAGAAGCCCACACACCCCAACGAAGAGTAGACCCCACTTGCCGCAACTAGAGAAAGACCGCGCGCAGCAACGAAGACCAAGTGCAGCCAAAAATAAAATTAAATTTAAAAAATATATATCCTTTAAATGTTTTGCCTTTGTAGTTCTAGGGGAGTTAAGATGGTACATATAAAGAACTCCACTTTTCTTCCCCAAACCATTCTGGAAATAAGATGTTTCTGGTTCTTATAGTTTGGTGGGGGAGTGGAGGTGGTGAATATGAGATTCCGTTTGCTGAGCAGCTTACTGAAATTACAGAGGTCTGGTTCTCGAAGGTTTCTGGTAATGGCTGACTATCTGGTGATCTGCCAGGTGGTTGATAATGGAAAATCTGATAGATAATAATTTTTAATTGTCTCTTCGTATTGGGTACTCTGTTAGCTCCTGGCGTTCTCTGTGCTGTTTGGCTTGTTTGCTTGCCTCTAGAGGTGCAATTCTGTGAAAAATATTGTGGTGTGTGTGTGTGTGTGTGTGTGTGTGTGTGTGTGTGTGTGTGTGTTTGCTGGAACTGCTGAGCTGGGGAGTTTTTGAGTCCTGTATTTCCTTTTGACCAATAGCTGAAGTTGTAAAACCTAAGCTTGTAGTTCTTTTGTATGTGTGAAAATTTAGAGAGGGAAAAAAAGCCTTCTCTCTTCCTCACAAAAGCAAGATACAGTAACTCATCTTTTACAATCGCTTGTTTGTCTATAACTTTTTCTGTGTTCTTCTGTCTCTCAATCTGGGGGGACAGATAGATCATAAAAGCTTATTATTATATGTTTCATCTAGCAAAATCTAGTGCAGGCACACAGATCTTTCTGATTCCTTGGTTAGGGGAGAAAATGTATACAAAGACTGATGGGAACATTTTAAACTGGTTTTATATATTGATAACAAATGGGTCGACACTTTTAAGAGGGTCTTACTTGGTTTGGATAACTGAATGAAGGAGCTGGAGTATGTGATGGTCAGGGGATGATTGTTTCTGGATTTTTTCCGAGTTTCTGATCCTTCTGAGAAATCTAGAGTTTGGAGAACATGGCTTTCTCTCTCTTTTCTCCTCCACAAAATTAGGGAGGTCCCCCAAATATTAACATGAATCAGTTCAAGATGAGAGGGAGAGCTCCATGTGCAACAATAAAGTGTGATTAAGTCTGAAAAGTTATGCCCCTAACTAGCCACAATCTGCCTGAACAAGTACTACATACAACAAAGGGCACATACCAAAATAGCTGGAGTTAATCCAACTATTACCTCCTCTTAAGGGTCCTAGCTTGCCCGAGAGTAATTGGTCTTCTAGAAGAAACATCAAATGAGCCGCAGTTGAGGACTGTACCATAGATCCAGGCTTTCCAGAATAAACTGACATTGCCAACTGCTGTCAACCTGTACTTAAAGACTGATGTAGGATTGCAGACACTTTAGTCCAGAAGCAGACAAATGCATGAAAGTGCACTGCTTAATTCAGGGGCCAGACAAACCTACTTTGATTTAATTATGGATAATATTCTATTTCTGATGAGCATATCAAAAAGGTTTTTTTTCTGTATCTCTAGCCATCAGTTTTTTTTTTTTTTTTTTTTTGCGGTGTGTGGGCCTCTCACTGTTGTGGCTTCTCCCGTTGCGGAGCACAGGTTCCGGATGCGCAGGCTCAGCGGCCATGGCTCACGGGCCCAGCCACTCCGCGGCATGTGGGATCTTCCTGGATCGGGGCACGAACCCGTGTCCCCTGCATCAGCAGGCGGACTCTCAACCACTGCGCCACCAGGGAAGTCCTAGCCATCAGTTTTATCGCTAAACTTGTTCAAACTGTAAGGAGACATTTCAAAAATAGTTATCTTGTACCAGCTGACCCCTAAGAATTCAGAAAAAGCAATCCCATAAAAGACTGTAATATAGAGTATAAGTTAATAAGTAAAGGAAAACATAATAATGATTCTGTTATGATTAGTGATATATATTGATTACTCTTATCTACAAAACCACTCAGAACAAAGGTAACATTGGTTAAATATTATACAAAGTGTCTTACCGAGTTCTCTTTTTTCATAATCATAAAATTTTTTTGCATAGTTTCAATTAATCTGTTCTTTTTACTGGGTAATAATTGGATAACTCAGTTTATAACCGTGATTATGACCATCTCACTTAAGTATGACAAGAGTTTTTTTAAGGAACAAGGTTGTTTGTTTTCTTTGAGAATTCTTTATATATTCTGAATAAAACCCTTTTGCCAGTAATGTGATTTGTGATATTTTCTCCCAGTCTGTGACTTGTCTTTTTTTTTCTTAATGGTGTTTTTAGCAGAATAACAAGTGTTAATTTTGATAAAGTCCAATTCACTATTTTTTTCCCTCTTTTGGATTGTACTTTTGGTGTCTTATCTAAGAACTTAAAAAAAAACAACTTTATTCAGATATAGTTCATATTGCATAAAATATAGCATAAGGCTATGCATAAAACATAGCATGAAACTCCATTTTTAAGTATACAGTTCAGCAGTTTTTACTGCACAAGTGAATCACACACTTGTGCAAGAAACACCACTATCTAATTTTAAAGCATTTTCATCACCCCAAAAAGAAACCCTGTACCTACTAGCAGTCACTTTCTGTTTTCCCCACCTCTACTTCTATCCCAACCTCTAGCCCCTGGCAACCACTAATCTACTCTCTGTCTCTATGGATTTGCCTATTCCACGCATTTCATATAAACGCAATTATACCGCGTGGCCTTTTGTGACTGGCTTCTTTCATTAGGCATAATACTTTCAAGGTTCATCCATGTTGTAGCATGTATCAGTGCTTCATTCCCTTTGATGGTTGACTAATATTCCATTGTATGCATATACCACATTTTGTTTATCCGTTCACCAGGTGATGGGCATTTGGGTTGTTTCCACTTCTTGGCCATTATGAATAATGTTGCCACGAACAGTCATGTAAAAGTGTTTGTGTTAACATATGTTTTCAGTTCTCTTGGGTATATACCTAGGAGTAGAATTACTGGGTAGTATGGCAACTCTAGGTTTAATTGTTTTGAGGGTCTGTCAAACTGTTTTACCAAGTGGCTGCACCATTTTGCATTCTCACAAGTAGCACAGGAGGGTTCCAATATTTCCACATTCTCATCAACATTTATTATTATACATCTTTTAGATTCTAGACATTTTAGTGGGTGTGAAGTAGTGTCTCAAAGTGGGTTTTTCTAATTTTTTATTTTTCGCTGCTTTTGGTCTTCATTGCTGCACGCGGGCTTTCTCTAGTTGCGGTGAGTGGGGGCTACTCTTCATTGTGGTGCACGGGCTTCTCATTGCGGTAGCTTCTCTTGTTGCGGAGCACAGGCTCTAGGTGTGTGGGCTTCAGTAGTTGCAGCACGTGGGCTCAGTAGTTGTGGCTCGCGGGCTCCAGAGCGCAGGCTCAGTAGTTGTGGCGCATGGGCTTAGTTGCTCCACGGCATGTGGCATCTTCCCAAACCAGAGTTCGAACACGTGTCCCCTGAATTGGCAGGCAGATTCTTAACCACTGCACCACCAGGGAAGTCCTTCATTGTGGTTTCGCTTTACATTTCCCTAATGACTAACGATGTTGATTATCTTTTCATGTGTCTTGTGTCCATTTGTTTATTTTCTTTGGAGAAATGTCTATTCAAATTCTTTGCCCATTTTTTTATCATGTAAGTTTCAGGTGTACAGAATTATATCTCAACGTCTGTATATACTACAAAGTGATCGCCAACAACACAAATCTACTTACAATCCATCACTGTACAACTGACCCTCTTCACCCATTTGGCTCACTTCCAAACCCCTTCTTCTCTGGTAACCACTAACCTGATCTCTGTATCTATTTTTGTTTTATTTTGTTTGTATGTTTGTTTGTTTTTTATATTCCACATATAAGTGAAATCATAGAGTTTGTCTTTGTCTGAATAATTTCACTTAGCATAACACCTTCAAGGTCCATCCATGTTGTTGCAAATAGCAAGAGTTCGTTCTGTTTTTAGGGCTGAGTAGTATTCCACTGGGTATATAGACCACATCTTCTTTATTCAGTCATCCACTGATGGACACCTAGGTTGTTTCCGTATCTTGTCTATTGTAAGTAATGCTGCAATGAACATAGGGATCCAGATATTTTTTTGAATTAGTGTTTTCATGTGCTTGTACCCATTTTTTAATTGGGGTGTCTTTTTATATTGAGTTGTAGGAGTTCTTTATATATTCTGGATAATAGAGTTGTCAGATATATGACTTGCAAACATTTCCTCCTATTCTATGGATTGTCTTTGCACTTTCTTAATAGTATCCTTTGAAGCACAAAATCCTTAGGTTTTTAAAAGTTCCAATTTATCAATTGGACTTTATCATTTTTTTTTTGGTTGCTTGAGCTTTAGGTGCCATATCTAAGATATCATTACCTAATCCAAAGTAACAAAAATTTACATCTATCTATATCTTCTTCTAAGTGTTTCATAGTTTTAGTCTTACATTTAGGTCTTTGACCCATTTTAAGTTAATAGTATGAGGTAGAGATCAAGATTCTTTTCTTTTTTTTTTGCATATGAATATTCAATTCTTCCAGCACTAAGCGTCCAGAGACTGTCTTTCCTCCACTGAATTGCTTTTGCAACTTTGTAAAACAAAACAAAACCAATCAATTGGCCCAACTCCTTAAATGAGGGCTGCACATATTGCCTTCCTTCCAAAGAGTACAGTATGGAAATAGGGGAAAAGTAACTTTAGAGAAACCTTACCTACATGACCTCACCTTAGCTACATGACCAAACTAGCATCAACCCTCATGTGATTGATATGTACCCTTAATATGATGTGATGAAAATGGCACTTTATCACTACAGTTTTCCTCCTCAAATCCATACCCCCAGTCTAATCATGAGGAAAACATCAGACATATTTCATTTGAGGAATATTCTACAAAATACCTGACCAATATTGCTCAAAACTGTCAAGGTTATCAAAAATAACAAGAGTACTGGAGATGTAATGTATAACCTGATAAATATAATGAACATGGCTGTATGTTATCTAACGAAAGTTGTCAAGAGAATAAATCCTAAGAGTTCTCATCGCACGGATATTTTTTCCAATTTCTTTAATTTTATATCTATAGGAGATGAGGGATATTCACTAAACTTATTTTGGTCATCATTTTATGATGTGTGTAAGTCAAGTCATTATGCTGTACGCCTTAAATTTACAGTGCTGTTTGTCAATTATATCTCAATAAAACTGGAAGAAAAAAATAAATAATTCACCATTTCTGTCACCAAAAAAAAATCTTGTTAAACTAATTTTACTAAATATTTTTAGTTGTTTAAATATTTTGTTGTTTGCCAACCAATGTAAATGAGTATGACAAGAGTTAAAAGTTACAATCAACTATCTGACTGTATATTGAGTTGAGATATGATGGGACAGTTCCATTTCTTCCTTTCTTTTTTTTAAAAAAATAAATTTATTTACTTATTTATTTTTGGCTGCATTGGGTCTTCCTTGCTGTGCGTGGGCTTTCCCTAGTTGCCGCGAGCGGCAGCTACTCTTCATTGCGGTGCACGGGCTTCTCATTGTGGTGGCTTCTCTCGTTGCGGAGCTCAGGCTCTAGGCGCCCGGGCTTCAGTAGTTGCGGCACATGGGCTCAGTAGTTGTGGCTCGCAGGCTCTAGAGCGTAGGCTCAGTAGTTGTGCCGCACGGGCTTAGTTGCTCCGCGCCATGCGGGATCTTCCCGGACCAGGGATCGAACGCGTGTCCCCTGCATTGGCAGGCGGATTCTTAACCACTGCACCACCAGGGAAGTCCCTCTTTTCTTAAAATGAATTTGCTATCTGGCTGGAGAGGTAAGATATATTCTTGAAACAATTAGAGGACAAAAGAAGAGTAAGCCAACTGTCACTGTATTCTGATAAAACGAAGTGCTAACTATTGCACTATTTGAGACCAGGATAGTATAGTGTAGTGAGTAATAGTAGTGTGTGGCACAAAAAGTAGGTGCAAAATGAGTTAAAGATAGAAATTAATGTGTGTTGGCCATCATCAAAAAGTCTACAAATAATAAATGCTAGACAGGGTGTAAAGAAAAGGGAACCCTCATTCACTGTTGGTGGGAATGTAAATTGGTGCAGCCACTATGGAGAACAGTATAGAGGTTCCTTAAAAAACTAAAACTAGAGTTAGCATATGATCCTGCAGTCCCACTCCTGGGCATGTATCTGGAAAAAACAAAAACATTAATTCAAAAAAAGATACGTGCACCCCAGTGTTCATTGCAGCGCTATTTATAATAGCCTGGACATGGAAGCAACCTAAATGTCCATCGACAAGTGAAAAGATAAAGAAGATGTGGTGTGTGTATATATAAATAAATAAATAAATAAATAAATTTATATAGTATATATATATAATGGAATATTACTCAACCATAAAAAACAATGCAATAGTGCCATCTGCAGCAACATGGATGGCGTAGAGATGATCATACTAAGTGAAGTAAGGCAGACAAAGACAAATATCATATGATATCACTTACATGTGGAATAAAAAATTATACAAATGAACTTATTTACAAAACAGAAATAGACTCACAGATATAGAAAACAACTTATGGTTACTAAAGAGGGAAGGTGGGGAAGGATAAATGAAGAGTTGGTATTAACAGATGCACATACCTATATATAAAATAGAAAACCAACAAGGACCTACAGTATAGCACAGGGAACTATACTCAATATTTTGTAATAACCTATAAGGAAAAAGAATCTGAAAAAAAATATGTATAACTGAATCACTTTGCTATACACCTGAAACTGACACAACATTGTAAATCAACTATACTTCAATTTGGAAAACTACAAAAGAAAAAAAGAGAAATTGATGTGAGTTGCAGGAAAGCTACTGCAGGGAGAAAGCAGAATTCAAAAACAGAGAAGTCATTTCTAAGTGTGAGAGGGAGGGAAACACAATGTGTTAGAGGACTTTAGAGAGATGGTCTCACCTGGGGTAGAGAGGAGAAATGTGATAGAAACACTGATAGAAATATACATCCAGACAGAGAATTTGATGTTCAAAGAAAGTGGATTAGGGGAGTGGGAGAAGAAAGATCAAATTCATATTTCAGAAGAATAAAACTGTACACTCTTTGTGGAACATAAAGGAAGAGGGAAAGATTGGGTAGGAAGATCTTTTAGGAAGGGAGGAAATACGGAATATGAGTGCCTGTGGAAACAGTCTAAAAAATGGCCAAAGTCCTGTAAAAGGAAAGGTTCCCTGCTTCCTCCTAATCTTCAGAAGTTCTGAACCCAGAGGCCAAGAAAGAAATAAATAAGTAGGACAAAGTGGGTGGATTAGTACTTAAGGTGCTAATATAAATATTTTATGATTTTTTTTTTTTGCCACACCTTGCGGCTTATGGGATCCTAGTTCCCCAACCAGGGATTGAACCTGTGACCCCTGCAGTGGAAGCGCAGAGTCCTAACCACTGGACCACCAGGGAAGTCCCTAATATAAATATTTTAAAACCCAAGGGTGATGGCAATGGGAATGATTTGTAAGGGAGAAATCCAAAAGAAATTTCAGTAAGAGGGTTAATTACAGAGAAGGATGAGAATTTGGTAGGTTCCAAAACAAATAAGCAAAAAACAAAATCCCCCCTTCCCCCAGTAAAAAACAAGAAGAGCTTAAGGAACCAAGATGACTTAAAGGACATTAGGTTAAAATTAATGAAATCAAAATAAAGTATGGATTTCAATTACTATTAATGTGTTGATATTGGTTGATTAATTTTAACAAATGTACCATGTTAAGTAATATAAAACATTAATAATAGAGGAAATTGGGTGTGGGGTATATAGAAATTCTGAACTGTCTTTGCAATTTTTCTGTTAAACAGTTTCAAAAAACAAAGTTTATTTACAACTATCAATTGGCTCTATTTGTGTGTATCTGTTTCTCAGCTCTGTTCCATGAATCTGTGTGTTTATCCCTTCTCCCTTAGCCCACTGTTTTTCAGCTTTATTGACATATAATTGACAAATACAATTGTAATGTATTTAAAGTGTACAACACGTTGATTTGATATAAGTATACATTGTGAAAGGATCCTCTCCATTAAGCTAATAAACACGTCCATCACCTCAAAGATTTTCCTTTTTTGTGTATGTGTGGTGAAAACACGTAAGTTGTACTTGACAAATTTCAATTATTCAATACAGTATCATTGGGCTTCCCTGGTGGCGCAGTGGTTAAGAATCCGCCTGCCAATGTAGGGGAAACTGGTTCGAGCCCTGGTCCGGGAAGATCCCATGTGCCACAGAGTAACTAAGCCTGTGCGCCACAACTATTGAGCTTGCGCTCTAGAGCCTGCGTGGCACAGCTAATGAGCCCGCATGCCACAACTACTGAAGTTCGTGTGCCTAGAGCCCATGCTCTGCAACAAGAGAAGCCACCGCAGTGAGAAGCTCGCAGGAAGAGCAGCCTTGGCTCGCACCAACTAGAGAAAGCCTGCTCACAGCAATGAAGACTCAGCACAGCCCGCACAAAAAGAAATACAGTATCATCAACTATAGTCCCCAAGTTATACATTAGATCCTCAGATCTTTGTCAAACTCTTCTTATTTTCCCCACCCCTAAGCCCCTGGAAACTACTATTCTACTCTCTGTTTCTATGAGTTCAACTTTTTTTTTAATGAGTCCTTACATAAGTGATACAGTGTAGCATGGCAGTCTGAGTTTGCAGACTCTTACGTGGTGGCTTATGAGAGTACATAAAATGGGAGCAGCATAGCATTTTTTTATCTAGCCTCGGAAATCAGGCAGGATTACTTCCACTGCATTCTATTGCTTAAAAGCAAGACACCAAAGCCGGCTCAGATTAAAGGGGACATGAATTAGACCCACATTTCAATAATAGTAAAGTCATTTTATTTATTTATTTAAAAAAATTTTTTAAAGTTTTTGGCCGCACCGCAGAAGCATGCAGGATCTTAGTTCCCTGACCAGGGATTGAACCTGTGACCCCTGCAGTAGAAGCATGGAGTCTTAACCACTGGACCGCCAGGGAAGTCCCAGTATAGTCATTTAAAAAGCCACCACACTATATTTAAGAGTAGAGGATTAAAAGGCTGATTGGAAACTCATTGGAAACTCTGGATAGACTTGTTGACATTGAGACTTTCTCATTTGGGAAGTCAATGCAATGCCATTAGATGAACTGTCTTATAAATATCAATTAAGCCCATCTTGGTTTTTTTTTTTTTTTTTTTTTGGTACACGGGCCTCTCACTGTTGTGGCCTCTCCCATTGCGGAGCACAGGCTCCAGACGCGCAGGCTCAGCGGCCATGGCCCATGGGCCCAGCCACTCCATGGCATGTGGGATCCTCCTGGGCCGGGGCAAGAACCTGTGTCCCCCGCACCGGCAGGCGGACTCTCAACCACTGCGCCACCAGGGAAGCCCTGGTCTACTTACCTTTACTCTCCTTTCTGTCTCCCAGAGATGTTCCCCATCATTTACACGCTCACTCTCAGTGCCTGACAGTGCTCGTTACTCCCACCTTTACCAATATCTGGCTTCGTTATTCATTCATTCACTCATTAATATATATATTGCTCATCCTCTATGCACGTGACTGAGTGGTAGGTGCTTGCCACCATCATGAGTAGGATGGAGCTTGTATTCTAGAGAGAGAGTTAAGAAACACATACTTTTTAAAAAGAAGAGTTACAGTTTGTGAAAAGTTTTCTAAAGGGAGTAAACTGGATCGCAGAGGGGGACTTGGGGTACCCGTTTCAAGATGGTGGTTGGAAAAGTCCTCTCTGAAAAGGTAGCGTTTGTTTTATTTATTATTTTCTTTTTAAAAGTATTTACTGTGAGAGATTTTAAACATAGGCAAAAGTGATTCCACTTCCAGTAATGAACTCTCATACTTATCACAAAGTATCAACAATTGTTAACGTTTTGCCAGTCTAGTTTCATGTATTCCCTCCCCCCAACCCCCGTCTTTTTTGGCTTTAGTTCTTTAAAACAAATCCCAGACACATTATGTTACCCTTAAATTAACCTGCATCTCAAACTGATAGGGATTTTTTTGAACTTAATCACCAGTATCACACTTAACAAAATTAATAATCCTTTCACATCATCTGATACTCAGTACATATTCAAATTTCCCTGCTTGAGTCCAAGATGTCACTTAATAGTTGGCTTGTTCAGGTCAGGAGATCTAAAAAAAAAAGTCGTCACGTTGCATTTTGGCATGTCTCTTAAGTCCTTTATCTGGGAACAGTGAACTTCTAGTACTTTCAATAATTCTCTTTACTACCTGGCATTCTTCTATAAAAAGAACTTTCTCTCACCAGCTCATTTGATTATTCGTTAAAAAAATTTTTTATTGGAGTATAGCTGATTTACAATGTTGTGTCAGTTTCTGCTGCACAGCCAAGTGAATCAATCATACATATACGTATATTCACTCTTTTTAGATTCTTTTCCCATATAGGTTATCATAGAATATTGGGCAGAGCTCCCTGTGTTATATACTAGGTCCTGATTAGTAATCTATTTTATTTTAATTAATTAATTAATTAATAATTATTTTGGCCATGCCATGTGGCTTGAGGGATCTTAGTTCCCTGACCTGGGATTGAACCCCGGGCCCTTGGCAGTGAAAGCACCGAGTCCTAACCACTGGACTGCTAGGGAACTCCCAGTTATCTATTTTATGTATAGTAGTGTGTATATGTCATTCCCAATCTCCCTATTTGTCCCTTTCCCCTCATTGATTATTCTGGAAATGCAGAGATCACAGAGGAAGGACTGAATAAGTGCTGGATACTTTCACTTTAATTATCAAATTTCAGAGAAACAAGTTGGTGCACTAGTAACCTCCATTGTTAATCAACAAGGTCTTGTTTGTTTGTTTAGCATCATTATGAATGCACATTTTTACATATCTAATGTGTTTTAATCCATTAAGATCTTTTTTTTTTTTTTTTTTGCCACACTATGCAACATGCAGGATCTTAGTTCCCCCACCAGGATCAAACCCATGCCCCCTGCAGTGGAAGTGCAGAGTTGTAACCACTGGACCGCCAGGGAAGTCCCCAAGATCATTGTTTTTTATGATACTCAAATTATTCCTTTAGGCTAGTGGCACCCTTTACAGTTGGCTTCTTTGTCCTTTTGATGTGGTCCATAGATAATTCTTGAATAAGTATCCTGGCTTGCTAGTTCTCTTTCTGCACATACTCCTGGATTTATTTTCTCTACTCCTAAACTTCTTGGGGTATTTGCAAACCAGTCATAAACTTTGTCATCTCCAAGCCTTGTCCCGGGCCGATTTCTTGGCCTAAAATGACTTTTCCTATTTACGCCTCCCAACTGATTTAAGTATCTTTCAAGACTCAGTGCCAAATGTTGGCTACAGTCTGGTGAGACCCTAATCATAGGAGCCACTTAAGCCATGCCTGATTCTTGACTATAGGAGTTGGGAGATAAATGTGCATTGCCACTAGGTTTGTGGTAATATCGTTACACAGCAAGAGATGACAAATACACAACCTTTATGAAATTAGGTCCTGTGTCTTTTTTTTTTTTTTTAAATATTTATTTATTTATTTATTTAGGCTGCACCAGGTCTTAGTTGTGGCATGCAGGATCTTTTTTTTTTTTTCATTGCGGCATGCATGCAGGATCTAGTTCCCCGACCAGGGATCGAACCCGGGCCCTCTGCATTGGACCAGGGATCAAACCCGGGCCTTCTGCATTGGGAGCATGGACCCTTACCCACTGGACCACCAGGGAAGTCCCGGGTCCTGTGTCTTTTAGTTTGCTTGTATAGAAGAAACTTTGATATTGGATAGGGGTGCTAGTTAATAATAAAGTTTCATTAAAATGAAAGTTATACTTTGCCATGTTGGGAGACAGTTCTCCATGGGTCTTTCATGTTTCCGCTTGTTGCTTGGGGGGCACTGTCTGCCCTCATTCTTTTGTGTAGGAAACAGCCTTGGAAGATAGAGATAGTGTCTACTTCTTGAGCAAAGGGCAGGTTTGCTCACAGCCTTAGAAGATGGAGATCGTGTCTCCCTTGGCACCAAGGGCAGACATTCTTACTACCTATTATTAAAGATTTGGGTTTCTTAAGCTCACTGTTCTTTCCTGTGATGCAACCCAGGGTGCATGTAGATGTCATCCAGCCTTCACATCACTCTGTGGGAATTTGGACTCAGGGAACTGGCACAAAAATGCTGATGCTCTGCTGTAAGTAACAAATTATTCTTCATCTTTGACCCGGCAGTTTTCTGGCTTCTACCAGCATTTATGGAACTGTGGCAGGCAGAGAAGGTAAAAATCTCAAACCGCTCAGAGTTCTTAAAAACCTATAGATATGATGTACAGCACATATTCACTTGTGGAAATTGGAAAGCCCCCCACACACACCTTTTTTTTGAGCGGTGGGAATATAAATACTATACAAAGTTACCTCTGAACTTATTAACTAGTCAAGTGAGAATTCAAGCCTTGTAATTCTTCTCTCTCAATATATGGTGTCCCTCTTTCTCTACCAACTTCAACTACCCACCCTTACCTGGTAAAGTCTCACAATGGCTAAGAATACCTTTATCGGGACTTCCCTAGTGGTGCAGTGGTTAAGAATCCGCCTGCCAATGCAGGGGACACAGGTTCGAGCCCTGGTCCAGGAAGATCCCACATGCCGTGGAGCAACTAAGCCCGTGCACCACAACTACTGAGCCCGTGTGCCACAACTACTGAAGCCCAGGTGCCTAGAGCCTGTGCTCTGCAACAAGAGAAGCCACTGCAATGAGAAGCCCATGAACCTCAACGAAGAGTAACCCCCACTCGCCGCAATTAGAGAAAGCCCGCGCGCAGCATCGAAGACCCATCGCAGACAAAAATAAATAAATAAATAAAGTTATAAAATAATAAAAATAAAAAAGGATACCTTTATCATGGAGGGATTTTAGAAAGTATTTCCTTAGTTGTTGCTGGTTACATTACCATACAGGGAATGACTGCTTGGTGCCATTTATAGCTAATGCCGCCATTCAGTATCATATAACAACATACTCACTGTGCTATGAAAAAGTCCATTACAGTCACTAATTCAAGTCTTGCTGCCTACTAATTTAGCATCTATAGCCAAGAGATCCAGAGGCTTAAAGTAGTAAAATATTGCTGGGTAAAATCAGAATTGGGAAGCGAGAACTTAATACAAAAGGTACTAAGCAAATGAACCTCAGAGTTGCCTCTGTAAAACAGAGAGTTGAATCTAGTTGAGTTTCCACATGGCACCTACTCTCAATTTAATCTCTAATTACAGCTCTCTAAAATTGTTGTGTTTTTGTAGGGCAAAGTAGGTTACTGAGATTTGAAAAAGTAGCATCTACATTGTGGACTCAAAATATCGTAAACCATCTCTTTGAGAAGGGAAAATTTAAAACTGGGAAAGTAAATTCCCCTTTAAGATGGGACAAGCTTTGATTAAAAGAAAAAACCCTCTAACTTCCTAGATGTTTAGACTTACTGTTTGTTCAATGCAGTGCTGTATATTGCCCCGATGTTGAAACTGTTTTTACAAATACCGGTGAGACATATTTGGGCCAGCCAAGCTAGCCAGACGTTTGAATAGAGAAGACATTGTGTTTTATATGCTGCGAGGTTCATTATCCAAGGTCCCAGAAGGTAAGGTTTTGCTCAAATGCATGCAAAACCTGCCTCTTATGACTGCAAATTAGGGTGACCAGTGGTCCCAGCTTGCTTGGGATGTCTGGTTTTAAAATGGAAAGTCCTGTGTTTCAGGGGACCCCAGTCCTGGGAAAACATCATAGGCGGAGGCCACGGAGAGACATCTTGAGAGAATTTATTGGCAGACAAGGGAACATCCAGGAGGAAGAGCTGTGCGAACCCTTTCAGTAACTCTATTCACAGACTGGACAATAAGCAGCATAGGACACACTTTGTAGACTGTGTTCTCTAAAACATAGAGCTGGAGGCAAATTTGATGAGTGCTGATGCTTTAGCCCACGATAGAGAGAATGAAGGCAAGGGAAGGATGAGAAGCACTGCATTGGCCACTGCCAAAAACTCAGCTGACTGCTTGGCAGGCACACCCACTCAGCCACAGAGGACGTCTGGCAGGCTGTGCAAAGCAACCATGCTGTAGAACAGTCCACCAGAGGGAAAAGAAAAGGGAATTTATGTCTCTGGCTCCTTCCTGCCTTGCTCCTCTTGAACAAAATTTGCCTTGATCTAAATTTTCTCCCTACACTTTTGGGCTTATATCAGCTTGCACACCCCATGGGGAGGAGTTCCCTCCAAGCCAGTGCCCCAGGGGTGTGACAATGGCCTGATGGCACAGCAAAGCCAGGGCAGAGGGAGGGCCTCATCCTCTGTGGCAAGTGGCTGGTAGTGGGGCTGACAGGGCTGGTGGAACCAGCCTATGGTGTCCCCTTCTCTAGGAGGGCCCATGTATGGTCAGGCCATGGTGGTGGCTGAGGTGGGGCAAGAGGTGGAGGGTGGCACTCAGAGATGCTGAGAGGCAACTGGGATATGTCCTGATGTTGTTTCTCCCAGAAAGACCAGGTCAGGAAGAGGACTGGTAGGAAGAGGAGTTAGAGGGGGAGTGGCTGAGGGGGGGCGCCCTGTAGGAGGAAATAGGTAAAAGATAAAGGCAGAGCATTGTTAATCTGATTGTTAATTTGACCTCATGTGTACCCTCAGGGCAGGGATGTCTGGGGATATTTTGGTCTTAAAGCCTAAGATAGACTAAGTTCTATCTTGATCCTTTTGGGCTGCTATACCACAAACTTATGAACAACAAACATTTATTCTTTACAGTTCTAGAGGCTGGAAACTCCAAGATCATGGTGCTAGCAGATCCAGTGTTTGCTGAGGTTGTGCTTCCTGGTTCATTGACAGCCGTCTTTTTGCTGTGTCCTCATTTGGTGGAAGGGGCCAAGGAGCTCTGTGGGGTCTCTTTCATAAGGGCACTAATCCCTTTCATGAGGGCTCCACCCTCATGACCTAAGCACTTCCTAAGAGTCCCACCTCCTAGTATCATCACATAGGCCATTAGGTTTCAACATAGGGATTTGGGGAGGGGACACAAATATTCAGTCCTCAGCAGGCTCCTTCCTGTTGGAGTAAAGCCTTCTGAAAAGAGGCCATTTGAACTAAACCCTGAAGGTTGACATTTCAAATAAAGAGATGAGAATGAGCCAAGATACCAAGATACCATGAAGTGCAAGATGTGTTTGGAGACCCTAAGGAGATAATTTGAGTGAAGACATAAAGTTTCAGGCAACTTTATATTTCTGGATAAGGAATTTGAACTTTATTTCTCAGGCAATAGGACGCCTATCAATCCTTTTAACATAGCGACACCATGCAATGGGAGATTAGAGCTCAACAGAGTTATACAGTTTCCCCAAGTGTGATATTGTACGGTTGAATCCACAGACAGGGAGGGAGGGGTAAAGCTGGGGTTCTTAACCTGGATCTATGAATTGCTAGGGGAAGTCTCTGTGAAGCTCAGATTATTACACGCAACGTTTTTATGAGGACCTCTATACCTTTCATCAACTTTTCAAAAGGTCCGGACCCACAAAAGGTTAAAGTGCACTGGTAAAGAGAGAAAATCAGTAGAGTCCCCACCGTGCCCCAAGCCTGGAGGCATATACCTCCCATTTGGGGGTCAGGAGGCGAGAGCGAAGTTGGCCAGAAAACCTTCTAATTCATAGTTATGAGGCAGTTCAGGCTCGTACTGACATGACCTGGAGAAGATCTGGACGCCAGGAAGATCCTATCCCAGTACAGGCTGAAGGTACAAATAAATACCCAGCAACTTCTTCCCTGCGCTTCCTTCGTTCAACTGCGGAGGCGCTAGGACCGCGGGAACGCCGCTCGCTCCCGGCGAAGCCCCGCCTCGGCGCGAAGCAGGACGGGAAAGTCAACATGGACGCGTCCATTTGAACCTCTCGCCTGAGTGGTTCTCCCGCATGCCTGCCTGTCATTAGCAGTCGTGTTCGCAGCTGCTGCCCAGTCTTCCTCCGGAATAGGGGAGGGACAGGGAATGAGAAGCTGCAGCGGCCGAGGAGTCACCGTGACCGTCCCCGCCGCCACCCTCGGGCCCCCTCGGCCCTCGCGCCCCGGGGAGCAGCCGGGGCTCGCCGCGCCTGACGCGTCCCGAGTCACACAGGTATGGGCCCGGGCTCGCAGCGCCTGGTGGTTCATCGCCTGTCCGGTAGTCTTCTCACGCGCCCCGAGGCCTACCCGCGCGCGGTGACCCGGAGGGCTGGGAGCCCGGGGCGGGCCCTGAGCGGGCGCCAGAGCCAAGGGGACCCAAGCTTGTGGGCTGGGCTTTACGGGGTGCACCTTCCTGCTCCACTCTGCGCCGGCTTCCTTCCTGAGCTAAATGCGGTGTCCCGTGTGGGCCTCAGCTTCTAGATCAGCCCCTTGCCGCTCCGATTACGATGTTCTGAGGCCCAGGCTCTTAGCCTGTTTCATCTGACCCTAAAGAGGCCGGGGAAGCTCTGCCTTTTTGCGGAGTCGCAACTCAAGGTGTCTTCTGTGTGCATTTGGGTTTACTCTTGAGGCAACTGTATGGTTACCTCTGGCGGGGTAGTTTTTGTTCCTAGTAAGCAATGCTGATATCTTGTTTTATAGCATATCAATTTAATACAGTACTTTCATCTGTAGCTCTTTATGTTGTCCCCTAATAAGTAAAAACACATAAAAATTTGGGGTATTGCAAAAGTATTAAATGTGTCGCCTTAATTAGTACAAAAAGATATTGTACTGTGAAAATAACTAAAATTAGTACTTTTGTAATTTCCTCTCAAAGTTTTTTTTTTTTTTCCCCCGGTACGTGGGCCTCTCACTGTTGTGGCCTCTCCCGTTGCGGAGCACAGGCTCCGGACGCGCAGGCTCAGCGGCCATGGCTCACGGGGCCTAGCCGCTCCGCGGCACGTGGGATCCTCCCGGACCGGGGCACGAACCCGTGTCCTCTGCATCGGCAGGCGGACTCTCAACTACTGCGCCACCAGGGATGCCCCGGGAAGCCCCTCTCAAAGTTTTAATAGGATAACATTTCAAAATTGCACAACTGAAGTCGGATGAACTCGCAAGTTTTTTAATGTTGGTTATCCTGTTGACTAGAATATAGGAAGACCAGCTGAATTTTATTTTTTTCTTGTAAGTTTTATAAGGTACTGTTTTAGTTATCTTCCAAGTTCTGGTCTTCTCAATTCTGAATTTTAGCGGGAGGAGAATAAAAGTGTTTTGATTGTGGCATATGGTTATGTCAGGAATAGCATTTAATTCATAGGAAAATAGCTTTGACCCTAGAGGAGCTGCATAGCAACTACAGTGGCTTTGAGATATTGCAGAAAAAAAACCCTACTGATGCCAAAAAGACCTCAGATGAGAAATATAAGTCAAATTTAGTTAAACTTTTAATTGTGAGTGCCGCTTCAAACCCTTTAAAGTTGTCTATGGTGCTGTGGTCAAATGTTGGTTTTGATCTGTGTTTGAGGATCGTAGCTTAAATGTGATGCCACAAAATCCATTTTTAATGTTGGTGTTTTCTTGGAGAGAGAACTGGCATCCACCTTAAATACCACATTATACAGTGAATTTTACTAGCTGTCAACTACTGTATGTAGAAATGTTTTGGAAGTAAAGGGGCATGGTTCCACCCACAGCTCAGCCACGTCTTTATAGTGATAAGCTGTACTGTAATAGGTTGTGTTAATTAAGAGCTAGGACTCAGGGGCTTCCCTGATGGCGCGGTGGTTGAGGGTCCGCCTGCCGGTGCAGGGGACGCGGGTTCGTGCCCCGGTCCGGGAGGATCCCGCATGCCGCGGAGCGGCTGGGCCCGTGAGCCATGGCCGCTGAGCCTGCGCGTCCGGAGCCTGTGCTCCGCAACGGGAGAGTCAGCAGCGGTGAGAGGCCTGCGTATCGCAAAAAAAAAAAAAAAAAAAAAAGAGCTAGGACTCATAAATTTGCTGCAAGTGTGGCTATCCCATGGCCAGAGTTCTTCATGCCTTGGTTTCCTGTGTTTGGACCCCAAATTGGAATTGATTGTAGTCATATGTTTAGGTGGACTGGGGTGTCAAAACTACTGGTGACATTTGACAGTTTATTAGGTCTTTTTGTGGATTGGTCAGCTGAAATGAGCAGTTCAACTTGTGATAAATTAGAAGTAATATGTGGTTTTTTGTGGGGTTTTTTTTTGTTTCATTCCAATATGCCAGTGGTCCTTGAGGTGTGCTTTTCAAATGAGTTTCCAACAGCTGAACAGAAATGACCTTAAATGTTGAGAAGTCGGGCAGTCATGGGACTATAAGGTACAACTTGTCTAAATACTTCATATGTGAAGTGTGGAAAAACTAGCATATAGTAGTAGGAAACATAGGATAGGTGTTGTGGGATGTAAGTGTTTGTCTCAACCCAGTGGTTTCCTTCAGTGGTAACCGTCTACTGGTCAGTCTCCAACTAAAATGTGGCGATAACTGTAATCACCTGAGAGTCAGATCTGGAATGACCTTTGATGTTATAATTACTTGTACACCTACAGTGTAATAGGATTGACACTCATCTAAGGATTAATGACTCTTCTGTAAACTTTTATGATATTTTATTCTGGTTTTAACTCCAGAAGCTGACCAGAGTGTGTTTGAATTCATACAGAAATAATGTTGATATTTGGAACCCATGTCGAACTTCTATGAAGAAAGGGCAACAATGATTGCAGCCGGGGATTTGCAGGAATTTGTTCCATTTGGTCGAGACCACTGCAAGCACCACCCTAATGCTTTGAACCTTCAGCTTCGCCAGCTGCAGCCAGCGTCGGAGTTATGGTCTTCTGATGGTGCTGCTGGCTTGGTGGGATCCCTTCAGGAGGTTACGATCCACGAGAAACAGAAGGTTCCATTAAGTTTCCCATTGTATTTTTGAAACATAGAATGTTGTGATCTACTTGTAATTTAAGGCTACCTGCAACTGAGAAATGAGAATAATGCTACTTCTAGGGTAGTGGTTAAGATTTGGTAATTTCAGTCAAGACTAAAATAATGACTTCATTGTATTATGCTGTCATAACTGTTTATTTAGACATATAACTCATGGTTTTATAGTAAGTACTATGATTATGGTCCATTCTAAACCTCTTTCTCTTCCCTCAGTATGTGGGGACCAGATTTCATGTTGTTTGATTATTAGATGGTAGAGTTAGAAATGGTCCCTGCTGCAAAAAGACTTACATGTTTCTTGAGGACAAAAAAAAAAGCCACATAAGTAGATAGAGTACTAGTTCTTAAATAGGAGAATGAGGTGTTAGCGTGTGTCAGAAAATCAGTCTTTCCCACCTTATTCCACTTTCATTCCATTTGGGATACCAAAATCTCAGGGAGAGGAAGTCTATGTAGTTAGAAATCTGAACCTTTCTCTCTCCCATTTATTTTGATGAGTGGGACAAGGGAAGGAAGGTGAATGTATATTTAGTTGTGAAGCAGGGAAATCTACCCTGTGAATAAACTCCCCCAGTGATTCCCACGTGCACCTTCCTGCCCCCTCTCCATCACTTCCCCATGCACCTAATGTACCATTTTACTTTCCCTAGCATGTTGGTTTCATTTTTGGATCTATAGATATGGTATAATTTTTGTTTGTTTATATTTTGGGCAAATAATAGAGTAGTATAATATAAAACATCCTGTAAGGTATATAATACACATATGCACACACCCCACTTTGTCAGTCAGTGGCACTAAGCTTCTAAGAATTGGGCTTAGATTGAGTCTTACTCCCCAGGCAAAGAGAGAGTAGGAGACTTGTCTCTGAATGATTATTTGATTTAATTAATAAATCCTGCTCCATACTTTGGAAAAAAGTGCTTGAACATGTCCTACATGTGTTAATTTTTAAGGAGAGCTGGCAGTTAAGGAAAGGCGTAAGTGAAATTGGAGAAGAAGTAGATTACGATGAGGAACTCTATGTGGCTGGAAATATGGTTATCTGGAGCAAAGGAAGTAAAAGCCAGGCATTGGCCGTTTATAAAGCGTTTACAGTTGACAGTCCTGTTCAACAGGTGAGTTGATTTGAATTTTAGCGTTTGATTGACTACTTAACACTTAAAAAACTTTTTGTCCTAAAATTTAACAGAAATAATAAAAACAGTGTAATGGTCCCAGCAGCTGGGTGTCCATTTAAAAACTTTCATTTGTTTTCTGTATCATCACTTTTTTTACACCATCCTTTGTCAATTTAATGATAGTCTTTAAACACTGTTCTTGAGTAATTCAATTTGTTATTCTCAATAAAATTTTCTAAGACATTGAGGGTACAAAGAATACTGTAACACATGATGATTATAATTGATTGCAGAGTATTCAATAAATAAAAATCTGGTTCCTAGTGATAATCAGGAAGAGAAAGAAAAAAACTAACTTGTTGCCACTGCAGTTGGCTATTACACCTAACTCTATTATAAAAATCAGTAATTAAAAGGAAGGAATTAAGCATTTGCCCTGCCTTTCTAGGAAGACGTGCAGTTCATCTCAAGTTAATGAAGGAACACCCTTATTTATGGACGAATGCCAGCTAATAAATATAGAAAGAAGGGTAGAGTTAAAAAAATCACCACTTTGTAACCTCCAATGTAATAATGGATTCAGAAAAGGATTGTTAATGGATATTAACACTCTTGGGTGAAAGGATATTATTACCATGGCACCAAGGTATTACCCTGTGAATTACTTGCTAAAATGGACTGGACATCAGGTGCTAGAAGAAAATTACATTATTTTTCCTCGGGTGGGATGATGGTTTTGTGGTTATATAGGAGTACATCTTTAGTTTTAGGAAATGCATGACGAAGTGATTAGGGGTAAAGTGTCATGATGTGTGCAATTTTCAAATAGCCCCCGCCCCCTGCAATTCCACATGTACTCAAATGCCCTTAAACAGGTACGGCAAAATTCAGGTGAGACAGATGTTCACTGTACTGTTTCATCTTTTCTTACTGAAAGTTTTCAGAATATCAAGTTGGAGGAGAAATGAAAACATTTATGTTGGTTGCATTAATTGTTACGCTACTGACAGGAGGTTTTTAGAAGCTTTTTACTCATGTGAAGTTCCCCATTTGTAGACACTGAAATCGTACCTCGATACTGCTTTTTTTTTTTTTTTCCATGAACTATTTCCTGATGAGTGTTGTACTCTTCTAACAATTTATTAGGAAGGGTCAACTGAATTATTCCCAAATTTGAGAACATGTGTGAAAGCATTTCCATCCAGGAGTGTCGAAGCCAGTGCTCTTTTTGCTGATAATTTCCCCCTCATGTAACATTGTGAATGTATTTAATACCACTGAAAAATGGTTAAGATGGTAAATTTTATGTTATGTATATTTTACCACAATTAAAAAGGCACATAAAAATGCCATTAAAAAATTTCAATAAGTGATTGTCAAGCATACCAGGTGAAGTTTAATGGCTTTTCCTAGTTTGTATATATATTTTTAAGATGGGCCCTTAAGAAAGGGAAATGTTTTTCTAAATATTCTTTCTGGCGAGTCAAAGAATGATAAGATTAGGTAAGTCTGGAGATTATAAAATAGCTTGGCAATTTTCAACTCTTCTGATTATCTTTAGCTTTGTATAGGATATAGGGTTTACGATAGGTTGAACCACTATTTGAATTCACTTTTGCTGCAACGCTTCTATCTAGTAGGTTTCTTGATTTTGTTTTCCCTTTTCTTTTTATTTGAAAGCATAGTTTATCTTTCCTTAAGATAGTTATCATTAATTAGTCTAATTTTATCTTATTTTTCTTTGTTCCCATGGTATATGTGTTGAGCTGATGAGGAGGGACCGTTATGTAGGTGACACTATTATTTAGATACCATTAGTTAATAGGTTATTATTTAGATGTAATTTTCTTAGGTAAGCATTTTGTTTTGATTTTAGGCATTGTGGTGTGACTTCATTATATCACAGGATAAGTCTGAAAAGGACTACAGTAAGTTTCTTTTTGAAATTTTATTTGATCTTATGATGATTCCAAATGTTTATCTCATTTTTTTCATTCAAAATAAGTAAGCCATTAATAATGGTGGATTAGCGCAAGCATTTTTATATTGTGCATTAAAGAATTTGTGCTGTTGGGAATTGCAATTTATTTATTTTTAAAACATTTATTTATTTATTTATTTATTTATGTCTGTGTTGGGTCTCCATTGTTGCATGCGGGCTTTCTCTAGTTGCGGTGAGCAGGGGCTATTCTTCGTTGCAGTGTGTAGGCTTCTCATTGCGGTGGCTTCTGTTGTTGCAGAGCACGGGCTCTAGACGCTTGGACCTCAGTAGTTGTGGCTCTCGGGCTCTAGAGCGTAGGCTCAGTAGTTGCGCTGCACAAGCTTAGTTGCTCCGCGGCATGTGAGATTGTCCCGGACCAGGGCTCGAACCCGTGTCCCCTGCATTAGCAGGCAGATTCTTAACCACTGTGCCCCCAGGGAAGTCCCGGGAATTGCAATTTATGATTATTGGGAATTTTTTTTTGAAAACAATGCATATATCTTGTTGTACTCTCTCTTTCCAGGTAGTGATGAAGTAGAAAAATGCATATGTATATTGCAAAACTCATGTATTAACATGCACAGCATAGAAGGAAAGGATTACATAGCTTCTTTACCTTTTCAGGTAAACTTGAGTGTTTCAGTGTTTTTGTGTTTTATTGGAGAATATTCTTGAATTATTTGGTTTCAGAAGTATTGCTACTCTCATGTCTTATAATCAAAAATGTTATTTTTACTGAAATAAAATTGTAGTGGCTTACCATTTCCATCCTTTGTCTTAAAAATAAATTATTTAGTGAAGTGAATTATGAAGTCTTTTCTGAGAGGTTTTTTTTCAGTTTAAGTGACATAGAAGAAATCATTTTGGTTTTATTCAAGCACTTGAGCAATATTAGTCTTTCTCCTGTTTCTCATTATCTTTTTCATGCTCTAATGCTGTTGTTACACTTTAATCACATTGTCATTTTGGTACTGATATTAGCTTCTGGCAGGAATTTCAGGTCGAACTTCTCTTCCTTAGATTTGACTTTGTCTTAGATTTACTTGTTAGAATTACTTTAAAAAATTATAGTTAATGATTGTTACTTTGCAAAACTCTTATTAAATTGGAAGAAAATCTAATGTTCTGTAATGTTTCGTAAAAACATGTTATAAAGAATAGTTTCTTTTACTTCTGTTTTTTTCCTCACCCTTTTACCCAATAGGTTGCAAATGTTTGGCCCACGAAGTATGGCTTGTTGTTCGAACGAAGCAGCTCTTCACATGAGGTTCCTCCAGGCCCACCCAGGTATGCAGGTCAGAATATGATTCCTTGGGCCTTTTTTGGTTGGTTCTAAGGTAAAATTGTTTCCCCAAAAGTTTGGGATGATGATAATTTCCATGCTGTCAGCACAGGTAGATGCCTTTTTCTCTCATTTCAGTGTTGTACCCTTACGAGTTCTACTTCTCACTTGGCTCTTAATTATATACAGCTTTTTTCCCCAAGTAGTAAAATTGAGCAAACACTTGGCTTAAAGATAACAAAACTCAATTCTTAACCCCGCCATTTTTTCCATCATGTTACTTTGGGCAAATCATTAGCTGTGGCTTTAGTTTCCTTATCTGTTACAGGAAGAATACTGTCATTTATTTCTTAGGATTTATGCAGTGATTTAACAAGCTAATGTATATAATCTCTGACAAAGGGCTTCTTATGTCTTAGGTGCGTAATAAATTATAGTGTGTTTACTTTGTCTCCCTAATCAGCTTTGAGCTCGTTGAAGGGCAGGAACATACAGTACCTGTCACTGTGGTGCAAGTAGTAGACACTGAGTTTTAAGAAAATTGCTTATAGATTTTAATCTCTCTCTGTGTTTAGATAGAAGGTCTGTTTTTTCCTTTTTTCAGTCACTCCTTAAGAAAATGCAGCCATTTTATTTACTTGAAGTGTTTCTTCTTTTTTTTTTTAAATACTCTCTTTTGTCAATAGGTCTAGAAGACTAAATTTCTTTCCTAGCTGTTAGAGACACACTGCCACTAAGAGAGGTTTTAAAAAAAAAAAGACTGCCTTATGCCCATGACTCTGTTTGTTCTGAAAGGTGTTGACTGCTGCTCACAGATACTCCCTGGGCTACACTGAGTTCCGTGTGTGTGTGTGTGTGTGTGTGTGCGTGCGTGCGTGAGCAAATTTACCCTGCATAAGAGGAAAGATTTCTAGGAATAAAATAGAAGATACTGTGAAAAACAGTAGGTCAAAAGTTTTTAGAGGGTTGCTTTTTGAGATGGTAGGTTTCTAGTTGTTAGTGTAATCTGCAGAAGACATTTCTTTGCAAGGAAAGTACAAAATTTGTGCACAGATGGAGTCATCTTGTGTTGGTGATTGTTTATTTGTTCTTTACTAGAGAACCTTTACCCACCATATTCAGCATGCTGCATCCACTAGATGAAATTACACCTCTTGTTTGTAAATCTGGAAGTAAGTGTATTTTTATAAATTCTTTTATGTATTCTCTCTTTTGAGTTTGGGGCTAGGGAGGAAATAAAGGAGCTTACGAAAATTAGATTTGTTTTATAAAAATAATTTAAGCATTTAAAAATAACTCTTATTATGAAAATAATTCATATTAATTAATTCATTGAATACCCTGGTATTAATTGTTTTAACAGCTATTCTTTTAGTAAAAATAGAGCCTATACATCAACCAGAAATACTGATATATTTTCTAACTTACCTGTAGATGACTCTGGACTTTGTTCCTTAGTAATTAGTAAGTAAATGAACAATACTTAGATAAACTAAAATCGTTTCCTTTTTTTAGAAAAAAGAAATGTAGGGCCTTAGACCTTTACTTTGGAAATTTTTAATATTTCATTTTCCCTGCTCATAATAACATGATTTGCTGAGACTCAGACTTTTAATAGTTCCTAGAGGTATTTCTAGATGCTTGTTTTAAAATTTTAAATGTGACCAAACATAGGCTATTATGAATAATGAGGACTTGAAGGCTAAAAAAAAATATTTATATTCTTTGACCAGCTTTACTTTAAGGACTTTATCCCAAGTATATATTCTGAAATACCACTGAGGTTTTTATCTTCTGTATCAGGGCTTGGCACACTACAGCCTGGGGGCTAAATCCAGTTTATTTTTCTAAGGCTTAAGAGCCAAGAGTGGTTTTTACCTTTTTAAAAGGTTGTAGAAAACAAAAATATTATGCTACAGAGTCAGTATGTCTGCAAAGCCTAAACTATTTACTCTTCGGCCTTTGACAGAAAAAGTTTATTGATAATTCTATATTATACTGTTAACAACTACAAACAACCTAAAAAAACATGTCAGAGTGTGTGATTGAATGGTATGCAGCCATTATTGATCATGTTTTTGAATAATATTTAATGACCTCAGGAATTGCTTATTCATAATGTTAAGTAAGGTACAAAACTAACTGCAATATCATCCTAATTTTGTAAGAACATAAAAAATATGTCTGTATAGGAAAAAAAAAACTCAGAGGAGTGCTCCCAAATATATTAGTAGAGGTTATTTTGAGTGGAATTATGGATGATTTTTATTTCTTTCTTTATAAAGTACTCCTTTTATAAAATAATTCTTTTAAAATTTTTCAATATTTTAACTGAGAGGGAAGCATTTCGGAGACCCTCAAATAAGGATATAGAAACCAGTTTATGGTGCTGTAGATGTAAAAGCTGGACTCACTAGGAAAAAACTTATTTTGCATGTGTACCCAGTAAAAGCAGAAACAGTAGTGTACTGTTCAACACTGTTTGAATAGTTATAGTAGAGAACAGATTTCTTAAAGAAGAAAAGAACCAGTAAGGAAGTCAAACTTGGTTGAATGGTTGAGTGCAATTTAAGAATAAGTCAGTTATTAAATGAGTCATGGACCTTTTACCTGTGGCTGATGAATTTAATGGTTTAGTCAGCACAAATCTTCAACATTTAGTTGCATGTCTGTGAAATCAAAACTCATAACGTTCTCATCTTTAATATATTTTAAAGGAATTGATGCCCAAAGTAAATTTATTAAAAATTGAGGGTTAATTACATAATATATTAATAGATTTTTGTGCCTTAATTGCCTTGATTTCTCTTTATCTTTAGGAATTGCAAGAAGTCACTTCATAAACAAAAGTCTTGTAAAAGTCCATTGTTCTATACCTGATCATTTCTTTTCTGTCTTTAAGGTCTTTTTGGTTCATCACGGGTACAGTATGTTGTAGATCATGCAATGAAAATTGTTTTTCTCAACACTGATCCCTCCGTTGTAATGACCTATGACACCGTTCAAGGTTTGCATTCTGTGTGGGCTCTCCGGAGAGTCAAAACAGAGGTAAGGGTAAAGGCAGATCACTTCTTAATAGAAAAGGACAGTTAATACTAAAAACTTTGCAGGTTTTTAGAAGAATCACTTGTGAAATAGGTTGAGTGCCTTAGGTAAAAAGATATATTATATCTTTAATAACTGGCAACTACCCTGCATTCTCACAAGGAAATTGCGCTTTTAATCTAATTATTTTCTGCCCCCTCCCCCTTTTCATTTTGACTTAAGGAAGAGAATGTTGTTTTAAAGTTCTCTGAACAGGGGGGCACCCCACAGAATGTGGCCACCAGCAGCTCGCTCACAGCACACCTCAGAAGCCTCTCCAGGGGAGACTCCCCCGTGGCTTCCCCCTTCCAGAACTACTCCTCCATCCACAGCCAGAGTCGCTCAACCTCCTCGCCCAGCCTACACTCCCGCTCACCTTCCATTTCCAACATGGCAGCTCTCAGGTGGGAATTAAGTGTGGAAGCATTTCCTTGCTTTAAACAAGACATCCCAAGAAAAAGATACCTTCTTTTAAAACTTTCTTTTGTGATTTGAAGGATTTAAAATTTCTGTTGACAGATCCTGAGTATCTTTTAGAGAAAGCAGCATTATTCCAGTTGTGCTATTTTTCCTAAGACTTCCAGGCCTACTGTGTTACTTTTTCACTGAGCCATATTTAGAAACTGCCAGTGCTTGTTGTAAGAGTGCCTCATTTTTACCACTAAGTGGCAGCAGTTTGGTGAATATTCATTACAGAAATTTTTTGGTACTCCTTTCTTTTGTCTTAATTTGCATTAGCTTTTCTTTTGTTTTTGTTAATATCTGTCTGGTGCAATAGGGACATAGTTTTGTTGGTGTGTATATGTTTGAATCTATAGGAACATAGTTTAAACTTTTTTGATTAATATTGATATAAATAATTGATTTTCTGAGGCAGAAAATGAACTGATTTTCAGTTAAAAAAAAGAATTCTAACAGGAATTCTAAATCTTTAGAATATAATAAAGCATGTTGACAAACCGTTTAAGTAGCTACTCCTTTTTAAAAAAATTGTATTTCTGACTGGGTTTATGGTATGAATACTCTCCGTACATAGAATTTGGAAAGCTTTATTAGAAAGTGTGTTACATCAGCCTGCGTTGTTAATTGTGGTGCACTCTTTTCTCTTTATTTTGCAGTCGTGCTCATTCTCCAGCCTTAGGAGTGCACTCTTTTTCAGGGGTGCAAAGGTTCAACCTTTCAAGCCATAATCAATCTCCAAAGAGACACAGTATTTCTCATTCTCCAAATAGTAATTCTAACGGCTCCTTTCTTGCACCAGAAACAGAGCCAATTGTTCCTGAACTTTGTATGGACCATTTATGGACAGAAACGATTACTAATATAAGGTTTGGAGTATATATTTTTATATTCAAAGAAAAATGATACTAAAAGTTTTAGAAAATACTTGGCATTTTGTGTAGAGCTTCCTTTGAGTATAAGCAGTTATTAATATTTCTAAAATACATAGAGATATGTATTAAAGGCTACCTCAGTTTCAGTAGAGGATGTTAGTGATATTAAGGTGAGCATAAAAATATTCTTTTGTCATTTGCTATTTCTTCCGTAACTTAGTAATCTCTCAGATTTGAGGTGTTTGATGTTTTAGGGAGAGACAACTAATTTCTGTAGATTAGGAAACTTGGGAATTTATAACATTTTTCTTAAGTTTTGTCTTTATGTTAGTTGAGTATCAGTTTTTCCGGGAAACACAACTCAGACCTCTGTTGCTTGTGACCTTCCTCCTTTTATGTTCTCTTTAATCATTCATTCAGTCAATGCCAGTGTGTGTGCCAGTGGCTATGGTTTATCAGCAAATAAGTTGCCGTCCCTGTCCTCAGAAAGAGACAGCTGGAGGATGGTGGCACTGCTCATCTGCTGGTAGGGCTTTGGAAAGATGACTAGGTATTTCCTGGGTGGGTAAGCGGGGCAGTACACAGTAGTTAGAGGAGATCAGAAGAAAAGTGCACAAGTGTGAATGTGTGGTTTGTTCAGGGAATTAAAAATACCCTCCATTTGTTTGTGCAGGAGGAGGGGAAGGGGCTGCGAAAGAGGAGGTGGAGAGAGATGGCCTTTTGGGCTGTTCTGTTTGATGAGAGCTGTAAGAAGGTGCTTTATATGTGGGTCATAAACTCAGGGGTCAGAGCAGTCACCTATCAGTGGTGATTGAGGCAAGACAGGTGGATTGGAGTTTACGGAGTGTGTAGAGGTTGGGTTCCAGGAGGGCCTGTGGATGGGCTTGCAGTTGCAGGGGTTCTGGTAACCCTCGAATCAAAGATAGTAATCATGGGTATGTGTGGTGTATAGGCCTTTTCTTTAGGAGAGGGTTTAACATTCATTAGATTCTCAGAGTCTGTGACCTCCGAATAGTTACAACCAGGCCGTGTAGAATCAGAAGAGGGCTAGTGACTAAAGTCTTGGAAACTTAAGATTTGGGAGTGGTGAAAAGAGATAAAGCCGCTGCAGAGAGACAGCGCAAGAGAGGTCAGGCGGGGGAAGCAGCAGGACGTGTCATGGAACACAAGAAGAGTGGCTTTTGAGAAGAAGGTGCCAATGTTGCCAGGTGCTGGTGAAGTGTGGCACTCTTAGGTGAGCTCAGAGAGGCAGTATCTGGATGGCAAGGTCACTGGTGACCTTGGCCAGAGCACCTGGGGGTGGGGGTCTAGGGTGGAGTGGAATGGGGTGGAAAAAGTAAATGGGGACCGAGGAGGTGAACATAGATATACAGACTGTCCAAGGAGTTTGCCTTTGAATGGGAATGAGGATACAAAACTAGCTGAGGGAATCTCAGGGTCAAGGGAGTTTTGTTTTTCCTGAACTATGTTAGAGAAAATTAGTCTTCATCTTTGCCCTTAAATACCTAAGTGTGTTTCTCTAAAAAGTAAGGACATTTTCTTACCTAACCATGCTACCATTTTTACACCCAGCCAAATTAACAGTAAGTCCTTTATATAATCTAATATTTAGTCCATCTTTGTATTTAAAGACTCATTTTAATATGAGAGAGTAGGCTATGAAAAGACTATATACCCAGAGCAGGGAAAGCACTGAAAATACAGCTGGCTCTACGACCTTAAGCTATCCACATCCAAGTAGAAAGACAAGCGCATGTTCTTAGGCTGGCCGGTCAGGGATGGGCAGTTGGAGGAAAGGAAAGATGTGAGTACAGTGTTGAAGGATGTTCTATTTTTATATATATAAAATAAAAATTCCTTATAAAAATTCCTTATATATAGAATAAAAATTCCCTGTATTTAAAAATCATTTGTCTTTAAATACCTTATTGCTAAGTTGGATATATTGCAGATCCTTAATGTACAGAGTTACAAAGAAATTTTTGAGAATAGAGAATTTTTGAGTATGGGTTAAAAAAAAAGGGATGAAGTGGAGCCTACTCAGAGAGAGGATAGATTGGAGAGGTCATGTTATCAAACGCCTGACCCCTTAGACCCTGTAAGAGGTCTAAGATCTCTTCAAGTTTGCATTACTTTAGCAGTAGGCAGCTTGCATGATGTGGAATTAAAAAGTCTGTTGGTAATGATTACATTTATTGTAATTTTTCCCCAAAAGAGCTGTGTAGTGGACTCAGAGTCAAAGAGCTGAAAGGAATCTTAGAGATCATAAAGTTCAATTCTTAGAAGTGCTTTTGTGTCTTCAAGCTTATTGCTTGGCCCAAGTAGTATTTCCTGTAGAATATTTTCAAAGACTTTTAATAATTACTATGGTAGATTTTTAAGCGAGTGCCAACAGTTTCTTTCTTAATGTATCTGTTACAGGGAGAAAAATTCACAGGCCTCAAAAGTCTTTATTACATCTGACCTATGTGGGCAGAAGTTCTTGTGCTTTTTAGTAGAGTCCCAGCTCCAGTTACGGTAAGTGCATTTATGTATCTCATTGATTTGGTATAAATAAACTTAGGACTATTTTTTCTTTTTCTCTCTCTCTCTCTTTTTTTTTTTTTGGCTTAAGTAGCTTTATTGAAATAATTTACATACCATAAAATTAACATGTTTTAAGTGTATAGTTTAATGATTTTTAGTAAATTTACAGTTATGCAGCATCACCACAATCCAGTTTTAAAAATTTCTATCACTTTAAAAAGATCTCTTGTGCTTGACTTGCATTCAGTCTCTGTTCCCATTCCCAACCTCAGGCAACCAGTATATAGGCTTTCTGCCTCTGCAGATTTGCCTTTTCTGGATATTTTATGTAAATAGAATCATACAATATATAGTTTTTTTGTGTCCACCTTCTTTCACTTAGCATGTTTCTTAGGGCCTACCATGTTGTAACATGTATAAATATTTTATTCCTCTTGCTGTGTAGTATTGTATAAATATACCACATTTTGTTTATCTAGTCATTAGTTGATGGGCATTTGGTTTGTTTCCACTTTTTTGACCATTGTGAATTATGGCACTATGAAAACTGGAGCCAAAGCCTTTGTGTGGACATACATGATTTCATGTAGATAGATAGGTAGATAACTAGGAGTGGATCAAATGATAAATTCATTGTAAACTTTTAAAGAAATTGCTAAATTTGTCTTCCAAATAAGCTGTACCATTTTACATTCCCACCAGTAATGTTTGAGTGTTCCAATTTCTTCATCCTTGACAAGATTTCTGATTTTAATTTTTGAATATTATTTTATTTATTTTTTTATACAGCAGGTTATTATTGGTCATCAATTTTTTACGCATCAGTGTATACATGTCAATCCCAATCACCCAGTTCATCACACGACCATCCCCACACCCTTGCGGCTTTCCCGCTTGGTGTCCATACATTTGTTCTCTACATCTGTGTCTCAAATTCTGCCCTGCAAACCGGTACATCTGTACCATTTTTCTAGGTTCCACATACATGCGTTAATATACAATATTTGTTTTTCTCTTTCTGACTTACTTCACTCTGTATGATAGTCTCTAGATCCATCCACGTCTCAACAAATGACCCAATTTCATTACTTTTTATGGCTGAGTAATAATTCCATTGTATATATGTACCACAACTTCTTTATTCATTTGTCTGTCCATGGGCATTTAGGTCACTTCCATGACCTGGCTATTGTAAATAGTGCTGCAATGAACACTGGGGGGCATGTGTCTTTTTGAATTATGGTTTTCTCTGGGTATATGCCCAGTAGTGGGATTGCTGGATCATATGGTAATTCTATTTTTAGTTTTTTAAGGAACCTCCATACTGTTCTCCATAGTGGCTGTATCAATTTACATTCCCACCAACAGTGCAAGAGGGTTCCCTTTCCTCCACACCCTCTCCAGCATTTGTTGTTTGTAGATTTTCTGATGATGCCCATTCTAACTGGTGTGAGGTGATACCTCATTGTAGTTTTGATTTGCATTTCTCTAATAATTAGTGATGTTGAGCAGCCTTTCATGTGCCTCTTGGCCATCTGTATGTCTTCTTTGGAGAAATGTCTATTTAGGTCTTCTGCCCATTTTTGGATTGGGTTGTTTGTTTCTTTAATATTGAGCTGCATGAGCTGTTTATATATTTTGAAGATTAATCCTTTGTCTGTTGATTTGTTTGCAAATATTTTCTCCCATTCTGGGGGTTGTCTTTTCATCTTGTTTATGGTTTTCTTTGCTGTGCAAAAGCTTTTAAGTTTCATTAGGTCCCATTTGTTTATTTTTGTTTTTATTTCCATTACTCTCGGAGGTGGATCAAAAAAGATCTTGCTGTGATTTATGTCAAAGAGTGTTCTTCCTATGTTTTCCTCTAAGAGTTTTATAGTGTCCAGTCTTACATTTAGGTCTTGAATCCATTTTGAGTTTATTTTTGTGTATGGTGTTAGGGAGTGTTCTAATTTCATTCTTTTACATGTAGCTGTCCAGTTTTCCCAGCACCACTTATTTAAGAGACTGTCTTTTCTCCATTGTATATCCTTGCCTCCTTTGTCATAAATTAGTTGACCGTAGGTGTGTGGGTTTATCTGTGGGCTTTCTATCTTGTTCCATTGATCTATGTTTCTGTTTTTGTGCCAGTACCATATTGTCTTGATTACTGTAGCTTTGTAGTATAGTCTGAAGTTAGGGAGTCTGATTTCTCCTGCTCTGTTTTTTTTCCCTCAAGACTGCTTTGGCTATTCGGGGTCTTTTGTGTCTCCATACAAATTTTAAGATTTTTTTGTTCTAGTTCTGTAAAAAATGCCATTGGTAATTTGATAGGGATTGCATTGAACCTGTAGATTGCTTTGGGTAGTTTAGTCATTTTCACAATATTGATCCTTCCAATCCAAGAACATGGTATATCTCTCCATCTGTTGGTATCATCTTTAATTTCATCAGTGTCTTATAGTTTTCTGCATACAGGTCTTTGGTCTCCCTAGGTAGGTTTATTCCTAGGTATTTTATTGTTTTTGTTGCAGTGGTAATGGGAGTGTTTCCTTACTTTCTCTTTCAGATTTTTCATCATCAGTGTATAGGAATGCAAGAGATTTCTGTGCATTAATTTTGTATCCTGCTACTTTACCAAATTCATTGATTAACTCTAGTAGTTTTCTAGTAGCATCTTCAGGATTCTTTATGTACAGTATCATGTCATCTGCAAACAGTGTCAGTTTTACTTGTTCTTTTCCAATTTGGATTCCTTTTATTTCTTTTTCTTCTCTGATTGCTGTTGCTAAAGCTTCCAAAACTATGTTGAATAATAGTGGTGAGAGTGGGCAACATTGTCTTGTTCCTGATCTTAGAGGAAATGTTTTCAGTTTTTCAGCATTGAGAATGATGTTTGCTGTGGGTTTGTCATATATGGCCTTTATTATGTTGAGGTAGGTTCCCTCTATGCCCACTTTCTGGAGAGTTTTTATCATAAGTAGGTGTTGAATTTTGTCAGAAGCTTTTTCTGCATCTATTGAGATGATCATATGGTTTTGATTCTTCAATTTGTTAATATGGTGTATCACATTGATTGATTTGCGTATATTGAAGAATCCTTGCATCCCTGGGATAAATCCCAGTTGATCATGGTGTATGATCCTTTTAATGTGTTGTTGGATTCTGTTTGCTAGTATCTTGTTGAGGATTTTTGCCTCTATATTCATCAGTGATATTGGTCTGTAATTTTCTTTTTTTGTAGTATCTTTGTCTGGTTTTGGTATCAGTGTGATGGTGGCCTCATAGAATGAGTTTGGTAGTGTTCCTTTCTCTGCAGTTTTTTGGAAGAGTTTGAGAAGGATCATGTTAGCTCTTCTCTAAGTGTTTGATAGAATCACCTGTGAAGCCATCTGGTCCTGGACTTTTGTTTGTTGGAAGATGTTTAATCACAGTTTCAATTTCATTACTTGTGATTGGTCTGTTCATATATTCTGTTTCTTCCTGTTTCAGTCTTGGAAAATTATATCTTTCTAAGAATTTGTCCATTTCTTCCAGGTTGTCCATTTTATTGGCGTAGAGTTGCTTGTAGTAGTCTCTTAGGATGCTTTGTATTTCTGCAGTGTCTGTTGTAACTTCTCCTTTTTCATTTCTAATTTTACTGATTTGAGTCTTCTCCCTCTTTTTCTTGATGAATCTGGCTAATGGTTTATCAATTATGTTTATCTTCTCCAAGAACCAGCTTTTAGTTTTATTGATGTTTGCTATTGTTTCCTTTGTTTCTATTTCATTTATTTCTGCTCTGATATTTATGATTTCTTTCCTTCTGCTAATTTTGGGTTTTGTTTGTTCTTTCTCTAGTTCCTTTAGGCGTAAGGTTAGATTGTTTATTTGAGATTTTTCTTGTTTCTTGAGGTTTGCATAGCTATAAACTTCCCTCTTAGAATTGCTTTTGCTGCATCCCATAGGTTTTGGATCATCGTGTTTTCATTGTCATTTGTCTCCAGTTATTTTTTTGATTTCCTCTTCGATTTCTTCAGTGATCTCTTGGTTATTTAGTAATGTGTTATTTATCCTCCATGTGTTTTTGTTTTTTACATTTTTTCCCTGTAATTCATTTCTAATCTCATAGCGTTGTGGTCAGAAAAGATGCTTGATATGATTTCAATTTTCTTAAATTTACTGAAGCTTGATTTGTGACCCAAGATGTGATGTATCCTGGAGAATGTTCTGTGTGCGCTTGAGAAGAAAATGTAATCTGCTGTTTTTGGATGGAATGTCCTATAAATATCAATTAAATCTATCTGGTCTGTTGTGTCATTTAAAGCTTCTGTTTCCTTACTTATTTTCATTTTGGTTGATTTGTCCATTGGTGTAAGTGAGGTGTTAAAGTCCCCCACTATTATTGTGTTACTGTCGATTTCCTCTTTTATAGCTGTTAGCAGATACCTTATGTATTGAGGTGCTCCTATGTTGGGTGCATATATATTTATAATTGTTATTATCTTCTTCTTGGATTGATCCCTTGATCATTATGTAGTGTCCTTCCTTGTCTCTTGTAACATTCTTTATTTTAAAGTCTGTTTTGGGACTTCCCTGGTGGTGCAGTGGTTGAGAGTCTGCCTGCCAATGCAGGGGACACGGGTTCGTGCCCCGGTCCAGGAAGATCCCACATGCCGTGGAGCGGCTGGGCCCGTGAGCCATGGCCACTGAGCCTGCGTGTCTGGAGCCTGTGCTCTGCAACGGGAGAGGCCACAACAGTGAGAGGCCCGTGTACTGCCAAAAAAATAAAAAAATAAAGTCTGTTTTATGTGATATGAGTATTGCTACTCCAGCTTTCTTTTAATTTCCATTTGCATGGAATATCTTTTTCCATCCCCTCACTTTCAGTCTGTATGTGTCCCTAGGTCTGAAGTGGGTCTCTTGTAGACAGCATATATATGGATCTTGTTTTTGTATCCATTCAGCAAGCCTGTGTCTTTTGGTTGGAGCATTTAATCCATTCACGTTTAAGGTAATTATCGATATGTATGTTTCTATGACCATTTTCTTAATTGTTTTGGGTTTGTTTTTGTAGGTCCTTTTCTTCTCTTGTGTTTCCCCCTTAGAGAAGTTCCTTTAGCATTTGTTGTAGAGCTGGTTTGGTGGTGCTGAATTCTCTTAGCTTTTGCTTGTTGGTAAAGCTTTTGATTTCTCCATCAAATCTGAATGAGATCCTTGCTGGGTAGAGTAGTCTTGGTTGCAGGTTCTTCCCTTTCATCACTTTCACTGTATTATGCCACTCCCTTCTGGCTTGTATAGTTTCTGCTGAGAGATCAGCTGTTAACCTTATGGGAGTTCCCTTGTGCGTTATTTGTCGTTTTTCCCTTGCCACTTTCAATAATTTTTCTTTACCTTTTATTTTTGCCAATTTGATTACTGTGTGTGTTGGTGTGTTTCTCCTTGGGTTTATCCTGTATGGGACTCACTGCGCTTCCTGGACTTGGGTGGCTATTTCCTTCCCCATGTTAGGGAAGTTTTCGACTATAATCTCTTCAAATATTTTCTCTGGTCCTTTCTCTCTCTCTTCTCCTTCTCTGACCCCTATAATGTGAATGTTGTTGCGTTTAATGTCCCAGAGGTCTCTTAGGTTGTCTTCATTTCTTTTCATTCTTTTTTCTTTAGTCTGTTCCACAGCAGTGAATTCCACCATTCCGTCTTCCAGGTCACTTACCCGTTCTTCTGCCTCAGTTATTCTGCTATTGATTCCTTCTAGTGTAGTTTTCAGTTATTGTATTGTTCATCTGTTTGTTTGTTCTTTAATTCTTCCAGGTCTTTGTTAAACATTTCTTGCATCTTCTAGATCTTTGCCTCCATTCTGTTTCTGAGGTCCTGGATCATTTTCACTATCATCATTCTGAATTCTTTTTTTTGGGAAGGTTGCCTATCTCCACTGCATTTAGTTGTTTTTCTGGGGTTTTATCTTGTTCCTTCATCTGGTACATAGTCCTCTGCCTTTTCATTTTGTCTGTCTTTCTGTGAATGTGGTTTTTGTTCCACAGCCTGCAGGATTGTAGTTCTTTTTGCTTCTGCTGTCTGCCCTCTGGTGGATGAGGCTATCTAAGAGGCTTGTGTAAGTTTCCTGACTGGGAGTGACTGGTGGTGGGTAGAGCTGACTGTTGCTCTGGTGGGCAGAGCTCAGTAAAACTTTAATTCACTGGACTGCTGATGGGTGGGCCTGGGTTCTCTCCCTGTTGGTTGTTTGGCCTGAGGCAACCCAACACTGGAGCCTACCTACGCTCTTTGGTGGGGCTAATGACAGACTCTGGGAGGGCTCATGCCAAGGAGTACTTCCCAGAACTTCTGCCGCCAGTGTCCTTGTCCCCACGGTGAGCTCCAGCCACCCCCTGCGTCTGCAGGAGACTCTCCAACGCTAGCAGGTAGGTCTGGTTCAGTCTCCCCTGGGGTCACTGCTCCTTCCCCTGGTTCCCGATGTGCACACTACTTTGTGTGTGCCCTCCAAGAGTGGAGTCTCTGTTTCCCCCAGTCCTGTCCAAGTCCTGAAATCAAATCCCACTAGGCTTCAAAGTTCGATTCTCTAGGAACTCCACCTCCCGTTGCCAGACCCCCAGGTTGGGAAGCCTGACGTGGGGCTCAGAACCTTCACTCCAGTGGGTGAACTTCTGTGGTATAAGTGTTCTCCTGTTTGTGAGTCACCCACCCAGCAGTTACGGGATTTGATTTTACTGATTGCGCCCCTCCTACCCTCTCACTGTGGCTTCTCCTTTGTCTTTGGATGTGGGGTATCTTTTTGGTGAGTTCCAGTGTCTTCCTGTTGATGACTGTCCAGCAGCTATTTGTGATTCTGGTTTTCTCACAAGAGGGAGTGAGAGCACGTCCTTCTACTCCGCCATCTTGGTTCCTTCTGACAAGATTTGATATTGTCATTTTCTTTGATTATAGCCTTTCTGGTGGGTGTGGAGTGTTTTTTTAAAATTCTATTTATTTATTTATTGGCTGCATTGGGTGTTCGTTGCTGCATGTGGGCTTTCTGTAGTTGTGGCGAGTGGGGGGGGCTACTCTTCTTGCGGTGCGCGGACTTCTCATTGTGGTGGCTTCTCTTGTTGCAGGGCACAGGCTCTAGACACGTGGTTTTCAGTAGTTGTGGCACGCGGGCTGTAGAGTGCAGACTCAGCTGTTGTGGCGCACGGGCTTAGTTGCTTCGGGGCATGTGGGATCTTCCTGGACTAGGGATTGAACCTGTGTCCCCTGCATTGGCAGGCGGATTCTTAACCACTGTGCCACCAGGGAAGCTCCTGAAGTGCTTTTAATTTGCATTTCCCTAATGACTTATGATGTTGAGCATCTTCTCGTGCTTATTAGCCATTCATTTATCTTCTTAGGTAAAATGTGTATTTATATATTTACCAATTTATTGACCTTTAATTTTGAAATTATTATAGATCACAGGATGTTGTAAAGTAGTAGAGGTCCTGTGTAGCCTGCACTTTTTCCCCCAGAGGTAACATCTTACATATCTATCTATAGTGCATTGTTAAAACAAGGAAATTGACATCAGTACAGTCAATGGGCCTCATTCAAACTTCTTCAGTTTTACGTGTACTCATTTGTGTGTGTATATGATTCCATGAAATTTTATCACGTGTAGATTTGTGCAAACATCCCAGTCAAGATTCAGAACTTCTTTATCACCTCACAGATCTCCCTCATGCTACCCACTTTAGAGTCACATACACCACACCCATCTACCACAGTCCCCAATCCCTGGCAACCACTAATCTGTTCTCCATCTCTATAATTTTGTCATCTGAAAATGTTTTATAAATGGAATCATACAGTAAGTAACCTTTGAAATTGGCTTTTTACAGTTAGTATAATACCCTTGAGATCAGTACAGGTTGTTGCATATATCAATAGTGTATTTCTTTTTTAATTTGAATATTTAGATGTGTAAAGTTTCAAGAGAGTAATGATAAAACCCAGCTCATCTTTGGCTCCGTCACCAACATACAGGCAAAGGATGCAGCTCCAGTGGAGGTAAATGCAGGCACATTTCTTGAGAAGTTGAAAGTCGTTGTGCTTTATAATTTGCACAGATCGGAAAATAAAAGTTTTGCCTTTTTTTTTTTTTTTTTTAGAAGATAGACACTATGCTGGTCCTGGAAGGCAGTGGAAACCTGGTGCTGTACACAGGAGTGGTTCGGGTAAGTAATAAATAGCATTTCATGCTTTTAGTAGGACTACTTCCTTAATTATTATTTTTTAATGTTACTTTAGTTTGATATTTAAAATTTGTTACCTCCTGTCTACAGAATTTGGCAGAAGATTCTTGTAAGAGTTGACAGTGAAGCCTTCAATTTAGGTTGGGCCTTATTTGAAGGTCTAGGATCACTGTCATTAGATGGATTGGCACTATGAAAACAGGGCAGTTGGGGAAACTTTAATGAATATAGATGATTTAAAAAAAAAGAAGAAAGTTAATTGACGTTTTATAAAGAATATAGTTTTGAAATTGATGTATGGGTAGCTTTCTTAAGTCTCAAAGTTTTAGTAAAGTTTCATTGTATTAAATGTATAATATATATGTTGTCTGTGTCTTTTTAAACAGTTGTGAACTTTACATACAGAATAATGTAAATTTTACAAATTTAAATTATGAAATTTAAATACACACAGTTTGAAGGATAATGAAGAGAACATTCATATAAGCACTACCCAGGTTAAGAAATAGGATGTTGCCATATATTTACAGTCTCTTGGATTTTGTTTCCTCACTGTATCCTCATCCCCCAGAGATCCTTACTTGGAATAAATCAGTCCCTTGTCTTTATTACTAGCTTTTGCAGTTATGTATGTATCACTGACGAGTAAATTGTTTAGTTTTCCTTGTTTTTGGATTTTCATATAAAGGAAACATACCACATACTCTTCTCTGACTTATTTTGCTCAACATTATATTATTTTTAGATTTATTTGTGTTGACGTGTAGCTGTTGTTGACTCATGCACTGTTACCTAGTTTTCCATTGTGTGATTATACCAGAACTTTACCAGCCACTAGGGTTGTTTTGCTGTTTCCTCTAATAAACAATGCTTAAAAAGTTTTTAAAAAATATATATCTCCTAGCCTTTAGAATATATGCATATTCAACTTAGCCGCATGGTGCCACATGGTTTTCCAAAGTGTAGGTTGCATCAAGGTCGCAAGGTTGTACTCCGTGCCTCCAACAGTGTATGAGAGCTCTCGAAGTTTCTTTACATTCTTGCTAACCCAAAGTACTGTTAGCTTTTTGTTTTTGTTTTTCCCAAATTGGTGCCTCATTACAGCCAGGTGATAGTGGAAGTCCAGGCTCCCACCTGGCCTTTGCTCACAGGGCCGAGGGCTGGGGTGCAGTATTTTCCTATCGTGTTTGTCTGGAGTAGGTTGGTCATTGTCTAAAAGTTTTCTAGCTATTCCTTTCCTGATGGGGTCTTTTTTCCTGTCTGCTCCCATAATGAGATTGTGGTCTGCCTCAACTTCCACGTTACCTAGAGGCCAGTTTGAGAACCGAATGGTGTTACAGATCAGTGTTTAGTTCTCAGATCTTTTACTGTGTCATTGTTGGTCAGTTTCACACATGGGTCACTCATTGTTGGTCAGTTTCACAAAAACTTTATATATACTAGTTGTTCTGTCATTTTTGTTTTTTAATCCTAAAAGACACACCAGGATTTCATACACGTATTTAGATAGTCCTTTTCTCTATTTCCTTCCTCTCCATTCCTCCCCTCACTCCCTAGTTGGGACAGCGAGGGGTTGCTGCTATGTTATTGCAGGGTAGGGATGGAATAGAGTGCTCCACCCACAGTCTCTGGAAGAGGGAGGGGAGAGGTAGGCTGCTTTTTATTACAGAGGGAGGATGAAAGCCAGGCCCTTCCCCCTTGACAGTTGCTGCACACGGTGGGGAGGTGGAGAGGGGCTGCCTCGTGGGAACGAGAGCAGGGCTCTGTCCGCAGCGTCTGCAGCTGCAGTGCCTGATGAGGGGAGGCGATGCCCCCTGGTTACTGCATGGCTGGGCTGTAAGATAGGCCTTGCCTCTGTGCTGGGGCAGGGCGCCACCTAGTCCTTGCAGGTGGGATGGCAGGACCCCGCCCGGAGTCTCCAAACACAGCTCCTGATGGGGCGGGCACCGAGGGCTGTGGCTTTTTCCGTGTGTTTGCCTGAAGTGGGGCAGGTGGGGCGAAAGTGTTTCTGCCCTGCTTAGTCTCTCTCCCTGACCAAGTTTTGGCCAAAAGAGCGAGGTTTTCATGGGCTCTCTTTTGGTGTGTGCCTGTGGGCATTTCTGGGTTGCAGGCCTCTCGAGAGCCCAAGGCCTGGTTATGTAGGGAGTTGGAGAAACAACAACAAAAGCTAGGGAATTCATAGTCCATTCCTGGTTCTCAGGGCCCTAGCCAGTCTTCTTTCCTCACCTTTTAGAGTCTTCTGCTAGTTGCATCATACATTTCATGCAGATTTTGTTGTGGTGGTAATTAGTGGGAGGAATAGCAGGGAATGTGCTTATCGCATATTTTTATGAACTGGAGGGGAGTGGTCTCTGATGGCTTTTTAAAAACTTTATATATATACTAGTTCTCCTGTCATTTTTGTTTTTTAATCCTAAGGATTTTATTTGGGCAACTTCTGTAATTCTATTAGCTTTCGGGTAGTATATTGACATAACTATGTATATTGTCAAAATTCCACTTTAGTTCTGAGTATCTCCTTTTAGTCCTATCAAGAGTTTTCAGCCTGTGTGGGTGTGAATTTCTGTTGTGTTTTTCCTGAGAACCCTGTGGGTAGCTAAAAGGAAGGAGTGGTTAGCATGGATTGCTGGCTCATTCTTTTAAGGTCAATGAAGAGTTTATGTAAATTTTTTTTGAGGAAGAAGTATTTGAAAGTTTATGACAGAAGACAGATTGTGAGCTAGAGAGCACAGTTTGAATTAGGTTGGATTCAATTTCTTGAGTATGCTTCAGCCTAAATTTTTTGGCTCCCAAGAAGTAATTGGTGTCTTTCTCTCTAGTCTCTGAAAGCTTAGTGTCTCTGCTGCCTTTACCACCAATGAGGTAGAAAAATGCATAGTATACTTGAATTTTGTATAGTGTCTTGACTATATTAACATTCCCCCTGTTTTCTGCCCCCAGAGAAGTCCTTAGTTATGAAAAGTAGGAATCAGGTTAAGAATTTATGCCAAGATATTCATAGTTGGTTGGTAGAATTTGATACATTATTAAAATTTTAATTCTCTGTTTTTTAGTTGTGTTTGGTGATCATAGACTTTGAAATATTTAAAGAAATATATGCTTACATGCCTTAACGTTTCATTTAAGAACATGATACAGTAGGAAATTCCCTGGTGGTCCAGTAGTTAGGACTCTGAACTTCCACTGCAGGGTTCAATCCCTGGTCGGGGAACTAAAATCCTATATAAGCCATGTGGCGTGGCCAAAACAACAACAACAACAACAACAACAACAACATTAAAGCTAATTTTTTCCACATTTTTTTATCACTTAAAGGTGGGAAAGGTTTTTATTCCTGGGCTGCCAGCTCCCTCCCTGACAATGTCGAACACGATGCCTCGGCCCAGCACCCCACTTGACGGCGTTAGTACTCCTAACCCTCTGAGTAAGCTGCTTGGATCCCTGGATGAGGTAAGACAGGGAGTGGGTGTTGTCAAAAATTAATAGTGTTTTAAAGAAGTTTGGTCAAATATTAGTTCTTCCCATGGTTAACTTTTTTCTGTTTTAACGATGACAGAATTGGAAGTTTGGCTAATGCTTGTAGAATGTGTGTATTTTCAAACACAAATGATTCAGTAAACATACATTGACTTCCCTTCTGATGTGTAAGGTACTTTTTGAAGGTGCTGCAGTGAGGAAAGTGATGCATTCTTTTTCAACTAGGGATCTTACAATTTACTTGGGTGGAACAGATGTACAGTCTGTTTTAAGAGATTATAATTTAAGATAGGTAGACTATTAAAACTTAAAGAGGAACAGAAAGTACCATAGGAGATTCACTGATAGGAAGATACATTCTGATGGGATGATGTGGTGGAATCAAAGGCTCCTCTTCTAGAGACGTGTCTACCTTGGTTTGGACCTGGAGGGTAAGTCGGATGTCTGTAGATGGAAGGGAGCTTTGGGGTAAGCGGAATTGCATGGGTGTGGGCATGGAGTCAGGACAGTGCGGAACATTTTAACACATAGTTGTATCTCCATCTCCCAGCATACAAGTGAAGACTCAAGGAGTCTGTGGAATGAATGAACGCTTATAAAAGTACACGTAGTCTCTTGGGTGAGGCAGGGCAGGGGGTGGGATAATAATAACCTGTTTTCTAGTGTTCTCTGTGTACTAGGCACTGTTCTGAGTGTTTTATATGTATTAACTCATTTAATCCCTTAAAACAGCTTTGTTAGGAAAATATTAATCCTTGTTTTACAAATGGGCACATAGAGAGATACAAGGAGGTTACTGGTCTAACGACATACAGCTAATAAATGGTAGAGCTAGGATTTACACTGTCTTCCTAACATGCTCTTGAAAAAGAAAGGATGAAAAGGTTTTTATTCCGAATGCAGTCTCCAGGGCATTATAGGTTTTTGAGCATGGAGTTAAGAATGTTAGGATTTGTGTTTTAAATAGGTTTATCTTGGGATTGCAGATAGACCAATTAGATCCCAAGTGCTGTAAGACTCTGGGGCCACCTCCTTCCGATTCCTTTCTTTCTCTCCTGATCTTGGTCCCTCAAGTCCAGGTAGTCTCCACAGCTTTGTAGTGCTGTCCATCAGATGTGCTATTTTTATCGACTTTTTCTAGTTGCTTTGGTGAGGACCTTGGTCTGCTACAAGGTACTTAGTCATGATTAGAGCAGAATGGTTTTAAATCATTATGTACAATTGCTAGACCATATGCAAAAAAGATATATAGTTTCTTTAACCTTAATTTCTCAAAACATGCTTCACATGTGTTGTATTTATGACTCTTTACAGGCTGTTCTCTTGTCCCCAGTTCCAGAACTAAGGGATTCTTCAAAGCTTCATGATTCTCTCTATAATGAGGATTATACTTTCCAACAGCTTGGAACTTACATTCATTCTATAAGAGACCCTGTCCATAACAGGGTAACGCTAGTAAGTATGCATATTTATTTTTAAAAGGTTAGGAAACTTTCCAAGAATTGTGACTGTTATTTAAAGTTTGTCAGAATGCAGAATTTTGTGAAAAATGGAAACGTTTCTTGTGATTTTTAAAATCTCTTGTAATGCGTCATTTTTTTGCCCTATTTTACTTTAAAGTAGTTCTGCCCAACTTTTCTGAAGTTCATGTATTCTTAAAAAATTTATTGAAAACAAAGCTTGTTCAATCAGTTGAATTTTATGTGGGCATGGTTTTTGTCTGTTAAAAGTGAGCCTCTTATTTTTGGTGATGGTGACTCAAGTGTCTATATGAAAATTAGACACTTTGTTAAAGACAAGAATTTTTGTAAATGTTTTACAAATAAGCACATTTATTGTTTCTAAAACTTCGAAGTATTCAATTCTGTTTGAAAAATATTGCTTGTTTTTCATTTATTTTATTGCATTTTTGTTGGACAGACAGTCTTGTGAAGCATCAGCTATTTTTAAGACATTCAGAGACTTAGAATGCACAGATTCTATTTACTTGCTCTTATTTGTTTCCATTCTTTTCCCTAGGAACTGAGTAATGGCTCCATGGTTAGGATCACTATTCCTGAAATTGCCACCTCTGAGTTAGGTATGATTAAGAATCAAACCTCACTTTGTGTGTTCTTAGTTTTATTTAAAAGATTTGGAGTAATTGCTGATTTACATGAATAATTGGGTTAAAAAATTTTGCTCTTTTTGAAGCCGTGAGATGGAGTTTTCTACTGTGCTGAGAAGCTTTAAAAAAGAGCTGGAGGGCACTTTGCTCTGTCTGCTCCACGTGTGCTCTAAGGCTGGGGGAACCCGGGAAGTGTGTGCTAGTTCTGCTTCTGTGAGATTTCTTATGAAAAAGAAGCCATGCAGTGAGATTACAGTGTATGGACACGCCTGTTGCAAGAAAATCTCAAAAACAAGGAAGCCCAAGCAACTAAAATAGTTTTTGGCATATTGATGGTTTTTAATCCAAAAATATATCTCTCAATTGTTAGATACATTGAAAATTAACATACTCGCCTTTAACTGAATAAAACAACGTTATAGTAAAAATACACTCAGGAGTATTTTGATAAAATTGGAGTCTGCTTGAATTATTATTGAAATGCAATTTGGAAAGTACTAGGTGAAAAATATTTCTGAACATAGAATAGTAAAGAAAACTGTGGAATTGAAAAGATTTGCCAACAAATGTAAATTAAGAAAAGAATGCTTGTATGATGTAAGAAAATTCAGGACATCTATTAGTTTCAAAGCCTAACTGCCAGAGCAGAGCGTTGGCAGATTGTGTGAATTCTGGAATTTGCTAAGTGGGCTAGAATGACTTTTGCGTTTTAGGAAGTATCTTTCATTGGTGTAGTAAATGATATTCTGAGTTCATATGGAGATGGCTTGCTTTTCTGAAAGGTATTTAGCCAGTGATCTCAAGATGTATAAGCCTAACCAAAGTACATAAAAACAAATAACAGGTTAATTAAAAAAAAAAATCTTACTCTCTCACGAGCAAATAGAAGTCACATAGTTCATGCACGTAAGTTTTTGTACTTATAAAGCTTTCCTCAGCCCCTCAGGCAGTATCTGGTTTATACTTATTTTGGATTCAGTCATGACAAACTTGATTATTAGGTTTTCTAACATTGGTTTCATTTGATTCCAACCTTTGCTGTATATGCACACACGTAGCAAATTGATGAGAAAAAGCATATGCTGCTGAGGATGGGCCTGGTGACAGTGCCAGTGGGAAGGGAAGAAAAGAATCCTCTAAAGAGATTATGGGAGGATACGAAAACATTGCAGTTTGGGGCCATTTCCTACTAAAAGCAGACCCAGGCCTCTTTATAGCAGTAGCCCTTGCCACCCTGAGGGGGTCACTGTATGACAGTGTAGCACTGTAAGTGATAGTCATACTAATGATATTGAGTCATTAGGAAAGTTATAGTTTACATGATATTGATTGATCAGAGAGCATGTAAAACATTTTAGAAACAATGCTGTCAGAAATAGTGAAAAGTTACAAAGCTTTGGTTAACCAGAATGTTCAATCATTCAGAACATATTTTAATGCTAGGTAAGCATTGCTGTTTGAGGAGGTATATATTGATTACATATTTACTGAAGTATTGAAGCAATATTTTATATGAATTTATTAATGTAGAAATTGTGTGTTTTTGTTAGAGTGGCCTTTAATTTATTGTCCAAACTAGGACATTTTTGAGAGTGAAATGGGGAGCTATTAATAACTGTCAGGGCCATGGATGTCAATCACTTCTGTCTGAGGTAATCTCAGCTCTTTGGTTACTCTATTTCTGATCCAAAATTAATGATCAGAAAGCTGCCCTGAGATCTCTCGCAAGCCCTGTTAAATTCAGTGTCAGTTGATTGGCTAGGTCAGATTTGCGTCCCATTGGCTCTTTAATGGCAGTTCTTTTTTCATAGTACTTGGCCTTTATATAGTACTAATTAAAAAATGTTCTTAGTAAAAGGGGAAAAGAAATGCATGCATAGGAAGCATACTAAAATTAATCTTTGCTTTTAACAGTACAAACTTGTTTGCAAGCAATTAAATTTATCCTGCCAAAAGAAGTAGCTGTTCAGATGCTTGTCAAGTGGTACAGTGTCCACAGTGCTCCAGGAGGACCCAGTTATCACTCAGAGTGGAACTTATTTGTGACTTGTCTCATGAACATGATGGGTTATAACACAGACCGCTTAGCATGGACAAGGAATGTAAGTACAGATAATTGTTTTTCCTTCTGAGATATGCTGTAGTTATCAATGTAATGTTCGCATAATTTTTTTTAACATCTTCATTGGAGTATAATTGCTTTACAATGGTGTGTTAGTTTCTGCTTTATAACAAAGTGAATCAGTTATACATATACATATATCCCCATATCTCTTCCCTCTTGCGTCTCCCTCCCTCCTACCCTCCCTATCCCACCCCTCTGGGTGGTCACAAAGCACCGAGCTGATCTCCCTGTGCTATGCGGCTGCTTCCCACTAGCTATCTATTTTACATTTGGTAGTGTATATATGTCCATGCCACTCTCTCACTTTGTCCCAGCTTATACTTCCCCCTCCCCATATCCTCAAGTCCATATCCTCAAGTCCATTCTCTAGTAGGTCTGTGTCTTTATTCCCGTCTTGCCCCAGGTTCTTCATGACCATTTTTTTTTTTTTTTAGATTCTGTATATATGTGTTACCATACGGTATTTGTTTTTCTCTTTCTGACTTACTTCACTATGACAGACTGTAGGTCCATCCACCTCACTACAAATAACTCAATTTCATTTCTTTTTATGGCTGAGTGATATTCCACTGTATATATGTGCCACATCTTCTTTATCCATTCATCTGTTGATGGACACTTAGGTTGTTTCCATGTCCTGGCTATTGTAAATAGAACATTGTGGTACATGACTTTTTTTGTGTGTGTGGTACGTGGGCCTCTCACTGTTGTGGCCTCTCCCGTTGCGGAGCACAGGCTCCGGACGCGCAGGCTCAGCGGCCATGGCTCATGGGCCTAGCCGCTCCGTGGCATGTGGGATCTTCCTGGACCGGGGCACGAACCCGTGTCCCCTGCATCGGCAGTCGGAGTTTCAACCACTGCGCCACCAGGGAAGCCCCCTATAGTTTTTATTTTTTGACTCGCATTTCATGGCTTACCTGTTTCATTCTCCTCTCCACCTAGCAACCAGAGTAATCCTGTCCAATAAAGTCAGATCAAGTCACTCCTCTGCTCAGAACCCTCCAGTGCCTTCCCATCCTACTCAGTAAAAGCCAAAGGCCTGCAAGACAGCACGTGACCCAGCTTCTCTCACGCCTGGTTTTACTGCTTACTCACCCCTGCCTTGCTCACACTGTCCCCACCGCACTGGTTCCATTGTTTCCCCTGAACACACCAAGCATGTTCCTGCCTCAGGGTCTTTGCACTTGCTGTTACCCCTGGAGAAAATTACTTCCCTCAGACAAGACAAGCTGAGGCCTTTTCCAGATGTCACCTCGGTACAGCCTGCCCTGTCCATTCTGTGTAGAATTGTACCTACGCTCCATGCCCCCCTTATTATCCCCTTTACCTTTTTTTCTCTTAGCACTAATTATATATAATATGCTGTATATTTTATTTATTTTGTTTGTGTGTCTCTTCTCCTCCCACAGGAAGGTAAATTCTGTGTGGGCAGGGATTTTTGTTTGGTTTTGTTCACTACTCTGTCTCTAGGACCTACAGTAGTGCCTGGCATAGATGGGTGCTTAGTGAACATTTGTTGAATGAACGCCCTTTTCCACCTGAATGAAGTATTATTTTCAACATTTTGTGTCTGTTGCATCATATGAAAGAATCGCCCTCTGCCATTTCCTTGGGAAAAATTTTCCTGGGAAAATAGGGACAATTTTCTTATTCCAAACAATTGCATGAATGCTACTTCATTCCAGATTTTTCCATTCTTTATTAAATATGAAAAAATTGTGCCTTATAGAAACCGAGGATTTCTACAATATGAATAAGTCCACGTCAGCTTCTTGTAGTTTTTGTATGTTACTGTCCTGTGGAACTTGTTGAGGAATACAGATCACTGTGCCCCATTCTCTAGCAGAGAGCCAGTGCCCCCTCGTGTTTCCATGCTGTGGTTAGGACTGAGCATCCACAGTTTTTTTCTTTCGTAAAGAAGAACATGATTCTTTGATTTACTTATTGCACGATAGCCCTAAAGGAAGGAACGAGGAAGTCAGCTCTGACATTTATCTGTAGGACTGCGTAGTTAAACCCTGCTGTCTTCTGGCCTCACCGTCAGAGTTCAGGGTGAAATGGTCCTCAGTGGCAAATGGTTTTTATTTTGCTTTGTCCGGATATATCTCTTTTTTGTTTTCATTTAAGTAATAAAGTGGAGGGTAGAGTACCGAATTTCTGCCAATGACTAGCTCTGTGATTTTGGCATTTCTTTGGGCCTTCCTTAATTTACGAATGAGTTAAATGAGAGGACTGGGCCAGATGTTGCTTTTTGGTTCTTACATTCTGTGAGTGGTTGCATCTAGGGTTAACTCTGCTGTCCTTTGGGATGCTCATATTTTCATTAGATAGATATTGAGTTCCTGATGTGGGCCAGGCATGAAGCCAGGCTTTTCAGATACGCATTAGGGAAGACAGATGTTTCCTCTCATGGAGTTGACTGTCCTAGGGGAAGGCAGATAAATGAATATTTTATATCCAGGTTGTGATAGATCAAGGTCAGGGATCCACAGAATTATATAACAGGATTGGCTAACCTGTGACATATTAAAATAATGAAAATAAGACAGATCCATATATGTCACAAAGAGGTATCTGTATCAGACAATCGCCACTGTCCTTTCCCATAACTCCAGGTCTTAATGAATCTGATAACCATAGCTGGGACATTCTTTCTGACTGTGGGACTTAAGACTATGTGTGTGTGTGCGCGCGTGCACACACGCACGGTATATTTGGTTGAAGTTTTAGGTAAGATAGCTATCATTTCATCTGTTGCTTTGATTTTGCTCTTGTTATTTTTGTTTTTTGATAATATTATGGTAAGTTGGGCTGTGTTTTATTTAAATGCTTCACAAGAAAACCTGTTCTCTTGATCAGTTTTTAAAATTACTTTATTCAGTTTAAAAAAGTACTTTGTGTGGTTTTATATTTAAACATTTAGTTTTAAAAATTATTGCTATCTATGTTTAGTTTTTATATAGAAATCAACTTTCAGATGAATGAGAGTAATTGATAAATATGTAAGTTTTTATAGCATAGGAAAATAGCTATTGCTATTTATAAGGTTATGGTTGATTAGTTGGTAGTTCAGTGCCTGTGTAAAGTAGCAGGTGGCAAAGGTTATGCCAGAGGGAATTGAATAAGACTGAAGTTTTAGAAAATTGCTTTTATGTAACTCATTAGGATAGGCTAACTATTATAACAGAAAGCTCTCAGAAGATATAATGGCTCACACACAATAAAAATGTGTATCTTGTTCATATAACAGTATTTAGCAGGTAAACAGGCCTCATGGTTATTAGGGACCCAGGCTGATGGAGCATCTGTCTTCTTCAACGTGAGGCTTCAAAGATAGCCTTAGAGTTGACGCTAGATGCAAGGGAAAGAGCCTAGGGGAGCATGAATGGGAGGTTTTCATGAACTGGGCCTGGCAGTGGTGACATCTACTTTCATTCATAATCACACTGTCAGAGGGCCACACCTAACTGTGAGGGGGCAGGGATACATAGCCTGGCTGTGGGTCCAGGAGAAAGAGGAGAACACAGATTTTGGAGAGTAGCTACCCATCTCTGCCATAGAATTGTTAGACTGTCACTGCAGACAGACTCTAAATAAATGTCTGCTAAGTTCTGACATTTGGCTAACACTGGGTTGATTCTTTGAGACTTGGCATATTTTGGGTATAGCTAATGGTCCTGTTCTTTCTACCAGTGGAGTGAAGATCTGTGTCATCAGAGAAGTAGGGGAGGAAAGGAAGCTACCGTTGCAGTACCTGTGCGCCCAGGCACTGGACTAGGTGCTTTACATAGATGATTTCATTTAGTCTTCACAATGATCCTAGAAGAAAGGTTTTCGTACCATGTTTTTCCAGATGAGAAAATGAGTTTTGGTGACATTCCTCAGTTTCCATAATTGGTAGAACTGATTTCAGGATCATTTAAGTTGATCAGTTGTCAGTGATAAATTTACATGATTTTGTCTTCTCTTTTGGGGTTATCTTCCAGTTTGACTTTGAAGGATCACTTTCCCCAGTCATTGCACCCAAAAAAGCAAGACCTTCTGAGACGGGATCTGATGATGTAAGCATTGTTTTTTCTTGCTAATAAAAATTAATCTGTGAGTATTATTCTGGTCCCCCACATTTGTAGTGTTCCTGTTGATTTGTGTGTATTTCTAACACCTTTTACTTATTTTAATACTGAATGACAGCTACTTTGAAGGACAGGACCTGTTACATTTTCTGTGGCTATTTATTCACTTTTGTCTTTGATGATCATCTAAAAATTACTAAACATACATAATGCTGTGTGATTTAAATTTGGGTTTATAGATGTTTTACTGCCAATTGATCACCTAAAGTGACAGCATTTGCCTTTTTAGGCAGTGTTTCTTTAATTTAGGTTTTCAAACGTATCAGATTCCATGGGTGTATTCTTGTTGTTTCAAAACATTCTTTTAAAATTGAGGTTTCATTTCCATAAATGAAATGCTCAGATCTTAAGTATGCAGTTTGATCAGTTTTGACAAATGCACACTCGTGTGACCCACACTCCTCTCAAGAACAAAACATTTCCATCATTCCATAAAGCTCTCTTGTGCCATTTTAAATCATTTTTTTCTTCTCAAGGCGTCCACTGATTTGAATTCTGTCATATATTAGCGTTGCCAGCTCTAGAACTTGATACAAATGAAGGAATATAGTATATAATCTCTGGCATAAGGTTTCTTTCATTCAGCATAATGCTTTTGAGATTCATCCATGTTGTTGCAGATATCAGTAGTTTGTGCCTTTTTATTGGTGGGTAGTATGAATATACCACAGTTTGTTTATTCATTCTTCTGCTGATGGATACCTAGCCCATTTCCGTTATTTGACTGTTATGTGTAAAGCTGCTGCCAACATTCAGCAATAAGTCTTTGTGGACATATATTTTCATTTCTCTTGGCTAAATACCTAGCAGTGAACTTGTTGGGTCATTGCTGGTTCTCAGACTGGTTATACCATGTTAACGCTGACGAGTAATATATGAGTTGGCCAATATTTGCTGTCGGTCTTTTTCCTTTTAACCATTTGGATATGTGGAAAGCAGTTTCTCTAAGAGGTTTTAATTTACCTTTCCCTAATGGCTCATGATGTTAGGCACTGTTTCATATGCTTATTAGCTACTTACATATGTTTGTGTGAAGTTTCTGTTCAGGTGTTTTACCTGTTTTTAAATTGGATTTAAAAAAATATTAAGCTGTAGAAGTTCTTTATATATTTTAGATATGACATTCTTTGTCATATGTGTATTTTGGGAATATTTTCTCCCAGTATGTGGCTTAACAGTGTCTTTTGGTGAGCAGAATTTTTTATATTGGTTGTCTAACTTATAAATTTTTTACTTTTATGGTTGGTTCTATATCTGTTCCAAGAGTTTTTAAGTTAGAATAACACACTGTATTGAGCCTGACAAAAGCACCAATAAATTCCAAGTTGTGACAAAACCATAGACCACATTCTCTCGACACAATACAATAAATCACAAGTAGAAACTAAAACACACTTAATACTTGTAAAGTGTAGCACAGTTTGAATATAAAATTCAGTTGACTATTAGGCACATTACTAGCGTCATCATCTTATAAACATTGAAAGATACATATACCAGCTAGATACAAGTAGACCTCTCCTCTTACTAAAACCCAAATCAATGTAGTGGTCCTTATACCTGCCTGTCTACACTTCCCACCTTTCCTTCTTTACTTTTGGCTCATAAGACATTGCCTAAGATAATCTGAAATTTTTCTCTCTCAATCTCTACCTAGGTAGTAGGATTTTTCTTCCAAAGTCTCTTCCCTAAGAGGGTGTGACTACATTTTTTCAAGTGGTTTTTAAAGGTGGCTTGTCTTAATATTTATTGCTGGCACCTGGAAACTGCTTAGCCATTTGAAGTGTTGGTTCTAATTTTTCAGCATTGTGATTTTTCATACTATTAACAACTTAATGTGAAAATGGAACTTGAATTGTTTTAAGTGAATTTGATTTTCTTTTTTAATGATGACATTACAGGAGGGATTATTTAAAAAGTTAATATCCTTTTTATTCTTCTCAGGACTGGGAATATTTACTAAATTCAGACTACCACCAGAATGTTGAGTCTCATCTTTTGAATAGATCTTTATGTTTGAGTCCTTTGGAAGTTTCACAGATGAAGGATGAGGATTTGTCACAGAATCTCAGTTTGGACTCTTCTACACTTCTTTTCACTCACATACCTGCAATTTTTTTTGTTCTTCACCTGGTCTATGAGGAGCTTAAGTTGAACACTCTAATGGGAGAAGGAATTCGTTCACTTGTTGAACTTCTCGTTCAGTTGGCAAGGTAAATGTTGTTTGTAGATTAGAAACTTCAAGAGGTCGTTAGTTGACTTGATCTTAGACATGAATATCATATAGGAGGCTTGCAAATAAATTTCTGAAATCTACCATCTCAACAAACCACAGCATTTTCTATAAACAACAGAATTGTTTGAAGGTATCCACTATGTAAGGGCCTGTGGGTCATGCTGGGGTTGCTGGTCTTTGTCCTAAGATGAGTGGGAAGACACCGGAGTGTGTTACACGGTGAGGATGACCTGCTTAGCTTTCATTTTGACAGGATGACTGTGGTGAAAGGTCTGTAATGACACCTGCTGTTTTTGTAGTAATGCGTATGTTCAGATAGTGTTTACAGTGAACAAAATCATAATTTACATGTAGGAATTGTCAAAGTAGGCATTAGAATCCCTGTTTCAGTGATGAGGAAACTTGCCCAAGTTTGTTTCTAAGAACAGGTGTCGTTTGCTAGTCCTGGGCTGTCTTTGCTGTTCCTTTGTTGTCTCAGTCTGTGGTCTTCCCCGTCTTTCAGGCTCTCTTAGTGGATCCATAATAAGATTGTTCTGATAATACTTTTAAAAGCCTTTCTAGCACCTTGTGTTTGGCACTGAACTGGGAAGGTCATACTTAGGTGTTATTTGAGCCTTTGTGACCCTTGGTGATAAAGAAAGTTAACTTTGAATCAAAATGCCAACCTCTGTGTTAAGGTTGTCGTATGTTTTCTAATTTCTGTTATCTTCCTTGAGATACTGAAATTCTTTTCTGAGACATGGCAGTTTTAATTGATGGTCAGTTTCTCTTAATGACAAATCATTACTATGATGAAAATACTTTTGTAATGAAATGATTTTCAAACCCTAATCATGGCTCTCTGAAACAGGTAACAGTTGTAAAATGTTTTACATTTTGTAAAGTATTTCTCGCATATTATCTTACTTAATCTTAAAAACTTGAGAGTGAGTTAACTGGTGTTGCTCCATTTTCTAGAAGAAAAAATACTGAGATTCATAGAGTTGACTTGCTGACTATCACACAGCTAATAAATTAAAAGAGGAGAAAATGGACCACAGTGTTTTCACAGTAGTTTTATCCACAAAATTCATCTAGCAAAAGGAGTTTGGGTTCCATTTGTCATACTGGGCACTTTAAAGTCCAGAAATAGAATACAGAGGCTCTAGATCTGGTTGTCTTCTTTCTCATAAGTAAATTTTTTTAATTGAAAAGTTCAACTGATGAGTCCTTCTAACTCTTTGGGAGGAAAATGCTATAATACCTTCCTTGTTATTTCTTTTTTATATGTTCTTATTGTTTTAGGGACTTAAAATTGGAGGCTTATGTAGATCATTACTACAGAGATTACCCAACACTTGTCAGAACTACTGGACAAGTGTGTACAATTGATCAAGGTAAGTGTGCTGTTAAAGGTTTTCTGAACAATGTAGTGACATTACCTTGTATTTTTCTTGGTGAATAGCAGAGGATATATTTCTTACCATTAGCCTCTAAATCAGGGGCAGTGTCTTTCCACCAGGCAGATTTTAGTTTGTCGTGTTCGACCTCTGACTTGTAGTAAGCCATAATCTCTTCAGTGTAGGGGGAAAATGTTACTCATCCCTAAGCTTCTGCCTTGCAAAAGCTTAGAGCTTCCAGTGCCAAGGGTGCTCTGCTGTCCTGTGCTGCCCAGGGAGTAGCCACCTGCCATGTGCTATTGAAGTTAATTATATTAAAAATTCAGTGCCTCAGTTGCACTGGCCACGTTTCAAGTGCTCAGTAGCCACATGGGGCTAGTGATTGCCATATTGGACAGTACAGATACAGAACATTTCCATAACCACTGTACTGTCTTAGACCCTGAGTTAAAGCGACTCAGGATCGGGGCCCAGTTGTTAAAACAGAGCACAATCCTGGGTGTATTGTCTGTTTTCTCATCTTTAGGGTTAGGGCAGAAATTTTTGGTTAGAGTCTTTATATGCCTTGAACACAAGAATTTTTCTAAATTTCCTTCCAGGATTGGATAAAATATTAGTCAGTTAAATTCCACATATTATAATATGGTCAGTTACTTACTGTGGCAGAAAACATGAAGCATTTTGGAGACTATGGAAAAATGTTATTCTGATCGTTTTCAAATGATAGGTATTGTTGATTATTTTTCCTTTAGAATAAAACAGTATTGTATTAATGTATCTTTATAAACATTTATCTAATTTTAAAGGACAAACAGGATTTATGCATCATCCATCATTTTTTACTTCTGAGCCACCAAGTATTTATCAGTGGGTGAGTTCTTGTCTGAAGGGTGAAGGAATGCCACCCTATCCTTACCTCCCCGTCATCTGTGAAAGAAGCAGACTTGTAGTCTTGGTATGTATTCAAAGTGTTGCCGAACTTGTTTTTTTCTTTTTCTCTTTCAGTATAATTTAAAAAATTATCATACAGTTAAATTAACTTTTTTTTTTCATTTTGTGTATAGCTCTGAGGATTTCAACAAATGTAGAGTTCATGTAATCACCACCATAATTAGGATTCAAAACAGTTTCATCACCCCCCTCAGAAAATTCCCTCATGCTTTTGAGATTCATCCAAGTGTTGCTGTATCAGCAGTTCGTTGCACTTAACTGCTGAGTGCCAGCTATACATTGTGTGGATATATCACATTGGTTTATCCGTTCATCCACTGAAGATATTTGGGTTGACTCCAGTTGTTAGAAATTATGAATAGAGTTGCTGTAAACATTCATGTCCAGGTTTTTTGTGTGAACAGAAGTTTTCATTTCTCTAGGGTAGATACCCAGAGGTGTGATTGATGGCCATATAGTAAGTATATATTTAAGATTAATATATGTGTATTTAAGAAACTGTAAACTGTTTTTCAGAGTATATGTACCATTTTACAGTTCCACCATCAATGTGTGAGAGTTCCAATTTCCCTGCATCCTGATCAGTGTTTGGTATTGTCATGATTTGTAATTTTTGTCATTCTGATAGATGTGTAGTGATATCTCATTGTGGTTTTAATTTGCATTTTCTTAATGGCTAGTGATATTTTGAGTATTCCTAGATATGAGGTTTTGTCAGATATATGGATTTCAAGTATTCTTTCCTGTAGTTTGTCATGTTCCATTGTTCTCTTAATGTTTCCTTTGTGAAGCAAAAATGTTTAATTTTGATGAAGCCAGTTTATCCAGTTTTTTTTCTTTTATGGATCGTGCTTTTGGTGTCATGTCTATAAATTCATTGTTTAGGTCACAAGGATTTTCTCCAGTTTTCTTCTAGAAGTTTTACGGTTTTATGTTTTACATTTAGATCTATGATCCATTTTGTTAATTTTTATAAGATGTGAGGTTTATGTTGAGATTTTTATTCCATTTGGATGGTCAATTCTTTTAACAGCATTTGTTGAGAACACTATTCTTTCTCTTTTGCACTTTTGTTAAGAATCAGTTGACCACATTCTTGTGAGTCTGTTTCTAGACTTTTTGTTCTGGTCCATTGATCTGTGTTGTGGTCCACACACTCTTGATTACTGTAGCTTTATAGTAAGTCTTAAAATTGGTTAGTATGACTTTTCCTTCCATTACTTTGCTTTTTCAAAACTGTTTTAGCTATTTAAATTCCTTTGCCTTTTCATTTAAACTTTATAATCAACTTGTCCATAGCTACAAAAAATCCTACTTGAATTTTTAAAAATAAAATAATTTTTATTTTTAAAAATTAATTCATTTTGTTAATACATAGTTAATCAAAGATCAGACCTTCAAATAGAACCAGAGGGTGTTGGCAAAGGTGAGTTCCTTCACACTCCTTTCTCTTGGTCCCCCTACTGGAGTGGCCTGCCTACAGGTCTTTTGTGGACCTTTCTGGAGATGGAGCCTTCCCAGACTTAGAGGAGAACCAGATCTTTTGTCTCCTCTCCCAGATGTCACTGGAGTATATGAATGTCCTTGCTCCTCACCCATCTTTTCCTTTACTCTGCATTCTGCTTTGCTTCATGTTGAGAAAGGCTTCAGAACCCCCTGTGGCTCTGAAATTGACACGCAGAATGGTAATTCTGCTTTTTTTAAAAAAAAATGCTGATAAAATATACATAACATAATATTTATTATTTTAACTATTTTTAAGTGTACAATTCAGTGGCGTTAAATACATTCACAGTGTATTAAGAGCAGCTTAATCCCAGAACTTTTTCATTCCTTGCTGCTTGTGTGGAAACATTCAGGTGAAATCACCAGATGTATTGGTCCTGTCCAACTCTGCTGAAATGGGTTAGACTCAGTGTTATATCTACCCAAAAGGGAGCCAGAGAAATATGAATAAGCCAGAGTTGTTCAGCCTCCAGCTTAAATAATAGTAGTCAATTTGTAGATATTCATATTATATCTTTGTTAGATATGATGTCAGCTAGCTTTAGGAATATATGATTTGCAGTGCTTGTATTGGTTTAGAATGTAGGACTTGAAGATCCTCCAGCATTGTGCTGAAATTTTAATAAGTCATGCTGCTACTTTCTTTCAGAAAAAAGAAAAAGCTGCAGGCGTAGATCTTAGTGGTAGTAGCAAGTATTCAAGCGAGAACTTTGAAGGCTGAAGCAGAGAAGGGTTAGGCCTAGAGGGGTAGAGAGTTAGGGTGTACCTCACCAAATGTCAATCAGTTTATAAGTAGATAAACAAAGGTTGGTACATCTGTATAATGGAATACTCATCAGCAGTAAAAAGAAACAAGCTACTGATACGTGCAGTAACGTGGATGAATCTCAAAGGAGTGCTGAGTTAAAGAAGTAGGGCACAGAAGACTACATGTTCTATGACTCCATTTGCATGACGTTGTAGAGTAGGCAAAATTTAGGGAGAGAAAAAAGATGAGTTGTTTCCACTGCTTGGTGTAGGGGAGGGAGTGGATTGACTCCAAGGGGCACCAGGGAACTTTTTGGTGTGATGCAGGCATTCTGTGTCGTGACTGTGGTAGTGGTTATATGATTGTATAACATTTGTCAAAGCACAGAGCTGTACATTTAAAGTGGGTGAATTTTCCTATATGTAATTATGCCCCAGTAGTTTAAAAACTAATGTTAACTTTCTCCTTATGCAGAGTATTGCACTCTACATACTTGGTGATGAAAGTTCTGTTTCTGATGAATCCTCACAGTATTTATCCAGAATAAGTATAGGTAAGTCAGTCTAATGTTAAGCTTCTCCAAACAAATTTTTTTTTTTGAGTTTATTAATTAATTAATTTATTTTTGCTGTGTTGGGTCTTCGTTTCTGTGCGAGGGCTTTCTCTAGTTGTGGCAAGCGGGGGCCACTCTTCATCGCAGTGCGTGGGCCTCTCACTCTCGCGGCCTCTCCTATTGCGGAGCACAGGCTCCAGACGCGCAGGCTCAGTAGTTGTGGCTCACAGGCCCAGTCGCTCCGCGGCATGTGGGATCCTCCCAGAGCAGGGCTCGAACCTGTGTCCCCTGCATTAGCAGGCAGATTCTCAACCACTGCACCACCAGGGAAGCCCCAAACAAATTTTTATAGATGTTGATATCAGAGTTGAAATTTAAAAAATTAAAAATTTTCTAAGTGTACTTTAGAGGCCATGTCTTGCCTCATTTTAGAGGTGACATAATTGCACCGTTTTAGTCTGGAGTCCACATCTGACTTTTAGAGACCAAGTTTGCTTAAAATCTAACAAATTTTACATTTTCAGTGTGCCTAAAAAGGACTGTTTTAGCCCCAGGGAAATGATTATACTTTCCAGCCTGCCAGAGTACTGCTTATTATTTTTTAGCAGTTGTTTATTAAATGAATTTTTATTTGCAAATGTTTTCTACATGTTGTGTGTTTTCTTTACCAGGATAACTATCAAAATAAAGTTTCATTTTGTTTTAGCCCCACAGAAGTCACAAGCAGAACAAGAGGAGAACAGGTGACTTTTATTCAGATTGTGCTTTTACACAATCTGTTTAATAACTTCGTATTTAATAACTTCATGTTTGTTCTCTTATAGGTTTAGTTTCAGGCATTCTACATCAGTTTCTAGTCTAGCTGAGAGGTTAGTCGTCTGGATGACTAATGTAGGTAAGGTGGTCTTTGTTACTGTTCATGTGTCTTTGAAATCCTTTCCCTGGACTCCTTCCTAAGTAGGCCCTGCGTCCTCAGAGCTCACTAGAGCTGGAAGGCGTGAGAAGGGAGGGCCTCTTGCTCTACAGAAGGATCCCACAGGATGGAGATGATGGCCCATCAAGCCACCCTTCCTTTCCCTGACAGTCTCACAGCTTCCCTATACTAATATCTGGGCTATCAGAAATGAGTATTTCTGGCAAAATCTAAAAGTAACGTGTAAATATTTCAGGGTATGCTTTTGAATGATACAGGCCAGGGATTTTATGCACCAAGAGGCAGATTCACCTGGGACAAGAGAAAGGAAGGAAAAGAGTTTATTCTCTCTTCCTAAGCCTGTGCCTTTAGGTTTTAAGCTGAGTAAAATACTAAAATTTCCTATAAAAATGAACTAAAAATTTTAAAAAATATTACTGATATGAAAATGTAAAAAAGGAGAATGTTATAGAGTAGTATGTTAGAAAGTAATGCTTTAATGAATATTACAGGATGTTTCTGAATTCTTATTTAGGGAATGTTCTAAATGACTTAGTTTCTCACTGTTCTTTTTTGTATGCTTCCTTTACAATTCCAATAATTGTCATATAGTATTACAGATGAGATACTTATGCTGAAAAATATGAGTTCTGTTCATTTGAATATTACATAGTATTTAATAAAAGCGTTATTCTCAAATAAGGTAACATTTTAACCTCAATAATTAATCAACTTTCTATATTAATAAATAATGTATAATATTATAAAATTTAGAAAATTTTTACAGAAGAAATTAATTAACCTGAGGATTTGAAGTTTTTTTTTAATGAAATATGGTATACATATGAGTGTATAAACTGTATTTAGAGGATAATAATAAAATGAACATTGATGTCCTGGTGACCCACCATTAGAAATAAAACATTGCCAATGTAGTAGAAAGCCCTGTGGATCTACTCCTGCATGGCATCCTTTTCTCATACACCCATCACTAGAGGTAAAGTACCCGTCCCATACCCTACCTAAATTTTGTATTACCTTCTGTCATTTGTTTTTATCACTTCATATATTGCTTAGTGATGTATGTTTTTTAACTTTATGTAAATAGATATAAATATAAACATTTTTTTTACTATCTTATTTTCTTCACTCAATATTATTATTTAAAGATGCATCCATGTTGACTCATGTAGCAGAAGAGCATTCATTTTCACTGCTGTATGATCTACTGCTTGAATATATCACAACTTATTTATCCATTCTATTGATGATAGCAATTGGGCTCTTTCCTCCCTTCCCTTTTTTGCCATAATGAAACATTACTAATGAATATTTTAATGCTTATGTCCCGGTGCCACGTGCACAACGTTCTGTATGTCTGTTGGTGGACCGTAGGGGTGGACCTAACTCTGCATGCTGAATGTTTTCCAAAGTGGTTGGACCCGTATACACCACCACTGGCTGTGGAAGAGAATTACTGTTGCTCTGCATAGTTACCAACACTTGGTATCGATTGACTTTAATATGTGTCTGTCAAATGAGTGTGAACTTTTATTTTCTAGTGGTTTTAATTTACATTTCCCTGATCACTCATTGGATAGAGCATCTTTTTTATATGTTTATTGACCATTTGTGTTTCCTCTTAGGGAAATGTCTTTTTGTCCTTTGTGTTTTTCCTATTGGATTGTTTGTCTTTTTCTTTCTTTTTTTTTTTTTTTTTTTTTTTTTGCGGTATGCGGGCCTCTCACTGTTGTGGCCTCTCCCATTGTGGAGCACAGGCTCTGGACACGCAGGCTCAGCGGCCAAGGCTCACGGGCCCAGCCGCTCTGCGGCATGTGGGATCTTCCCGGACCGGGGCATGAACCCGTGTCCCCTGCATTGGCAGGCAGACTCTCAACCACTGCACCACCAGGGAAGCCCTGTTTGTCTTTCTCTTAAAGTTTTTAGGAATTTTTTGTTTAAAACAAAATTTTATACTCATCCCTGAGGTCAAGACACTGGTTTGGTAGTAAGATGAATAAAATCAGTTTCTTGCTTATTTGTTAGGATAGAGTTTACTAACTTCACTCAGAGAATAATTGGGACAGTGGTAAGTCTAAGTGAAAAATTTTCTCCCTTCCTTTCACCACAAGGTTTCGCTTTAAGAGACTTGGAAACTCTTCCCTTTGGAATTGCTCTTCCCATCAGAGATGCGATTTATCACTGTCGGGAGCAGCCTGCTTCAGACTGGCCAGAAGCTGTCTGCCTCTTGATTGGACGCCAGGATCTTTCTAAGCAGGCCTGTGAAGGAAACTTGCCCAAAGGGAAATCTGTGAGTATCAATATGGAAAGTCCATATTCAGATTTAGCCTCAATAAAATCAGAGTAGAAATGTTCTCCATTTTCCTTTAAGTCTTTTTGCAAGTGTAGATATCAGATTATCTTTTATATTACATGCTAGATATGGTTTAAAATTGGACAAGTCTTATTAATTGTAAATCGAACATGGGAACAGATTTTGTGAATGCTCTGTTTTGCCTGGACCTTTCTGTACCTTGAGTCAGGACAAGTGCCGAGTCAGTAGAGCAGCTACCATGACTGATTGATTCCCTGCTTGTACCATGTTAGTAATTAACTACTTTGTAATTATTATGTGGAAATAGGGAGAGCACATAATGTCCTGAATTTGAATAAATTATAACTGTTTTCTCCTTCATACTTTTTTGATGTGTTGCATTTCTTAAATTTAACCTTTTACATAGGTGTAAATATATCTTTAATCACATAAAACGGAAGCCCCAGGAAAAAGGTTTTTTTCCAGGGGGGCACTAAAGTTGTTCAGAAGCTGTCTTAATGTTATCCCTCCTCAAACAGTGTCCTTCATCAATGTTCAAATCTGTTTTTTTAAGAATGGGTTCTAAGACCCTACAAATAGAAAGTGAAATATATCGTTATCCTCCTTTCTTTTTAAAATCAGCCTCTTTTAAAACTTAAAAATGGAACTTTTAAAACTTCTTCTAGAACTCCAGTTAACTTTAAAAAAAATGATAGCACCTGCATTTACTCTGAGGATCAAGGAGGATTCAGGGATGGTTATTCCACCCCTGGTGACTTTGGTACTTTATGTCTCTGAGAAAACAGTGCAGATTTGGCTCATCTTTTATTAACCTTTGAACCAACACATAATAATCAATACATTGTAACTGTTCATAATCCACATTAGATCTTAGGCTATTAATGCTTCTTCAGAGACTGTTGTCAAAATTTATTCCCAACATCAGAGTTGTATAATGGATCTGTGACAGAAGCAGTTTCCATGGGGGATCCCATCTCCAGCAGGGTTGTTCCAGCACATCTGTCTTTTAATCTGCACTGAAATAACAACTCTTAGTTGAATTAGCATTTGTCTTGTTTTAAACAGAAAACCAAATTTTTTTGCTAATAATATGGTTATCTTTACCTTGACCAAGGTATGTCTTTAGCATTTAGACCTCTTTTATTACTGTGAATGTGAGAACATCATTAGCACTAAAGCCAAATGGTATTGATAATTATTCATCTATATTTATAAGTCATTTTAAGTAATTCTGGCTAAATTAAATTTGTTCAGTTATTTGAGGTTACATTTTATAACTCGTCTCAAATTTATCAGCTATTTGGGTCTATATCTTATTGCTAACTCACCTATTAGAATGTAGCTTCTTTTAAAATTAGATGTTCCATAGGAATTATAATAAATTTTTATCAACTAAAGTCAGACTGATTATCTAGTCATATCTACCTTTATTCTTTTTTCAGGCTAATGTCGCTTCCACATTAAATGTTGCAAAACTTTAGCATTTCACCTAGGAGTTAATTTTTGGTGAAAGGAGTTAAAACTGAGAGAAAATGAGATTTCTGCTATTAACATCTGTCTTAAAGTCTGACTGAATTATGTGGACTGGGAAGGCTCCTAGTAAAGTACATGCTGAGCTTATGAGGACAGAATGATAAGCAAGGAATGAACTCTCCTCACTTGTTTTGCTTCATTTCATCCCTTTCCTTTTATGAAATATAGTTGGAACATACTTAGGAAAAAAAAAGTGAAAACCAACCATGATTTATTCTGTTTAAAGTACAGAAGTGAGAAAGTGTTGTCTGCCCTCCTCCAGCCCTTGGTTTATATCCTTCCAGGTTGTTTTCTTCTGCTTCTATCAATTAAAGACAGTATTTAAATTGGTGTTGGTTCTTTAGTGCGTGGGGTTAATATTCCATTTGCAGTAATTTGTGTCCTTTTTGGAATATTTAGGATATAGTTAGATTTTTACCATTTTTTTAGAATATATCTTTCAATGGAATCAGCCTCCCGACTATTGTCGTAAGTTGAAAGCTTTCCCCTTGGCTCAGTAAAGAATGTTTCCAAGTGGGCAATATAATTATACTTAAAAAAAAAAAGATTTTTACGTTAGAGTCCCAGTATGTATTGGGAACCCAAGCCAGCCCTGCTTTGGAATATATTTTTTCTCTGCACTGATGTAGACTTGGTACCTCATCCTGTGTATCCTCATGTTCAATAAGTGTGTGTTGGCTGGTTTTTAAATTAGTATTACAACCTAGTCTGTTACTCAGGTGCTCTCATCAGATGTTCCTTCAGGAACAGGAACTGAGGAGGAAGATGATGGCATGAATGACATGAATCAGGAGGTGATGTCACTAATATGGAGTGAAGACTTAAGGGTGCAGGATGTGCGAAGGCTTCTTCAGAGTGCGCATCCTGTCCGCGTCAACGTGGTGCAGTACCCAGAACTCAGTGACCATGAGTTCATTGAGGAAAAAGAGAACAGGTAAAGGAAAACATCAACTGCTGTAATTTAGGTAAAAATTTAAATAAAAAATTAAGTACTGCCTCATTTTGTTCAGCTGTAAGAATAAGCATGACTGTAGCATTCACACCTCACAGAGTTTCTCTGGGAATCAAGTGGGTCATTTCTACACGGTGCTTAGAGCACTGCCCAGTACATAGTAAAGCTCAATGCAGTCAGTGATTATTATCAGAGTTCATTGATTGTATGACGCTGATTTTTTTTTTGTACCTTTTACTATTTCTGAAATCAGATTATGTCTTTCAATCTGTAGGTGTTTGTAGGTGTTATGGTTTAAATGGCAGTGTTTTTTCTTTTTTAGTACCTCATGAAATAGTGCTGCATCTTAAAATCAATGGCATCTTAAATGGAAGGGGGAGGCTATACTGTTTTTGTTTTCACTATTATAATTTTGTAGATTATGTATAGTGTTTCTGCTAAACATGTTATGGAATGTAGTCTGCTGGCCTGATTCTAAATTTCCCTGATTTTAAATTAATGTGGGGCAGTGTTCCCAGAGAATCTTAGGACAGCAAAATTTTCCTCACCAATGAACTAGAAAGCAGCTATATATATTTACAGTTGGAGAGGGTGCTTGTGAATAACTTTGTCTGCAGAGAGAACTTCAGCCTCTGGTTAGCCTCAGAAGGAGGAGGGATATTTCTGTCTTCAGATATAACTTGTCTTAAGTGTTTCCTGGTTATGAATGCCCCTGCTTCCATAATTTCTGTTGGATGCCATTTATTTTAACATAGAAACAAATTCAAAAGCAGTGTATTAGTTTCAAAGTATAGCCTGTAGAAGCCATTTTAACCTTGAACATAGTTGACATATAGTGCTATTAGTCCTATAAGTCCTCACCATCAAGTAAATGAAACTCCTTCTGTGTTTCCTGGAGACACCATGAAATCCACTGACCTCCAAAACAGGGACTTCCTTTTTTACCTTGTGTGCACCCATGGAGGTGGCACTTGGGCTACATTCACAAAAAGGATGAGAGGAGGATCCCAGCTAAACTGATAACAGCACAGTGAGGAAACCCAACAAATGTGATACTTTCCTCTGAGAGGGTTAGCATCATTTAGAGTAGAATTACAGGTTTTACTTTTTGAATACTTAGGGAGAGTTGGCTTGGTTTATACAACAGCTGATTTTAATTCAAAGCAAATATGAAACAGAAGAAAGAAACGTGTCTCCCCTTTAGAGTTTCTGATGGGAGTAAGAGTATTAGAATGAGAACAGCCGTGTTTAGATGACTCACTCAGGACTTTGTATGGATTTACTTTGATGTGGCTTCATCTTACACAGCACTGCTGCTTTTGAAATACTTGCCTACAGATTACATTCCAGTTTTTTTTGTTTAAAATTTTTTCACATGTTGGTTTTAATTTTAATTATAGATTGCTCCAGTTGTGTCAGCGAACTATGGCTCTTCCAGTAGGACGGGGAATGTTTACCTTGTTTTCATACCATCCTGTTCCAACGGAGCCATTGCCTATTCCTAAGTTGAATTTGACAGGTATGTTAAATTCTGGGCTCAGTGAGAAAGGAAAATGGGTATATATTTAGTGGAGTTCTTTTGAATCATTGTAGTTAAAACCAAAGAAATGCTCTATCCCCCATGATATTAAATATTGTTAATAGCTACTGTAGTGATTATTGTTAATAGCTACTGTAGTGTTTATCAAAGCTCAAATAGCAAATCAAATTAAACATTGAGGGAAGTAGAATATAGCCCATTACTAAATTTTGTTTTTAATGAGACCATTTCAAGATATAAAAAGGCACGTGGGGAAGTTTAGAAAGATACTATTGAATGGTGAGATTATTAAACTTTAAATAACCTTAAAGTCAATATGTAAAAATATTTAGTCTTAAAATGTCTTGTTATGTCTTAGCATGAATAGATGATGCTTGTACAAAAACAAGAAAATATACTAAGCAAAAAGAAAAAATGGTCACTCATAGTAGTCCCAACTTGTTAGAGTTCACTAGTGTTAAATAACACTTTGGTTTATTTGTTTCCCAATTTTATTTCTCCATTTTATAATTTTATATTTGTTTATCAGAAAATTTAAACCTGTTTTAGAAATTGTTTTTAAAAATTTACTATATAGTGAGTGAGCATCCTTTTATATGTAGCATATATATGTGTACAATTATGTATATGTATTTTATACACATTTTTAATCAACAACTTCATTTTTATTTGCTCCAGAATATTTCGCTTAATGGAATATAGTTTATATAAACCACCTGGTATTTTTGGAAATTACTGTTTTTTGCCATTACAAACGTATTGTTGGGTTATATTTATCTTTTATCTTATCAGCAAGATTTTAAGACTGATGTAACATATTGTCAAATTTCCCTTCTGGTTGGTTACATGAGGTTTTACTTCTGCCAGATGTAAGTGTACTTATTTCCCAACGTTACTGATTATAATGGGTTTTATAGTGCACATCCACCTGATCTGGTTTGAATATATATACTAAATGTGACAGTTGTATACAGTTGAAATTGTTATTGAAAATCCCTTAAAGTATATAGTATATGTGACCCGTACAAATGTATGATACATACAGTAGTGTATAGGATGTAGTATATACAAATACCATTCCACCATATTTTAAGTTACATAATTAAAAAACCCAGGGTCCCACTGAGATTTGTAAAGAGCTTGTGTTTTTAGCAACATGCAGAAAATGAGATCGGCTAGTGAAGAACACATTCCTGTATCCTATATCACACCTTTTCTGGAGCCATAATCTCATTGACAGACACAGCAAACAGTTACCTTCAGTATTTTAATTGTTCTCTCTCTTAGAGATAAAACAGCTATGGCAGAATCAGAACAATTAGTGAATATTGATGGAGGGTACTGTGTATAGGTGTTCATTTTATTAGTCTTTTAACTGAGTGTTTTCATATAAAAGGTTTGGGTTAAAAAAAATCTCATGCAAAATTGGCAAATGTTAAAATGTATTACATCTGGGTGGTAACGCTTGGGTGGATGTTAAAAAGTAAATGCATGAATCATTGTCTCTTTTTTCAGAATGCGTTTAAATTTGCATGATTTAAAATGTATTTATGACATTGATGCAAAGTTTTATTCTTTTAGTCATTCTGGTAGGACCCCCTCCCAAGACCAGCACTGCCCCCCGCCAAAAGATGATCTTGTTTTAATAATAAATTCATTTAGGAAAAAAATGTTCACTTGAAATAGTTCCTTAACTGACACTGGTTTGGCCTGTTGTGCTTTTGTATGTAATTATTCTTATTGAAGAAAATTTGCTTTACCCTTTGCCTTTTATTTTCTCTTGTGTATAAAAATTATGTCTTATACATATGTTGAATTGTTGTTTTAGAAAATTTACTTGCTTTTTCATTATTAATCTCTCTGCCCTTTTTGAGAAAGTAAAAATATAACTCATGAACTTGTCACCAGTGTGGTGCTATCACAGACCAGCATTTGAGTTAGCTCTTAGGTACAAAAAGCAAATGGTGAATACAAATATATTTTATTTTATGCTTGTGTCTGTGTATGTGTATATAGACTACAAACAAGACACTGTGCATCTAATTAAAATTTACATAACTTTCAGAACTCCTTTAAAACCATATTTTCAAACCTCTAGTGAACTGTATAACTGTATGCAATACAGTAAGTCCCCTACATATGAACGAGTTCAGTTCCGAGAGCACGTCCATCAGTCCAATTTGTTTGTAAGTCCAACAAAGTTAGCCTAGATACCCAACTAACACAATTGGCTACACTGTACCAGCTACATCACTGCTGCTTTTACGCTTGCTTCTGGACATCCTGGGCTTGAAGATACTGTACTACTGTACTCTACACAGTACTGTACAGTAAAGTACACAAAAGCACAACCACTTGTAGAGGATGCACAAACGTGACAACGTACACCAGACGCGTGAACTAACTTACGGGATTGGACACGTGAACATTTGCATCTTTGAAAGTTAGCAATTTGAAAGTTCGTATGTAAGGGACTTACTGTATTTAGAATATTTATTTTAAATAGTCATCCATGACTTGAGCTAATACAGAATATTAAAAATATAGAGATAATTCAGTATTTGTGGGTACGCAGTGTAGTCAAAACACTCAAGAAAAGGCATTCAAAGAGAACATAGCATCATGAACATTTAATTTATACTGTTCTTAAATAAGTTGACCACAGATTTAAATTTAGTGAATACTCTTTTATGGTTCACTGGGTAACTCAAGTGTATAAAATGTTTTTTATATAGGTATCTTTGAATACAATTTGGCATTTTTACCAATAGCGTGTAGATTTCTGTATCATATAGAGAGATGTATAGATAAGAGATAGAGCAAATTTATAAAGCTCCTTGTCTTTTTTAAAAATATAATTTTTCCGTAACGTCCAGAGAAAAAGATGGGATGGCATATTTGAAATTAACATTGTTGTCAATCACATGTTGGAATTATTATTCATGTAGTTTTTGATGTTAATTTTCATTTTCTTTTTCGGTGAGCTTACTGCTGTTTGAAAGACAGATTCCAAAGCAGTGGGTATCCTAATCAGATCTGTACACAGTTAAATTGGTATCAGTTATCTTATTATAGTCCCATATATTTTAGCAGAAAGGACAGTGAATTATTTTATACAGTTAAGGTTTTTCCACCTTGCATCAAGTTTGACTCACATGTATAAAACTTTAAGTATGCGTAGTAACCTAACATCATTACAGGTATTATGGGGTTAAGGGTTTTGAATGTAGAAAAGTGGTCTTTGTTCTCAAAGCATCTAAATGTAACAATTTTGGTTTCTGAAATTTTGTTCTCTCAATTTAAAATTTTGTTTGCCTGAATAGGGCGGGCACCGCCTCGGAACACAACAGTAGACCTGAACAGTGGCAACATCGATGTGCCTCCCAACATGACCAGCTGGGCCAGCTTCCATAATGGTGTGGCTGCTGGCCTAAAGATAGCCCCTGCCTCCCAGATCGACTCAGCCTGGATTGTCTACAATAAGCCCAAGCACGCCGAGTTAGCCAATGAGTATGCTGGCTTTCTTATGGCCCTGGGTCTGAACGGGCACCTTACCAAGCTGGCTACTCTCAATATCCATGACTACCTGACCAAGGTGAGAACTCGTGCTGCCAGCTCCTGGCCTTGTGCCTCCCCTGGGCTATTACAGTAGCTCCTAGTTGTTCTGTTTGCTCTTCTTCAGTCTTGTACCTCTAAGTGCATTCTTCTCACAGCAGGCAGAGAAATCTTTCTAAAGTGTAAATCGGAATATATCACTTCCCTGGTCAAACTGTTCAGTGATCTTCCATTGCTCTTAATGTACATTCTAGGAGCCTGTGTGATCCTACTCACTTCCCCAGCCTTACTTTGTGCTTCTCTTTTCCTTGCTCCCTATGCTTCAGCCATAGAGACTGCTTGTATTAGCTCCTTGGCAGACCAAACTCTTTCTTTTGGCGTAAACTTTTCCACTTCTATGCCATAAAAGTTCACCCATATGAAGTACACAATTCAGTGGTTTTTATCATATTCACAGAGTTGTGCATCCATTACCACTGTTAATTTTAGAACATCTTCCTCACCCCATGAAGGAACCCCCTACCTAGGAGCAGTCACTCTCCGTTCCCCTTTCCCTCCGGCCCCTGGCAAGCTGCTAATCTACTTGCTGTCTCTATGGATTTGCCTACTATGGACATTTCATATAAATGGAACCAAACAATATATGGTCTTTTATGACTGGCTTCTTTTGCTTACTGTAATGTTTTCAAGGTTTGTCTATGTTGTACCATGTATTAGCACTTCATTCCTCTTTATTGCTGAATAGATATTTATTGTATGGATATACTGTATTTTATTTTTCCATTCCTCAGTTGATGGATACTTGAGTTATTACTACTTTTTGACTATTATGAATAATGCTACTGTGAACATTTATATACACATTTTTGTGTGGGTGAATGTTTTCATTTCTATTGGGTATATTGCTAGGAGTGGAATTGCTGCATCATATGGTATCTCTTTGTTTTAAAGTTTGAAGAACTACTATATTGTTTTCCAGAGTGGCTGCACCATTTTGTAATCCCACCAGCAATACATAAGGGTTCCAATTTCTCTGCTCTCTTGCCAACACTTGTTATTATCTGTCTTTTTAATTATAGTCATCCTAGTAGGTGTGAAGTAATATCTCAGTGTGGTTTTGTTTTGCATTTATTTCCCTGATGGCTAATGATATTGAACATCTTTACATGTGCTTATTGGTCATTTGTATATCATCTTTGGAGAAATGTCTATTCAAATCCTTTGCTTATTTTCTAATTGGCTGTCTTTGTTGTTGAGTTGTAAGAGTTCCTTATGTAATCTGAATACCAGTCCATTAACAGATAACATGATTTGCAAAAATTTTCTGCCATCGTGTTTTTTGACTTTCTGATGGTGTCTTTGAAGCACAGAAGTTTTAAATTTTGATGAAGTCCAATTCATCTACTTTTTTTTGGTTACTGTGCATTTGATGTCATATCTAAGAAGTTACTGCCTAGCACAAGATCACTTGGATTTATATCTATTACATAGATTTACACCTATGTTTTCTTCTAAGAGTTTTTTTTTTTACTTTTAGTTACATCTTACTTGAAGTTAATTTTTATGTATGATGTCAGGAAGGGGTCCAATTTCATTCTTTTCCAAGTGGCTGTATAGTTATCACAGCATCGTTTTTTTGAAAAAACTCTTCTTTTCCCATTGAATTGTCTCGGCACCCTTGTAGTCAATTGAATATCAATGTGAGGGTTTTTTTTTAATCATCTTGGCGTCATTTACATGTTTTTCCCTCACCTGTCAGCATTCTCTCTCACTTGGTAAATTTGAGTGCCCTCCCTTCTTGCCACTTTGCCTGGCTAATTTGTACTCATTCTATTGTAAATTTTACTTTTTAGAGATTCTTAATAATTCTCCAGTCCCTTCTAATCTAAAGTAGGCTCTGTTAAAATACTCTTTCATAATCTTTACAGTTTTTCATTTGCTGAGTTTTCAATAATACGTATTTTTTAGTTTAACACTTTCCCTTCCCCAAGGGCACTAACTTCATCAGAACAAGGACCCTGTCTGTTTAGTGTGCTTGTGTATTCTTGGAGCTCCTCACTGCGCCTGTCACAGTACTGGCAGGCAGTATTTTACTTAAAACTACATATTTGTTTTGGTAGTGACTTAAGTCTCATTCTGTTTTCTGTCTTAGGGTCATGAGATGACAAGCATTGGACTGCTCCTTGGTGTTTCTGCTGCTAAACTAGGCACCATGGATATGTCGATTACACGGCTTCTTAGCATCCACATTCCTGCTCTCCTGCCCCCAACGTCCACAGAGCTTGATGTTCCTCACAACGTCCAAGTGGCTGCAGTGGTTGGCATCGGCCTTGTTTATCAAGGGACAGCTCATAGGCATACCGCAGAAGTCTTGTTGGCTGAAATAGGTATGGCGTTAATAGTGCTGTGGTTTCGTAAGTGTATTTTTACCATTCCACAGGACCCAAAGTAAAAATGATAGTAAGATTATAAAAATTAAGGAAAAAATAGTAGCTTTTGTGAGCACAGAATGAGCTATACTAATAAAGAAAAAAACTGCAAAGTAATGTTTTCCAAGGCTGATGTTACTATGCAGGTTACTGGTCTGCATACGTACTTGGCTAGCCCATTATTGAGCTCCAGTGGTCCCATTTCACGAGGTCGCCTGAGGTCTTAATCACGTGCGAGCATGCTGCCTATCCTGCTCTGTCTTTGCCAGGCAATGTCTAGCAATGGTCTACACTTAAAATTCAGAGTTGATTGTTTTGATCCCTACAAGCACAATGTTTATTCTGTCGGACAACAACACTTCTAACAAAATGCAAGTGATTGATTCCGGCTTTCCTCTATACGCTGGTGGGTATGTTCATGATAAAAGGCATTTTTTATGTTTTCTCCGAAGTCTACATTCTTTGGAAACGTGTCTTACGTGTTATCATCTTTTTCTGAGAAATGGAAATGCTATTAGCATTATTGGTACGTTCAGTAATTTAGATACATACTTGCATGTCTTGTTGTGTCCTATTCAGGATCTTTCTACATATGTTTCAGGATAGCCACAAAATTGGCCCAGGCATCTCTGCTTCAGGCCATAGATCTATGGTCTGCTGCTCAGACTCTGCTCCAAATGCCTTATTCTGGGACCCAGCCTTCTTTTATGGTGATAACAGAAGGGCAAGAGGGAGAACCAAATAATGGAAGCGCATTTTAGGCCTTTGCTTACCTTGAGCCAGCCAGGATCCTAGTTCAAAGCCGGTCACACGTTCAGGTACAGAGGAAACTCTGTCAGGAGTGTGGATGTATTTATAACTGGCACTGTAGGGCAGTGAAGAATTGGAGTCAACAATGTAGTCAACTACAGTGATGAAATATTCACAAAGCTAAAATTTTCCTGTCAGCAAAATATGTAATAGCATAAGTGATTGGTCTGAGAAACACTTCTTCAGAAGATACTCAGGATTGGCTTTTAAAGCTTGTTCATCTGCAAGGTAATTAACATTCTTTGGCTGTATCATAATGATATCTAATGGTGCCAACATTATACATATCTCACAGCCATAGTACACCTCTTTCATATTGTATACAGAAGATTTCATCTGGATTCATATGCGTATGCTCTTTTGTATAATTACAGTCAGAATGTACGTACTGTTTTTGTACTGCCCTTTTCATATATCATTGTCATAAATGGCTTTTAAAATTAATTTTATATTGTGGAATAGCTCACTGAGTTGGTTTTCTATAAATTGCCTAATCATTGTCTTATTTTCAGGGCTTTTAGGTGGTTTTTAACTCTTTGCTAATTAAGCAATAAACATTACACTGATTACTTGTGTATAATTTTTCTTTCTTTTTAAAAAAGTTTTTTTCCTGGGGATGAAATTCCAGGAATGTGAACTTTTTTTTTGGTGGAAGGGGTCTTTATATATAATACATTTTGCTGCCCTAAAAGGGGTGGAGTTAGAATTAGGGGGTACTTTTTAAAGTATGAATTTTGCATCCAGTCAAACTTAGAGCATCGATACAGAGAAATTCTATCATAGTAAGGCTCAGTATTATATAGATTCAAAATAAGTGTCTGGATGCATAATATTTAACATTCTTAAAAACTTAAAGGAAGTGTCCTTCCTGTTCCTTATCAGTATTTGAACATGTTTTTACCACATCTGAATAGATTTGAAGCTAACAAAACAAGAACAAAAGGAAAGAAATTACAAATTGAAGCTTTTTTGAGCATCCATCCCCTTTAAAAAATTTTGGTAAATTTTTTTTTTTATTATAAAACTCAAGGTTTGATAGTATTTTAAAGCGATTGCTTTCAGATTGGCAAATTAGAAGAACCATGTTTGGGGTTTATTTTGTGGTAAACTGATAGTTGTGGACACCATTTGTGATAACGTCAGATCTTTCTTAGTGGGGTTATATTGAATCCATAGTTCTTATGCAACTTACTAGAAAGTTAACTCTAAAACTTTTACGAGTTAGGATTTTAAGAGGCCAGTTTGAATTGTGTTACTTTCTGTTTTATAGGACGGCCCCCTGGTCCTGAAATGGAATACTGCACGGACAGAGAGTCTTACTCTTTGGCTGCTGGCTTGGCTCTGGGCATGGTTTGCTTGGGGGTAAGCAGAGTCTGTGCCTGCAGATGCTTCAGTTACAAATTCTGCTTGTTGAGACAAGTAGCCTTGACAGTTTACTCTGAATACCACTCTGCCTTACTGTGACTTAACTTGCTGTGATCCTCAGCTCTTTCTTCTTTCTGGATATTTTTCAAAGTGCCAGATTTGGGAATGGAGAGAAATTGTAGTGGAGAATGGGGCTTTAAGGTTTCTTCCCCCCTGGCTTAGATATAAGTGTTCATGAATGAACTAAGTGAATGAAGTTTCTCGAAAAGAGCTCAAGACATAAGATGAAGAAATAACAGTTCACTCAGTAAGAAAACAGAAAAAAGTGAAAATGGGTGTGTGATGGGGAGCCTTAAGAGTCTGTAGGACTAGAGATAAACCAGAACTCTCTTTTGGTGCCCTGGTGTTCACTAGGTATCCCAGAATGGCAGCTGCTTTGTGACAGAATGCAGTATCATTCTGACTCCCCATCTTTAACCCCATCTAGTAGACGTAGTGTAGGGTTACCAGAGACATTAAATGACTATGTCAGCTGGAATGTGGGTCCTTTGAAGAACCACCAATACAGTATTATACTGAAACTGAATTATATAAAGAAAGTCGACTGTCGTTTAGGCTTTTGACTCTTCACATTTGACACATGAACTAAAGAGGCAGATAAAACAATGGAAAAGCATCATACTGGGAACTGGGATGTGAATTCTGGTCCTGACCAGTGAGTCCTGACATCATTTAACTACAGTATTTTCTAGTAGTTAAGCAGCTCAATAGACTGTGGAACCAGACTGCCTTGTTTTATATCCACTGCTGCTCCTTACTAGCTATGTAACCTGGGGCGTAATCTCTTTGTGCCTCCCTTTCCTCACCTGTAAAATAGTAGCTATTTGATCGAATTGTCATATTAAATAAGTTAATCCATGTTAAACATACAGAATCATGCCTGGAAGAGCGTTAAGCGTTCAGTAAGTTATTATTATGGTTATTATTGCTGGAATAGTTCATAGGCACAATAATGAAAGGATTCAGGTGTTCATAGTTCAGGTTTCATTTACCTACCTAATATTTTCTTTAACTGTTAATGCAGTTAACTGTATTTTGAAGCCTTTATGTATTTTATGAAATGAAAGTATTAACTTGCCTGTGTATGTATTATAATTTTTAATGTGAATTATTAACAGACTGAGTTATGAGATTTTAATTGATAAAAAACCCAGAAGGCTGGCTTTGAAGTTAGTTTATTGTTTTCTTTGCTATGGGTATGTGTCATGGATCTTATTCTGTAAAATTTCCTTTCCCTTGTCTGTTACTTCGTTTACAGCATGGCAGTAATTTGATAGGTATGTCTGATCTCAATGTGCCCGAGCAGCTTTACCAGTACATGGTTGGAGGCCATAGGCGCTTTCAAGCAGGGATGCACAGGGAGAAACATAAATCTCCAAGTTATCAAATCAAAGTAAGTCCAAATCAAGCAACAGATCAAACTTCTGCAAGCTAAGAAGTTAATTTGAAAATAGTAGTTTTCATACCAACATGTGTAAATATGTTAATTTTAAGCATAGGTTAGTATTCAGAAGAATTTTGTAATAATTCAGAGCTCTTTTACACAAACTTTTCTTTTGATAGGAAGGAGATACCATAAATGTGGATGTAACTTGTCCAGGTGCCACTCTCGCTTTGGCCATGATCTACTTAAAAACCAATAACAGGTACCGCATCTCCTCACCCCATCCCTTGCAATGACCATGTGACTTCCTTTCTGACCTCAGCAGTAAAACTAAATTATCTTACTGTGTTTACCTCTCCTGTGCTAGATGAGCCTGATTTTAGTGCTCTCAGATACTACAAGTTATATAGAGTTTTATCTAGAAATAATACATTTGGTTATTTTAATGATATTTGATAATACAGTTGCCAGTTTCTATTCACTTTTGTTTTATAGTTGATGTCACTGACAATCAAACAATGTCTAAATTCCTTTTCATTAATTTTGCTTGTTATGAGGCCTGGGTAAATCAGAAATACTTAGCATTATTATATTCTTGGTTACCATTCATAAAAATGGTTTCTGCTTAGTTCGAGAGCTTTCCTAATAGCTATTTCTTCTGCCTCCCCAAGCCCCGTAATTAGTGCTGACACTTGAAAGTAGATGTTTGGTGTTTATTCTTTTACATTTTGTATAGAAGAGTAAGTTGGGTTTTAAGTCTTTTAATTTAAAAAACATTCTAAGATTAAAGAAATTTTTCAATGTTGTAAATTCCTTTTTTAGACAAAGTGAATGTTTGTAAAATTAACAAAGTTGTTAAAAACAGGTTTAATCATCTACTTTTTGGATGAAAGTATATGACATTGCTTTCTTGGCACTGGAGATGTTTCATTTAATAAAAGAAAGCTAAAAATATCTGCCCTTAGGAAACTTACAGTAAGAAATACATACATACTAAGTATTACGTTGGAGGACATGAAGTACTATGGGAAAAAGTAGGACAGTGGTTGGAGTGGAAAGAAAATTCTTGAAATCTGTCTTGTGGTCTTGATGATCTTATTCTCTTCTTGAGCAATAACGCTTACTGGTATCCACCACCAACAGATCCATTGCAGATTGGCTCCGAGCTCCCGACACGATGTATTTGCTGGACTTTGTGAAGCCAGAATTTCTCTTACTTAGGGTATGGTACTTGGCAATTTTTAATTTCTGTTAACATGAGGAGTCTATAAAATATCTCCACCAGGGAGCTTTACTGTTAATCCATCATGTGTATATATAATTGGTAGTGTTCTTTTGAAATTTCCCAAATATAACTGTAGGAATTGCCAGGAAAGACAATCACTTTGATATATAATACTTGGAGTGACATTTTAACTTGTCACATTATTATTCAAAACTTCCTAATAAGTAACAAGACACTGGGGCTTCATTACTACTTTATTTTACGTTCTTTCATTATTATTAAGAATGAAATAATACTATTAAGGGTATAATTAGTTACAGTAACTGACATAAATTTGATTCAGATTTTCCCTTTTCTACAATGTTTATGCTTTTAGCATATGAAAGGCTTTAAATTATGTAGACAGATCTAGGTATGATTCTTTTCTTTATGATTTTTCTTCTATGGAGCAGGTTTTAAAAACTTCTCTCCAACTCCTCCAAACTTCAGTGATGATCAAATCAATTTGAGATTTTTTTGAGATAAATGTAAATCTTCAGTTTATTTTAATGAGTGGCTTAGGTTGATACTATATACTTTGTTTTTCAAATTTTTCATCAGTTGGGAACTAATTCTCAAATTGTTCTATTAACAGTATTATCATTGTTACAAAATCTATGAACTTTGCCTGCTGTAATTAATTTTTCTGTATTGCATTTTTTAAGACACTTGCTCGATGCCTGATTTTGTGGGATGATATTTTACCAAATTCCAAGTGGGTTGATAGCAACGTTCCTCAAGTACGTATGTATAATAAATATTATTATATCTTTAATCACATAAAATTATGATTTCCTGTGGGATTTTCTAAAACCTTATAAAATACTTTTTCTTTTGAAGGCAGTAGTGATGGTTATGATTACTATATTTCTTGAAAACGTAGGAACTGTTATTTTAAGATTGTATGCTGAGCACAGACCACAGCCTTCCTTTTTCGGTTACAGAGCACTAGAAATGCTGATTTTTAAAAATTAAATGTATCGAAGAACTCTAAAAAAGTATTTTTGACATTTTTATCCTAAATAAGGATACATTTATCCAAAATACTGTTATACTTTGTGACAATTTTTTATCTTGTATGTAAGAAGTTGTTTTAATTACTTTATGGCATATTTATGCAATAAGCCAAATAGTTAAAAATAAGCAGACTCTTTTGTAAAAACTCCAAATATTGTAAGTATTGTAACTAAATATTGCCCTTTAATTAACTGTCCATGTCCTCGGTACCTTTTTATTTAGAAAATAAATCTGTTTATCCTTTAGAATGCTAGAGTGCTCCCTCCAATGTTTTAATAAGAAAATTTCAAAATAAAGGCTGAAAGAACTTTATACAAACACCCATACAACCAATTAGATTCTACAATTAATATTTTACTGTATGGACTTGTTTAATCACGTATCCATTTATCTTTTCCTCTATCCAACCCATTATTTTTTGATGAATTTCAAAGTTAGTTACAGATAGTCATACACTTTTCCCTAAGTACTTCAGCATGTGTATTATTAACTAGAATTCAGTATTTACCTCTTTTCTTTTCCTTTTAAGGTAAAATTTGTATATGATGAACTGCACAAATTTTAATTATACTATTTGATACAATTCAACTAATGTATAAGTTCATGGAAACAAACCTTTATCAAAATGGCCACAAGTTCCCTTCCCACTCAGTCTGTGCACTCACTCCCCATCCCCAAGACAACCAATTTTCTGATTTTTTTCTCCAAAATATATTACTTTGCCCGATATAGAACTTTATATTAATGGAATCACAATGTATACCCTTTTGTTTAAGACTTCTTTCACTCAGCATGATTTTGAGACACCATTGAGTATATGAGTAGTTCAAACTTTTTATTGTTAAGTAGTATCCCATTGTATGAATAAACCACAGTTTTTTTTTTCATTCTCTTTTGTTGGATGCCTGGGCTCGTTCCAGGTTTTGGTACCGTAAATATTCTTATGCAAATATACATGTGGATTTATGTTTTAGTTTCTCTTGAGTAAATACTTAGGATTGGAATTACTGAGGCATAGAGTAGCTTTAGAGTATGTTTAGTTTTATAAGGACTGGTAAACGTTTTTCCAAAGACGTTGCACCATTTTACTCTTGGACCAACAGTGTATGAGAATGCTGGCTGTTGCATGTCCTGCAGCTGTGGCACATCTTGCAAGTATTTGGTGGTGTTAGTCTTTTTAATTTTAGCTCTGCTGGTCAATATGTAATGATAACTTATTGTAGTTTCAATTTGCATGTTGAGAACGTTTTCATTTGCTTATTGCTTCTTCATATATCTTTTTTTAATGAAATGTCTATTTATATCTTTTGCCCATTAAAAAAAATTTTGTATTGTTTATCTTTTCATTACTGAGATGCTAGAATTTTTTATATATTCTGGAAACCTATCCTTTGTCAGATAAATGTTTTGCAAATATCCCTCCTAATCTGACTTGCCCATTCATTTTTTTAGTACTATTTTTGATGAGTAGAAAATTTAAAAAATGTGATAATGTCTAATTTATCAACGTTCAATTTTATGGTTGTTTTTTGTGTCCTATGGAAAAAATATTTGCCTAGCCTGAAGATTTATTTTTTTCTAAAAGCCCTGATGTTTTAGCTTTTATGTATAATTACATAATTCATCTCAAAGTAATTTCGTTTATGGTACGAGGATAAGGGTTAAGGTTTTCATTTTAAAAAATATAGATACTTAGTTGTGCCAACACTGTTTGTTAAAAACACCTTCTCTTTATTGTATTCCTGTGCCTCCTTTGTCAAAAATTAGATGACTGGTCTTTTTTTTTTTTTTTTAACATCTTTATTGGAGTATAACTGCTTTACAATGGTGTGTTAGTTTCTGCTTTATAACAAAGTGAATCAGTTATACATATACATATATCTCCATATCTCTTCCCTTTTGTGTCTCCCTCCTTCCCACCCTCCCTATCCCACCCCTCTAGGTGGTCACAAACTACCAAGCTGATCTCCCTGTGCTATGCGGCTGCTTCCCACTAGCTATCTGTTTTACATTTGGTAGTGTATATATGAGATGACTGGTCTTTTATTCTTTTTCTGTCGTTTCTACAGATTGCAAGTTTCTATTGATTTATCTTTCTGTTCATTCACTCTTCAGGCATTTTATTTTCCTATTAAGTACATGAAGTGAATTTTAAAATTACATTTACCGTACTTTTTAGTTGTTTTTCCTTTTTTTTTTTAAATAATTTCTACTTTTTTTGATGAGATTTTCTGTGTTTTCACTCATTATGGGCATACTGTCCTTCTAGTTAGAAGAGCTGCTTTAAAATCCTTCTCCTCTAATGCCAACAGTGTGGTCATTTCAGGATTGTTTTCCATGGTCTTTTCTCCTGAGAATATGTTGCATTTCTTGTTCTTATGTTAAGTACTTTTGATTTGTAGCTGGGACATTGTGCATGTTGTCTTTGAGTTTCTGTTGTATTCCTCTAAAGAGTGTTTATACATATGTACATACATACATATCTCTGTGTATTTGTGTACACACTCACACACACACACAAATACATTTTGTTTTAAAGCAGGCAGTTAATTTACTTGTAATCAGATGTCAAACCCTGTCTCTTGTCTGCCAGTTCTAATTTTAGTTCAGTTCTTTTATCCTCTGGAGGCTGAGTCTGCCCTGATCACACATGGTTCATGGGTCAGGCAGACATTTAACTCCCAGCACATTTAGATGTCAGAGATATCAGTTCCTTTTGGAAAATAAATGTACACTGTAGGATGAAAACATACTTTTTCTTCATTCAGCATATGTTTGTTGAACCTTTGCAAATGCAGGACACCATATTAAATTCTATGCTGCATTTAAGATGCATCTGACATGTAGACTGCCTTCGAGAAAACTTTATTTTACTAAATTTTGTTTATAAAGTGAAGTTAAACATGTACACAAGTAAATGTATTCTCAAATGGAAGGTGAAAATTCATGTCAGTTCTTTCTTTAAACTTTTGTGGAAATGTAGTCTTTGGACTTTTTTTTTTTTTTTTTTGAGGTACGCGGGCCTCTCACTGTTGTGGCCTCTCCCGTTGCGGAGCACGGGCTCCGGACCCGCAGGCTCAGCGGCCATGGCTCACGGGCCCAGGCGCTCCGCGGCATGTGGGATCCTCCCGGACCGGGGCACGAACCCGTGTCCCCTGCATCGGCAGGCAGACTCTCAACCACTGCGCCACCAGGGAAGCCCTGGACTTTTTTTTTTTTAATTTATTTATTTGGCTGTGCTGGGTCTTAGTTGTGGAACGTGGAATCTTCGTTGCAGCATATGGAATCTTTAGTTGTGGCATGTGGTCTCTTACTTGCGGCATGTGGGCACTTAGTTGTGGCATGTGGGCTCTTAGTTGCGACATGCGGGATCTAGTTCCCTGACCAGGGATTGAACCCGGGCCCCCTGCATTGGGAGCATGGAGTCTTAACCACTGGACCACCAGGGAAGTCTCTTGGACTTTTAATACAAAGTTATCTCTCTGATATTTATTTTACTTCAGACTTAATAATTTTAAATTTGGTTTTTATTACATCAGGGATACACAGTAGGACATATAATAAGTTCACAGTTCTGTTGGTTGATATTGCCTGTCACTCTCCACTTTCTCCTAGTTCTCACCCACTCATCTCATTGATTCTGTAGCAGGGTCCCTTGTAGGGAGCAACTTAGCATCAAAGGTGGGATTAAAAAGGTCACTTTGTAAACTGCTTATTTGTTTGAATTTAAGGCATGTGTCAAATACAATAACTAGCATCTTCATAGCACTTTTTCCTTCATAAAAAGCTTTCCTCTACAGCCTAGTGTTTTTCTTTTTTGCGGTGTCATGCTATAAATTGTTCAAGTATTGCCCCCATTGTATGGGTGGGAACGATGTACTACTTTAGATTATCTATTTGTGTATCTATTAGACCGTGAACTTCTCAAGGCCAGCTACCGTGTCTTTTCCATCTTTCATTCCTAGCGACTCGCGCACAGTAGCTAGAGTTCAGTATATCACTGTTACACTGAAAGAGGACGGACTGGTCCAAAACCATCCAGCTAGTAAGAGATGGGGCAAAACTGAAACTAGCTGTTAGGACTTCAGAGCTTGAGGTTTTTGTATAAGACTCTGTACAAGACAGGGCAGTTTGGTGGTCTTTTCTTGTTCATTTCCTGTGTGCCTCAACCTGCCTTTAAGTGATTACATGTTTCCCTTTGATTACTCCTTATATTTCTTGCTATTTTTTAAACTTTAGGAGACCATGGAAAAGGTTACAAGGACTGGGTTGAAGTGTGCTCCCCACCCCCACAGTTGTGTATTTATTGAAAACAGGATTATTTTATGACATAATTGGACTGCATGCTTTCTTCTTTTATATATAAATTTATTTATTTATTGAAAAATTTTTTTTGGCTGCATTGGGTCTTCATTGCTGCGCATGGGCTTTCTCTAGTTGTGGCGAGTGGGGGGCTACTCTTTTTTTTTTAATGTCTTTATTGGAGTAGAATTGCTTTACAATGGTGTGTTAGTTTCTGCTGTATAACAAAGTGAATTAGCTGTACATATACATACATCCCGATATCTCCTCCCTCTTGCATCTCCCTCCCACCCTCCCTATCCCCCCCTTCTCGTTGCAGTGCACAGGCTTCTCATTGCTGTGGCTTCTCTTGTGGTGGAGCACGGGTCTAGGCTCACAGGCTTCAGTAGTTGTGGCACGCAGGCTCAGTAGTTGTGGTGCACGAGCTTAGTTGCTCCGCGGCATGTGGGATCTTCCCGGACCAGGGCTCGAACCTGTGTCCCCTGCACTGGCAGGCGGATTCTTAACCACTGTGCCACCAGGGAAGTCCCCCCACAGTTATTTATAACCCAAGTTTTTAGTGATGTTTTAAAGTGGTTATGATCAAGTGTGGTCTTGTGATAGCAATGGTACAGATCTATAATAATGATAATAATGGAGCTAACACTTGCAAAGCATATGTGCCAAGCATTAATTTTAAGAGCTTTGAGGCGGTTAAGTCCTCTAATTCTCAGAGACACCTAGAAGGTAGGAAGTTTATTTTTGCTCATTTTTACAGATGTGGTCCCAGGGCTAGTGTGTGGCCCTGCTGGGCTTAGAACCTAGGCCTTCAAGCTCCAGGCTACATGCTCTTTTGAAGACAAAAAGGAGCTTGTATATGTCTGCTGTCAAAATAGAAATATTCCATTCCTGTATGATATTGCTAATTTATATGAATGTTATAATCAGGTTATCCATGAATATATTAATTACTCACTTTGGAGTTATATCAGTTTTTCAGAATGTCGCTCAATTTCTGAGTAAATACATCCAAAATTGAAAATAAAGACAAGAGGAAGGAAGAAAGATGGAAGTAGTTATCAGCCTATATTACACAACCAACATAGTTGCTTACCTCATTGAGATTATCAAAGAGAAAAGGTATTTCAAGTTTTTTGATCGGTGATATTCAGTATATAGGAAGATTGTGTCATAAGCGACTTCTGAATACTTACTGATTTATTATGGAAAGCATGCTGAAATATTACTCCCCTGAACAGTCTTCTAAGAAGAATTATAGGAATAAATCATCAGAGTTTTACATCTGTGTACCTGCATTCATAAGTTTAGAGAATATATAGCTTTATGTTTTTTATTTGTGTTTAAGTGAAGAGAATCAAATCAGTTCTTGGTTGTTAAAGTTAGATATTATCTATATTTAAAAAAAATAAATTCTTGTTCACACTTATACTAAAAGGAAAGGGATGTGTTGCTAAACGTTAGTTACAGATTAACCTATTGACAGTTTAGTTTAGCTTGTGTAATTAATCTGGTGACTAACTTCACCTTTGGTAGGTCGGTAGGCTTAATACTAGAAACATTCATGAGTAAGACGTATATGTCTCTGGTTATTAGAGTTTCACTGCAACTGCTTTTTCCCACTTTCCCTGCTGCTTCCCCTCACTCCTGCCCCAGCTCTGCTCTGTGGCCATCATCTTTGCATATCAGTTCACTTGCATGAAACATTATTACTCTGTTATTGATTCAGAATATACTTAAGTCTTCCAGTTTATATTCGTTCAGTCCTATTCAGTTATTTGGCCCATCTTAGATTTGAAATTGGATTGCATTCAATGTGATTAAAATATAGGCCTTTGAGTGAGATGGTTTGGTAAAGCTTATTTTATATAAATATGGCCATAAGCAATATGTTACTCTTCAAATTATTAAATACTTGTAACTTGAATGTTAACGTCCAAGTATTCTTGCCTTCTGTCTTGACAGATTATAAGAGAAAATAGTATCTCTCTCAGTGAAATCGAATTGCCGTGTTCAGAGGATTTGAATTTGGAAACTTTGTCGTAAGTCCTAAAACATGTAATAGAAATCAGCTACTTTAGCATCTGTCAGATAAATGAATTGGAATATACTGTGTAGGAGTAATCCTGTTCTTGATCTGAGTAATGATTCTGAATCCCCCATGTTTCTAACCATTATTTACCAGATGGTCACAGGTTTGTTTTTCGTTTGGCTCTCTGAAGTATAGAGTTCTTACCCTCAAAAAGCGGTGTCTGAGTTTTAACTTGTACATATTCCTCTTTTATCCTTTCCATTAAAAAAAATTGGCAGTGATTGTTTAAAATTATCTTCTTTTGCTGCATATGAAACAGTGCAGGCAAGAGGCCGACTTTATCAGCAAGAGCCGCATGGTGCTTCCACTGAAGAAAACCGGATGGAAATCTGTCCAGTTGATTGAGTAGAGGCACAGTTGAGCATTCCCAGAAGAATATAAACTATTGATAATTTAGAGAAGAGGAATATTTATTATTTGTATCCCCAAATAACAGTAATAATGAATTTTAAAGCAAGACAAGGACAGTATTTAAATTTCTTGTGATCTGTTTTCAGGCAGGCACATGTCTACATAATTGCAGGAGCTTGTTTGTCTCTGGGTTTTCGATTTGCTGGCTCAGAAAACTTATCAGCATTTAACTGTTTGGTAAGAAGTATCTTCATTTACTGTGTTCTGTTTTCTTTTTTACAGAGTCTTAGTATGCTTCTTTTAACCTTAAATTTTTTCTTTTGTTTTTCCAGCATAAATTTGCAAAAGATTTTATGACTTATTTGTCTGCACCTAATGCTTCTGTAGTAAGTCTTTTTATGATGATTTTCCTTGGGAATAAAATTAAACTTGAAGAAAATTCACTGCTAATTTGATTACTTATGTGTTGCCAAATATATGCACAGTTTTTGAATTTAGAATGGGAGATTTGAAGCTTTGGCTTATCTTTGTATTTTAGTTCTGGGATATTAGGTGAGAATGTGACTATGCTTGAAGGTATCTAATTCTTGTGACAAGAAAATAAATAAGAAAAGCCATAACCTTCATGGATTGTCATACCTTGTGCCATGCTCAGTACTGAATCATGGTAACTGCTTTTTGAAAAAATTAGTACTTAGTAAAAATGCAGTTGCTTTTGAGGATTGCTGCTCTGATGATAGTAAGACTGCAAGATTTTATTTCCTGGTTAAAAAAACAACAGCACATTAATCAACATTATTTATATTAGAAAATTGGAAACATCAAAAAATGTAAAATTAGCCAAAAAATGGACTGTGGTGTATCTACACTGTTATATAGAGGAGCTATCAAAATCATATTCTGTAAGAATTTTTTATGAGTGAAGATTGCTCATGATAAAATAGATTAAAAAGCTTAAAAATACTGTGTATAGTAATATCTCAGTTTCATTAAAAGCAAAATAGATACAGGGAAAGATTTGGAGAAAAAGAAAGCCAAAATGTTTACAGCTGTTAGTATTCCAAGTGATTGTTATTTCCTTTTGATACTTTATTTTCTGAATTTTCAACATGGAACTTAAATTTCATAATCAGGGAAAATATTTGTTTTTTTAGATTTTTTTAAAAATTGTGAACATTTGTAGTCTAATGCTGGCCACTTTAGTTTTGATAATAAAGAAAACGTAGCACAGCGGTTATAGTATGTCATCTTCTGCGTCTCCAGACAGGTCCTTACAACCTGGAGACTTGCCTGAGTGTGGTGCTGCTGTCTCTCGCCATGGTGATGGCTGGCTCAGGGAACCTGAAGGTTTTGCAGCTTTGTCGCTTCTTGCACATGAAAACAGGTGGTGAAATGAACTATGGTTTCCACTTAGCCCATCACATGGCCCTTGGACTTCTGTTTTTGGGAGGAGGAAGGTAAATGAATATATATATTTTTTCCTCAGTGAAAAGATCTCATGAGCAAGATCTCAAAGAGTGACTTATTTTGATTTTGAAGATGCAAGAAAATTTTCAATTCTGACTAGCTATTAGCTTATCTAGGGCATTATTACACTTAAAAAGGGCTTTTTCATAGTTTAACCACCAATTTATGCCCCACTTAGTAGCGTGACCATCCTCTCTCTAGCACACTTGGCATCACTGCATTTCTCAGAAGAGTCTGTACTCAGTACTTCATTGCATCACCTCGTGTTCCCACTCATTAATGACTTTACTCTTCTACTAAATTGCTTTCTCATAATGGTCATGAACACTTTCAGTTACCAAATCCTATGAGATTGCCTTAGTTTTCAACTTTCTTGCTCTCTTTCCAGCATCTATCATTCCTGACTACCTCATCCCTTTATAAGACTTCCTTGGCTTTTTTTTTTTTTTTCCCTTGGCTTTTAATGATCTGTTTTGAATAAAAATACATATCCAGAAAAGTGTGCAAATCATAGGAGAATGACTCAGTGAACTACCTACAGTATGAAAATCTGTTTGATATTATGTAGATCAAGATGTAACCGAGACAGCCCATCTCCAGCCCTGCTCTGTCCCTCCCAATTCACTGTTACTTTACTTCTGCCCAAAGATAGCTGCTACGTAGCTTTCTAACACCTTTGACTGGTTTTGCCTGTTTTTGAAATTCAGATGAAATCATATACTATGTATCCTTTTGTACTTTATTTCTTTGCTCAACGTTATGTTTGAGATTCATCCATGTTACGTGTAGTATTGGTTTATTCATGTTTCAGTGCTGTTGAATTCCACTGTATGGTTATACCACAGTTATTAATCTATTCTGTTAGTGACGGATATGTTTGTTTTCTAGTTTGGGACTGTTATGAATAATACTGTTATGAGTGTTCTTGTACATGTTTTTGATTTTGTTATGTATAGATCTATGAGTAGAACTGGGTCATAGGGTGTATATGTATGTTCTATTTCAGTAAATAATGCCATCAGCACGCCAGAGTGGTTTTACCATTTTATATACTCATCAGCATCATATGAAGTTCCAGTTGCTCCCCATCCTGTCAACACTTGTTATTGTTAGCCTTCCTAATTTTAGCCGGCACATAGTAGTATCTCATTGCGGTTTTAATTTCCATTTTCCTGAATAATGGTATTTGGCACCTTTTTATATCTTTAATGGCCAACTGAAAAGTCTCCTCTTGTGATGTCCAAATCTCTTGCTACCCATTTTCATATTGGTTTATTCATTTAAAAAATTTTATTTGTGGTATAATATACATAACATAAAATTTCCCATCTTAACCATTTTTAAATGTACAATTCAGTAGTATTAGATATATTCACATTGTTGTGCAACCAATCTCCAAAACTTTTTCATTTTTCAAAACTGAAACTCTATACCCTTTAAACAGCTACACTTCATTTCCCCTTCCCCCACCCCCTGGCAACCACTGTTCTACTTTCTGTTTCTTTTTAAAAAAATTAATTAATTTATTTATTTTTGGCTGTGTTGGGTTTTTGTTGCTGCGCACGGGCTTTCTCTAGTTGCGGCGAGCGGGAGCTACTCTTCAGTTGCGGTGTGTGGGCTTCTCGCTGAGGTGGCTTCTCTTGCTGCGGAGCACGGGCTCTAGGCACGCAGGCTTCAGTAGCTGCGGCATGTGGGCTCACTAGTTGTGGCTCACGGACTCTAGAGCGCAGGCTTAGTAGTTGTGGCACATGGGCTTAGTTGCTCCGCGGCATGTGGGATCTCCCCGGACCAGGGCTCGAACCCGTGTCCCCTGCGTTGGCAGGCGGATTCTTAACCACTGCGCCACCAGGGAAGTCCCTACTTTCTGTTTCTTTTAATATGACTATTCCATATTAGCTTATCATTATGATCCCAAGACCTTTGTCAGTTTTGTATGTTGTGGTTATCTTCTCCTACTCTGTGGCTTGCCTTTTAACTCTCTTAATGTTGTCTTTTGATGAACAGAATTATTGATATTTTTCTTTTATGGTTTGTACTTCTTTGTCCTTCTGATGAAATATATTCTTATCCACCAGAAATGAAGATATTTGCTTATTTATCTTGTAGAAGTTTTTTAGCTTTTCCATTCACATTTGGATTTAAAGTTGACCTGGAACTGATTTTTCTGTGTTGTTTTCCCCAGTTGACACCTTACAGGTATCAAAAAGTTTATCCTTTCTCCACTATTCTGTAGTACCACTTTTGTTATAAATTAAGTGTCCATATACATATGTTTATTTCTGGGCTGTTATGTTCAATTGTCTGTTTTTCTGTACTTGCACAGTACCACACTTGTCTTAAGTATTGTAGTTTTGTAATAAGTTTTGATATCCAGTTAGAGTAAATCCTCCAAACTGAGATTTCTTCTTCAAAAATGTATTTTTCTGTTCTTGGCTCTTTGCATTTTATATAAATAGTACACTTTGTTTTTGACTTTTCCACACTAAATAACATGATAGAATATTGATCGGAGTTGCATTGAGTCTATCCATTGGTTTGGAGGAATTGAAATCTGTTATAACATTGAGTCTCTCAATCTGTGGGTATGGTGTATCCTTTCATTTATTTAGTATGTGACCTTGGACACCTGACATACTTCCTATAAGTCAGTAGGTTTATTTTACACTCTTAAGACTGAGTTAAAACGTTGGAACTCACCCTTTCAGAAGTACAGAAAGTAAAGATTATTAGAAAGGTGTGCATTCATTTCCTTTTGACAGGTTTTGTAGAAGTTTCTTCTTTTAATTGTTTAAAATTAAGAGTGGTTAAGGAAATATTACAAAAATTCTTATTTTATGATTTTTGAAAATTTCTCTCCTTTCAAAGTAAGCCCCTCCATTTATTTTATCTTTATTCGATCTCACCTTTTGTCATCACACATTGCATGAGCCTACGTGTTCTTCTTTCATACGGAGTAGATTTTCTCCCATTCTGCTGCTGCTTTTCTAGTGACTTTTTAAATCTTTGAATGCTTATGTGTACTCTGTAGCAACATTTACATTTCTCATAGCATAGTTACACCCTTATGCTTTACCTTATGGTAAAGCAGAAATGGCCTAGTCTATGTACATGTCAACATAGATATATTTCCATATTTAAATTTTGAAATCTCTTCTTCATTAAATATATGTGTGTATGATAAATGCTAAATTCTTACTTGATACCCTAATTATTAAAAAAGATAAGGAAAGAGATTTGGAGATGTGTGTATGTGTATATGTATAATAAAAGATATATGTATATAGAATAGGGACAGCAGTGGTTTTATGTGATGTTCTGAACCATATTTATTTCAAAATATTTGTAAGAAAAGCTAAAACTTTAGACAAATCTGCCTGTTTGCCATGCTGAATTCGAGCAACAGTAAAATAATTGGACGAAAATTTCAAAAGATTTTATTTTACTAAGAGTATGTGGCCTTTGTAAAATAAGTTTATCATATCGATAAGAAAAAAAAATATTTGTTTTTCAAGGAATAGTTGTTTATCCATTCACTGTAAATTTTTAATGGTAGCTTTTGCCTGTTTTATTTAGTCTAGCGTTCTAAGGAAATGCTTACGCTTTACAGAAAGGAAAAAAATGTTTGAGATACCCAGTAAAGAAACTTTGTATGTTTAGAAGGTTCATATTTCTATAAGTAGGCATATATAAAACTGGAGAAGGTAGCATACTTTACACTTGACTTTTTCAATATCTATAATCTCTAGAATTGCACTCATGGTCCTCACTACTGTTCTCTTTTAGGTTAAAACTTTGCTTACTAATTCAAGTTTTAAAATTTAATATTTGTGAAAAGTCACTCCTGCTTTAAATAGTAGATGATGTTGAAGTGGCTTAAGGACTGACTGTAAAGTCAAGTGTTCACAGCGTTGATGCATTTGTATTGATCAAGGGTTAGCTTTATCAGTGTGCCTTGCCATACTACCCGAATTTCCTGATTCTCGAGAATGCCGTGAGAGTTTGCACAGTATGATTAACAGCGTCTGTCCCTCCGGAATCTGTTTTGCAGGTACTCTTTGAGCACATCCAACTCTTCCATTGCCGCTCTCCTCTGTGCCCTTTACCCGCACTTCCCAGCTCACAGCACTGACAACCGGTGAGTCTAGTGATTTTCCTCACGTGATCTTAAGTTCTCTAAGGGGCTAAGTTGATTGTGTTTTGGCTCCATGGATTTGTTTCCAAATTAGCTTTATTCTGTTCTTCAACTTCGTTATCTCCCTGGGTAAACCTTTTAAAAAGTTTTTCTCACAAAATATTAAGCCAGAAGAGAACTTTGGGCACCTGATGACTGATCAGTCTTCTCCCATTCTCCAGGCAATAGAACTGCTCTAAACCCAGAAGTAGGCCAGACAGGGTTACCTTTAGGGAAAAACTCATCATGCAAAAGAGAGCAGCTAAGAGAAGATGAATATGTTTTGGCAAAATTGTTTAGTTCCAAGAGAGGAATTTGTCGATTTAGCGGCAATGTCAATGTGAATTCTGTTTTTTCTCTCCTTTACATGAATGCTGAGAAGTTTTGTATAATTGACAAAGAAGGGACAGAAAAGCAAAATGCAGCAAAGAATTAGACAATTTAGAAGTGGAAGTGAGCAGTAGAACCTCAAACATGTACAAGCAGTCTGATAATACAAAAGCTCTGCATATGTTAAAGTTTTCGATATGTTTAAAAAAAGGGGGGAATTCCTTGGCAGTCTAGTGGTTAGGACTTAGCGCTTTCACTGCTGGGGCTTGGGTTCAATCCCTGGTTGGGGAACTAAGATCCTGCAAGTTGCGCAGCAGGGCAAAGAAAAAAAAAAGAAAAGAAAAAAAAAATTCTTTCCATTATGGCCGAATAACATCCCATTATATGGATAGACCCCATTTTGTTTATCCGCCAGCCCCTGGCTCGAGCATTATGGGGAGCCAGGAGCCCCAAACAGCCGAATGTGCAGCCCCTCGGGGCCTCTTTGCCCTTGGAAAAAGCCTCTCGGCACGTCCTGGCCATGGTCCTGGAAGATGTCGTGGCTGCCCACAGGGTCCCCCTGGTGCCCCAAGAGGAGATCTCCAGCCCACGGCACCACAGCAAACGTCAGGATTCTGTCCGCAGCCAACCACCTGCCTCGCCACGCAGGCAGGCCACGTGGTCCCCACAGGCCGGGCCTTCCGACCCACTGCACTTATGCCGAGAGCCCTTGAGCCGTGTCCGTTGGCCCTTTTCCACCCTGCGGCGGTGATCAAGGGCAACACCTGGCCCAGAGGAGGGCCCTTCACAAAACGTGGACCAGGCCCCCCAGCCCACGCAGGTGGTGATGCTAGAGGACATTGCCAGCTCCAGACCCCCAGTGGAGGGCTCTGCCAGTGAGACTCCCAGCTTCATCATCCGAGCAAGAAGAGCTGGGTTCACCAGCCAAAGCCTCTGCCCAGGGACCTGTAACCCCCATTCCAGCCATCTGCCCTGTCTGCAAACCCTCTGGAGAGCCCACCACCAGCCCCTGGGGCTTGGCCTTCCATTCCGTTCGCTCCAAGCAGGAGGGCTTTGCTGACATCTTCCTCATGCCCAGCAAAGCCCCTCGCCCTCATCACCCCCCATGAAGTTGGAGTCGAAGATTGTCATGTCAGAGGCCGAGCAGTCTGGGGCCACTGAGGGCACTGCATCTATCGGTCCCCGGCCCCCTGTCTGCCAGTGGCAGGCTCAAGACCAGAATCCCCCAGCACCTCTCCCTAAGCCCTCTCTGGGCCGATGCCACTCCTGCCCTGGTCGGGACCCCCTGGCCCACCCCACCTAAGCCGGCCACGGCCTCGGCGGCGCACTGTGGGTGGCGGAAAGATGGCCTGAGCCCCACCACCCCCTTGGCCCTGACTCTGGAAAGTGGTCTTCCCTCTTGGAGGGGGTGGAGGTCTCCTCCCCTCATCACATCTTGCTCATCTACTGCATCCAGTTTTTCCTTCTTTGAACCTGCAGAACCCAAGTTGAGCTCAAGAGGAAGGAGCCAAGGGCCTCAGAAGACCAGGTGCTTTCAGACCCCAAGACCAAGACCATGGGAAAGGCTTGTAGAAAGAACCACCAACACTTCCGTTTCCCTATGAGTTTCAAGCCTAGCCAATCTCTGTGGAGGAAGGGAAGACAATAGCTCCTTATATCCCAGTGACATCCAGGGTGCTCCATGAGCTCAACTGAAGGCACCCCCAGTGATCTGCCCAGAGATGGATCAAGAGAGGGAGCGCTCATTGCAGCAATAAGCCGTCATTTAAAACTACAGCGTAATGTAGAGACAATAATGACAGAAAGGTGACTGTTCTATAAAAGTAGCCTGATCTGAAGTCCATAATTTAGTGGTAGGTGGTGCATGAGAATATTGTTGTTAAATTAATAAAACTCGGACAGGTGGTCTATCATTTGTCACTTTAGGGAAGGGTTTTTTGAGTTGTTGAAGTCAGCTATTGGTTAGGGTACAAGGGAGAGCTGCCCTCACATGTTGTTGGCAGAGTATCAGCTATTTTAAACAAAGCAATTTGGTGATAAGCACAAGAACCTTTATGTAACTGATATGTATCAGGTTTTTTTGGCCTTGATTGATTTTGTTTCTAGTAGATTTATAGGAGTGGGTAGCTTTGGGTGGGAAGAGGGAGGGTATTGATATAACTAAAAGAAAAGTAAATTTGAAGTCTTGTTTTATCCTTTTATGGGATCTTAAAATGTAATAGCTTTATATGTGTTTAAATTCTAAAATATAAATTTTAAAGTTAAAAAGAACTTCTTTTGAAAACTCAGAAAAGCACACACACAGCAAGAAAAATGTTACCCATTAATGTCACCCATTAATTTTTGGTGTACTGTGTTCTGGGTGTGTGTGTATGTATTTGTGTATAGGGATGTATATGTAGAAGAGCTTTGCTGTCTGAGGAAAACTGTCATCCTTTCTTTCCCCCTTTTCCCTACCAAACCTTAAGAAAAAAAAAGAAAGAAAGAAGTAGATCCCATAGAAGGTAAAAGGAGATGCCTGTGTTGAGCAGAAAAGGATTTGAAAACTAGCATTATAAGTGATCAATTTATTACTAAATATTTTCATGTTTAGATAATTTTTACTTCCCTATAAAACCTCTTAACTGTGAAGACTCAAAGGATTCTTGGGTCAAGGGTCACGTGTCTAATTTTTTAAAGAGAATTTTTGCATTACTTTTTTTTTTAACATCTTTTCTCCATTACTTTTTTTTTTTTTTTTTTTTTTTTTTTTCTGTATGCGGGCCTCTCACTGTTGTGGCCTCTCCTGTTGCGGAGCACAGGCTCCGAACACGCAGGCTCAGCGGCCATGGCTCACGGGCCCAGCCGCTCCGCGGCATGTGGGATCCTCCTGGACCGGGGCACGAACCTGTGTCCCCTGCATCGGCAGGCAGACTCTCAACCACTGTGCCACCAGGGAAGCCCCTCCATTACTTTTTAATTGAACCTCATCATCTTCCTTTAGGATTGCTGTCCTGAGAAGGTATCACTTGGCTCTGACTTGGTTTAACTCGTAGACCACAGCAGATTGTACAGCTCATGTGCCGTCACCTGTTTTTTTTTTTACCACCTTTCTGTGTTTTCTCTGAGCAGGTATCACCTCCAGGCTCTCCGGCACCTGTATGTGCTGGCTGCAGAACCAAGACTTCTCGTGCCCGTGGATGTGGACACAAACACGCCCTGCTATGCCCTCTTAGAAGTGACCTATAAGGTAACTCTCTCCCCGTTGTTGATTTGTAATTTTATTGCCACTCATCCATCTTTGCAAATCAAAATATTTTGAAAGCGTTGTCCTTTAAAAGATGACAATAGTGAGTTGAACTCTCGTAAAAATTGAAGCTTCCAAAGTTCTTGTACGTTCTGCCAGTCTGTTCAGGCTCATTTGTAGTCTATGGGTGTAATATTTTAGAGACCATCAGCTGCTCTTTTATCTTTAGAGCTTGTAGTTTGAAAATGTCCGTGTTAACTTTACGCAGCTGATAGCGGTGTTCTAAAAAACGAATTCTATTAGAATGATTCTTAGATTTGTTAGCAGAGTGCTTTAAAGCCCAAGGTTTTGTATGTGATGAGGAATCTTTGATTTAGATGTACAGATAGATTACAAGTCATGTATCCTTCCTTCAGAAAATTGTTAGGTACCTTCCATATATCAAAACTGTGCTAGGCTCTGGGGTACAAAGTTGAGATGACATAGTCATTTTCCTTAAGGAACTTCTGTCACTGGGGAGTCAGGCACAGATGCACTAAGAATAGCCTGTGATAATTGGAGGTTTGTGTGGGATGCAGGGGGAGCGGAGACGTCCTCCCATTCAGCATCTCTGGGGGTTGGAAGGCCGTCACAGTAGACACAGTGTCTGGGCTGAGATTTGCCAGCTAAGCCGGGCACGTTCCCAGCAGAGGAGACGACATGCAGAAACCCAGAGGCCTCGCAAGTGCAGAGCTTCAGTGCTGCTGGCAGGTGAAGTGCAGGGCTCGGAGGGCTGGAAGGTGGCGCTAGCTCTGCAGAGGATTGTAGACAGTAGCCCTTCCAGACTTGAGTATCAGAGAGGATTTTGTGCCCTTTGACAATCTGTCTACAAACTGCAGGGAAGGGGAAGTGTAGAGTGATGTTCTTTTTGTACTTTTCCCTGACTATATAGTGAGCTGTGACTCTTCTTTTACATTTGTAAAGGGTACTCAGTGGTATGAACAAACCAAAGAAGAATTGATGGCTCCTACACTTCTTCCAGAACTCCACCTTTTAAAGCAGGTAAGTAGGATGTGAATAGGGAGATTTATCCAAGGGGTAAATTCAACCAGAAAATCATAGCATTTAAAGATAGCTAAATAAAAGCCTATGCTTTCTCAGTGTTTTATAAGAAATAGGAAAGCAGCGCAGGAGGAATAGTCCTGAGGAATAGAGAAGGTCTTTACTGGGGGGCTCTTTACTGATGGCCGAGATGGCCTGAGAACATGGTTCACTTACACATTCATCTGGAAATGGGGCTTGTTAACCTCTCAGTATCTCTTTCTAGCCCATTTTATTTTTATTTCCTCTGAGAAGCATGGGTTTCATTTTATCAAACTAGCACTTTCCCAGCATTGGATTGACTGTTTACATTTATCTTGGCAGATTAAAGTTAAAGGCCCACGATACTGGGAACTGCTCATAGATTTAAGCAAGGGAACCCAACACTTGAAGTAAGTATATAGAATTTCTCAGATGTGTCTGTGAAGGGAATAGAAATATATGGGAAGGTATAAATTATAGATTATTATGTAGAATGCTCCTTGTCACCCTTTAATGTCATCCAGGTCAGTATGTAGTGTTGAATAAAGTGGTCTGTATCTTTGAAACAGTTTGTATTAGAAAGTAAAATTTTAAATTTAGAAGTCAAATCCTATTTATATTAATTCATTGAGAAACTTGAAGTGACTTAAATTGGGACAGTAATGGAATTGTCTTTTGGAGCAATAATGAAAGATTTAGTTTAAGAAAATGAGGCTGATTTATATATGTCTCAAAGGGAACTTTGTAACAGTTGGTGTTTGTCAGACCACATCTTCTGTTGTATCTCTTTACCATTCTCTTGTTATATTGCTCTCATAAAATTGAGGTTATGGTAGATTGCTTTTGGGTAGAAATAGTCATATGCAAGTAATTACTTTGAAGAACAGAGAGTGTTAATAATTTTACACTTCAGTTAGTGTGTAAATTAAGTCTTTAAATTCCCAGAAAGTTTAACAAGCTTGTAACAACTTTTAAAGTACAGTCTTCATTTCTGTTTCTCCCACACTATATAGTAGCTGTTTTCTGTATTGTTCTGTCTTAGATTTGCAGCATCCTTTTCTTTTTGCTATAAACCAATCAATAGATATTTAAGGGAATATGAAGATGTGTTAGATAAAATACCTCCTTTGAAGTCCACACTTGAGCCGATAGTCAGAATGACTTCTTATTTACCAGGTCCCGTGAATCTAGGTGGCAGAGAAAAGCAGAACCTGATTATGACTTTCTTGTAGGGACTGATTGAGTTTAGACACAGTAAATCATCATATATCTTAGTGGAAAGTGGTGAAGACTTCACCTCATGTGAAGTCTTGTTTAAGACTTCACTTATTTCCCAGTACTATTATTGGGAAACACTACATTCCCAGCCAAAAACTGCCAGTAATACCTCATATTAAATTCATTCTTGTTTTCTTTCAGGTCAATTCTTTCCAAGGACGGGGTTTTATATGTTAAGCTCAGAGCGGGTCAGCTCTCGTACAAGGAAGATCCAATGGGGTGGCAAAGTCTGTTGGCCCAGACTGTTGCTAACAGGAACTCTGAAGCTCGGGCTTTCAAGGTAGTAATTGGTAAAAACTGAAGGACATTCTCATCTCAAGAAAAAAATATTTATAACTTTGTGTGATGATGGATGTTACCTAGATTTATTGTGGTGATCATTTCTCAATATATACATATATTGAATCATTATGTTGTACACCTGAAACTAATAAACTGTTATATGTCAATTATATCTCAATTAAAAAAAAACCCCAAAATTGAATGATGAAAGGGAATAGGTTCAAATCCCACTAGTCCACCCAAAGTACTTCTATGATAACATTTATGGTACCGTTTTGGTAGATCTGCTCTCTCTCATCATTGCATATTATAAAGGATGAATGACCTTGGGCCTCTTGGCTGTTTTCTGTGACAACCATTATAAAATATGGGCCATCTGCCAGGACTCTAAGGATGATTTACATTTAGTGGCAGGGACAGTCAGAATATGTCTTCACACTAAAAAAAATTTAGCTTAATAATTAATCCTCAAATCCATTAAGATTTACTTAAGACATGGCCCAAATAAAAGATTTTTGCAAGGTAGCACTTATTAGTTCTTATGACTGAGCCTTTATAATAGTTTCCAGGGAATAAATAGATATAGTTGACATGAGTGAATTTTGTTTGTCAGTATTCAATAGGTTCTCTATGAAATACTTTTTTTTTTTTTTTTTTTTGCGGTACGCGGGCCTCTCACTGCTGTGGCCTCTCCCATTGCGGAGCACAGGCTCCGGACGCGCAGGCTCAGCGGCCATGGCTCACGGGCCCAGCCGCTCCGCGGCATGTGGGATCCTCCCGGACTGGGGCACGAACCCGTGTCCCCTGCATTGGCAGGCGGACTCTCAACCACTGTGCCACCAGGGAAGCCCTGAAATACTTTTTTTTTTTTAAGATTATTTTGGTGTGGACCATTTTTTTTTTTTTTTAAGTCTTTATTGAATTTGTTACAATATTGTTTCTGTTTTATGTTTTGGTTTCTTGGCCAGGAGGCGAGTGGGATCTTAGCTCCCTGACCAGGGGTTGAACCCACACCCCCTGCATTGGAAGGCGAAGTCTTAGCCACTGGACTGCCAGAGAAGTCCCTATGAAATACTTTTGAAGGATTTTGGGGCAAAGTTTAACTTGAATTAGCACTGTTGCTTTGATTTATAAACTGGGGCCCATCTCAAAGATCGTAATCCAATTTATAAAGAAAATAGATAAGTTTAGACTTGAGTTTGAATGGGGCAAATTTATAAAAATTAAAAGACATCTCCATCTCCTGCCTACTGGGAGTTCGGAAGTAAGCTGTAACTCTTGGTGGAAAGTGGTAATACCTTCATATTCTATTTTCAGCCTTGAAACTTGAGTGATAGTCCTCCTCACCCTTCCTTCCAATTTTTTTATTGTGGTAAAGTACACATAACATAAAATATACTGGCTTAACCCTTTTAAGTGTATAGTTCATTGGTACTAAGTACATTCATAATGTTGTGCTGCCACTACCACCATCCATCTCCATGACTCTTTTCATCTTGCAAAACTGCAGCTCTGTCCCCGTGAACACTAACTCCCCATTCCCCCTCTGCCCAGCCCCTGGCAACCACCATTCTGCTTTCTCTCTCTATGACCTTGATGACTCTAATGACCTTATGACAGCATTTGTCTTTTTGTGAGTGGCTTATTAGAGTGATAATCTTTTTTCCTTACCTTTTCTGTAACAATTCTAGTTTCTAGTTTGCCTTTCAGTTCGTTAAGGAAGGAGAGGGAAAGCCTTTTATGGGTGAGTTGTGTAAGAAGCACCTGTTTTGATAAATCAGTAGCTCACGGTAGCTTGTGCAAAAAGTTTCTTAAAACTTCTCAGCAGAACAGGTTGACGAAGCTCTAGCAAGTTTTACCTTGGGTTTTGTGGGAACACTGTGTGAAAAATATAAGGTAGGTTATAGGTGCATGCATTACAGTTTGAGTAGTAATGGAAAAAATCTTTATTATCTCACTTATGCTTGTTTGTTTGTTTATTTTTTAGCCTGAAACGATTTCAGCATTCACTTCTGATCCAGCACTTCTGTCATTTGCTGAATATTTCTGCAAGCCAACTGTGAACATGGGTCAGGTATATATTATGTGGTTTGCTAGACTTTGTTGTTTCTATCTGTGGACCACCAAAAAAACCTAAAATATCCATATCTAGCTTTGATATTGATAACATGCCTCAGGCACATTGGATGATTTTTGTTTGGCAAGTATAGGTTTTTCATAGTCAAAAACTATTAAATTCAGTAACTTCCTACCTTGATAGAAGAAAACAACTTAAAATTCCTAAGACATTAGTTTTGATAGGTGATACTTTACGTCCATTCTTGTACTAATTCATGTTTTCAATGTTTACTACCCTTCTCTTGTTTTTACATAATTTTATTAATTTTGTTTTCTATTTTGTAACCCTTCTTTTTGTTGGTCATAAAACCATTCTCTTAAGGATTCAAAGGATACTTGCTGGTAGATCTTTGATTTAATCCATCATTTCAGATGGCAAGGACTGGATGTAGGAATTAGATGATCCAGGATTGATGGCCTATTGCCTGCAAGTGTATATAGCCTTGGGAAAAAGTTTCAACCTCTTTGAGATGTAGTTTCCTTATTTCTAAAAGTGGGATTATAATAAAACCTACCTTACATTGTTGCTTTGAAAGTTAAGTGATATAACCTTCCTGCCACTTACTTACTGAATTTTCACTGTATATTGGACACTCTGTTCAGTACTCTTTGTAATTTTTTCCTTTAATTCTGACCCAGAGGGTAGGTACTTTATTGTTGTGGGTTTACAGATGGGGATACTGCCACTGAGAGATGTCACATGCCCAAGATCACACAGCCAGTGAGGGCTGGGGCCTGCACTCAAGACCACAGGTCTCTGGTGAAAGCCCATGCCTGCCCTTAACCCCAGCTGGGCTTGCTGTGCAGGCTTCTCCTAACCTGTTCTGCTCAATGTTTCTACTGCATCTTGGTGTGGTGGATCCTGGGTGCCCTTTCTGGATCCTCTTGCCAGCCCAACCCAACCCAAGACATAGCTCTGTGATGTCCTGTCTGCTCGTTTTACCCAGCTTGGTTCACTCCTCTCATCCACAGCACTTATAGCCTTAACTGTCCCATGGGACTTAATTTTGGTTATATTTTATTGATGTTTAATATTGCATGCACTTTGATTTTATAAAGACCTAGCTGTTTTGCCCTTTTATATCATTCACTGCAGAACTTAAGAATGGGCCATAGTAATTGCTATACAGTTGTTTTTTGAATTGATTTTGGAATATACATTGATGTGCTACAAAAAGATTCTGACTTTCCACAGAAACAGGAAATTCTGGATCTCTTTTCTTCAGTACTATATGAATGTGTGACCCAGGAGACCCCGGAGATGTTACCTGCATACATAGCAATGGATCAGGTATGGTTCAAAAAACCTATTCCAATTCTGATGAGATTTATCCTGTACTTCACATAACATATGAACAGTGAGGTAAGATTCTCTCTGTGTCCATCTCTTTAGTTTCTCATTTGCTTTTAGAATTTTAAAAAAGGAATCCCTATCAAAGTTGAAAGCTCTGTATAGCTTAGAGTTTATGATGACAAGTGGGGTTACTCCAGGGGTTCGCCTCTTCTGGCCTCTTCTCTGACGAGTAGAGGAAGAGCACTTTCCCTTCCTTTCTCCCCTAGCATTCTCATGTCTCTTGCCTTCCTCCTGATAAAGCCTCTTCGTGGAAAACATTATGCGAGTGAGCAGTAAGTGAACAAACGGTGCCCTGACGATAGCAGTAGTGTGCAATCACACCTGCGTAATTAAGCTCGCAGAGGTTACAGCATCAGCATGTGGGATTTAGGGAGCTGGAGTTCATTTTTAAATTTCTTTTGTGTTGTTGTTTTAAAAGAGCCTAAAAGGGGTAATGCAGAAGATAATGCTCAACAGCTTTCCTAAAGGATCAGACTAATTTATTCACTTTAGGTTATTAGTAATAAATATGGCATTTTTTAATAGTGTCATATCTTTCAGACTCAAATTTGCAGTTAAACTAAGCCAGTAGTTTTCTAACTTGGCTAAAATTTATCTGGGAAATCTTAACAGTTCAGATCCTCAAGTCCCATTCCATAGCTATTGAATCAGAATTTCTGAGATGAAGTCCAGGATCTGTAGTTCTAAACAACCCTTTGAGTGACTGTGATATAATGAGTTCACAGATGAGAATTTGGGACTCAGTATCTAACGCCAAAGGAAGTAATCTCTAATGGAAAAATAATCTCTACTGAAAAACTGAGTGGGAAAACACAGGAGATAATTCCCAAAAACCTGTGTTAAGTAACAATCTTAATTAAAAGGCCAGTTCCAGTGTAACCGAGTAGGCCTAGAATGCCATTATTGTCAGGTATCCACCTTTTTGGTTGATAAGTATGAATATATGAGGTCCACACTGGTACTGCTTCTCACAGTGTCTCTCTATACAACAGCCAAGTAATGAGTTGTATGTTTTAGTTGCTGGCTGAGAGTGTGTTCTCTTTTTACGCTCTGAACCTTCACCCCTTGCAGTTGTGGGTGTGTATCTAGAGAAGAACATCCCTTCTGGTCGCAGCCGTGGTGACTTTGCAGATGGGTCCCAAGAACAGCATTATCATTAATACTTCTTTTTTGCCTTCTGACCCCTGGAATCCCTGGCCTGATCCTGGCCATGTCATTGTACCCAGCCTGGGTTTCCCAGAGGTGACTGGCTGTAGACCTATTGGTCTTCATTTTTCAGAGCCATTGAGCCAAGAATGAGCTCATTTGCCTTTGCTGTTTTTTCACCTGAAAGCTGTTCATGTTCATTTTGAGGAGAGTGGGCCATGTATGTAAACCCAGTAGGGGGCTCCTCTGTGGGGCAGATTGCAGCAAAACCCAGAATGGGTTCCCCTCTGCCCTTTATTGATCTTATGAGGCACATTTAAAACATACTCTAGTATACAACTCTGAGGAAGTGACAGTTAGCATCTTTACTCTTTCATTAAGTGGGTTGCTGCTCCTCTTTTCTCTGCAAGGCTGTAAGAAGACTGGGAAGAAGAGAAATGTCCGAGACATCTGAACTTTGGCAGATAAAGTTGATGTTAGAGTTTTTCAGCTCCAGAAGCCATCAGGAGCGGCTGCAGAACCACCCTAAGCGAGGGCTCTTTATGAACTCGGAATTCCTCCCTGTTGTCAAATGCACTATTGATAATACTCTGGACCAGTGGCTACAAGGTAATAACAGCATTGTGCCCTTTGTGTTTTTAAGCTACACTGGGACTCAGGTGTTTCTGTTTTGACCTTTTTTTTCATTGGAAAGCAAGGTAAGTCTGAGTACAGCCCCGAATGGCTATAGATGTAATGTTTCCAGTTAGGTGAATTACATTGATTATCTACTTTAACTTCTTTAACAAATATATTTAACTCTGCTTTATAAGCCATGGGGAGAATATATATATATATATATATATATATATATATATATATATATATAGCATTTTAAATACCACTTGACACTTAGGAACTTGTTTTATTTTTTCTAACATCAGATCATGTTTCTTTCCAGTGCCTCTCTCTTCTGTTTCTTAGGGGTGTGGCCTGTCACCTACCTGAGGGCCTTTTTTTCTGCCTTTACCCTGTGTACACTGAAAACTTGATGTGGACTTAGAGTGAATGCTTCTTTTACCAGTTCTGTGAGTCAGTCAGTGAGGACCTGGGGCATATGTAACTGGCTTTCTGTCAGCGGAAGCACTGCCTTATGATTGCAGGGAGATTGTGAAATTACTCCTGACAGTGTAGAAGTAATCATGGGAGGCAAGTGATGGGGCCTTTTGTTATATGGAAAGCTGTTTGATGTGTGATATATGCCTGAAATTGATTTTTAATAGTTAACCCCTTGATCTTTTTATTTTTTTCAGTTCTAATGCTTCCAGTATGTATCTGACAGCAACTTGCTTTGAGTAAATACTAACTCTAGTGATATCAGTAGGAACAGTTCCTAATTCTGTAAAGTTGTTAGTAACCGGTAGAACCCAGGAATTCGAATATAATTATGTTTAAAGCTATCTGCCTGTTCCACTACACCTGGCTGAGGCTCAGCTGCCTGCCCTGCCCCAGCCCCCGGGTGACTGATTCTCCCAGGTCCCAGCTGCTCTTGCTTTTTCTGTATTTTAGTTAAGACAAGAGATGGGAGTGAGGGGGAGGTGGAGGAAGGGGGAAGAATGTTAGTTTGAGCCTGTCTTCACCTGGCTTTAGAGCTGGGGTGGGCTCTGCCCAGGCACTGGAGGTGCAGGGGAGGAGGAAGAGGGAGACCCACTAGAAGCGGGGAGCCTGCCAGGGCCCCTCCCCAGAGGAGGGAGGTGAGGGTGGAGGCGGGTGGGGCAGTGGTTTTTGGCAAACGTGAGGGGGACCCTTGCCTCCCTATTTCCCATCTGCACCCTTCTCTCCCCCCAGATGGATACGCTATTTGTTTCTTTAAAAAAAAATTCTGAAAAAATTTAACTGTAAACCAGATTGTGAGTGATATATATGGAAAACAGCAATTTCAAACTCCCAGTGTTTATGTTTAACACCTGCACGTGCTCTGTTATTTCTTCTTGGGATTTGAAAGTTCGTGCAGTTTCACAATTTCTAAAAATATGATAATCATTTTGTTCTCATGTTTGGGAAAAAAATACATGTTATTTTATAGGTGTTGATGTTCTTTTTTACTTCAATTTAGTGTTTGATCACCCATAGCAGACCCTTGCTGTTGCTAAGAAATAAGTCCTTAAACCTTTGCAGATTCTCTGATTTGCATGTTTCATATAATGTGATGAAGCTTTGGCAGTGACTAGAGCGTTCTCTAAAACAGTGCCCTGAATTGCTTTCTCCTCACTGCTCTTTAGGGCATTTGGTGGGTTACAGCATTGTAAGTAACCTTCACCAGCTTTGACTTGCCACTCTGATTGCCAAAAATGTGTATTTATTTTTTTATTTAAAAAGAACTATCACTTTAAAAAAAATCTTGGGCTTCCCTGGTGGCTCAGTGGTTGAGAGTCCGCCTGCCGATGCAGGGGACACGGGTTCGTGCCCCAGTCCGGGAGGATCCCACATGCTGCGGAGCGGCTGGGCCCGTGAGCCATGGCCGCTGAGCCTGCGCGTCTGGAGCCTGTGCTCTGCGACGGGAGAGGCCACAACAGTGAGAGGCCCACGCACCGCAAAACAAAAAACAAAAACCAAGAAAAACTCTTTAAGTATGTGGTCTCCCCTCACAGATACTGTTAGCTTTGGGGCAGAGAACAATAAATTAAATGACGATGCAGAGGCCGTGTGGCAGCACTGGAAAATGTCATTCATATTTGTGTCTCAGTGAAATCACAGATGCATATATGGACTTTTAAGGTGGCTCACTAGTAACCCAAACTATAGCCATGAAGTCTGAAAATGGAGCAGATTGATCATATCGTGTACATGTTTTGTGATTTATCTCCTCAAATGGATTTTAATCGAGCAAAGAAAATGGGTTTAAAGTTGAAGAACTTAAAAAGTTTTATTTACTTTTATATTTTATTATGGAAAATTTAAAGCATAATGCAAAGTAAACATAATACTATAATAAATCCCATTACCCAGCTTCAACAGTATCAACATTCTGCCATTCTTATATCATCTCTACATTCACCCATTGACATGCTCAGTTATTTTCCAAATTGTGCCATTTTACATTCCTGCCAGCAGTGGGATGCAGTGCAGATTTTGGCATTGTTAGTCTCTAGTTTTAGACAGTCTACTGAATATGTAGTGGTGTCTCATTGTAGTTTTAATTTGCATTTCCGTGATGACTCATCATGTTAATTATTTTTGCATGTGTTCGTTATTCATATACCCTTTGCAAAATGTCTTTTCAAACTTTACCCATTTTTAATATTGGCTGTCGAGTATTGAGTTGTAGGAGTTTTTAACATATTCTGGCTGCAAGCTCTGTCCGATATGTTTTGTAGATATGTTCTCCTACTTTATGCCTGGTATGAGGTAGGAGTTTTCTTTTTTCTCACCTTTAAATATGGATATCTAGTTGTTCCAGGACCACTTGTGCAAAAGACTTTTCCTTCTCATTGAATTGCTCTGGAGCCTTTGTTGAAAATCAGTGGACTGTATAAGTGTGAGTCTGTTTCTGGGCTCAATTCTGTACGATTGATCTGTATGTCTGTCTTTATGCCAGTACTACACTTTCCTAACTACTGTAGGTTTAGAGTAAATTTTGAAATTTTGTAGTGTAAGTCTTCCTGCTAAAGTGGGAAATTTATAGTGCTAAATGGTTACAGTAGGAAAGTCTCAAATCACTAATCTAAGTTCTTTGAGAAATTAGAAAAAGAAAAGCAAAATAAACCCAAAGCAAGGATATAAGAGCTGAAATCAATGAAATTGGAAGCAGAAAAAGTGTAGAGAAAATCGGTGAAACAGAAAGCCAGTAGGCAAGGGCTTCCCTGGTGGCGCAGTGGTTGAGAGTCCGCCTGCTGATGCAGGGGACGCAGGTTCGTGCCCCGGTCCGGGGAGATCCCACATGCCGCAGAGCGGCTGGGCCCGTGAGCCATGGCCGCTGAGGCTGCGCGTCCGGAGCCTGGGCTCCGCAGTGGGAGAGGCCGCAGCGGTGAGAGGCCCGCGTATCGCAAAAAAAAAAAAAGCCAGTAGGCATGAGAAAGTCATTGACGAGGAACTGTGAGCGACCACGCTCTCTCCTTCCTCTCTTGAGAAGCTGCCACAGCAGGGTCTCTTCTTGCCTCCTTTATCACCCCTCCTGCTGCCACCCCCAGATGTTCCCACTCCCACCAGACTAACATCCTCATGTCAGGTTCAGTGGACCCCCTGATAGTCTTCCTGTCGCTCCGTCTTGTTCTTACGGAAACAGACCTCCCTTGACCTTTGTGACGGCACACTTTCCCAATTCTTTTTTTAAAAAAAAAAACCCTCCGACCATTCTTTCTTAGTTTCATCACTATTTCACTGTCATTCCTTCGTTACCTTTCTGGGAGTCACCCTTGCCCCTTCCTCTCCCTCCCTCTCCTCTCTTCTGCGGTAGCCAATCCATTACCACATCCTTTCAGTCCTAACTCTTAAATATCTCCTAACTCTGTCCACATTTTGCTGCTTCTATCCTAGAACAAACCATGATTATTTCTTGCCTGGACGGCTGTTGTAGCCTCCTGCAAGTCTTCCTGCTTTTCATTCTCATCTCCCTCTCACTGTCTCTAGTCAACTGACAATGGTCTTTCAAAGAGTAAACAGATCCAACACTTCTGCTTAAAACCTTGCAAAGGCTGCTGATTCAGTTGTGAAAAAAATCTGTACCGTGTGGCCAGCAGGCCCCGCATGACCAGCAAGGCCTCTGTCTCCCTCTACAGCCTCTTTTTATACCACCTGCTCCTCACAAACTCCACTCAGGCACCCTGGTCCCTTCCAGTTCCCCAAAAGCATGGAGTTCTTTCTCACCACGGGACTGTTAAATGTGCTGCTTCCCTTCCCGAGAACCTTTTTCCTTACATTCTTTGCCTGCCCAACTCATACTCATTCTTGCAGCCTCCATTTAAATGCCCCTTCCACACAGGCCTTCCAAGACCACACTGCCTCAGGCAGCTTTCCTGCCATCTTTATTTCTCTCTTTCTCTCTCTCAACCTTTTTCTCTGTATCAAAATGCCTTTGTCTGCAAGTAACAGAAGGCCTGACTCAGCCTGGCTCCCACAATAGGACACCTATAAACTTATATAATTGGAAGTCCACAGTTACGGCAGGCTGTCGCTCCAGTGGCTCCAGCTCCATTTCTCTGAAGTTCCCTCAGTGACACTCTGTGCCATGGCTTTATCCTCAGAGTACTTCTTTCTGATGGCAATGAACTGACTGTAACAGTTCCTTGCCTCCAACTCAGAGGAAGAATAGAGTTGCTTCCAGGAGCTTTGCCATAAGAACGAGGAATTTGTTTCCCAGAAGCCTCTAGCAAACATGTTCTCAAGCATCTCCTTGTGTCTCTGGCTTGCATTGGAACTCATGCACATTCCTCGATCAATCCCCAGGGCAGATTGTCTGTCTGAATGGCTTAGGTCTACCTGTCCTTGAACCAGTCACTGTGTCAGGGAAGTGGGGTTGCCCTGATTGTCCCAGACCAGTGGTTCCCACAGTGTGTTGTCTCTGGAGCAGCAACAGTGGGATCACTTGGAAACCTGTTATAAATGCAGTTTTTCTGGCCCCATCCAAGAAATTGTGGGGACCCACCCATCTGTGTTTAATCAGTCCTCTAGGTGATTCTGATGCCTGTTAAAGTTTGAAAACCTCTGGCCAAGACAAATCAGGATCCAGTCCTGGAGCTGCAGTCAGTCCCCTCAGATGTGACAGTGGAGGGAAGGGTGGTAGAATGGGTGTTTGGGGAGACGACCATGGTGACCACTGACCCTCATGGCACTCATCATAATTTATGATTAGCATTTGTTTGCATCGTTAGGTATGTAGTATCTCCGTCCCCCGCAGCACTCTAAACTCTGCAGTGACGGGCACTCTGTCTGGTTTACCACAGTAGCCTTAATGCCCAGCACAGGACCTGTGTGGTATATGGTAAGTGCTCAATGAGCTCTTGATGAGAAAATAATAAAAAGAAGGCGTTCCTTGTACCTCTCAGTTCTGTAATCAATTGGTTCTGTTCCATGTGTGCTTCTCTCACAGCTGGGGGTGATGGGTGTGTGCACACCTACCTCAACGGGCAGCCCTGCGAGGAGTCGCAGCTGAGCATGCTGGCCTGTTTCCTTGTCTACCACTCAGTGCCAGCCCCACGGCACCTGCCGTCTATAGGACTGGAAGGTAATTGCACATCTACATCCTCTTTTCAGTGCCTGTATTACCCGCTGATGGGTTTAGTTTCTTGTTAGGAGGTGTTTCTAAACTGAGTTATTTTCTCCAGTTGGGTTTTTGGCTTCATTCATGTTTGGGTGTTATTGTTGAGAATTTTTTCTGGAAGAAAAAAAAAAAACCCAAACTATCCGAATTTTGCACATGCATAAACCTTTATTTACGTTCAGAAGAGGATGGATTCTTCACAGGGCCCCAGATACCAACCAGTATGTACTAATAAACTAAATGTTCATATTCTTTTTCTCTGTTAATTGATTTTTATTAAAGTTATTTTTCTGTATTTTTTGGGTTTCCAGTTTGGATTTTTTTAAAAACACATAATATTAATTTCTAATATTATAAAGCTTTGAAATGAACAGGTGCCTAATTTTGTATGTATTGACATTTGAATGTTTTCATAATAGAGAGTTTAAAATCTTAGCATCTAACTGTATTTTTCAGAATATGGAATCAGATACAAAATTTGTCCATTTGATCATTTAAACTTAAAATTTAATGATATTACTGATTTATAGCTGCTTTGAAAACCTCAGATAAAAATGCACTGTTTAGAGGCTTCTGTTGCAGTTATGGCCACAGTGGAATTGCTCGCATTAGACTGACTCTCCTACAAAAGCAAATATAAAAGTGGACAAGCTACATAAAGTTTAAAGGAATTGGTGGCAACCATAGTGACCAGACTTGATTGAGAGACAAGAATTCCTGAGAGAAGGGACTCATTTGAGGAGTTCCATATTTACTCTGGCTTTCTCCCAGAGGCATTTGTCAATTCATTACACGAAGCAGAGTCCCAGCAAAAAGCAGCAGTGCTACTGGGCAGAGGAGCCAGAGGAACCAGAGGTTGGATTAATGATTGCCCAGGACTAGAACCTGAGGAGCAAAATCCCAGATAGGAGGGGACAAGAGGAATAATAACTCAAAAACCTGGACGCACTCTTCCCTTGAGGCATTTGCCAAATCTTAACCTGCATATGTGCAGGATAAAACTTCAAGAAATCTAGCAGAAACCAGGAGGCTAAAAATGTGGGCAACGATTCCAACAACAGCATAGTGCCAAGGAGACAAAGGGCGGTACTCAAGGCCTGCCAAGGCGGAGTGGCTCTAGTAAGCATCCCAGCCATTCACATGGAACAGTAGCAGGGCTAAGCCCTAGCAGGAAAGGTAAAACTGAAACACACCAGACCTAAAATTAGCCTAGAGCAGAATTGAGGAGATCTGCTTGCATGCTACCTCCCTGATAGAAGAAAAATTAACCTGTATAGGAGGAAGAAAATATGTCTTAAACTTCTACAGTTTTTAATTCATAATATCAGTGTTGAATCAAAATTAAAAGACATAATAAGAATAAAAGGTAGAAGAAACAGATGTGTATGTGATCCAGATATTGGAGTTATCAGACTTCCATAACTCCAGTATCTGGAGTTACTGTGACTAATAACTGACTAATATTTCCAAGAAAATAGAGGAAAAGATACAGAATTTCACCAGAAATCTGGAATCAGTGAGAGTTAAATGGAAATTCTAAAACTGAAAAATATAACTAAAATTAAGAATTCAGTATATAGGGAATTCCCTGGCAGTTCTGTTCTTAGGATTCCATGCTTTCACTGCCCAGGGCCCAGGTTTGATCCCTGGTTGGGAAACTAAGATCCTGTAAGCTGTGTGGGTGCAGCAAAAAAAAAAAAAAAAAGAGAAAAAAAAGAAAAAAGAATTCGGTGTGTAGATTAATTAACATATTAGACATGGCAGATAAATGAACTGGAAGACAAGTGTGTAGAAAATAGATTGAAGCATAGAGAGAAAAATGAATGGAAAATTCAGAAAAGAGACATGTGGAACGTGGTGAAGAAGTCGAACATGCATGTAGTTGAGATCCCAGAATATGAGGGGAGAGAACATGAGATAGAAGCCGTATTTAAAGAGACAGAGGCTAAGAATTTTGAAAAATGGATGATGGACATCAACCTACAGTGACCCCTGAGCAAGATAAATACAAAGAAAACCACACCTAGTTGCATAAAAGTCAAGGTACTAAAAATAAAAGAAGAAAAAATTTTAAAGCATAGACTTCCTTTTTCATCCAGGATGGAGTAACAGAGATCTGATTTACTATCCTGCCTGAAACAAGAAAACAAAACACACAAAATAAACAAGCTGAAAAAACAACAAAACTGGACACTGCGTATGAAACAATGGCTTTTGAGACGTATATCAGGCAATGAAGAAGAGTGATCCCTGAGACATGAGAAACAAATGAGATAAGCCCTGTGATTGGCCCAGCTAACAGCCTTGAGAGTTTCCAGACTGTGAAGGAGGGAGAGGGAACCCAGGAAGAGCCTGAAAGACTCCTTCAGTTGAGGTGATGGAGCTGAGAGTACAGGGAGCCAAAGGAGCTAGAGTTTACATGATAGAGTGCCAGAGAGGAGAGAGCTGCACACAGAGAATGCCAGATGTCTGCAGAGGGTCCCCCTCAAATATCAGAAGAGTCCTTACTAATCAGCACATGCATGTGAAGAAGTCTCCCAAGGCTGAGGGAAGAACTGTCCTAATGGATTAGAGAGAACCAGTTTGCACAGGTTCAGGAACAGTGTCTGTTCCCACAACTTCACAATTTAAGGGGCTGTACTCAGTGTGGTCTTGCCTCAATGATGGGAAATATTTAGCCCTAGACTAAACAGACTAAACAGAAATATTTAGCCCTAGACTAAAATATTTTAGCCCACCTTAAAAATCTTAAAAGCATGACACAAAAGGATCAAACTGCTTTTCAAGTAATATAACTGTATTCTGAAAGCTCAAGAATACAGAAATACAAAAATATGCAGCACCCACAGTAAAATTCATGATGTCTGGCATACAAAGAAACAGGAAAATACAGCCTATAATGAAGGAGGTGAGAAATCAATTACAACTGACCTGGAATTGACATGGATGTTAGTTAGCAGACAAGGACATTAAGACAGTTATTATAACTCGATTCCATATAACCTTATTCCATATTTCAGAACATTAAGAGATATGGAACTACAAAGAGAATCTAACTGAACTTTTAGAGGTGAAAACTATAATTCTGAGTAAAACACACTGAATGGGATTAATAGCAGATTAGACATTGCAGAATAAAAAAAAAATAGTGAGTTTGAAGACATAGCATTAGAAACTATCCAAAATGAAATGCAAAAAGAAAACAAGAATTAAAAAAAAAAAGGAACAGAGTATTAAAAATGGAGCAAAAGCTCTGGGACTTAAAGGACCCAATTGACATGAGATTGGAGTCCCTGAAGCAGAGAAAAATGTGGGAGAGGGACAGAAAAAAATACTTGAAGAAATAATGGCTGGAGATTTTTCAAGTTTAATGAAAACCGAGGTCCACAGATGCAAGAAGTTCAATGAATCCCAAGCCTGATAACCATGAAGAAAGTTGCACCAAGGCACATAATAACCAAATTGCCCAAAACTAAAGATAAAAAGTCTTAAAAGCAGCCGGAGGAAAAACACGTGTTACAGAGAAACAAAAATAGGAGTGATAGCATATGTTTCATAGGAAACAATGCAAGTGATAAATTAGTGGAGTAACATCTATAAAGGACTCAAAGGAAAAACACTATCTAGTTAGAATTTTTTACCCAGCAAAAATATCTTTCAAAAAAAAAGACCATGAAATAAAGCCTTTTTCAGACACACAAAAGCTGAAACAATTCATCAACAGCAGACCCACACTACTGGAAATGTTACAGTAAGTCCTTGAGGCAGAAGGAAAATAATGTCAGATTTAAAGATGGATTGACACAAAGGAATGAAGAGCATTGGAAATGGTAACTACATGGATATATACATAAGGTTTGTTTCTTTTAAAAATACTTTTTAAAGATAATTGACTTATAAAAATAATAACAATGTACTATGGGATTTGTAAAATCTGAAAAGCAAAATGTATGACAATAATGGCTCAGAGGCTGGGCAGGGAGAAATGGAATTACAGCCATAGGCTCTTATACTACCTGTGAAGAGGTATAATCTTACTTGAAGGTAATCTGTGATGGAGATGATACTATAAATCATAAAGCAACCACTAAGATAAGAAAACAGAGTTAGAGCCAATAAGCAATAAAGGAGCTATAGTGGAATCATAAAAAGTACTCAGTCCAAGAGAGAGGAAAAGAGGAAAAGGGGGAACCAGAGAACAGACAGAGAAAATAGAAAACAAATAGCAAGATGATACATTTAAACCTAACCATAGCGATAGTCACATTAAGTCTAAATGGTCTGGGGACTTCCCTGGTGGTCCAGTGGTTAGGACTCTGTGCTTCCACTGCAGGGGGTGAGGGTTCAATCCTTGGTCAGGGAACTAAGATCCCTCATGCCGCGTGTTGTGGCCAAAAAAAAAAAAAGTCTAAATGGTCTGTTAGAGTCCACGGTGTATCAGAACATTGGAGATGTTTTCCATAGCTCATATGTATTTGTTCTCTGTCTTTGAGTTTTAGCAAGGTCTTGGGAACACTGTGGATAACAATTAAATAGGAAATTTCTCTTAATTCCTGTTGAGGTTTGTTAAACACATTTAATTCACAGATTACTGGCAGAGTCGATAAAAGGAAATACTAAAGAGAAATAGTTGCTTTCTTCATATTTTGTGCAGCATTACAACTCTTTCTTGTGTTAGTTATGCTTTTATCAGAAAGCCACTCGATTCACATCATGAGGCTCTTCTCTGTCCATCTTCATGGGATCATATGACCCACCTGTACACTCTGCTGTCTGCATGTCTACTAGGATGCTTGTTGTGGCTTAGAGACTCATCGGGATCATGTATGTGTATATGTTGGGGCTGAGGAAAGGGAACTGTGGACAGTGGCATGTGGTGAGGATGGAGGCAAAGAGGAAGATGATGCTTAATAGAATTTGCAGGTAATACACTTGCTGCATCCCCTTAGAGCAGTGGTTCTTGACCTTGCCTGCACATCAGAATCACCTGGGCAGCTTTCAAAGCTCCAGATGCCCCGGCTGTACTCCACATAAATTACATCAGACTCTCTTGGACCAAGGTTGGGAACCATTGCTTGTTAGAGGAAGAGGCGTTAGATTAACTTCTCTGTTACTCATTTTGAGCCTATGTCTTTTTTTTTTTTTTTAGGTAAATTATTAAGTGCATGGATTATGGTAATTGAGGATAGATGGGCACATGTACTAATTATATTTAAGTAATACATGTATTTAAACAGTATTAATAATTTCACATATGGTTACAGGTCAGTTTCTGAAGTACAGAATGGATAAATTAAAATTTTATACCAAATCATACCCTATAGTGCATTAGGGAAATTCATAGTTTAAATATTATCTTTCAGTAATTGTTTTCAAATGGAAGAACGCCAGCTTGAAATGTGATTATGTATCTGAAGCTTCCTTGAAAGAGGATGTGTTGCTGAATTTATTTAGATATGTGACCCCTTCCCTCCAATTCCATTTCTTTAGGGAACACAAGCTTCGCAGAACTCCTCTTCAAATTTAAACAGCTGAAGATGCCAGTGCGAGCTTTGCTGAGATTGGCTCCTTTGCTTCTTGGAAATCCACAGCCAATGCTTATGTGATCATGTCTGGTGGTAAGCCTACCCTGAAACGTGACTTCTGCACAAAAACGTGACCAAACAACAAAGCTAAAGAAACCTTTATAAGTTTTATAATATAACTGGGGGGGAAATGAGCTGCACAAACCTCAATGTATTTTAAAATCAAGGGTTTTAAATATCCCAGAGACTCTGTTGCTGTTGGCATTAACATTATAAGAATATAAAAATGAGTGAAAATTTACTTTTGTAAATAAAATTTTTTGGTTTGTTCTCAAAACTCTTGATGATTAGTTTGGGGTTCCAGTGAGTAGAGCAGTGGGGGCTGAGATGGACATTAGTTTTTGAAATCTTTCCAAAGGATTTCAGGTGATTCAGGTGAAATGGTGATTCAGGTGAAGTGACTTTATGCTCAGAAATGCAAAGTTTTTAAAGAGGCTCTGTCATATAGTTTTACTTTCTGCAGCAATGAAGGGCTTTTAGCATTTCCTAAGGTGTCACCATAGTCTTGTCTAAAGTAAGTTCGTACATCCTGTGACAGTGCCAGGCATCCTCATAGTATGATTGATCATCTTAAACAGGAGGAGATTTATACCCTAACGAAGAATTGCCCAACATGAAGCCTGCTCTAAATAGAGAAAATAAGAAATGTCTACTACAGAGAGGTCTTCAGAAATTATATTTTAAAATAAAAGTTCAGGGGCTTCCCTGGTGGCACAGTGGTTAAGAATCCGCCTGCCAATGCAGGGGACACGAGCCCTGGCCCAGGAAGATCCCACATGCCGCAGAGCGACTAAGCCCGTGTGCCACAACTACTGAGCCTGTGCTCTAGAGCCCGCGAACTACAACTACGGAGCCCGTGTGCCACAACTACTGAAGCCCATGCGCCTAGAGCCCGTGCTCCACAACAAGAGAAGCCACAGCAATGAGAAGCCCGTGCACCGCAACGAAGAGTAGCCCACGCTTGCCGCAAATAGAGAAAAGCCCGCTCGCAGCAACAAAGGCCCAACACAGCCAAAAATAAAATAAATGAAATAAAATAAATAAATGTATTAAAAAGAAAAAAGTTCATTTCCACCCAGGATTTAGAGAACATACGTCTGTATCAAGTTTCTGGACCAGATGCTGAGGAAAGGGATTCGTATAAAGGTGTCTGCAGCTTCAGGTTTCCAGTCCAGGAAGAAGAAGGCTCCCTGCTGTCCAGATACTGATGTGCCCTCTGCCTCCTAAATGGCCGGTGGGACCGTAAACTGGTCAAAGCTGCAAGGTCCATCCAGTGATTTCGTGTTTCCACACCCTGAATTGTGGGGTTTAGCTTTAAAAGTAAAAATCAAAGCAAATAGAAATGTTTCCATTGAGAGTTTGACAAAAACCCATGTGGTGTTTGCTCCTGCAGAGGGGGCTTCGTCCGGAAGGCGTGCATCAGTGGTTCTCTTCGGACCTTCACTGTTCCACCTGTGTGCCCGCCCCGGGACTTGCCCCTGCGTGTGAAGCATAGGCAAGGTGGCTGATAGGGAGGGTGAAATGTGCTTCCTTCACACTTAAAGAGTTTTTTCTTGTAATTAAAAATAAAAGAAAAAAATTAAAATGGTAGATTATGGAAATTCCATTTGAATCAGGGTATAGAGAACTCAGCATTGGGCAGCTGTTGCTGACTTCACCCTCAATTGTTTATAACTTCTAAGCTTTTCTCTGATTGAAGAATGACCTGAGTTGTTTGCACACGTATGAACTCTGGTGTACGAAGGAGAATAGTCATTGGAATGTTGTCAATGAAAGCAAAAATCAGGCTTTATAAGGGAGAGAGCAGGATGGAAGATTGTAGATGGTCTGGAAACAGCATGGTCTTTATATCTGGGGTCTCCCGAGGAGCACAGATGATGATCTGGACACTCTGCTCCCGAGCAAACATGTTAGGACCATCAGAGAAGTCAGTGCCAGCTCTTTGTGGGCTCTCAAAAAATCTTGAGAATATGGCCCTCACCATCCAGAATGTTTTAGCCTCCTCACAACCATGGCAGGGAAGAGCAGGAGAAACGCATCCAGCTCTGAGTGTTTTGGCCCAGAAGTGGCCCATGTCACTTCTGGCTACAGCCTGTTGGCATGAAATAAATGGCTCCACCTTGTACGTGTTCTTTCACAAAGGGGAGAACTAGACACTGGTGAGTACTGGTAATGTCTGTCACAGTATGATTCCTCACTTGTCCATCCATCTTCTCTGCTTACACAGATGGAAATGCATGTCATTGCCTCCATAGATGGACATTATTAAAGAAACAGTACAGTCACACACACACTCAGGTTATTACTGTTTTCCCCGACGGATGCTGACATCTGTGCTCCTGGCTCGAGTGTCTTCCAAAGGAGTGAAGGCATGAACTTGTGGGAAGCTCTGAGGCTTAGACGCCAGGCCTTAGCCGCAGGACTCCATTGGTGTAAGCCTCACAGAACTGCTCCTTGGTGCTGCGTCATCTTACTTGAATAAGGCCACTTTCTCACCCTTTGTCTAGAAACCAGCTGACTTCACAGCATACGGAGAGGGGCACGTCCCAGCTTAGGGGATCTCCTGACATCCTAGAGGAGGCAGGAAGGAGGGGGCTCGCACCTCTCAGCCTGGTGGTCAGTGTGCAAACACGCTTGGTGGGAGGTCGGCGAGCCTGCTGGGCTGCAGACAGGCCCCAGCGTGGGAGCCAGCATTGGACTGGAAGCCAGAGCCTGTGGGAGCCGAGGCAGGAATTGTCAGAGGAATGGGCTTGTGACGATTCCAAGGGCAGCACATGCCAAAGCCCAGTCTGAGCGACAGGAGTAGGCCAGGCCGGGAGAGGGTGTTGGGAACTGGGGGAAACTGAAGGCCGTGGACCAATGTGAGACCAAAGCAGGAAGACTTTGTCGCCTCCTTCATACAGGGTTGGGGGCCTCTCTTCTGGGTTCCCCATCCTCATTCTGACCAGATTTTGGGGAAAATGCCTCACTGTATGACGATCTCTCCAGTTAAGCAATGGGGGAAGGGACAGGATTTGGTCACCTCTGTACCCCTGTGTCTGCAATTTTTAACCAGCAGTGGAAGGAAGCAGAGGTGAGGCCAGAAAAGCACCCCCTCCACGTGGAGGCCTCTGTCAGCACCTACTGCGCCCGGCAGATACCCACGCTGGTTCCAAAGCTTCCCAGGTGACTGTGTTTTCCTGCTTCCAAGGCCAGGTTCCCCCTACTCCAAAATACATTGGTTGCTTCTCATTACAGTCACAAGCTTCCGAAAAGTCTTTTTCGATAAAAGAGCCCCTAAAACCACATCCTTGATTTTTGCCTGTGGATCAGGAAGACTTGCCTGTTCTCCATCCTCTTGCTTTGCTCCATCTTATGTTCTTGAGTGAAAGTGAGGCTGGGATGGAAAGTGGGGGCTGCTCAGAGGGCAGGACTTTCAGGCCCCAGACGAGGGGAGCCCATCGATCAGGCAGCTGCACCAGAAGCTCCCTCAGGTGGCATCTGGTCCTGCCCCTCGTTCTACAGCTGAGACCCGGAGGCTCAGGGAGGGGTGGCTGGCCCAAGTCCGCACCGCTCCCCATCGCAGCCCAGACAAGCCTGGGCACCCAGACCACGCTGTTTCTGCCTGAGAACCTGGTCCTTTACTGCCTGTCTTCCTGGTCCAGTAGACCCTCAGGAAGAGGCCAATTAAATGTAAGTTACAAGGACGTTGCCGATTAAGTGTAAGTTACAAGGACGTTGCACCAGGCAGAGTTTATGAACACCTTTAAAAAGCAGACACACTGACTCTTCCTTTCTCTGTGCATCTTTGGAAAAACAAAGGGCTTTGTGTAATTTCTTGGAATTACATTAATTGAATTAGCCTGTGTGTTGCTTTCTTGGTCATTACAACATCTTAATTAAAAAGTTTCTCTTTTAGCTGAAAATATTTCTTCCATGGTATATTAAGACATGAAGTAGGAAATTTAGGAAAAGAAGTAATTTTATACTAAGCTCAATAAAAGCAATGAAAATCTGTAAGTAAGCACATGTTCTTAATTTCCACTGCTTTTACTCCAGTACTAAGGTGTGAAGTGTCTCGCCTTGCCTGTGTAGTCAGTGGCGCCATCCTGAGTCTTATGTGCAGGTGCAGGGCCTTGGGACACTGTGGACCGTGTGCTTTCAGAACCCAGACATGCCAGATCCTGATCTGTGGAGTCACATTACTGGGGGGCTCATCACAGGGACAGTGGTTGGAAGCTAGTTGGTGCCACTTGTTTTTCTTTCATTTGTGTTTCTTTGTGTGCGTATCCTTCACTTATCAAGAATGTTTTAATTCTGCTTACTGTACCATTTCAGAGATTAAGAAGATATTTTGGGTAAACGTGTCTAACTCTGGAGTTGAAGGAAGAATCCTTAGCAAATCCACTGTAATTAGCATCCCTGGCTGCAGTCTCCTGCCTGGTAAGATCTAGATGAGAGGAGCTCCAGCCCTCAGGCGATGAAATCTCTGTAGGTCCCCAGAGGAGGGCGCAGGTGCTGTCCGGTCACCTCCCTCCACACCCCCTGTGTTGCGCTGGTTCACCTGTAGGTCATCCCCTGTGCCCTGTGCGGGGCCTGGATGTCAACTCGGCGTCTTCACCACCTCCTCCTCTCTCCTTAGCCTCCACCTGTGTTTCCCGTACGGGACCAGGTAAGAGTGTGCCATTGGGAGGTGCCAGCGAGAGATGCCCAAGCAAGGCCGGGAGGTGGGAGAGGAGGTGAAGCCGTTATAGGCGGACACGAGGGCAGATGGTGCACACCTGGCAGCAGGGCGTTAATACCAGCTCTGCCCGGGGGCCCCGCCCTGGAGTTTCTGGAGCTTTGTTGGGGCTTCTTCATCATCTGCTCCAAAGACCCCTCCATCTGCTTCCCTTTATCAGCACCCTTTCTGCTTGGGTTCCTGAGCAGACCCTGTGATGCTGTGTGGGATGTAATGACCCAGATGTGAACACAACCCATACCGAGTCCCCACCACTTGTTCTCCCCTGGGCTTTGCTTATGGAGTTTCCAGCCCCTTGGTTATCTCCCCTGAGCTCCCAGTGCTGTTCACTTGCCTTTTCCATTATCAGACACTCAGCTGTTCTCTGAAAGCCCCAAATGTCTCTGCAGTCCTGTAATCCTTGCACCAGCTCCCCCGAATGGCACCAGCCTCAGTGCTGCAGCAGCAGTGACCTCCCCGAGTGGCCTTGGGTTTCCCCTAACATGCTGAGGGGACTCTCTGACTAAAGGAAGAATGGGCGACCTTTTAGCTGAGTACCTGGAAGGCATTGGGGTTGGCCCCATTTGTGTCAGGCTTCCTGGGACGGAGTCCCAGGTGTGTGGAGGGAGGCATAGTGTGGCCCATTGCCCAGTCCTGTTGGTTCTGGGTTTGCCCCTCAGCGGCCACCCTGAGGAGAGAACCAACCCTTAGCCCAGCTGCTTCCACCTTGGCCTTCTGGGGCAGCACAGACTGGGTGTCACAGACTGAAAAGTACTGTGGTCGTTTGCTGCTGGCAGTTTCGAGGACTCGAAGCAAATGCTAAGCCTTCATGGGATAGAGAGCATTGAACAACTGTATTGCTTCCTGAAAGGAGTCGGCTTTTTAGAAGACTTGACTGTGAGGTTCCTGGGAACCTTACCAGAAATTTCTTGGCACAATTAGACATTTCCAGGGGAAAAAAGAGAGACAAAGAGCTAGATAGTTTCTGTCTGGCAATTGCAGTGATTACCTAGTAATACTGTATAGCAGCTGCCCAGTAATAAGACTTCCTACCTAAAGGGGCTATACATATAGAGAGCTGTAAACCTGGACATCACTGAGCAAATCAAGCTGCAGTGGACCAGCCCAGGCCCTGGGATGGCCTTTAATGCTGGACAGGTGCCCCCAGGGTCCCCCACCCCGACCCCAAATGACCTTCTTGGTCTCTCTGAAGGGTTCTGAGCCTTAATTTTCCTTCCCCTGGTGTAAAAATCACAATTCCTACTCTCAGTCGAGCATGTCTGTTGGTGTAGCCCTCGCACCTCTGATCATTTAAGGATAAGCTCTTAGAAACCACACAGCTGGGTTTTGCTTTGTGATTCAATCTGAAGATATTTTTCTTTTAGTAGTGAGTTCAGATTTATTAATAATATGATCTAAGGTGTGTCTAGTTTTTATATTTCTATATTTATACCGCACTTCTTATATTTACTGTGTATCTTTATTTGGTCTGTTTTCTCTGCTCTCAAAATTTGTTGTATTCATGACTTTGGCATTTAGGGTGGCTCATGTTTTTGTGACTGCATTTCACACTAATACCTTCATAGGATTCCTTGAATCCCTCTTTTCCTTCCCTCGGCTTCCACTGTCCTGTTTCCAGCTCTGATGGCACCCTGGCCCCTCCCCACCTCTCCCCCAGGCAGCATTCATGAGCCCCTCCGCTGCTCTCTCCCTTCTCTGAGCCTGAAGGTTGGGTTATTTCTGGAATGTCAGAGTGAACGATAGCATACGACTCCCCGCCTCTGTTTCCACCTGTGTCAGCCTCAGACCGGCCCACTGATGCTCTCCATGCCTTCCCGCGCTCCTGCGGCTGACATTTCCCATCTCCTCCCTGGATAAGGCTGCTCTCCAGCAGGTGAGATGCTGATTGTCCTCCTCTCTCCTCATGTGTTTCCCTCCTTCCTGTCTCTGCCTCTTTCCCTCACTACCTTCTAGTCTAGGTTCTTTGGGCTCTTCTCAGGTCCCTCCTCCTCGGGGGTCCAGGCCTCTTCCTGACTTTCTGTCTCTTCTCCCTCTGCCCATCCTCAGTCTCTGTGGAGGCTCCTCTCTGGTCTCTTGTCTCCCTTGGGTGGCCCCCTCCATGTTACTGCTAGACCCTTTCAGAGTACTCAGGGGTCAGGGCCACTGTCAGCTGACACCCACTGGAAGGCTGGGGGGCCCTCGTGCCACTGGCTGGTCTCGACACCCCAGGTTCAGGCTGCCACGGCCGGCGGGCCTGAGGAGAGCTGGAGGCCCAGTGCTGTCCCTCTACAGCTGCCTGGAGGCCCCGTGGTGGGGGAGGGAGAGGGGGGTGGGAGCTACAAGAAAAGAGGGAAAGTGAGACCAGAGTGGAAGGCAGGCCCCCCAGCGAGGAAGCTCTCAGCGCCACAGCACACGGTGCGTGTAGGACAGAGGGTCTGGGAAAATCAGCTGTCACCCTCATTGCTCTCATGAGTGACCACATCCAAGAGGGGCCCCGGATGTTTGCCTTTCTTTTTTTTTTTTCTTATTGTAGTAAAAACACTCTTTTCTTTCGAATTTTGAGACTCCTGATATATACAGTAGGAATATGTAGTCGTGGCATATTCTTGGTCCTCAACTAAAAACCTGAGGGATGAATGAAACTTCACACCGAATTCGGGTTATCTCAGAACACACTTGCCCTGCATTTCTCTCTCCTTTTCTTTCTCCTGGGGTCAGGATGGGCCCCTGCAATGAGGCAAAGGGCGGGAGGCTCAGCTCACAGGACTGTCCTAGTACAGCCGTCTGCCCAAGCAGGGGGTTCCTTATGCATTTCACAGAAGGTCTCCCTCCACTTCAAGTAAATCCACACATAAAAACGAAATTTAAGCCAAGGAAAACAAATGCTAAAGCATGTGATGCTAGTCAGGTGGTTGGTCTGTGCATGTGTCGTTTGTCACGGGCTTCCTCACAGCTCTGCTTGTGTACTTGTTTCCTTTATCTTCCAGCAAGCTTATTTGTTCAGAGACTAGAGAGCTCTAGGAGCTCCTTCCGTCCACGTGAGGCTAGACCCTGACACATACTACAAGGACCCAGCTCAGGGTAGCTTGCATCAAGTGGGAGCAAAGCACAGAAAACCTTTGATGACACGTTGGAGTTAATTGTTCTCTTTTCCCAAGAGCCACCATGGTAATGGCTCCCTTTCCAGAAAGGATGACCTCAGTGTTTTTCATGTATTTATATTTAAAAATCAACTCAGATCAAAACCCTACAGAGGTTTTCATTCATTACTTAGATCAGCATTTCCAAGAGTTTTCCTAAAAAAAAAAAAAGGAAAAGAAAAAAATTGATATGCAAATTAGGACCTTGTATAGCATGGTAAATAATTCCATAATTGAATCCATTTGGAGAGTTTCTGTATAAACACAGTAATTACTTTCTGTACCGTGGGAGTTCGCAGAGCCCTTACTAGGCTAACAGTGCATTAAGGGATGCAGTGGCCCTTCCTCGTGACCACCAGCCCTGGAGGTGACTGCAGGGCACGGGGTGGGGTTGTCCCCACCAGGAGGCCCAGTACTCACTTGGAGCACCTGCAGCCGCTGCTCCATTCCTTGGGAACCTAGGGGGCGCCCGGGCGCACCCGACTCCAGACCCAGTGATGTGGGTTCTGTGCCTGGATCTGGAAGGGTAGCACAGCAGGGTGAGCGCCTGGAGGAGGGGCCCAGCCCCTCCACCTCTGGGGTGTGCTCCCCGGCCCTCATCCCCGACAGACCTCCTCACACAATTCCAGGGTGACCCAGGCTCGGTACTCCATCGCACGGAAGAATTCCCCCTTCAGCTGGAGGAACTTCTTGTAGAGGTGTTGCCAGTGCTCTCTGCCCAGCACGAACGGGAAGATGCTCTGCTTGGCCGTGACGTTGTCCTCCTCCATGTCGGAGGCGATGTAGCTGCCATCAGAAAAGAGGGCTAGCTGGTCCCGGCCCCCACAAGGACTCAGGCGAGACAGTGGAGAGAGGCTGCTGAGGTCACCCTGGAGGAGCACCCGGGTCCACAGAGGGCAGGACCGTCCTCAGCACCAAGGCTGCTGGGCCCACGCTGTGCCCGGCCCAGGTCAAGGTTCTGGCTGTCGCCATTTCCCTGGGACTTTCTACCTTGAGTCCCTCAGTCTCTGGGCAGCAAATGGTGTTTCCTGGCTACGTTCATTATCCCGGGACCTTGCTCCTTGCCTTCCCCTGCTCTGACCATGTGACCCCTTGAGGGCCTTGAACCACCACTGGGGGCCCTGAGGCATTGCTCACAGGGCCAGGAAGAAGTGGATCCTGTTGTAGAGGTGACCAGGCAGCCCGACACGGCCGAAGTACTCCACCACCATGGAGAGCAGGTACTGCGGGAAGACACAGGGTGTGGGAGGGGCGGCCGGGGTCGATGGCAGGACCAGTGGCCTGAGTGGGCCCTGCGCCCCACCCCTTCCACAGGCCAGGTGGGAAAAGCACCCAGGGTGGGCCTTGCTGAGGGTGTGATGGCCCTTTGACATGCGGAGATGAGCTGACGGGAGGCCAGGGAGGAGATGCCCAAGGGCCGGGGCACCGGTAGTGTGTCCTTTCTTCCTTTCTGGCCCCAAGGGTGGGCCTCTGCTCAGGCAGACACCTTGTCCTCCGTCCCCACCCCCAGGAGGTGGGGACACTGCAGACCCCTTGGTCCCTCATAATTTTAGTGCTGTGAGTACCTTGTCAGACACTTCCAGGGAAACATCAGCTTTCAAGAAGCTCTGGATAACAGGGTCCTCTGTAAAGGAAGGGAGACGTGATGAGGGCCTCGGAGCAGCCCTTCTGGGAGCAGCGAGGCTGGGGCTGTGGGACATTTCACAGGGAGGAGGAGAACTGGAAACTTCTCCCAGTTCCTCTGTTTCAGGAAGTAGAGGCAGCTCTCTTCCCCCAGGAAGGCTCAGCGCCTTAACAGTGACAAAGCTGTTCCTTCCATTGACCCGGGGAGAGAGTCTCAACTGTGGGGCAGGGATTTTGCTATTGTTATTTAATCTTCAACACATGGCTGGGTATGTGTGTCTCATAAAGAGATATGACCTGGTTCTCAAAGTTTAACATAACGTTCCTCGAGCCAAAGCTTGGATGTGGCCTTTGGCCTCTGGGCACTACATCCCTGTCACTTCATCACACTGCGACTGTGCAATGCTTTCCTGCCCCACCTGATAACGGAGCATCCTATGTGGGCAGTGGAGAGTTCATACCCCCCTGGGTGGGGGTGGGGGGGCACTGGGCATTCTACCCTCCTTCTCCTGGACCCCCTTCACTTCCTGCTGATAATGACCTGGCCTCCCCTGGCCCCAGCAGGCTCATCTGGGATTAGAGTTGTCCCTGGAGTTGCCATTTTCCAGTGGTGGCCTGAGAATGCCAGGTCCTCCTTGTCTTTCACACCTTGCCCCGGACAATGACATTTACCCAGACGGGAAGACGGAGGGGTCATGTATCACTTCGCCCTCCCTGACCCTTGTCCAGGTGGCCTGGCTCCCGGAAGGGCATTGCTTTCTGTGAGGATGAAAATATTCTGTAGCTTGCTGTCCAGTACAGTAGCCATTAGCCATGTGTGGCTACTGAGCTTATGAAATGTGGCTGGTGAGAACCAGGAACTGAATTTCAGAAGTTTATTTTAACTCACGTAGAATTAAATTTGAATCACTGCATGTGGCTAGTGGGTGCTGCACTGGACAGTGTCAGCTCCGTGTCATCCCCCAACCTGCCACACTCGGTCCTGCCTCTGGTCCTGACATCACCTTCTCTGCAGACCTTCCCACAGTATCTGTCACAAAGCTCTCCTGCTCACAGCCTATCTCTAGGTGTCATTGCCTTTTCCTTGTCTGCATTTGTCACTGGCTGAGAGCAACTTATTTCTGTAATTTTTGGGGTCTCCTCCCACTTTGAGCATAAAGGCAGCGAGATCTAGTTTGTCCTTTCGTCACTCATCTCTACAATCTAACTGGAGGCACTAAATGTGGGCAGGGGATTCCTCCCTTGATTTGTCCTAAAATGTCTTGATAATTGAACCCTCAACTGTGAGTCCTTCTTTCCTTTCTTCCTCCAAGAACTCATCTCAAATGAAAACCCATGAGCACCACAGTAGAACTGTGGAAACAGAGCGATCTGCTTCTGTGCCACCTGGATACCTCACAGCTCTGAGCCCCAGGGGGAGATTTGGCCATGATCCCAGAGCCTGTGGGATCCTCGGTGTAGAAGGGACCTGACCCTCCACTAGCTCAGAGCACAGACCTAGAAGCCGGTAGAAGGCCTCTTGGTCTTCTGGACGATAACTGGATCTTCTCTTGCTAAACCTGAGTTTCGTTCCCTCAACATGAGTGACGGTCCACATGTTCCTCCTCTGACTGCGCTTCTTCCAGGACTTCAGCTTGGAGACGGCTTCCGAGGAGGTGGGATTGGAGGCCAGGTGGCTGCTGTCCTGGGCGGCTGCAGGAGCAAGACTCTGTGTGAGCACAGACCTGACCCACCTGGGAGGCCCCGAGTCTGCCCTTGCAGCTCACCCTGAAGATTGAACCCTGCCTCCTGAGGACAAGACAACAAGTGGTTACTCAGCAGTACCTGATGTTCTCTTCAGGGCCAAGGGAGCTGAGGACACCACACCTCCCTTGACATCCATCAGTCTCTTCCTCTTCTGGCCTCTCATCCTCCTGGTTCTCTGCTCAGAGACAGCCTCTGGAGGGGCAGAACTGGAGGCCAGAGGGCTCCCATCCTGAGCAGCTGCAAGGAGAGAGGAAGGACCCTGTGTGATCAGGGGAGGGACCCACCTGGGAAACACTGTGCTCTTCCCTTCTCACTCACCTTGAGTATGTTGCACGTGACATCTGAAGGGATGAGAATGACCATCACCCCCTTTGCACTCTGTCTATAAAGGAGGGTAGGAACTGAAGTAATATTTACCTTTCTTGGCCAGGGAAAAACTGCTCTCCTGTGCCTCCTTCCCTGGATCTTTCTGCCTGGGGAGCACCTCTGTGGAGACAAATGTGAAACTCTCTGGTCATCGATGTCTTTAATAACTACAAAGGTGAGCAAGATAGTGACCTCCTGTCTCACCCTGGACACCTTTCCCCTGCCCTGCAGACCCACACCCATGAAGAGTCCAGGGAAGAAGAAGTGATGCTGGAGCCATGATGATCTATCACCTTCCTTCATTCAGAGAGCAGGGAGAAGTGTGAATGACCACACACACCTGGCTTCCCTGCCACGAGCGGCCTTTTCATCCGACTTTTTTGCCGGGTCCTGTGGACTTGCATCATTCTCCGAGGCATCCGATGTGGAGCTCAGAGCGATAGCCTGTCTTTTCTGGGTACAAAAAACTGGAAAGAAACCAGCTTGATTCTGACCAGGCCACTTCCTTCCGCTTAACCTGCTTCTTGTGAGACCTAATAATAATTAAAATGGCAATAACATTAGCTACCAGTAATTGCTTAGTAAACTTGAGATATTGATTAGTGCGTTGGGATGACCTCATTCAGTCCTTACAAGGAGGTGTGAGGTAAGGTGTGTCACTTGCCTGGTTACAGATGAGGAAATGCTGACCTAATTTGTCTAGGATTTGTTCCTTGACCGTGGCTAGAGCTCTTTGGACTTGGGATTAGAACTCGTGTCTGAGCGGTGCTCAGGGGAAGAAGGCTGGTGGCAGCCCCAGTTGAGCCTCAGTCACATTTCCATGAGGGTTGAGCTGGGCCGCCTTACACGCTTATGTCATTGGCTCTGCCTAAATATCCCTGTGAACCACTATAAAGTTACAGCAATCCAACCTGGCAAAAATCTGACCAGAGTAGCCCAGGCCTGTCTGAAATGGCCCTGGAAGCTGACTGAGGCAGTTCCCCCTCAAGAAGGCCAGTGCCGCCTGCCGCCTCTGAGGGCAGTGTTCCTCCTGGGTGACAAACTGCCCACATGCTCCCGGGGCTCTCAAGGTCGAGTTCTCTGTAGAGTCGCTTTCCTGTCTCTCCTCCTTCCCCCGCATTCATTTGGTTCTCCTTTTGCCCACATCCCCTCCTGTTCTCTGTTCTCCCCAAACTCGAGACCTATTTGTATTCCTACTGCATCCCAGTCACTCCTCTGGAGGTTCCCAGGTGATCCCTTCCACATCCCCTGCGACAGCTTGGAGGAACCTAGTTCAGGATCCAAGACTCACCTTAGTACAGAAAAGAGTGACGCCCACCCCAAGTAAGCACCCGGAGGCTCCCTCGAGATCTAGGCCCTCACCCTAGCCCAGAGTGCAGCCTCACACCAATGTGACAAGAGCACTGACTGTTGACAAGTGTTGCCAAGCGATCCAATGGGGCCCTTGCTCTGACTCACTGGTGACATCACACCATTCCACCAGTGACTGCTCTCTGGTTTATAAAATGCTCTCGAGGAAAAGACGGTGGGCCTCAAGGAGGAAGGAGTTAGTGTCCCAGCCTGAACACTGGGATCACTTCCTCTCACCCCAGTATTACCTCTGAACCTCATCTTGTGTTTCATCTGACCAATTAATGATTCCAAATGAAAGTGATTCATCCACATATCAAACAATTGAGAAAATACAAAATTAAAAGTTGATTAATATTCATAGGAAAGTTAGTTTATTTGATATTTAATTAATTAATTAATTAATTAAACACCTTTATTGGAGTATAATTGCTTTACAATGGTGTGTTAGTTTCTGCTTTATAACAAAGTGAATCAGCTATACATATACATATATCCCCATATCTCCTCCCTCTTGCGTCTCCTTCCCAATGTAGTTTATTTTTACTCCTTTCTGGTTTGTGTTTAACTATGATTATATTGAGATTTAAAAAATTAACTTTTTCATTTTGAGATAATCGTAGATTCATAAATGCAGTTGTAAGTAATGACACATCCTATATACCTTTCCCCAAATTTCCTTCAGTGGTACAAAGTTGAATATCTATAGCACAGTATCACAATAGGAAATTGGCATTGGTACAACCCATTGACCTTATTCAGATTTCCCCAGTTTTATATGCAATCACTTATGTGTGTATTTAGTTCTATGCAGTTTTATCCCATGTGTACACTCATGTACACCACCACCAAGGTATAGAACAGTTCTGTTATACGGATCCTTCATGCTACTTTTTTATAGTATCTCCATCCACAACCCCTGGCAACCACTATTCTCTTCTTCATCTATATAATTTTATTATTTCAAAAATACATAAATGGAAACAGATAGTGTAGAATCTTCTGCTCTGGCTTTTAGTTTTAATTTGCGTAATTCCATTGAGGACTGTTTAATTTGTTGCATAAATCAATAGTTTATTCCTTTTTATTGCTTAGTAGGAATCCATGGTTCTATGGTCAAGAGCATATTTAGTTTTGTAAGAATCTGCCATACTCTTCTAGAGTGGCCCTATCATTTTACATCCCCACCAGGAATGTATCAGTGATCCACTTTCTCCACATCATTGTCAGCATTTGGGTTATCACTTTTTATTTTAACCATATCTCGTTGTGGTTTTTTTTTTTTTTTGCGGTATGTGGGCCTCTCATTGTTGTGGCCTCTCCGGTTGCGAAGCACAGGCTCCGGACGCGCAGGCTCAGCAGCCATGGCTCACGGGCCCAGCCGCTCCGCGGCACGCGGGATCCTCCCAGACCGGGGCACGAACCCGTGTCCCCTGCATCGGCAGGCGGACTCCCAACCACTGCGCCACCAGGGAAGCCCTCGTTGTGGTTTTAATTGGCACTTCCCTAATGATATTCCATAATGATATTGATTTCATGTGTTTATTTGCCATCTGTATATCCTCTGGTTCATGTTTTTTTCTAATTGAACTACTTCTTTACTGTTGAGTTTTGAGATCTTTTTATGTATATCCCAGATACAAGTCCTTTGTAAGATACGTGGTTTGCAAATATTTTTTCCCAGTCTATAGCTTATCTTTTTTTTTTTTTTAAATGTTGGGGGTAGGAGTTAATTAATTAATTAATTAATTAATTTTTGCTGTGTTGGGTCTTCGTTTCTGTGCGAGGGCTTTCTCTAGTTGTGGCAAGCGGGGGCCACTCTTCATCGCGGTGCGCGGGCCTCTCACTATCGTGGACTCTCTCGTTGCGGAGCACAGGCTCCAGACGCGCAGGCTCAGTAGTTGTGGCTCACAGGCCTAGTTGCTCCGCGGCATGTGGGATCCTCCCAGGCCAGGGCTCGAACCCGTGTCCTCTGCATTAGCAGGCAGATTCTCAACCGCTGCGCCACCAGGGAAGCCCCTATATCTTATCTTTTAACATCCTCTTTTTTTAAACCATTGTTCCTTCTGGTTTTATTGAAATGTAATTGAGGTACAACACTGTATAAGTTTAAGGTGTACAGTATAACTACTTGACATATGTATATATTGCAAAATGGTCACCACAGTAAGTTTAGTTAACATTTATTACCTCATATAGTTACCAAAAATTTTTTTCCCTGTAATAAGAACTTTTAGGATTTACTTTCTTAGCACCTCTCAAGTACACCATACAGCAGTGTTGATTATATAGTCACCGTGCTGTACCTCATATCCTCAGGACTTACTTCTTTTAGAATTGGAAGTTTACACCTTTTGACCACCTTCAACCATTTCACCCGCCCCCCAGTCCCTGCCTCTGGTAACCATCCATCTGTTCTTTGTTTCTATCAGTTTTTAAAAATTTTTATTGAAATATCGTTGATTTACAATGTTGTGTTAACTTCTGTACAGCAAAGTGATTCAGTTATACATATATATATATATACACATACATATTCTTTTTCATAGTCTTTTCCATTATGGCATATCATAGGATATTGAATATAGTTCCCTGTGCTCTACAGTAGGACCTTGTTGTTCATCCATTCTATGTATAATAGTTTGCATCTGCTAATCTCAACCTCCCAATCCATCCGTTCCCTACCCCCCATCCCCCTTGGCAACCACAAGTCTGTTCTCTACGTCTGTGAGTCTGTTTCTGTTTCGTAGAGAAGTTCATTTGTGTCATATTTTAGGTTCCACATATAAGTGATATCATATGGTATTTGTCTCTTTCTGACATACTTTGCTTAGTATGATAATCTCTCGGTCCATCCATGTTGCTGCGAATGGCATTATTTCATTCTTTTTTGTGGCTGTGTAATATTCCATTGTATATGTGTACCACATCCATTCATCTGTTGATGGACATTTAGGTTGCTTCCATGTCTTGGCTATTGTGAATAGTGCTGCTATGAACATAGGGGTGCATGTATCTTTTTGAATTACAGTTTTATTCAGATATACGCCCAGGAGTGGGATAGTGGGATTGCTGGATCGTATGGTAACTCTATTTTCAGTTTTTTGAGGAAACTGCATACTGTTGTCCATAGTGGCTGCATCAGTTTACATTCCCACCATCAGTGTAGGAGGGTTCCCTTTTCCCCCCATCCTCTCCAGCATTTGTTACTTGTAGACTTTTTTTTGGGGGGGCGGGGGCGCTGTGCCGCATGGCACGTGGGATCTTAGATCAAACCTGTGCCTCCTACAGTGGAAGCACTGAGTCCTAACCACTGGACCACCAGGGAATTCCTATTTGTAGACCTTTTAATGATGGCCATTCTGACTGGTGTGAGGTGGTGCCTCATTGTAGTTTTGATTTGCATTTCTCTAATAATTAGCAATGTTGAACACCTTTTCATGTGCCTATTGGCCATCTGTATATCTTCTTTGGAGAAAGGTCTATTTAGGTCTTCAGCCCATTTTTCGATTGGGTTGTTTTAAACTTCTTTATTGATGTATGTTACATAATATTCACTCATTTTAAACATACAATTCAATGAATTTTAGTGTATTTACACAGAGTTCAACAATCATCAGCACAATCTAATTTTGGAACATGTCCATCCCCCCAAAAGCTCCCTCCTGCTCATTTGCAGTCACTCCCCATTCTCACCTCCAGCTCTAGGCAACCACTACTGCGTGTCTGTCTTTTTTTTTTTTTTTTTTTTTACTGGGGATTGGTAGAGAAATCAGTTTGAAAAAAATATTTCATTGCTAAAAGCCATTGGAAATTTACTCATTTTAAGCTCTTTATTGATAAATGAGAAAACAGTGGCCCTGAAAGCACCAGGGTGTAGCCCAAGACCATACATAAGCACTACATGGCAGAGGCCAGATCCCTTGAAAAGCATTCTTCCCACTGGGAACCTGGGTGCCAAGCTTCGGGGTGGAGTGGCCACAGGTTCTGCCATGGTTCCCTCTGATTGGTGCTCGAGTGTCTTCCAAAGGAGTGAAGGCATGAACTTGTGGGAAGCTCTGAGGCTTAGACGCCAGGCCTTAGCCGCAGGACTCCATTGGTGTAAGCCTCACAGAACTGCTCCTTGGTGCTGCGTCATCTTACTTGAATAAGGCCACTTTCTCACCCTTTGTCTAGAAACCAGCTGACTTCACAGCATACGGAGAGGGGCACGTCCCAGCTTAGGGGATCTCCTGACATCCTAGAGGAGGCAGGAAGGAGGGGGCTCGCACCTCTCAGCCTGGTGGTCAGTGTGCAAACACGCTTGGTGGGAGGTCGGCGAGCCTGCTGGGCTGCAGACAGGCCCCAGCGTGGGAGCCAGCATTGGACTGGAAGCCAGAGCCTGTGGGAGCCGAGGCAGGAATTGTCAGAGGAATGGGCTTGTGACGATTCCAAGGGCAGCACATGCCAAAGCCCAGTCTGAGCGACAGGAGTAGGCCAGGCCGGGAGAGGGTGTTGGGAACTGGGGGAAACTGAAGGCCGTGGACCAATGTGAGACCAAAGCAGGAAGACTTTGTCGCCTCCTTCATACAGGGTTGGGGGCCTCTCTTCTGGGTTCCCCATCCTCATACTGACCAGATTTTGGGGAAAATGCCTCACTGTATGAAGATCTCTCCAGTTAAGCAATGGGGGAAGGGACAGGATTTGGTCACCTCTGTACCCCTGTGTCTGCAATTTTTAACCAGCAGTGGAAGGAAGCAGAGGTGAGGCCGGAAAAGCACCCCCTCCACGTGGAGGCCTCTGTCAGCACCTACTGCGCCCGGCAGATACCCACGCTGGTTCCAAAGCTTCCCAGGTGACTGTGTTTTCCTGCTTCCAAGGCCAGGTTCCCCCTACTCCAAAATACATTGGTTGCTTCTCATTACAGTCACAAGCTTCCGAAAAGTCTTTTTCGATAAAAGAGCCCCTAAAACCACATCCTTGATTTTTGCCTGTGGATCAGGAAGACTTGCCTGTTCTCCATCCTCTTGCTTTGCTCCATCTTATGTTCTTGAGTGAAAGTGAGGCTGGGATGGAAAGTGGGGGCTGCTCAGAGGGCAGGACTTTCAGGCCCCAGACGAGGGGAGCCCATCGATCAGGCAGCTGCACCAGAAGCTCCCTCAGGTGGCATCTGGTCCTGCCCCTCGTTCTACAGCTGAGACCCGGAGGCTCAGGGAGGGGTGGCTGGCCCAAGTCCGCACCGCTCCCCATCGCAGCCCAGACAAGCCTGGGCACCCAGACCACGCTGTTTCTGCCTGAGAACCTGGTCCTTTACTGCCTGTCTTCCTGGTCCAGTAGACCCTCAGGAAGAGGCCAATTAAATGTAAGTTACAAGGACGTTGCCGATTAAGTGTAAGTTACAAGGACGTTGCACCAGGCAGAGTTTATGAACACCTTTAAAAAGCAGACACACTGACTCTTCCTTTCTCTGTGCATCTTTGGAAAAACAAAGGGCTTTGTGTAATTTCTTGGAATTACATTAATTGAATTAGCCTGTGTGTTGCTTTCTTGGTCATTACAACATCTTAATTAAAAAGTTTCTCTTTTAGCTGAAAATATTTCTTCCATGGTATATTAAGACATGAAGTAGGAAATTTAGGAAAAGAAGTAATTTTATACTAAGCTCAATAAAAGCAATGAAAATCTGTAAGTAAGCACATGTTCTTAATTTCCACTGCTTTTACTCCAGTACTAAGGTGTGAAGTGTCTCGCCTTGCCTGTGTAGTCAGTGGCGCCATCCTGAGTCTTATGTGCAGGTGCAGGGCCTTGGGACACTGTGGACCGTGTGCTTTCAGAACCCAGACATGCCAGATCCTGATCTGTGGAGTCACATTACTGGGGGGCTCATCACAGGGACAGTGGTTGGAAGCTAGTTGGTGCCACTTGTTTTTCTTTCATTTGTGTTTCTTTGTGTGCGTATCCTTCACTTATCAAGAATGTTTTAATTCTGCTTACTGTACCATTTCAGAGATTAAGAAGATATTTTGGGTAAACGTGTCTAACTCTGGAGTTGAAGGAAGAATCCTTAGCAAATCCACTGTAATTAGCATCCCTGGCTGCAGTCTCCTGCCTGGTAAGATCTAGATGAGAGGAGCTCCAGCCCTCAGGCGATGAAATCTCTGTAGGTCCCCAGAGGAGGGCGCAGGTGCTGTCCGGTCACCTCCCTCCACACCCCCTGTGTTGCGCTGGTTCACCTGTAGGTCATCCCCTGTGCCCTGTGCGGGGCCTGGATGTCAACTCGGCGTCTTCACCACCTCCTCCTCTCTCCTTAGCCTCCACCTGTGTTTCCCGTACGGGACCAGGTAAGAGTGTGCCATTGGGAGGTGCCAGCGAGAGATGCCCAAGCAAGGCCGGGAGGTGGGAGAGGAGGTGAAGCCGTTATAGGCGGACACGAGGGCAGATGGTGCACACCTGGCAGCAGGGCGTTAATACCAGCTCTGCCCGGGGGCCCCGCCCTGGAGTTTCTGGAGCTTTGTTGGGGCTTCTTCATCATCTGCTCCAAAGACCCCTCCATCTGCTTCCCTTTATCAGCACCCTTTCTGCTTGGGTTCCTGAGCAGACCCTGTGATGCTGTGTGGGATGTAATGACCCAGATGTGAACACAACCCATACCGAGTCCCCACCACTTGTTCTCCCCTGGGCTTTGCTTATGGAGTTTCCAGCCCCTTGGTTATCTCCCCTGAGCTCCCAGTGCTGTTCACTTGCCTTTTCCATTATCAGACACTCAGCTGTTCTCTGAAAGCCCCAAATGTCTCTGCAGTCCTGTAATCCTTGCACCAGCTCCCCCGAATGGCACCAGCCTCAGTGCTGCAGCAGCAGTGACCTCCCCGAGTGGCCTTGGGTTTCCCCTAACATGCTGAGGGGACTCTCTGACTAAAGGAAGAATGGGCGACCTTTTAGCTGAGTACCTGGAAGGCATTGGGGTTGGCCCCATTTGTGTCAGGCTTCCTGGGACGGAGTCCCAGGTGTGTGGAGGGAGGCATAGTGTGGCCCATTGCCCAGTCCTGTTGGTTCTGGGTTTGCCCCTCAGCGGCCACCCTGAGGAGAGAACCAACCCTTAGCCCAGCTGCTTCCACCTTGGCCTTCTGGGGCAGCACAGACTGGGTGTCACAGACTGAAAAGTACTGTGGTCGTTTGCTGCTGGCAGTTTCGAGGACTCGAAGCAAATGCTAAGCCTTCATGGGATAGAGAGCATTGAACAACTGTATTGCTTCCTGAAAGGAGTCGGCTTTTTAGAAGACTTGACTGTGAGGTTCCTGGGAACCTTACCAGAAATTTCTTGGCACAATTAGACATTTCCAGGGGAAAAAAGAGAGACAAAGAGCTAGATAGTTTCTGTCTGGCAATTGCAGTGATTACCTAGTAATACTGTATAGCAGCTGCCCAGTAATAAGACTTCCTACCTAAAGGGGCTATACATATAGAGAGCTGTAAACCTGGACATCACTGAGCAAATCAAGCTGCAGTGGACCAGCCCAGGCCCTGGGATGGCCTTTAATGCTGGACAGGTGCCCCCAGGGTCCCCCACCCCGACCCCAAATGACCTTCTTGGTCTCTCTGAAGGGTTCTGAGCCTTAATTTTCCTTCCCCTGGTGTAAAAATCACAATTCCTACTCTCAGTCGAGCATGTCTGTTGGTGTAGCCCTCGCACCTCTGATCATTTAAGGATAAGCTCTTAGAAACCACACAGCTGGGTTTTGCTTTGTGATTCAATCTGAAGATATTTTTCTTTTAGTAGTGAGTTCAGATTTATTAATAATATGATCTAAGGTGTGTCTAGTTTTTATATTTCTATATTTATACCGCACTTCTTATATTTACTGTGTATCTTTATTTGGTCTGTTTTCTCTGCTCTCAAAATTTGTTGTATTCATGACTTTGGCATTTAGGGTGGCTCATGTTTTTGTGACTGCATTTCACACTAATACCTTCATAGGATTCCTTGAATCCCTCTTTTCCTTCCCTCGGCTTCCACTGTCCTGTTTCCAGCTCTGATGGCACCCTGGCCCCTCCCCACCTCTCCCCCAGGCAGCATTCATGAGCCCCTCCGCTGCTCTCTCCCTTCTCTGAGCCTGAAGGTTGGGTTATTTCTGGAATGTCAGAGTGAACGATAGCATACGACTCCCCGCCTCTGTTTCCACCTGTGTCAGCCTCAGACCGGCCCACTGATGCTCTCCATGCCTTCCCGCGCTCCTGCGGCTGACATTTCCCATCTCCTCCCTGGATAAGGCTGCTCTCCAGCAGGTGAGATGCTGATTGTCCTCCTCTCTCCTCATGTGTTTCCCTCCTTCCTGTCTCTGCCTCTTTCCCTCACTACCTTCTAGTCTAGGTTCTTTGGGCTCTTCTCAGGTCCCTCCTCCTCGGGGGTCCAGGCCTCTTCCTGACTTTCTGTCTCTTCTCCCTCTGCCCATCCTCAGTCTCTGTGGAGGCTCCTCTCTGGTCTCTTGTCTCCCTTGGGTGGCCCCCTCCATGTTACTGCTAGACCCTTTCAGAGTACTCAGGGGTCAGGGCCACTGTCAGCTGACACCCACTGGAAGGCTGGGGGGCCCTCGTGCCACTGGCTGGTCTCGACACCCCAGGTTCAGGCTGCCACGGCCGGCGGGCCTGAGGAGAGCTGGAGGCCCAGTGCTGTCCCTCTACAGCTGCCTGGAGGCCCCGTGGTGGGGGAGGGAGAGGGGGGTGGGAGCTACAAGAAAAGAGGGAAAGTGAGACCAGAGTGGAAGGCAGGCCCCCCAGCGAGGAAGCTCTCAGCGCCACAGCACACGGTGCGTGTAGGACAGAGGGTCTGGGAAAATCAGCTGTCACCCTCATTGCTCTCATGAGTGACCACATCCAAGAGGGGCCCCGGATGTTTGCCTTTCTTTTTTTTTTTTCTTATTGTAGTAAAAACACTCTTTTCTTTCGAATTTTGAGACTCCTGATATATACAGTAGGAATATGTAGTCGTGGCATATTCTTGGTCCTCAACTAAAAACCTGAGGGATGAATGAAACTTCACACCGAATTCGGGTTATCTCAGAACACACTTGCCCTGCATTTCTCTCTCCTTTTCTTTCTCCTGGGGTCAGGATGGGCCCCTGCAATGAGGCAAAGGGCGGGAGGCTCAGCTCACAGGACTGTCCTAGTACAGCCGTCTGCCCAAGCAGGGGGTTCCTTATGCATTTCACAGAAGGTCTCCCTCCACTTCAAGTAAATCCACACATAAAAACGAAATTTAAGCCAAGGAAAACAAATGCTAAAGCATGTGATGCTAGTCAGGTGGTTGGTCTGTGCATGTGTCGTTTGTCACGGGCTTCCTCACAGCTCTGCTTGTGTACTTGTTTCCTTTATCTTCCAGCAAGCTTATTTGTTCAGAGACTAGAGAGCTCTAGGAGCTCCTTCCGTCCACGTGAGGCTAGACCCTGACACATACTACAAGGACCCAGCTCAGGGTAGCTTGCATCAAGTGGGAGCAAAGCACAGAAAACCTTTGATGACACGTTGGAGTTAATTGTTCTCTTTTCCCAAGAGCCACCATGGTAATGGCTCCCTTTCCAGAAAGGATGACCTCAGTGTTTTTCATGTATTTATATTTAAAAATCAACTCAGATCAAAACCCTACAGAGGTTTTCATTCATTACTTAGATCAGCATTTCCAAGAGTTTTCCTAAAAAAAAAAAAAGGAAAAGAAAAAAATTGATATGCAAATTAGGACCTTGTATAGCATGGTAAATAATTCCATAATTGAATCCATTTGGAGAGTTTCTGTATAAACACAGTAATTACTTTCTGTACCGTGGGAGTTCGCAGAGCCCTTACTAGGCTAACAGTGCATTAAGGGATGCAGTGGCCCTTCCTCGTGACCACCAGCCCTGGAGGTGACTGCAGGGCACGGGGTGGGGTTGTCCCCACCAGGAGGCCCAGTACTCACTTGGAGCACCTGCAGCCGCTGCTCCATTCCTTGGGAACCTAGGGGGCGCCCGGGCGCACCCGACTCCAGACCCAGTGATGTGGGTTCTGTGCCTGGATCTGGAAGGGTAGCACAGCAGGGTGAGCGCCTGGAGGAGGGGCCCAGCCCCTCCACCTCTGGGGTGTGCTCCCCGGCCCTCATCCCCGACAGACCTCCTCACACAATTCCAGGGTGACCCAGGCTCGGTACTCCATCGCACGGAAGAATTCCCCCTTCAGCTGGAGGAACTTCTTGTAGAGGTGTTGCCAGTGCTCTCTGCCCAGCACGAACGGGAAGATGCTCTGCTTGGCCGTGACGTTGTCCTCCTCCATGTCGGAGGCGATGTAGCTGCCATCAGAAAAGAGGGCTAGCTGGTCCCGGCCCCCACAAGGACTCAGGCGAGACAGTGGAGAGAGGCTGCTGAGGTCACCCTGGAGGAGCACCCGGGTCCACAGAGGGCAGGACCGTCCTCAGCACCAAGGCTGCTGGGCCCACGCTGTGCCCGGCCCAGGTCAAGGTTCTGGCTGTCGCCATTTCCCTGGGACTTTCTACCTTGAGTCCCTCAGTCTCTGGGCAGCAAATGGTGTTTCCTGGCTACGTTCATTATCCCGGGACCTTGCTCCTTGCCTTCCCCTGCTCTGACCATGTGACCCCTTGAGGGCCTTGAACCACCACTGGGGGCCCTGAGGCATTGCTCACAGGGCCAGGAAGAAGTGGATCCTGTTGTAGAGGTGACCAGGCAGCCCGACACGGCCGAAGTACTCCACCACCATGGAGAGCAGGTACTGCGGGAAGACACAGGGTGTGGGAGGGGCGGCCGGGGTCGATGGCAGGACCAGTGGCCTGAGTGGGCCCTGCGCCCCACCCCTTCCACAGGCCAGGTGGGAAAAGCACCCAGGGTGGGCCTTGCTGAGGGTGTGATGGCCCTTTGACATGCGGAGATGAGCTGACGGGAGGCCAGGGAGGAGATGCCCAAGGGCCGGGGCACCGGTAGTGTGTCCTTTCTTCCTTTCTGGCCCCAAGGGTGGGCCTCTGCTCAGGCAGACACCTTGTCCTCCGTCCCCACCCCCAGGAGGTGGGGACACTGCAGACCCCTTGGTCCCTCATAATTTTAGTGCTGTGAGTACCTTGTCAGACACTTCCAGGGAAACATCAGCTTTCAAGAAGCTCTGGATAACAGGGTCCTCTGTAAAGGAAGGGAGACGTGATGAGGGCCTCGGAGCAGCCCTTCTGGGAGCAGCGAGGCTGGGGCTGTGGGACATTTCACAGGGAGGAGGAGAACTGGAAACTTCTCCCAGTTCCTCTGTTTCAGGAAGTAGAGGCAGCTCTCTTCCCCCAGGAAGGCTCAGCGCCTTAACAGTGACAAAGCTGTTCCTTCCATTGACCCGGGGAGAGAGTCTCAACTGTGGGGCAGGGATTTTGCTATTGTTATTTAATCTTCAACACATGGCTGGGTATGTGTGTCTCATAAAGAGATATGACCTGGTTCTCAAAGTTTAACATAACGTTCCTCAAGCCAAAGCTTGGATGTGGCCTTTGGCCTCTGGGCACTACATCCCTGTCACTTCATCACACTGCGACTGTGCAATGCTTTCCTGCCCCACCTGATAACGGAGCATCCTATGTGGGCAGTGGAGAGTTCATACCCCCCTGGGTGGGGGTGGGGGGGCACTGGGCATTCTACCCTCCTTCTCCTGGACCCCCTTCACTTCCTGCTGATAATGACCTGGCCTCCCCTGGCCCCAGCAGGCTCATCTGGGATTAGAGTTGTCCCTGGAGTTGCCATTTTCCAGTGGTGGCCTGAGAATGCCAGGTCCTCCTTGTCTTTCACACCTTGCCCCGGACAATGACATTTACCCAGACGGGAAGACGGAGGGGTCATGTATCACTTCGCCCTCCCTGACCCTTGTCCAGGTGGCCTGGCTCCCGGAAGGGCATTGCTTTCTGTGAGGATGAAAATATTCTGTAGCTTGCTGTCCAGTACAGTAGCCATTAGCCATGTGTGGCTACTGAGCTTATGAAATGTGGCTGGTGAGAACCAGGAACTGAATTTCAGAAGTTTATTTTAACTCACGTAGAATTAAATTTGAATCACTGCATGTGGCTAGTGGGTGCTGCACTGGACAGTGTCAGCTCCGTGTCATCCCCCAACCTGCCACACTCGGTCCTGCCTCTGGTCCTGACATCACCTTCTCTGCAGACCTTCCCACAGTATCTGTCACAAAGCTCTCCTGCTCACAGCCTATCTCTAGGTGTCATTGCCTTTTCCTTGTCTGCATTTGTCACTGGCTGAGAGCAACTTATTTCTGTAATTTTTGGGGTCTCCTCCCACTTTGAGCATAAAGGCAGCGAGATCTAGTTTGTCCTTTCGTCACTCATCTCTACAATCTAACTGGAGGCACTAAATGTGGGCAGGGGATTCCTCCCTTGATTTGTCCTAAAATGTCTTGATAATTGAACCCTCAACTGTGAGTCCTTCTTTCCTTTCTTCCTCCAAGAACTCATCTCAAATGAAAACCCATGAGCACCACAGTAGAACTGTGGAAACAGAGCGATCTGCTTCTGTGCCACCTGGATACCTCACAGCTCTGAGCCCCAGGGGGAGATTTGGCCATGATCCCAGAGCCTGTGGGATCCTCGGTGTAGAAGGGACCTGACCCTCCACTAGCTCAGAGCACAGACCTAGAAGCCGGTAGAAGGCCTCTTGGTCTTCTGGACGATAACTGGATCTTCTCTTGCTAAACCTGAGTTTCGTTCCCTCAACATGAGTGACGGTCCACATGTTCCTCCTCTGACTGCGCTTCTTCCAGGACTTCAGCTTGGAGACGGCTTCCGAGGAGGTGGGATTGGAGGCCAGGTGGCTGCTGTCCTGGGCGGCTGCAGGAGCAAGACTCTGTGTGAGCACAGACCTGACCCACCTGGGAGGCCCCGAGTCTGCCCTTGCAGCTCACCCTGAAGATTGAACCCTGCCTCCTGAGGACAAGACAACAAGTGGTTACTCAGCAGTACCTGATGTTCTCTTCAGGGCCAAGGGAGCTGAGGACACCACACCTCCCTTGACATCCATCAGTCTCTTCCTCTTCTGGCCTCTCATCCTCCTGGTTCTCTGCTCAGAGACAGCCTCTGGAGGGGCAGAACTGGAGGCCAGAGGGCTCCCATCCTGAGCAGCTGCAAGGAGAGAGGAAGGACCCTGTGTGATCAGGGGAGGGACCCACCTGGGAAACACTGTGCTCTTCCCTTCTCACTCACCTTGAGTATGTTGCACGTGACATCTGAAGGGATGAGAATGACCATCACCCCCTTTGCACTCTGTCTATAAAGGAGGGTAGGAACTGAAGTAATATTTACCTTTCTTGGCCAGGGAAAAACTGCTCTCCTGTGCCTCCTTCCCTGGATCTTTCTGCCTGGGGAGCACCTCTGTGGAGACAAATGTGAAACTCTCTGGTCATCGATGTCTTTAATAACTACAAAGGTGAGCAAGATAGTGACCTCCTGTCTCACCCTGGACACCTTTCCCCTGCCCTGCAGACCCACACCCATGAAGAGTCCAGGGAAGAAGAAGTGATGCTGGAGCCATGATGATCTATCACCTTCCTTCATTCAGAGAGCAGGGAGAAGTGTGAATGACCACACACACCTGGCTTCCCTGCCACGAGCGGCCTTTTCATCCGACTTTTTTGCCGGGTCCTGTGGACTTGCATCATTCTCCGAGGCATCCGATGTGGAGCTCAGAGCGATAGCCTGTCTTTTCTGGGTACAAAAAACTGGAAAGAAACCAGCTTGATTCTGACCAGGCCACTTCCTTCCGCTTAACCTGCTTCTTGTGAGACCTAATAATAATTAAAATGGCAATAACATTAGCTACCAGTAATTGCTTAGTAAACTTGAGATATTGATTAGTGCGTTGGGATGACCTCATTCAGTCCTTACAAGGAGGTGTGAGGTAAGGTGTGTCACTTGCCTGGTTACAGATGAGGAAATGCTGACCTAATTTGTCTAGGATTTGTTCCTTGACCGTGGCTAGAGCTCTTTGGACTTGGGATTAGAACTCGTGTCTGAGCGGTGCTCAGGGGAAGAAGGCTGGTGGCAGCCCCAGTTGAGCCTCAGTCACATTTCCATGAGGGTTGAGCTGGGCCGCCTTACACGCTTATGTCATTGGCTCTGCCTAAATATCCCTGTGAACCACTATAAAGTTACAGCAATCCAACCTGGCAAAAATCTGACCAGAGTAGCCCAGGCCTGTCTGAAATGGCCCTGGAAGCTGACTGAGGCAGTTCCCCCTCAAGAAGGCCAGTGCCGCCTGCCGCCTCTGAGGGCAGTGTTCCTCCTGGGTGACAAACTGCCCACATGCTCCCGGGGCTCTCAAGGTCGAGTTCTCTGTAGAGTCGCTTTCCTGTCTCTCCTCCTTCCCCCGCATTCATTTGGTTCTCCTTTTGCCCACATCCCCTCCTGTTCTCTGTTCTCCCCAAACTCGAGACCTATTTGTATTCCTACTGCATCCCAGTCACTCCTCTGGAGGTTCCCAGGTGATCCCTTCCACATCCCCTGCGACAGCTTGGAGGAACCTAGTTCAGGATCCAAGACTCACCTTAGTACAGAAAAGAGTGACGCCCACCCCAAGTAAGCACCCGGAGGCTCCCTCGAGATCTAGGCCCTCACCCTAGCCCAGAGTGCAGCCTCACACCAATGTGACAAGAGCACTGACTGTTGACAAGTGTTGCCAAGCGATCCAATGGGGCCCTTGCTCTGACTCACTGGTGACATCACACCATTCCACCAGTGACTGCTCTCTGGTTTATAAAATGCTCTCGAGGAAAAGACGGTGGGCCTCAAGGAGGAAGGAGTTAGTGTCCCAGCCTGAACACTGGGATCACTTCCTCTCACCCCAGTATTACCTCTGAACCTCATCTTGTGTTTCATCTGACCAATTAATGATTCCAAATGAAAGTGATTCATCCACATATCAAACAATTGAGAAAATACAAAATTAAAAGTTGATTAATATTCATAGGAAAGTTAGTTTATTTGATATTTAATTAATTAATTAATTAATTAAACACCTTTATTGGAGTATAATTGCTTTACAATGGTGTGTTAGTTTCTGCTTTATAACAAAGTGAATCAGCTATACATATACATATATCCCCATATCTCCTCCCTCTTGCGTCTCCTTCCCAATGTAGTTTATTTTTACTCCTTTCTGGTTTGTGTTTAACTATGATTATATTGAGATTTAAAAAATTAACTTTTTCATTTTGAGATAATCGTAGATTCATAAATGCAGTTGTAAGTAATGACACATCCTATATACCTTTCCCCAAATTTCCTTCAGTGGTACAAAGTTGAATATCTATAGCACAGTATCACAATAGGAAATTGGCATTGGTACAACCCATTGACCTTATTCAGATTTCCCCAGTTTTATATGCAATCACTTATGTGTGTATTTAGTTCTATGCAGTTTTATCCCATGTGTACACTCATGTACACCACCACCAAGGTATAGAACAGTTCTGTTATACGGATCCTTCATGCTACTTTTTTATAGTATCTCCATCCACAACCCCTGGCAACCACTATTCTCTTCTTCATCTATATAATTTTATTATTTCAAAAATACATAAATGGAAACAGATAGTGTAGAATCTTCTGCTCTGGCTTTTAGTTTTAATTTGCGTAATTCCATTGAGGACTGTTTAATTTGTTGCATAAATCAATAGTTTATTCCTTTTTATTGCTTAGTAGGAATCCATGGTTCTATGGTCAAGAGCATATTTAGTTTTGTAAGAATCTGCCATACTCTTCTAGAGTGGCCCTATCATTTTACATCCCCACCAGGAATGTATCAGTGATCCACTTTCTCCACATCATTGTCAGCATTTGGGTTATCACTTTTTATTTTAACCATATCTCGTTGTGGTTTTTTTTTTTTTTTTTTTTTTTTTTTTTTGCGGTATGTGGGCCTCTCATTGTTGTGGCCTCTCCGGTTGCGAAGCACAGGCTCCGGACGCGCAGGCTCAGCAGCCATGGCTCACGGGCCCAGCCGCTCCGCGGCACGCGGGATCCTCCCAGACCGGGGCACGAACCCGTGTCCCCTGCATCGGCAGGCGGACTCCCAACCACTGCGCCACCAGGGAAGCCCTCGTTGTGGTTTTAATTGGCACTTCCCTAATGATATTCCATAATGATATTGATTTCATGTGTTTATTTGCCATCTGTATATCCTCTGGTTCATGTTTTTTTCTAATTGAACTACTTCTTTACTGTTGAGTTTTGAGATCTTTTTATGTATATCCCAGATACAAGTCCTTTGTAAGATACGTGGTTTGCAAATATTTTTTCCCAGTCTATAGCTTATCTTTTTTTTTTTTTTAAATGTTGGGGGTAGGAGTTAATTAATTAATTAATTAATTAATTTTTGCTGTGTTGGGTCTTCGTTTCTGTGCGAGGGCTTTCTCTAGTTGTGGCAAGCGGGGGCCACTCTTCATCGCGGTGCGCGGGCCTCTCACTATCGTGGACTCTCTCGTTGCGGAGCACAGGCTCCAGACGCGCAGGCTCAGTAGTTGTGGCTCACAGGCCTAGTTGCTCCGCGGCATGTGGGATCCTCCCAGGCCAGGGCTCGAACCCGTGTCCTCTGCATTAGCAGGCAGATTCTCAACCGCTGCGCCACCAGGGAAGCCCCTATATCTTATCTTTTAACATCCTCTTTTTTTAAACCATTGTTCCTTCTGGTTTTATTGAAATGTAATTGAGGTACAACACTGTATAAGTTTAAGGTGTACAGTATAACTACTTGACATATGTATATATTGCAAAATGGTCACCACAGTAAGTTTAGTTAACATTTATTACCTCATATAGTTACCAAAAATTTTTTTCCCTGTAATAAGAACTTTTAGGATTTACTTTCTTAGCACCTCTCAAGTACACCATACAGCAGTGTTGATTATATAGTCACCGTGCTGTACCTCATATCCTCAGGACTTACTTCTTTTAGAATTGGAAGTTTACACCTTTTGACCACCTTCAACCATTTCACCCGCCCCCCAGTCCCTGCCTCTGGTAACCATCCATCTGTTCTTTGTTTCTATCAGTTTTTAAAAATTTTTATTGAAATATCGTTGATTTACAATGTTGTGTTAACTTCTGTACAGCAAAGTGATTCAGTTATACATATATATATATATATACACATACATATTCTTTTTCATAGTCTTTTCCATTATGGCATATCATAGGATATTGAATATAGTTCCCTGTGCTCTACAGTAGGACCTTGTTGTTCATCCATTCTATGTATAATAGTTTGCATCTGCTAATCTCAACCTCCCAATCCATCCGTTCCCTACCCCCCATCCCCCTTGGCAACCACAAGTCTGTTCTCTACGTCTGTGAGTCTGTTTCTGTTTCGTAGAGAAGTTCATTTGTGTCATATTTTAGGTTCCACATATAAGTGATATCATATGGTATTTGTCTCTTTCTGACATACTTTGCTTAGTATGATAATCTCTCGGTCCATCCATGTTGCTGCGAATGGCATTATTTCATTCTTTTTTGTGGCTGTGTAATATTCCATTGTATATGTGTACCACATCCATTCATCTGTTGATGGACATTTAGGTTGCTTCCATGTCTTGGCTATTGTGAATAGTGCTGCTATGAACATAGGGGTGCATGTATCTTTTTGAATTACAGTTTTATTCAGATATACGCCCAGGAGTGGGATAGTGGGATTGCTGGATCGTATGGTAACTCTATTTTCAGTTTTTTGAGGAAACTGCATACTGTTGTCCATAGTGGCTGCATCAGTTTACATTCCCACCATCAGTGTAGGAGGGTTCCCTTTTCCCCCCATCCTCTCCAGCATTTGTTACTTGTAGACTTTTTTTTGGGGGGGCGGGGGCGCTGTGCCGCATGGCACGTGGGATCTTAGATCAAACCTGTGCCTCCTACAGTGGAAGCACTGAGTCCTAACCACTGGACCACCAGGGAATTCCTATTTGTAGACCTTTTAATGATGGCCATTCTGACTGGTGTGAGGTGGTGCCTCATTGTAGTTTTGATTTGCATTTCTCTAATAATTAGCAATGTTGAACACCTTTTCATGTGCCTATTGGCCATCTGTATATCTTCTTTGGAGAAAGGTCTATTTAGGTCTTCAGCCCATTTTTCGATTGGGTTGTTTTAAACTTCTTTATTGATGTATGTTACATAATATTCACTCATTTTAAACATACAATTCAATGAATTTTAGTGTATTTACACAGAGTTCAACAATCATCAGCACAATCTAATTTTGGAACATGTCCATCCCCCCAAAAGCTCCCTCCTGCTCATTTGCAGTCACTCCCCATTCTCACCTCCAGCTCTAGGCAACCACTACTGCGTGTCTGTCTTTTTTTTTTTTTTTTTTTTTACTGGGGATTGGTAGAGAAATCAGTTTGAAAAAAATATTTCATTGCTAAAAGCCATTGGAAATTTACTCATTTTAAGCTCTTTATTGATAAATGAGAAAACAGTGGCCCTGAAAGCACCAGGGTGTAGCCCAAGACCATACATAAGCACTACATGGCAGAGGCCAGATCCCTTGAAAAGCATTCTTCCCACTGGGAACCTGGGTGCCAAGCTTCGGGGTGGAGTGGCCACAGGTTCTGCCATGGTTCCCTCTGATTGGTGCTCGAGTGTCTTCCAAAGGAGTGAAGGCATGAACTTGTGGGAAGCTCTGAGGCTTAGACGCCAGGCCTTAGCCGCAGGACTCCATTGGTGTAAGCCTCACAGAACTGCTCCTTGGTGCTGCGTCATCTTACTTGAATAAGGCCACTTTCTCACCCTTTGTCTAGAAACCAGCTGACTTCACAGCATACGGAGAGGGGCACGTCCCAGCTTAGGGGATCTCCTGACATCCTAGAGGAGGCAGGAAGGAGGGGGCTCGCACCTCTCAGCCTGGTGGTCAGTGTGCAAACACGCTTGGTGGGAGGTCGGCGAGCCTGCTGGGCTGCAGACAGGCCCCAGCGTGGGAGCCAGCATTGGACTGGAAGCCAGAGCCTGTGGGAGCCGAGGCAGGAATTGTCAGAGGAATGGGCTTGTGACGATTCCAAGGGCAGCACATGCCAAAGCCCAGTCTGAGCGACAGGAGTAGGCCAGGCCGGGAGAGGGTGTTGGGAACTGGGGGAAACTGAAGGCCGTGGACCAATGTGAGACCAAAGCAGGAAGACTTTGTCGCCTCCTTCATACAGGGTTGGGGGCCTCTCTTCTGGGTTCCCCATCCTCATACTGACCAGATTTTGGGGAAAATGCCTCACTGTATGAAGATCTCTCCAGTTAAGCAATGGGGGAAGGGACAGGATTTGGTCACCTCTGTACCCCTGTGTCTGCAATTTTTAACCAGCAGTGGAAGGAAGCAGAGGTGAGGCCGGAAAAGCACCCCCTCCACGTGGAGGCCTCTGTCAGCACCTACTGCGCCCGGCAGATACCCACGCTGGTTCCAAAGCTTCCCAGGTGACTGTGTTTTCCTGCTTCCAAGGCCAGGTTCCCCCTACTCCAAAATACATTGGTTGCTTCTCATTACAGTCACAAGCTTCCGAAAAGTCTTTTTCGATAAAAGAGCCCCTAAAACCACATCCTTGATTTTTGCCTGTGGATCAGGAAGACTTGCCTGTTCTCCATCCTCTTGCTTTGCTCCATCTTATGTTCTTGAGTGAAAGTGAGGCTGGGATGGAAAGTGGGGGCTGCTCAGAGGGCAGGACTTTCAGGCCCCAGACGAGGGGAGCCCATCGATCAGGCAGCTGCACCAGAAGCTCCCTCAGGTGGCATCTGGTCCTGCCCCTCGTTCTACAGCTGAGACCCGGAGGCTCAGGGAGGGGTGGCTGGCCCAAGTCCGCACCGCTCCCCATCGCAGCCCAGACAAGCCTGGGCACCCAGACCACGCTGTTTCTGCCTGAGAACCTGGTCCTTTACTGCCTGTCTTCCTGGTCCAGTAGACCCTCAGGAAGAGGCCAATTAAATGTAAGTTACAAGGACGTTGCCGATTAAGTGTAAGTTACAAGGACGTTGCACCAGGCAGAGTTTATGAACACCTTTAAAAAGCAGACACACTGACTCTTCCTTTCTCTGTGCATCTTTGGAAAAACAAAGGGCTTTGTGTAATTTCTTGGAATTACATTAATTGAATTAGCCTGTGTGTTGCTTTCTTGGTCATTACAACATCTTAATTAAAAAGTTTCTCTTTTAGCTGAAAATATTTCTTCCATGGTATATTAAGACATGAAGTAGGAAATTTAGGAAAAGAAGTAATTTTATACTAAGCTCAATAAAAGCAATGAAAATCTGTAAGTAAGCACATGTTCTTAATTTCCACTGCTTTTACTCCAGTACTAAGGTGTGAAGTGTCTCGCCTTGCCTGTGTAGTCAGTGGCGCCATCCTGAGTCTTATGTGCAGGTGCAGGGCCTTGGGACACTGTGGACCGTGTGCTTTCAGAACCCAGACATGCCAGATCCTGATCTGTGGAGTCACATTACTGGGGGGCTCATCACAGGGACAGTGGTTGGAAGCTAGTTGGTGCCACTTGTTTTTCTTTCATTTGTGTTTCTTTGTGTGCGTATCCTTCACTTATCAAGAATGTTTTAATTCTGCTTACTGTACCATTTCAGAGATTAAGAAGATATTTTGGGTAAACGTGTCTAACTCTGGAGTTGAAGGAAGAATCCTTAGCAAATCCACTGTAATTAGCATCCCTGGCTGCAGTCTCCTGCCTGGTAAGATCTAGATGAGAGGAGCTCCAGCCCTCAGGCGATGAAATCTCTGTAGGTCCCCAGAGGAGGGCGCAGGTGCTGTCCGGTCACCTCCCTCCACACCCCCTGTGTTGCGCTGGTTCACCTGTAGGTCATCCCCTGTGCCCTGTGCGGGGCCTGGATGTCAACTCGGCGTCTTCACCACCTCCTCCTCTCTCCTTAGCCTCCACCTGTGTTTCCCGTACGGGACCAGGTAAGAGTGTGCCATTGGGAGGTGCCAGCGAGAGATGCCCAAGCAAGGCCGGGAGGTGGGAGAGGAGGCGAAGCCGTTATAGGCGGACACGAGGGCAGATGGTGCACACCTGGCAGCAGGGCGTTAATACCAGCTCTGCCCGGGGGCCCCGCCCTGGAGTTTCTGGAGCTTTGTTGGGGCTTCTTCATCATCTGCTCCAAAGACCCCTCCATCTGCTTCCCTTTATCAGCACCCTTTCTGCTTGGGTTCCTGAGCAGACCCTGTGATGCTGTGTGGGATGTAATGACCCAGATGTGAACACAACCCATACCGAGTCCCCACCACTTGTTCTCCCCTGGGCTTTGCTTATGGAGTTTCCAGCCCCTTGGTTATCTCCCCTGAGCTCCCAGTGCTGTTCACTTGCCTTTTCCATTATCAGACACTCAGCTGTTCTCTGAAAGCCCCAAATGTCTCTGCAGTCCTGTAATCCTTGCACCAGCTCCCCCGAATGGCACCAGCCTCAGTGCTGCAGCAGCAGTGACCTCCCCGAGTGGCCTTGGGTTTCCCCTAACGTGCTGAGGGGACTCTCTGACTAAAGGAAGAATGGGCGACCTTTTAGCTGAGTACCTGGAAGGCATTGGGGTTGGCCCCATTTGTGTCAGGCTTCCTGGGACGGAGTCCCAGGTGTGTGGAGGGAGGCATAGTGTGGCCCATTGCCCAGTCCTGTTGGTTCTGGGTTTGCCCCTCAGCGGCCACCCTGAGGAGAGAACCAACCCTTAGCCCAGCTGCTTCCACCTTGGCCTTCTGGGGCAGCACAGACTGGGTGTCACAGACTGAAAAGTACTGTGGTCGTTTGCTGCTGGCAGTTTCGAGGACTCGAAGCAAATGCTAAGCCTTCATGGGATAGAGAGCATTGAACAACTGTATTGCTTCCTGAAAGGAGTCGGCTTTTTAGAAGACTTGACTGTGAGGTTCCTGGGAACCTTACCAGAAATTTCTTGGCACAATTAGACATTTCCAGGGGAAAAAAGAGAGACAAAGAGCTAGATAGTTTCTGTCTGGCAATTGCAGTGATTACCTAGTAATACTGTATAGCAGCTGCCCAGTAATAAGACTTCCTACCTAAAGGGGCTATACATATAGAGAGCTGTAAACCTGGACATCACTGAGCAAATCAAGCTGCAGTGGACCAGCCCAGGCCCTGGGATGGCCTTTAATGCTGGACAGGTGCCCCCAGGGTCCCCCACCCCGACCCCAAATGACCTTCTTGGTCTCTCTGAAGGGTTCTGAGCCTTAATTTTCCTTCCCCTGGTGTAAAAATCACAATTCCTACTCTCAGTCGAGCATGTCTGTTGGTGTAGCCCTCGCACCTCTGATCATTTAAGGATAAGCTCTTAGAAACCACACAGCTGGGTTTTGCTTTGTGATTCAATCTGAAGATATTTTTCTTTTAGTAGTGAGTTCAGATTTATTAATAATATGATCTAAGGTGTGTCTAGTTTTTATATTTCTATATTTATACCGCACTTCTTATATTTACTGTGTATCTTTATTTGGTCTGTTTTCTCTGCTCTCAAAATTTGTTGTATTCATGACTTTGGCATTTAGGGTGGCTCATGTTTTTGTGACTGCATTTCACACTAATACCTTCATAGGATTCCTTGAATCCCTCTTTTCCTTCCCTCGGCTTCCACTGTCCTGTTTCCAGCTCTGATGGCACCCTGGCCCCTCCCCACCTCTCCCCCAGGCAGCATTCATGAGCCCCTCCGCTGCTCTCTCCCTTCTCTGAGCCTGAAGGTTGGGTTATTTCTGGAATGTCAGAGTGAACGATAGCATACGACTCCCCGCCTCTGTTTCCACCTGTGTCAGCCTCAGACCGGCCCACTGATGCTCTCCATGCCTTCCCGCGCTCCTGCGGCTGACATTTCCCATCTCCTCCCTGGATAAGGCTGCTCTCCAGCAGGTGAGATGCTGATTGTCCTCCTCTCTCCTCATGTGTTTCCCTCCTTCCTGTCTCTGCCTCTTTCCCTCACTACCTTCTAGTCTAGGTTCTTTGGGCTCTTCTCAGGTCCCTCCTCCTCGGGGGTCCAGGCCTCTTCCTGACTTTCTGTCTCTTCTCCCTCTGCCCATCCTCAGTCTCTGTGGAGGCTCCTCTCTGGTCTCTTGTCTCCCTTGGGTGGCCCCCTCCATGTTACTGCTAGACCCTTTCAGAGTACTCAGGGGTCAGGGCCACTGTCAGCTGACACCCACTGGAAGGCTGGGGGGCCCTCGTGCCACTGGCTGGTCTCGACACCCCAGGTTCAGGCTGCCACGGCCGGCGGGCCTGAGGAGAGCTGGAGGCCCAGTGCTGTCCCTCTACAGCTGCCTGGAGGCCCCGTGGTGGGGGAGGGAGAGGGGGGTGGGAGCTACAAGAAAAGAGGGAAAGTGAGACCAGAGTGGAAGGCAGGCCCCCCAGCGAGGAAGCTCTCAGCGCCACAGCACACGGTGCGTGTAGGACAGAGGGTCTGGGAAAATCAGCTGTCACCCTCATTGCTCTCATGAGTGACCACATCCAAGAGGGGCCCCGGATGTTTGCCTTTCTTTTTTTTTTTTCTTATTGTAGTAAAAACACTCTTTTCTTTCGAATTTTGAGACTCCTGATATATACAGTAGGAATATGTAGTCGTGGCATATTCTTGGTCCTCAACTAAAAACCTGAGGGATGAATGAAACTTCACACCGAATTCGGG